>NC_071351.1:7422500-8022500 GCF_027744825.2 Synchiropus splendidus
AGAAGCGATACACATTCAAAATGCACCTTCTCACCCACATCCAGACGATCGGGGACAGCAAGTGAGTCTAACTTTTCGTTGACTTCCTGAGTGCAACTGGTGAAGCTGCTCAGCTGGTTTCATTTGACCAGAAATTAACCCCCCCGCCCCATTCCAGGTTCAAGTGTGAGTATTGTGAGTACACGTGCGACAACAAGAGGCTGCTGCTGAACCATCAGCTGTCTCACACCAACGACCGGCCGTTCAAGTGCGACTACTGCAAGTACTCCACCTCAAAAGAGGAGCTGTTGGTCTCTCACATGGCCATCAAACACACTGGTCCGTTCCAAGCATCTTCCTGTTGCTGACTTTATTCTGGTTTGTGTCACAAGTGTGCGCATCACACTGTTCTCACAACTCTTTCCAGGAGAAAAACCTTTCTCCTGCGACATGTGCCACTTCATGACGAAGCACAGGAAGAACCTGCGCCTTCACGTCCAGTGTCGCCACCCAGAGGCCTTTGAACAGTGGTGCGTCGCTCACCCCGAGGAGCTCATCCGGAAGCGCAGGCCGTTCTTCACCCTGCAGCAGATGGAGGAGCTCAAACAAAACAATGAGGAGGCTCAAAACCTACAGAACGCCATTGTGAGTTTCTGATTGGCCCAGCCAGACCAGCGCGGTCTCCTACATTGCTGACATGAGTCATGCTGTTCCACTCAGGTGACAGTGGATTCTGCCACACTAGAAGCTATCCAAGGAATGGGAAGTGCCTCTGTGTCGCAGGACGCTCTGGGCAACACCACCATCATTTATGAGCAAGGTGAGGTTGGAGAAACATGAACCTGACTCTGCAGACGATGCAGCGGAGTAGTGAGATGACGTTTGTTTGTAGGTGCATCTTTGGATCTGTCCGCCCAGAATGCTCTAGACCTGCTGCTGAACATGAGCAACGCCAGAGAGCTTGTCGGCAACTCGCTTCAAGTTGGTGTTTTTCTTTTGTTTTGTATGTTTGTGCAACATCAACATGAGTTTCCTCATTGGTTCATTAGGTGGCAGTGCTGAAATCTGATGATGGTACCGAAGCCGGTGGGTTGGGAAAGGGCACGTGGACGGCAGTATCTGCAGCACCTGGTCAGCCTCAAAAGGTCCTGACGGTCCACGTGACGGAGGACGGCGGCACCGTCGTACAAGAGGCCTATGAGGCTGCTACGTCGGGGTCCGAGGTCACGCAGATTGCCATAGAAGATTATGAGCGGGAGGGAGACTTCGGCGTGGTGGAGCAGGCCGCTGAGGAGTTCTCCAGTGCAGCGTATGGCTTTTTAAAGACCCCGTGCTTTGATAAACTGAGTTTTCTCAATGCTCCATGTGCTCCGTCACAGTCCTGTAGAGGGCGCCACCACTCAGACCGTGGAAGCGCCTGAGGCTCAGAGCAAAGACGCCTTCTACGTGGCCTCAGCTCTGTCTGACGGTGTCCAGCAGCAGGTGGAGGTAAACAACCGAGCGCCGTCCCAGTCCGATTCATCTCGCTGAGTCTCGTGTTTGTCGTCCCTCAGCTGAGCAGCGACGCCTTGGCCTCCACGTCTGCCGTGGCCACTGCCAGTCAGGGCACCAAGATGTTCTCCTGCAAGATCTGCATGGTGACCTTTCTCAACCGCTCTGACATGGAGAACCACAAGAGGGCGCACCTGGATCAAAATACCTTCAAGTGTCGCGAGTGTGACTTCCAGTCTTCATCGTGGCCGGAGGTCCAGGTGTGTCTTCAATCCTCCCGCAGCATTTCCTGATGTTCTTGAAGCTCATCTGGTTCTGTTTCTAGACACATATGGAACAGCATTCCTACTTACGACCTCACAAGTGTTCGTCCTGCACCTTCGCCTCCAAGAACAAGAAAGACCTGCGGCGCCACATGATGACTCACACCAACGAGAAGCCGTTTGCGTGTAAAATTTGTGGACAAAGGTGTGAGAGTGGGCAGCAGACACTGCCTGGATGCTGATGTCCCTGGCTGACCGCTCCTTGTGATCTCATGGGTTCAGGTTCAACCGCAATGGTCACCTCAAGTTCCACATGGAGCGTCTGCACCACCTGAACCTTGTGACCATAAAGCAGGAGGCAGTGGAGCCTCCGCCTCAGACGATCATAGTCAACAGCGACGAGGAGGCCCTGGCCACTCTGCAGAGTAGGACACCTGAGATCCTGAAAGAGAAGTGCTGGGAAAACAACTGTTGAAACTCTGTGTTGTGTCTGACAGCGCTGCAGGCTCAGACAGTCATGGCTCCCGAACACATGCAGGCAGAAGAACACATCATTGTCGCTCAAGATCAGGCGCTGTCAGACCAGGTGTGCTCTTATCGCTCATCATGGGCGTTGAGTTGGCCTGCGACCTGAGAGGTCAAAGGTCGTTTGGACTTGTAATGATGGCCGTGTTCCCCCAGGAGGAGGGGACGTACATCCAGCAGATCACCACGATAGATGGGCAGACAGTCCAGCACCTCATGACTGGGGACAACCAGGTGACTGAGGTAACCGAGAAGTCAGAGTGGCGTGTGTGTGTTGTCCCGTGTTTTGACAGTTTCACCCAAACGGCACACGAATGAATGACCCGCTGCACGACCTCTGACCCCTGCTGTCAGGTGCTCATTAGTATGGGTAACAATAATTCTGACTAGGTTCCAATGAACCGGTGTTAAGGATGTGACTCAAATGAAGCACCAGTGTGCAGAGGTTCGATAGCCGTCTCTCACACTCACAGACTAAACATGTTCACTGTTCAGCAGCCTCTATTCAGCCAACCTGAACTCATTGGCGCCACCTGTTGACCTAACAGAACAAGAGGTCCACCATCATCCTTTCTTAGCTGAGACCAGTTGGCTGAGGTCTTCATGTTTCAGGTCCAGTACATCATCTCGCAGGATGGAGTGTCACACCTGATCCCTCAGGAGTACATGGTTCTGGCAGATGGCAGCCATATTCAGGTAGTTCTTCTGAAGCTCACCACAAATCTGAAATCCAGCCTTCCTCTTCTGAAAGTAGCTCTCCGTTTCCGTCGCTGCACACCACATAATGTTCTCCCTATTCTTTCACCTCCAGATGCCAGAAGGTCACATCATCCAGTACGAGCATGAAGGAGGTTTCGTGGGCGAGCAGCAGGTGAGGACGATCACAACCTGAGAAACCCTGATGAGTAGAAATGCCAACTCAGTCGGCTCTTTTCCAGATCGCAGTGAGTCACGACGGTCAGACGCTGTATCTGCCCATCACAGCGGAGCAACAGGTCGTGTGTCCAGAAGATCTGGAGGCGGCTGCTCACTCGGCTGTCACAGGTTCGATGCACGAACTCATTTCTAGACCTTACGTTCTTTACACTCCTGTCCTGTTCTGTTGCGCTGCTGGTCGCAACACCAGTTCTTATTCAGAAGGTGCAGGTGCTGCAGGTCAAGCTGCTGCCATCTGCTGTCTGACTGAGATCGTCGCAGTCAGTGTTATTGAACAGTAAATATCGGGCAACAATATTGAGTGAAGAAACTCCAAACATTGTATTTTGGCCTGCACTTCATCCTGGAGCTTGCAGCACTTTCCTTCTAAACCCGTTCCCCGGGACTCTTGTTGCGCTCTCATGAAAGCTGGTGTTTGTCTGCAGCAGTGGCAGACGCGGCGGTGACGCAAGCGGTCTACACCGAAGCCACTCCGGAGCAGCTGGAGCAGATGCAGCAGCAGGGGATCCACTACGACGTCATCACCTACGGGGAGGAGTAGCTCGGTTAGACCTTTCTGACCAGTCGTCGTGACTTCAACGGTGCTCCGGCCGCCTCAGCACGTTTCATTTGCCGGACAATTCAAGAGTGGTCGCCGGTTTGCCAGGAGACAGCGCTCTTGTTTTTCTTCATGAATGGTAGTCCAGGACGCAGGTGTTTATTTTCAAGTGGTGATGACAATGATGTGTAAATATGTTTGCTCTTGTCTTCTGGTGGCTGGCAGACGACAAATAAAAAAATCTTTGACTTTTCACTGTTTTGAAACGGGTTCCTTTTTCTGAATCAGCACGTCCTGCTCCATGATGTCCAGAGAAGGGGGGGGTTCATCAAAAGTGACTGTGATCAACTTTGCTGTCTCAGTGACATCGTTCGTCTTAGTTGTGTCACCAAGAGACACAACAGTTGTTGACATCATCATGGTTCCTTCAGTCTGAAGTGACTTCCTCAATAGCTCAGCCAAGAGCAGCAGCCAGATATATCACACCAGTTCTCTGCCGCCGAGTGGAAGTGAAGCACGATGAAGTGGATTGTTGTGTTTCTCCTTCTGTTAGGTGAGAAAAACATGATGAATTGGCTGAAGTGGCAGATCATTGAGAGCCGTTTACTTCCAGATCCAGTTGCACTTGTTGAAGGAAAACTGTGGGTGACAGAGTTCGGTCAGTTCACGCTCAGACTGGACTTCCCCTCGTCGTTCAGCGGTCTGACCAAGTCCTGTGGAAGACTCTTTCCTGTTCTGTACCTCCCGCTGCTGGACAGTTCTGGTTTCACTCATGACACCCTGAGAGGCAGGGTGACCCAGACTGAGACGGCCACCTCCATCGAATTCAAAATATCTCACGCGCGCCTTCAGGACACCGGCTACTACAGGTGTTATGTGCATACGCTCTACCAAGACTACCACGTCAGAGTGATCGGTGAGTTGGTTCCTCACGTGTGTGTGATGGAAACTGCCGCTGTGCTCTGAATGATTCTGACTCACACAGACGCTGAGTTCGAATTACAGGCTCGAATTACAGCCTAGTGTAAAGTGTAAAGATGCTCAAATGACCTTTGACCTTTGCTATTGAGGAGACATCACTGGGCTGTTCCACGCGAGGAGGTTTTCAATGTAGTGAATGAATCTGATCTGGAAATGCGTTGCATGTCTGGTTTGTAAAGTGTCAATACCGAGGTCTGGGCCTTTGTGATTTCTCCTCTCCACCTCGTGGTTTTTTTCCCCGACTGACAGGAACGGATCGAGTCTAGTTTTGCTGCTACCATTTCATCTGTTCCTTTTCAGCGTCTCCGTATCATCGGAACCCTGCTCAAAAAACAGCCGTCCCGGTCAGCTTCACGGAGCCAGCTCAGGCTCACGAAGACCACAGCTCCAGGTTCCCGCTGAGTTCCTGAGCTCCTTTCAATTCAGGCACCACGTTTCTCCAAGTAACCCGTGTTCTGTCCAGAGTGGGCTGGAGTCCTCACTGGACCCTGGTGGCCGTCGTGTCTGTCGCTGTGACCCTCGTGGCGGTGTCTCTGGGCTCCGTAGTTTGCGTCCTCGCCAGGAGGAGGAGGCGCTCAAAGGAAGGTGGTGACTATCCTCGCACGACATCGCGGATGTTTCTTCAGAGTGTGATTTTTTCATCAGCTGTGGACACCCCCAAGGCAGGTGCAGCAGTGACCCACTCACTCACTTCCTCTTCACTGACCAATCCGGTCTCTGTCCAGGACACTCCAGCAGTAGTCTACGCCACCGTGGACTTCAAGCCCAAACAGCCAGAGCTACACCCAGATTTGAGGACTGAAGACGAAAGCTGTGAGTCCTGGCTGGGCGAGCGGGACGTGGCGGAGTACTCCACTGTGGCGGTCCACCACAGACAGACGACGAACTGCTGAATCGCACTCATCCTTCCCTTTTCTTTTGTTCTAAAAATTGATGTTTGAAATGACCACTTCCTTCAGGCCAGTGTGACCACAGGGCTGTCACCTGAGCTGCCTCTCTTACTTTGTTGACAAAGCTGTATCACATGGAGCAAAAATAAAGACATCAATCTACATAAAATAAATGTGTTTTGGCACAGCGGGAACCCCACATTGATTTTTTTTTTTTGTCAAAATATCGAGTTGCATTGTCCATCCACGTCCTGCAGGGGGCGTCATGTGCTGCTGATTGTCTTCACCTGCTGATGGAACTTTGCGGAGCATGGAGCGATTTGTGAATGACAGCGAGGACAGGTACATTATTTGGAGTGTTTATGCGAACAATGAGAACACACTGTGTGTTTTGAATCAGTTTGTTTCACTCTCAAGTCCATTGGTTTCCTCTGACTGATGCTTACAATCCCACGTTGAGTGGACTTTCCTTCCACATTTCAGTGTGAAAAAGAAGAAGCTCCCTCGTGTTTTTCTTCAGCTCCCTGGAGAGCGTTGATGAACTTGGTGTCACCTCTGAAGTGTCGTGTTCTCTTAGAGACGGAATAAAATCTGCTGATTCTTATCGCGGTGACATTTCAGGACAAAGCTCGGACCAAAACATGGTCTGACCCGCGACCTCCTTTGTTACGCAGCTTCACCATTCCTGGTCCATTTCACGTCTGAACTCCCTATCTGTATCTCCAAACTTCTCCCTCTGTTAGACTCATGTCTGCTCTTGTCCTTTCCAGTAACTCCCAAAAGACAACAGCAGTGTCCTCATCTCCGACTCATCTGACTGTGACTCCTGAGTCTCCAAGGCCGACGCCGAAGGCTGCGGACCCTTCACTGACATGTAAGTTCCACTTGCATTTCTTGCTGTTTGAGGTTTCATCTGTAAAGTACCGCTGGTTTAGACTCATAAAACCCTGTTGTGAGGCTTGGTGCAAAAGCAACTGTGTACTGAATGAGGTCAAAAGCGTCACTGTTAGTTGTGGAAACCCAGCGCGTTCTTGGAGTCGGGGGTTCGACTTTGCTTCTGCACATCCAAACATCACACTGTGACGGAAATAAAAGCCATCGGTTGGTGGTTGGTTTAACTAAATAAAACCATTTGTTGCTCGATGCAATGATCTACGATTGTGACAGAGGTGCAGTGACCAAGTGTGTGTGTTCAAAACCCCAGCAGACGTCTCATTTTCGACCCTCCCGCCCGGGTCAGTGCTGGTATGATCGTGCAGTTCAAGCTCAAATCTTATCACAAATCTCACCATCTTACACTTCAGTGTTTCACACAGCAGCTGACAATGTTTTGGACTCATCTATCCTTCATGTCATAGATGGATTTTTCATTTTCCTTATGTTCTTAAGGCTGAACCTAAGAGCCTGGAAGCAGCGGAGTGTGATGACGCCAGATGATGGTGATGGTTCTGGCAGCCCAGTGGCAGCTTCTCACTGTATTCATTGGCGCTTACCTTTGTTTTTGTTGCCTTATGTTGACGTCACAGCGCGACGCCTGTGTTTGCTCTGGGCTCCAGCGAGAGCTGGAAAATCCTCCGCTCATTTTATGGCACGGCGGAGTGAGTCACTTCGCTGCGATGGTTGGTTGGCGCTCCAGGTCAGGCGTTCAGGTTGCTGAGGTCACTGTTTTGAGCAACAGTCTCCTGAGGAACATGGTTGATCCTCCATGGATCATCTGCTTTTATTGGAGTATAAACCCAGTGATGTTGAACAATAACGCTGACTCATTTTTCCACCATTTCATGTCTTTTAAAACGGCAACATTTGAAATGACACAATCTTTTTGTTCTCTTTGGGCCATTAAATCGGCGAGAAACATCTTAGCCACCTCATGAAGTTCAGTGGAATGTTGACGCTTCCTGCTGTGCCTCACACCATCACGGCATCGCGCCACACGTCGATACCCAGAATACACCTGGGGACATGTCGGTGAAGCAGCCAGTTGTGTCACATTGTTTTCAGTATTTTAAACTGGACATGAGTCTTAACAAAATGGAGCTGCGAACCATGACTGGGCGTGACTCACTTTAAACAGATAAGAGGTCAGGAGTCGTTGGATTGTTTTTTTCTGTTGTGTTACTGTGAGTTGTGAACTTGATAAGCACCGTAAAGTGGGCACCAGTGTCTCCACATTGACTTTCATTTTTGGTGAGCCTGGTGATGCTGTGGCACAGACGGCTCCATGCTCCAGGTTTTCACCCAACACCACTGGTGCACGCACGACTGCGCACTTTCAGACTCCTTCTCCAGTCTGTTTCTTCTGCTTCATCTTCTTCTAAAGTGGGCCGTGAAACGTGCAGTTGGACGACTGGAAACAGGCTTACAGCCTTCACCTTCACCTTCTTCTGCCTCCTATCCGGAGTCGGGTCGCGGAGGCAGCATTCGGAGCAAGGAAGCCCAAACTTCCCGATCCGCACAAACCTCCTCCAGCTCTTCCCGGGGGATCCCGAGGCGTTCCCAGGCCAGACCGGAGACATCATCTCTCCAGCGAGTCCTGGGTCTTCCCCGGGGTCTCCTCCTGGTAGGACATGCCTGGAACACCTCCCCAGGGAGGCGTCCAGGGGGCATCCGGATCAGATGCCCGAGCCACCTCAGCTGGTTCCTCTGGATGTGGAGGAGCAGCGGCTCCACCCCGAGCTCCTCCCGGATGACCGAACTCCTCACCCTATCTCTCAGGGTGCGCCCAGCCACCCTGCGGAGGAAACTCATCTCAGCTGCTTGTATCCGCGATCTCATCCTTTTGGTCATGACCCAAAGCTCGTGACCATAGGTGAGGGTGGGAACGTAGATCGATCGGTAAATGGAGTGCTTCGTCTTGTGACTCAGCTCCCTCTTCACCACAGCAGTCCGATACAGCGACCGCATCAGTGCTGCCGCTGCACCAACCCGTCTATCAATCTCACGCTCCCCTTTTCCCTCACTCGAGAACAAGACCCCAAGATACTTAAACTACACCACTTGGGGCAAGAACTTTCCACCGACCCGGAGAGAGCAAACCTTATTACCTTATTCCGGTCGAGAACCATGGCCTCAGACTTGGAGGTGCTGATCCTCATCCCGGCCGCTTCACACTCAACCGGTCCTAAAACCAGGCCTACAGCCGCAGCTGTAATTTACCCGTGTGTCTCCAGAATCTTATGTTTAGGACTATAGATTTATCCGAGCGTAGTTGCACTGGTGCACTTTCATCTACAGCGGGCTTCGTCTTCGGAAGGTGACCACGAGTGGTCTGTCGTGTAGAACGTCACACACTTGGAAGGGAGGAGCCTAGTCATGGAGGTTACAAGTTTAATGATATCAGAGGAGGAGTTTCACATGTCTGGAGCCTCTTGATATAAAACGTGAGAGAATGAAGCCACTCTGATTCTGGAGGGAAAGTGCTGGGTGTCACCCCACAGTGCTTTTTTTTTTTTTACATTCAAGGTTTGGTGCATTGGTGATGTCTGCAGCCCTTAAAAGCCAATGCTTTTGAAGTCATCGGTGCATCGGAACTTGTTGTCAGAGTACGGCGAGCAGACCAGGTGGGGGCGGCAGGGGCAGGTGTGGTGCTGGCGCTTCCCCAGGTATGGAACCTGGAAGACAGAGGGAAATGAGGCTCACATCTGGGACCTCCTGTGATGTCCAGAGGAGGTGCTCATGCTGAGCTTCCTTCTCTGTTTCCGTGGTGGTTTCCACCACAGTCATCTTCTCGTCACACCTTCATCATGGTCCTCCTTCTTCCTCTTATTCCTCTCCTCCTGTCCAAACATCTGTTCTTCCCAACTCGGTCTCCAAACTTGTCCCTGTGACAGACTCATTTCTGATCTTGTCCTTGCCATCCATCATGGCTGCTCTCACCTCCACTGGTTCCGCCCTGCCTGGACTCTCCTCTTCACCGCCCTTCTTTCCTGTCCATCGCTTCTTCCTGTACTTTCTCTCTCTTAAAATCAGATTCACTATGATCAGATTATCACCTCTCACATCAGTCGGTCCTGATTTTAAAGCTGTCAGCTCGGTGGTCATCTTCGCCAGACTGAACTGAACAAGGTCTTGTTTGTCACGGACAGATCCATACTGTAGATGAGCAGTGGATGACAGGAGGAGCGCCGTGCTGATCCATGGCCATGATTCAGGCCGGGCTGGATCAATATCGGCGGCAGTTATCGGCCGCTCCTCCAGTGAAGCTGTCACCTCTTTCAGATATCATCTTCATTTCTGTCATGGCAGACCTCACCCCAGCGAGTGATGGGTCAGAGCTCACCTTGTGGCTGAAGGGGTGACACTGGTCTCCCTCCACACCCCGAGGCACACACACCCTCAGACCTCTCAGCCAGAGGCTGACGGCACAACAGGAGCCCAGATCACACTGCAGGTCTCTCTCACAAGCCTGTGGAGAGAACACTCCATCAGCAGCTGCTTTTATTTCCACCTTGACTGCTCTTTCATCCCGCGCCTCCTAACCTGGTTAGAGAAGCATATCAATTGAGAGAGCGACAGTTTCCTCCCGCGTCTCCAGGATGCGCTCGCCAGACTCCAGCTCTAATCTCATTGAACAAATTTATCATCGCGAGGCAGCTCCGCTATTTGCTACTTATTTTCTCGTTGAAGCCAAAAGACCTGGGAAATCGCCCGCTCGGGTTTTCAGTCATTGTGGACCAACTTCCCGCGTGACCTGTGGCCTCGCGCAGTCACGTTTAGCGGTGAAATATGATGGACAGGATTCTCCTATTTAACCATGAGGTGGGTGAATTGATGTTAGTCAAACTGGAGGGACAGTTTCAAAGCTCATGTGGTTTCATCTTAAATCCATTTCAAGGGATCTTGGATGGAGCAAGTCGCTGGTTCGATTCCGGGCTCTGTCAATTCTGGGTTTGAAGTGAACCCAAGTGCTCGAGGTTTGTAAATTGTCTGTGTTAGTGTGTCCTGTGGTGGACAGGAGGGTGTCCCTTGTCTCTCACCCCAACTAGCTGGGACAAGCTCCACCCTCCTGTGACCCCTCTGAGGGCACATGTGGTGGAAAATGTGTGAGTGACCATCAATTGTGTGCTCTGCAATTTCAATAATTAAATAAAAAGCATGATGCGACGCTGCCGATGTCACGATTTAATAAACATGAAACATCTGGCGGACTGATACAATGTAAGGAATCGGACTGTAAATGCGTTTAGAATCCAAATTTGTCATCCTTGGGTGAATTCATCCCAAAAAAAACACCAAAAAACATGGTTTTCTTAAACAAGCAATAGCCTTTCCGGGATGCAACAAACACACATTAATATTCAGCTGAAAATATATGCATTTGAAGTTAAATATAAGGATTTAATTTTTATATTCCTCGAAATATGACTAAAAGAATTTGAATAAAGTGGAGCAGAAGTTGCAGTTGGAGCTGCGTGGTTCCTCACCCCTGTGATGATGGCCCCTCTGGAGCCGCTCAGCGTCGCCAGCAGGAGGCAGAGCAGAAGCCCCTGCAGGCTCCAGACTGTCCACGCCGTCATCTCTGCAGAACTGAACGGATCTCCCCGGAGCAAGAGCACGGCCCACGTCACTCATGGAGGTTCCCAGAACTCCTGAGAAGAGCCAGACCGTCCCCTGCTCTTTTTATCCTTCTCCACCCCTCCCTCCGGTCGGCTCCCTCCCTACGTCTGAGACGGACCTTGTTGAGATGAATCTTCTGTAACTCGCCCGATGACAGCCGCGTCACCTCCTGGATCTCTGCCTGAGATGGGAGCCTGTGTGGAAAACTGCTGACAACTTGGTGAAATAAAATGGCCACTGATGACGTGAACTCATCTGTAGTCAGGTCAGAACCTGACCAACTGGCATCGGATCCGGAACATCGGTGAGACCTGGTGACTCAGGAGTCCTCTTCAGGAGAACACCTGACTGAATGTGGGCTGACCTCGCTGGATGTGGACATGACCGCTGACTGGTCTACACATCACTTGTGCTGCTGGGGTCAACAGTCCCTATAGGACACCTGCAGGGGGCAGTAAAGTCAAGGTGCAAATCCTGGGTCTGCCCCATGTGCTCCTCCAACAGAGTCGCAGAAAGCCTTGCTAAAAAACGTTGTGGAGATGTGCTTGCTTGTGTGTGTGTGATCTTGTACTTCTGAACCTGCATGACAGAGTGAGGACAGTTTTGTAATACATTTTGGCTGTTCCTCACTTTGTCAAGCCTCAGTCTGAAGGTTAAAACGACAAAATAGCGTTGGTTTTTAGTTTGGTTGAGAGTCCTGGTTCAGGTGTGCTTCAGATGCTTGGGTTCCGGGGGAGAGGCTGGGGAAAGGGTGATGCTCATGTATGTCAATGACGGCCCTCACTAAGAGTGTGTGCGTGTGTGTTTGTGTGCTGACAGAGACGAGCAGTGTCCTGTCAGAGGAAGTGGCCGAGTGGTGATTTAGGCTTCTGAAGAGGAAGAAGAGTTAGAGGGAGTGAAGCTCTGGCGGTTAGTCAGCAGGGCATTAGCCCATTGTTGTCATGGTGATGGATTCCCATGATGCTCCAGCAGCAAAATTACATCCCCACATTTCTGCTCAGTCAGCAGAAACAGGGGAGTTGTTGACGGGCCGGGGGCATCAGTTGTGAACTGCGGTGTTGTGATGCTTCGGTTGAAACGTTTCCGCGATTTTGCAGCTCAGTTTGAATTTGAACCCCAACGTTTTTGTCATGGTACGGCCCTCAGTTAGCCTCAGAAAGATGGGGCCGCGGATCCCCAACGCTCAGTCGGTGTGTCAGCAGGACAGTCTTCCATATTTTAGGACATATTTTAAAAACAAATCTCCAATAGCTTCATGTTAACGGAACTTGAAATACTGTGTATCAATCCAGTACTTGAAACTGTTGCTGCCACTGCTGTTATACTCGTGTTGTCCTCTAGATGGCGATGAAAGATTCTCGTCACGGCTCCTGTGACAAGAGTTCAGATCAACTTTTTCTTTTTTAGTGTCATGTTTGCTGCACTATTAATCTCTTACATATAGGTTGAACAAACGTCTCGGTGTCGCGTGAGGAAGGAAATCCTGCCGAGCTGATCCTCATATCTGCAGCTGCGCTAAAGAGCGAGCCAATAAATAAGCAGAATCATCTTTAGTCCTGAAGTCTGGGACCCGAATTCACTCCATCAATATTCCAACAGTTAAATTTGTAATTGTGTTACATTTTTAACAAATTTGGTTCATTTCTCACATTTACAACATTATCAATCAAATTAAATAATATTAATAATAATAAAAAATATTAATAATAAAAATAAAAACATAATTTTGAAGTCGATTTAAAATTGTTAAAAAGTTCCTTTTTTTTTAAATAAATAAAGTTATTATGAGTATAAGATGGAAAAGTTACTTTTAATTCTGATAAACGTGAGGTTGAAGAGGCCCATCTGTTGACTGTCTTCATCCATGACTGGAGCAGGAAGGAGCGCTCTTTCACATTCCCATCCTTTCTCCGAGACTTTAGGAGGAGGAGTGGGCGTTTGAAGCGATTCTCCTCGCTGCGAGGTGCCATCCTCAAATGTCCCCCGCCCCCCTCCAAAACCCCCAGCCCGCCCGATGAGACTCGCAGAGGTGAACAGGTGCCGGAGGGATTTTTTTAAAGGAGCCAAAATGTTAATGTCACTGACGGCGATCGCTGCTTATGAAAGTCAAAGTCTCCAAGTTACACGGAAGGGTCCTTCAGCGGGGGGGAGGTTTGCGACCAAATTGCCATTTTGTTGTTGCCATTCAAGCTCCTGCGGGAGGTGAGGAGGCCGGACCGTGACACTAGGAACCAATTGGTCAATAGAGGAGCTTGGCATGAGGCATATGCCGCTGCGGGAGCGCAGGACCAGGCGACGACAAATTGACAATTTCATACCTATTTTCAAGTCGCCACACACGCTGGTGCCTCGGCAATATTGTCATTTGGGTGACTTGACATCACATCCGCTGGAATTTTATTGACTGAGAATAAAATACTGGCCTCACACTATTCTAAAATGGCTCATCTATTTTTTTTTTAAACTCACAAAAATCGCATTTTGACGCATCATGACGCTTTCTGAGTCACAAATTCGAAGTAAAAATTCAATTTAAATACATGTTTCAATAACAAAATGTGGAATTATGATGGAAGTCCAACAAATGTTGCCAACTATTTGAGACTTTTTGCTCTTATTGCTTCCTGTTATTCACTTAAAAAAATAAATTCCCTATTAATTTTCGCAAAAAGGTAGTGTGCCTTCAAGAAAGAACCCCAACTGGTCATCTTTATAGAACATTGAAACATAAATTTCGAGTTTTTTTTTTAAGTCTGACTTTCCTGGGCAGTTTATTATTTGAAGAACAGAGATGTGAGTTGTCGAATTGTTTTAGGAATGTTGTGTATTAATAAAAACGTGCGCATCGTCAGAAGTTTTTCTGAGGAGCTCAAGCAAACATGATATATTTTTTTTTACTCTTGATACCGTCCATTATTTGGTGATCAGCGACTCCGCTCCCGGATAATGAGTCCGAGTTTCTGTGCGGCAAAATAAGGAGCGAGGATAATTGGGGACACGCCCCCTAAGCCTTTCACTTGTTTCTCCAATTTTCCACTTGGGCCGGATAAAGAGCCGAGCCTGGGAAAACTGGAACCCAACTGGTGCCTTTCAGTTGCTCAGACGCTTTTGACGGGAGACTTGGGTCTCTTGATCCAGTGAAATGATGTTTGGATGTGGATTCAACAATATCACTGTTGAAGGGAATGAAGAACTTTCATTGACTCCTTGCGCGTGCACGTGCTTTCTGTCGCTTATTTCTGAATGTGACGTTTCACACTACTCGTGATGGACGAGGGTAGAAGGCCATAATTCCAGAAGCTCGTCTTCATCTCCGAGCAGATCCATCACCTCCACTTGCGCGCTGTGTTGTTTTTACGCGCGACTCGGACGGTGCGCTCAACTCCGGCTCCGGATTCTCATTCAAATCAGCCTCAAGTGTTTGAGAGAATAAATGGCAGATGTTTTGCAATTGAAGGCGCATCAATGCTCCGGCGCCTTTAGTCTCCAACAATAGCGCCCCCTCTTTTGTCCCGCTGGTGTCTTTCAGCTCGCAGCGCCACAAAGGGCTCGGTCCTCCAGCGAGTTATAAAGTTACTTTGCAGTCACTTCATTTGCGCCCCTGAGTAAAGCTTCAGCGATGTTAATGCTGCTCCTTTCTCACCCCGCGCCCACTGAAGAACAGACGCTATTGTCCCCCAAAACCAAAGTGAGAAGCCTTTAAGTAACCAAAGGAGAAGTCTATAGAAATTCATGATGCCACTTCTCTCATTGATGTTTGATCCGAGCTGGGTCCACGCGTGGCTTCACGGCGCTCATGTACTTCCAGAAAGAGCGCACCTGTACCTGCTCTGTGGCGCTGATGTCGCGCACAAAAGTGCCTTTGGTCACACCAGCAGCCACCTGAATGGAAGGCGGATCATCGATTTGCTCCGCTCACTGTGCCGAACTGAGCGCCTGTTGGCATATCTCATCTTCATTCAGAGTCCAGACACGACCGAACCTCGGCGTCTGGGTCAAGATAGAGACCTTAAAGCGGCTAAATGTTGCTGTAATAATGCGTAATAACTCCAAGTATTGTTGTGTTTTTTATTCATAGTGAATGCTTCCTTTTAATCCTTTCAATATGTATATCTTTTTCATTGTTTAAATATGTTATTCCTATATTCCTACGCATGTCAAAGAAACATTGTGTCATCCTGATGTACCTGACTGAATTTTGAGGGTTATAGTTGAAGGTCTTAGATGATGGATGCGGTCGGAAGGTGGCAGTTACTTGCACCCACCCAAGGTTTAAGGACCGAAGAAGGACAGGACAGTAGAGTATATAAGCGAAGAAGACGCTCCTTCCGAGTGTCGTGGAGTGGCTGCTTATTCATGTTTCCTGGAGTCGTGTAGGAGAGGGACCATGTGTGGAGGTCCTCTTCATTCAAAGCGCATATTGGAGAGTTTAGGTTTGGTCGCAGGGTCACAAACATCCACTTGGAAAAACAGCACCTCTTGCTCTGTTCCTATCTCCAGAAAGGACTTATTACCTAACATGAAAATAAAAGATCGTCCTGCGTGGCTCCCGCTCCTTCCTTTGGTTTGCTAATGCGCGTGAGGAAGCGCTAAGTTTATTGCGGTAATCGCATAATTGCCGCACTAATTGTTGTTAACAAGTTCCCCAATAGCGCAATGACTGCGGCCGCACTGGGCTCCCTGCTGCTGCGGCGCATCCATGACAAAGGTCCGGCCCGCTGAATGGATGAGCTGAGGCTGGAGAGTGAAAACGACACCAGAATTTGCGCCTTTTAACCAGCAGGCACTTAACTTGTTGTTTAACGAGCGCAGCTTTCATCGAGACCCAAGGCGCTCCTCGCGCTTTTCTCATGCGCAGGAGCGTTTTTGGAGGGAAACCACTTTACTGCCCCGGTCTTCCAGGAGTGTTTTGATAAAAGCGACTCCCGCCGAGGTGAAAAAGGAACACTAATTGGAATTATAGCGAATAATAAGCGGGGAATTCCCCCCCAAATCAGGCGACACGCTGCTGTTGTGATGCCTCCGGGGCCCTGCGTGACCGGCAGGCGTGGAAAACTCTGACCGCGGAGACTCTAAAGGAGACAAAGGAGTGCGCATCAGCACCAGCGTCGCCACTTCAGCCACATTTCATAGCAATTAAAAGCTTCAGATTCCGACAAGAAAACGCACTTTACATGCTCGTCGGCGTCCACGCGCGCAGCAGGAGACACGGCGTGTTTAGGTCAATTAAACTGGACGTTATTGGTCTTTTACGCGCAAGGTCGCCAGAAAGTTTCTGGGGGAAAAAAAACCTCATCTTCAGCTCTTCCAAGTTACAGGGCGCAAATATTTTAGATGTCCAAGAATAATATTGTCCTTCTCTTCAACTCTGCTTTGAGTTTTATGCTCCCTTATATTTTTCTGGTTATTAGCGTTTAAGATCATGAAACATTCATCCAAAAATATGACTACATTCAACATGTTACATGAAATGACTGTGTCCAAGTACAACCTAAAGAACATCTCATGTGTCTAATGTTTTATCCTTTTTGAAATTTCCCAAACATTTTTCCAAAGAAGAAGTTTGATTCACTCATATTTGGTGCAGAAACCAGCAGGTGGAGAAAGTGAAAGCGGTTTCTTTGATGCCCACTCGCGGATTATGACATGGACCAGTCACAGAAAGGACACAGGGTCCTCCGCTATAAACCTTCATTTCAGCACAAGTTGATAAATTCTTTGGTTTGTTTGGACTCAAAAGCCCTCCTTCTGCTGGGACTCATTAAAATGGTGCGTAAAAGCTGACCAGTGGACTGGTCAACTCTTTTTTTTCCTGCTCTGACTTTCCCAAGACGCTGCCTCTTTCATGGAAAGTGTGGAAAATCAGGGGGCGAGGGAGCGTGGACGAGGGGCGGCCCACGATTCTCCTCGGTGCCTCAACCAGTAGACAAAAACCCTGAACAAAACCCAACCCGAAAGTGTTAATTTCTCAATCTCAACTGTGTAAACGTCCATCTGCGGGGCTTTTAAACACAACAGTTGCACTCTGGATTGGGGGGGAGGGAGACACCCAGACTCTGTCAGGTGAGAGAGTCGTGTCCGAGGCAGAAAATCCAAATTTGTGCTGACACGGAGGAATTACCACGGTGCTGCCTTCGCCCCGCTGGCGTGAAACCCCCGAATAAAAGCCTGAATAGTCAGAGGACTGTTGAGCAAGTGGCAGCGTATGATCCAGCATTATGTTGCCTTTACGCTATTTTTCATCGGTTTGTCTACCCCACATGGTGCCCCCCAAAATAGTCCACTATCTCAAGATTCAAATGTTCCTCTGATGTTGTGTAGCTCCATGGTTTTGTCTGAAGTCCTGTGTGAAAATCCCAATAAAAACATTTGAGTCAAAACTGTGGCACAGAAAAGTCAAATATTGAGATAAAATAAATGGGAAAGAAGAATAATTTGTTATTCGGAACTGTTTTAAACTCCACATAGTGGTTAAAGGCAGAAGCAAAAGACAGTTGAAGTAGTTTTATTTCCTCTGGGAAGTTTATTCTGCTCCACTTTCTTCACTTTTGGCTGTCAAATGACGTCGCTGTTGCTCACTTTGGCCACGCAAACAGGCGGGACTCTCGGCTTTGAGATGTTAAGTGGGTGCCTGCTTATAAAGCCACTCGGGGGTCTTCCCATTCACTCGCTGACTTCACGGTGACTTCTGCAGCGCTCATGATGGTGGCCACGACTGACTGCGAGGACAAGTCCTTCACTGGAACCAAAGTAAGCGCTGGCTTTGTCAAAGTTTCTTCATCCCATCTGAGTGTGGATTATTAATCCTGGTTAATTTTCCAGGTTTCTAAACCGCTCATGGAGAAGAAGAGGAGAGCTCGCATCAACAAGTGTTTGGATCAGTTGAAGTCCCTCCTGGAGAGCTCCTACAGCAGCAGCGTGAGTCCAACCCTTTCTCTTACTTTGTCTCTCTTTTGTTGCACGCAACTTCAAGAAAATGGAGGAAACACAATATCAATATTTATTGCACAAAAAGTTACAGTGATTTACATATGAACATCGTATTCATGATC
This sequence comes from Synchiropus splendidus, assembly GCF_027744825.2. NCBI lineage: Eukaryota > Metazoa > Chordata > Actinopteri > Syngnathiformes > Callionymidae > Synchiropus > Synchiropus splendidus. The sequence goes on from NC_071351.1 coordinate 7,440,712, forward strand.
ACTTTTCTCCATCAGATTCGAAAACGCAAACTGGAAAAAGCGGATATATTGGAGCTGACGGTGAAACATCTCAAGAACCTGCAGAAGAATCAGACCTGTGAGTCTTGAACCTCAGTGAAGTGTGCTTCCACTTTGAATGTTTTGTTTAATCCAGCCGTCTGTTTAAAGTTTCAGCGCCGGCGTCGGAGCTCCAGTCCGGCTTCCACAGCTGCCTTGCAAACTTCCACCACTACTTGATGATGGCTGAGAACCTCAACTGTCGGGACCGCCAGATGTTGACCCAGTTATCCGGCAAGCTGAGCGGAGGAACCGCTCGAGAAGCTTCCAGCACCATGGAGAGCGGAACAGAGTGGCTCCCGGCAGATCTGAAGTCACCTTCTGCAGTTATCAAACCTCACACTTCATCCTGTCACCAGACCACACGGTCCAAACCAGCCAAACAAGATAGGCCACTGTCTGTCGACAAGAAGATCCACTCCGGGAGAGAAGATGTGAGCGGACAGATGTGGAGGCCGTGGTAGAGACTTGACCAATATTGCACTGTCTTGTATAAAATGTTTATTGTCATAGATTATACTGGAAATGTTTTTTATTTTTTTAATAAAATGGATTAAAGTGACACATTTCTCAGAACTGATTCCAATATTTGTCAAGGGTGAATTTGAATAAATCAGGTGGAGTTGGAAAATGGAATATGGAAAGTTTAGTTTCAAGTGACAACCCACTGGACCAAAGAAAGAAACCCCAAGTGCTGAGGTCTGTCCACACTGGTTTGCGTTCAGACAGAAAAATATACACATAAAAAGTATATCAACAGTAACATTCCATATTATTTTAAATTGAAAAGATCTCTGAATCTATGTGTCAAAATGACTGCATTTCATCAGTTTGCTGCTGCTCATACACCGTTTGATAAAGGGGGACTGCGAAAACCTCCAGAGCTCCAGAAAGTGCAGACCTCTGCCAAGCAGCTCATGTCCACCCACTGCTATAGTCATACATATATAGAGTGGGACGCCTTTTTTAGCATTTGAAACATCATTAATCTGTGTGTTCTAGAACTTGCAGTCATGAGAAGTGATGACATGAAGTACCTGCTCTGTCTTTGTTTTTATCCAGCAGAGAGCACATTCGCCTGGCATTTCTCTCTCACGCTGGTTTTCAGGTTATGAACTTCTGATGTTTATTTGTGAACGTGCTGAGCTGCGGCAGTTTACTGGCTGATGGTTTTGGTGTAGTTCTGGATGAGACCCTGGAAGTACTGCGGTGTGTTTTTCTCTGGTTGGAAGAGGATGATGTAACACTTGGGGAGGAAGTACCACAGCAGGAAGGAGTAGAGGCTGGAGAGCACGGCCAGGGCGTTGAGAGTCTGGAGGTGTTTGCCCTGGTACAGCAGGAAGATGGTGATGAAGGTGACCCAGGTGAGGGTCAGCAGCATGAGGCAGAAGGTGATGGCTTGGGCCTCGTTGTAGTTTTTGGGGAGGTCCTTCCCCATGTAGGAGAAAACGAAACAAAGGAGACTCAACAATACAAGCAAAGTCACGGCGACGGTGGTGGCTTGGACAGCGTAGTTGCACTTGAGGATGATCTTGTCTTCGTAGGAGGACATGTCTTGGTAGGGTGTGGTCGGCCCGATGGAGTAAGCGATGATGGACAGGAACGTCTGCAGTGTGAACACGGCGGAGATCAGCACCCACTGGCCGTGGTAGGCCGTCCAGAAACTGTAGAGCTTCGGGAACCTGCTGGCCATTTTAAAGATGAAAACGATTTGGAAGGAGCGCACCACGAAGCAGGAGAGACAAATGCTGTAGAAGAAGCTGAAGGGAAAGAGCCTGAGGAAGCAGAAGGACGTGGTGGGTTCGTCGAAGTTGAAGCTGATGCTGAGGCCGGAAAGGCAGAGGCAGGCTAAGATCAGAAAGCACATGGGCCCCCCGGCCGAGCGGACGACGGGTGTGTTGAAGTGGACGGCGAAGAGAGCGGCGACGGCGACGATCAGGACGTCAAAGAGCACCATGGCAGACATGGTGAGTAAGGCTGCGCCGTGGGAGAACTGCACGTACTCCACAGTGCGAGGGATGCAGGCGGTGCTGGCAGCTGGTGACCATTCTGTCTCGTGACACCGGGTGCACTTGTACGGGTTCTCTGGTGAGCATGAAGGACACAGACAGCTGAGTCAGAGGAGCATCTACCTGGAGCTGGTATTTTTCCAGAGGTCTGTCAGCTGCTGCACCCTTTGCTCTGTCTTCAATGCAAGTCTGCATTTATGATGTGGAACCAAGTCTCTTGCATCTAGTTCTATAGAAAACCCTTGCTCTTCTGAACAGTTTTATTTGTATTCTTCAATTGAAATAAAACTACATTTATCTGCTGAGCCACATTTCATGAAACATCTGCAGAGTAACTGTCCTTCGCTGCTGAATTGGCGGGATTCTCACTTCATAGACCGATTAAAAAAAAAAAAAATCAGCAATGACAATTGTCTTTCTAAGCTGAATTCAAAGCATTGTCACTTGTTATATGTTTTTTTAAAAAATATCACTTTCCCCCATTTATTGTGCTGAATTACTCAAGAAAAAAGAGAAGAATTGCAAAACATTTTTTGTCTCAGTTGAAGTCATTATTTTATCAATGTAAAGACACATTTTAAGAGTAAAATTAAAATACAAAAAAAACATTCAAATGCAGTGTTAGTATCACTGAATTGATGCACGTTCTCCTGAAGAAATCTATGACAAATCGAGCAGATAATATTTGCCACTGCTAAACTAGAAAGAACCATTTCAGTAAAGTCTACACAGTGGCACTTCATTTACTGTAGTTTGACTGTTTTGGTTCGGCCGTCTGACAAACAGAATTCCTTCATGACCCTAGTCCTGGCGTTCCGTACCTGTGATGTTGACGTACGTGCCGTTCGGACACTTTTCACAGGAGAAACAGCAGTGGTGGCTTCCATCTTGCTTCATGGCAAATCCAGAAGGACATTCCGGGGAGCAGAGTGAGGTGGGCACCTTGGAAGAGAGGATGATGGTGAGAAGATTTCAGGTCTCCCTCTGTTGGCTCAGACATACTTCGTCCGTGAACCACTGTATTTTGCTGCTGTTGATGGTGAAGGACGATGATGAGTACAGATCCAGCTGCCCCAGCTCCTCGGCTTCGCCCCTTCGGTTCCAGTAAAACACGGAAAAGGCTCCGAACATGGGGTCGCCGTCCTTGTTGAATCGTACAGTGTAGTTGAGGAGGGTGAAGTTGGACTTCTTCAGCTCGGTGAAGACCTGGTGTGGCTCAGAACGTCAGGTTATCATTCAGATCCGGAAGGATCTTTGCAGACAGGACACTCACCATTTGCGGGTTGGCGGTGATGCTGGTGTTGCAGCGTCCTGCCTCGCACTCCAGCACGTTGTGTAAGGCGTGCGCGATGGCATACACGGACGAATAAACCCCCAGAGCGAAAGAGGGATCCACGTTGATGATGGCTGTCGGGGTGATGCCGCTGCAGTTGCAGATTTGATTGCAAAGCGTTTGCTGGTCGTCCTCCACAAGAGTCTGGGTTTTAGTTGCGAGAATGAAGTCGCTGAAGCCTGGAATAGTCACAATGGCCTGGGAAACTCCGATGACGGTCCCGATGCTGTGTATGTTGGGGTCCGTCTGCAGTCTCTTGTTTTGGGTCATGCCTTCGTCTGCGATCCAAACCTTCTTGTTGATGTTGTGTTGGATGGCGGAGCAAACCAGGTTCTCAGCGGTCACCTCCGGGGCGAAGACTAGCACCACGGTGATCTTGGCCGCCTCGATCTCCTTGAAGATGGAGGGGAAGTGGGAGTGCTCGGTCAGGCCCTTGTTGTAGGCCAGACAGATGTTGGTGCCTTTGATGTACTTGGTGAACAAGTCGAGGCCGTCCCTCCCGAAATCATCTGCGCTGTTGAGGAACGCCACCCAGCGCCAGTTAAAGTGCTGCAGGATCTTCACCATGAGGCTGATGGTCACCTGGTTGGGATGGACCGTTCGTAGAAAGGAGGGGAATTTCAGTTTGTTGGAGAAAACCGAACCTGTGACTCCGTAGCTGACCTGGGGGAACAGATTTGTTGAGTCAACCTGCAACACGACTCTTTGATAAATCAGAGCAAATGTTACCATTGGTATCAGGTCCACCATCAGGAGTGGCGCCGTGGTCAGAGTGAAGGTGCTTGAAAACGGGCCGGACACCGCGATGACATTGGACCGACCTTGACTCGTGGACCACCAGGGATGGACGGTGTCGTTCACAGACACCAGATCAAAAATCCCCGGGAAATCTTTCGCATCTGCGCACTGGTCAAATATCTGATAACCGATGGAGACGTTCGGCAGGATGTGGGAGGAGTTATTGATCTGCTCCACTGAGAATCGCATCATCTGGAACCTCCGGTAGTGGGAGAGCTGGAACGGGTAGCTGTGGACGGATCCCGACAGAATGTCACGTGTTTTTGTCAAGCCTGCATGATGAAGACAGTTGCACCCTACTGGACCCAATAGCCCTCTGTGAAGTCCAAAAATCTGGACACATCATAAACCACCTCTTTCAAAAGTCACCTGAGTGAGAAGGAAACACAAACTAGCGTTGGGCTAAAGTTTTGGCTCAAAGATACTCACACGGAACACTCTGAGACTTCTGGCCTTTTTTGGTAAACAGGTCCAGCAGCCAGGTGGACGCTGAAGAGCCCACCGATGATATAATCTCCATCCAGATGGAACTCCGACCCCACGACAGCGCAACAACAACAGGCAGCGCTCAGCAGGCTCCCGACAAGACGCGACCAGTCTGCGCTCCGACTCATGGCTGCCGGCCGATTACTTTTGTTGTTGGATTAATGCTGTAATTGAGAGTCAGGCACCAGTGGACGGCAAACCTCATGGTTTACATGCCAAGAGGTGCCGTCGGCAGAAACATGGCTGCAGGGAAATGAACAGGATCAGGATGCAAATGCTTTGATATCACCGCCGCAGATTTAGATCGAATAAGGTGTTTGTTTTCCGCTTTGTTTGGTTTGCGACCAGAGCTTGAAACTAGCGTCAGTTCAGTCATCGCGAGGGACGTTTTTCCGAGTCTGTGACACTTAAGTTCAGTCGCCAGGGGACATTGATGAAGTAGAGGAAAAGGAAAGCAGCAACGGGAAGTGAAAGTGAACCTCAGTGTTTTCATTCTGCCAGCTTCCTTTTATCCACATGCAGTTACATTTCAAGGTTGTTTCTTGTGTCATCTCCGAGTTGGTGGGTGTGAAGGACTCGCTTGTCATCTCAACTCTTCCCTCCGACCCGGCGTGAACTCTCCCAGGTGATCCGATCATGCGAAAACAACCGGCCACATTTCAACAAATGAACTGTGCCCATAAACCACTTCCACTGCTTATTTTGATTTAAAGTTCCTGCTGGCTGCATTTGCCTGCAACCTGAAAACCTTTACGGTTTGCATGTGGCTTCAGACCGACACACTGCGTCCAGGTCAGCAGCTTCCGTGGAAATGAAAAAGTCATGTTGATTCATGAAGTTCAGATGTTAATGGTGCGTAAGGGAAAAAAAATCCGTATTTTTTGTTCTGCAGTTTATTCTCTTTTGCACCATGGTTAGAACCTCTCTGGCATGGAGATATCTGAGAATTGAAATGGTTAAAACACAATTTTATTTTCATGTTATCATATTTTTTTTAGTTGTCTTTTGTGCTGGAAAGAAAGTTCAGACATACTGATGGACCATGATGTTCTTGGATGACGTTGTGATCTGAAGTGACAAAGGGGGAGACAGGACGGAAAATATTTTGGTGGGTCATTCGAGAGCGTTAAATCCTGGGATTCTTTGAATGCTCATTCTGAGGGCGGCTGTGAAGCTAAAGTGAGCAGTTTGGGTTGAAATATCACCCGAACAAAGCAACACACACACACTTTATCATGAGGAGTTTTTAATCAGAAAACAACAGTTAGTACACCTATGTTTTTGTTGTGCTGGACTGAAACCTGTCGATTTTGTTGCTCAAACTTGCTTGCAACTCGATATGTTTGGACCCCAAGGTGGCGCCAGATGCAGCCCAAAGTCAGCGCTACTGTGCCACAGTTTCCCGCCACCAAACCACTACTGGCTGATGGTTTTGGTGTAGTTCTGGATGAGACCCTGGAAGTACTGCGGTGTGTTTTTCTCTGGTTGGAAGAGGATGATGTAACACTTGGGGAGGAAGTACCACAGCAGGAAGGAGTAGAGGCTGGAGAGCACGGCCAGGGCGTTGAGAGTCTGGAGGTGTTTGCCCTGGTACAGCAGGAAGATGGTGATGAAGGTGACCCAGGTGAGGGTCAGCAGCATGAGGCAGAAGGTGATGGCTTGGGCCTCGTTGTAGTTTTTGGGGAGGTCCTTCCCCATGTAGGAGAAAACGAAACACAGAGCACACAGGGATGACAGCAGCATCGCTGGAGCCACACAGCCTTTGAAGTTCAACACGCACTTCAGGATGATTTCCTGTTGGGACCAGGAGGTGTCGGCCTCAGGGGTCGAGGGGTCGAGAACGAAGCCGACGACGATGACGAAGAACTGAGTGGCACCCGTGATGGCGATGAGCAGCCACTGAGCGTGGTACTTCCCCCAGTAGCTCTGCAGGTTGGGGAACTTGCTGGCCATCTTGAAAATGCAAACAATCTGAAAGGACCGCACGGCGAAGCAGGACAGACAAACGGTGTAGAACAAGACGAAGGGCAGGAACCTGAGCGAGCAGGAGGACGTGGCCGGCTCGCCAAAATAAAAGCTGACACTCAGACTGGACAGGAAGAGGCAAGCGAGAATCAGGAAGCACATGGGTCCGCCGCTGGACCGCACCACGGGCGTGTTGTAGTTGACGGCAAAGACGGCGGACACGGCGAGGATGAGGGCCACCAGGACCGCGGCTCCAAACAGAATGAGGATGGCCCATCGGTCGGAGAAGGGGACGAACTCCAGCCTCCGCTGGTTACAGGAGATGCTTCCAGCTGCTGACCACTGCGTCTGGTTGCAGGCGCTGCACTGGTACGGATCCTCTGAGGGAGACAGACGTGGACAGCGGTGAGTCCCACAGACAAGTCGCCCTCAAGGCATCTCATAAATGTCTCATACTGCACTGCAACAGTTAGAAACCAAACAGCTTTTCTGAAGAGTTGAGAAGCTGACGCATCATCGAATCCACCACCAACAAACGCATCTATGTGTCACGTTTGACAGCTATTTCATGCGACTGACAGGTGTTTTCCTCCCTTGTTACCTGTGATGTCGACGTAGGTTCCTTCAGGACACATTTCGCAGGTGAAACAGCATTTGTGGATTCCATCCTGCTTCATCATGTATCCCGACAAACATTCTTCAGAACACAGTGACGTCGGCACCTGCAGAGAGAAACGTGAGTCACTCCCTCCTTCGTTGCCGAGTCAGGTCTGGTGAGTGAGTGAGAGCGAGTGTTTTCCGCTGGTGGAGAAAGTGGCGTCAGGAGAGGGATGGTTTGTTGAATGTTGCAAAACCACAGATCCACCACAAAGACAAGCGTTTGAGGCCTGGTGTGTCGTATGCACCACAGAAGAGCGGATGGTTCAGACAGGAAGTCAGTCGATGAGAACCAACGTGGTAAATCTTGAAAGCAAAACGCTAATATTTTAGCATCAGATTTTACTCTGAAAAGTCGACAGCACGTGCTAATGCGGGCACTGTGGGTGACATGAGTGGACACTGGAGGAAGAGGGGAGTTGTGTTGCACATGCTCATTACTTACGCCCGCATTCGTGAACCACTCGATTTTGCTGTCATTGATATAGAAGCGGACCCTTTTTTCCAAGTTGTAATAGCCGATGGGATCCGGATCCAAGCTCTTGTTCCAGTGAACCAGCAAGTAGGAGCCAAACAGCGGGTCTCCGTTTGGGTCGAACTTAATTCTGTCCTTTAGAAGAGTGAAGTTTGATTTCTTCAAAGCTGCGAGGACCTGAGAGAGAGAGACAGTGATGTGACGCGATGAAATGGAAAAGGGTGAAAGTGAATTTATTATATATATATATATATATATATATTATATACATTTAAACTTTGCGTTTAAAAAGCAGGTCAAATGAAATAATGCAATGAAATATTTGAGTCAGGTTAGGTTAGTACGGAGCCCCTAAGCGGACATGACCCAAAAAAAGAACTTGCAAAAGTTTTGCGAGATCTCGCAATACTGTGACGTTCTGGTTTTATGCTACTGTTATTACGCGGAGGGTGAGAGACGGTTCTGTTTTTTGGGAGTTGTTGAGGAGAGCGGGGGGCTGCAGTTGTTTCTGTTTTCTGGAGACCACAACACCGTGTTTGAGTGAAATAAAAGAAGAAACTCAACTACGGAACGGCTGTTTTTGTCGACTACCAGCAGACGCTGCAATACTTATGCAACATCTCACGGCATTCAAATGTATTGATTCTGCTTCGAGAAGTGGAGGAGTCATGGAGGAGGACCAAAACCTTGTGACGAAGCACGGACTGTGTGTCCTCATATTTTAGTCCAATTTCGAAATAACATTCAATGAAACTTTCCCACGGACGCTGACTCGCCATCGGTACGGTGGTTTGCTCAGGAAGTAGTTACGACGTCACTTCAAACTAATAAAAAAAATATTACTATTTCTGCTACATGGTCTACATGGACAGGATTTCGAGGCGCAGCTCTGGTTTGGTGGTCTGAAGATCCAGTCTCTACTCTTTGCAGATGATTTGGTTCTGATGGCTTCATCATTGCGTGACCTACAGCTCACGCTGGATCGGTTCGCGTCTGAGTGTGAAGCGGCTGGGATGAGGATCAGCACCTCTAAGTCCGAGACCATGGTTCTCAACCGGAAACGGATGGATTGAGATCTTGGGACTGAGATCTTGCTTCAAGTGGACAAGGTTGAGTTTTCTCGGGGTGTTGTTCTCATGTGAGGGGATTAGGGATTTGGCGAATTGGGGCAGCAGGGGAAGGGTAGCGATCCCTTTGCCGCACTGTTGTCCATAAGAGAGAGCTGAGCCAGAAGGCAAAGCTCTCTATATACCAATCAATCTTCGTCCCGACCCTCACCTACGGTCATGAGCTTTGAGAGAGCAAGGTCCCGGATACAAGCGGCTGTTTCTCCGGAGGATGGCAGGCGCGTCTCCCTTAGAGATAGGGTGAGAAGTTCTGTCACTCGGGAGAGGCTCGGAGTAGAGCCGCTGCTTCCCCACATTGAGAGGAGTCAGCTGAGGTGGTTCGGGCATCTCATCAGGATGCCCACTGGACGCCTCCCTTTGGAGGTGTTCCAGACACGTCCAGCTGGGAGGAGACCGAGGGGTCGACCCAGGACCAGGTGGAGAGATTATATCTCTACGCTGGCCTGGGAGCGTCTCGGGATCCCCAAGTCGGAGCTGGTGGATGTCGCTCGGGAGAAGGGCGTTTGGCTTGATCTTCTGAAGCTGCTGCGCCCGCGACCCGCCAACGGCTAAGCGGACGACGATGGATGGATGGATGGCTATATCTCTATTTTGGTCATGTCCCCTTAGGTTTATTATTTGGAAAACTTTTTGCTAGCTACTGCCAAAACTAAGAATAATGTTCCTCGAGTTGCGCGTACCGTGTATGGATAAACGGTGGCGTTTCTGTGGCAGCCGCCGCTGCAGTTCAGCAGCCTGTGCAGAGCGTGTGCGATGGCGTACACGGAGGAGTAGACTGAAAAGGTGAAGGAATGATCCGAGGCCAGGATTTGCTCCGGGGTCAGGCTGCTGCAGTTACAGACCTGGTTGCAAGACTTCTGCTGACGTGGACCGTAGCTCCTGCCTCTGGTGGCGTGTATGAAGTCGCTGAATCCAGGGATGGTCTTCTCATTCTGAGAGATCCCAATGACCGTCCCGATCTGGTCGATGCCCTCCATCGCCCGCAGCTTCTTGCTCAGCGCCCAGGTGTCTCCCGCCAGCCAGACCTTGTTGCTGACCTTGTGCTTCACCGCCCAGCCGACCAGATCTTCGGCCGCCAGCTGTGGCGCGAAAACAATGATGACGTTGATCTTCTGATGCTCGATATGCTGGAATATTTGGGTGTAATTGGAATCGGACCGGAGCCCTTTGCTGTAGGCCAGGCAGATCTGAGTGCCCTGGATCGCGCTCACGAACAGGTCCAGGCCGTTGTTGCCGAAACTCTCGTCGCTCCGGAGAAAAGCAACCCAGCGCCATTTGAAGTGCTGGATGATGTTGACGATGACGGTGATGATTTCTTTGTTGGAGAAGACCGTGCGCATGAACGACGGGTATTTGGCCTTCCCCGATAAGACGGAACTGGCGGCTCCGTAGCTGATCTGGAGGGAGAGCGACAACTTCAGTCAACACCAAGCAAACCCTCAATTTGAACTGCAAAACAGTGGCGTCAGCTCTTCGGCGCCACCTGAAACTTTAGCGACCACAACTCCAAAACAACAAACCGCAGTGCAACAAAAATGTCAGCTGACTTGTGCTCCTTAAAGGTATCGAAATACCCGCTTCAATTTTTGAGAACAAAATGAACCAGAAGACATTATCATAAAAACATTGAAGGACATTTTTAGACTTTATTTACCCAAAAAAAACAATTGCTCTCAACAAAAGACAAACCACTGGTCTGCGACCTTCAACCTCAATGCTTGCAGCCTTATCAACCCACACTGCACCTCAAAAATACAACGCCGCGGAATTGTCGCTCAGAACGATTCAAATTCAACTTGGGCCATCTGGTGTGAGGGAGGGCCACAGATTTACCAGAGGAAAGAGGTCCATCATGAAGAGCGGAGCCGTCGTCAGGGTGTCTGTGCTGGTAAACGGACCCGACACCGCGATGACCTCGGGGGGTACCGACCCGTTGCCATTCACCTCCTCCCACGGTTTGATGGAGCCGTTGACCGAGATCAGGTCGAGGACGTTGGGGAAGTTCTCTGCGTTGTGGCAGTGGTCAAATATGTGATAGCCAACAGACACGTTCGGCAGCAGCTCAGTCGAGTTGTTGATTTGCTCCACGGAGAATCTCATCACCTGAAAGCGCAGATAATCCTCGGGGCTGAAGAGCTGGCTGTGGAAAAGACAGGAAGTCAGAGGTCGAGCAGGAAGTTGATCTTGGCCTGGTCGTCTACCTGGAACACAGGAGGCTCTCCGGCCGTCGATGAGGCGGCACTGCTGGGTAGACATAGTGGATTTTAAAGATTCCACCGATCAGATAATCTCCATCCAGGTGGAACTCTGAGGCCGGCAAGGTGCACTCGCTCACGGCGTGGCAGACGTATCCCAGCAGCTGGAGAGCGGCGAGAGCGCGCTTCATTCTACAAGTGGCCAGAAGATAACAGAGCGCGGTGGCAACACCTAAAATAACAAGCTCATTCTGGAGTTGTCAGGGATTCACAAAGCTGTATGCAAAGAGCGTCTGAAGACTGCGTCAAGTCCTGCGGCGACGTCACTCACCGCTTCGCCTGTGGCGTGTGAGCTCCGCCTCAAACCCACCAAGCTCTTGATGGATGGGAGAAGGCAAATCAGGATCACTTCTGAGCTCTGACGCTGTTGGTCCAAGGAGGATGCAGACTGAGGACAAGATCTAGTCTGAAGTTTTTATCGGATGGGATCCTGTGGTGCCCCTGCAGATTTATTTTCAGCGACTATACAATAAATATTTATTAAAGCATTGGAGTTTGGTATTTAAACCTCCAGCGGGTCCTTCAGTTTGACATGTTGGAGCACCCCCACCTTTATTCTCACCCCCTGACCTTCTGGTGAGGGCGGTGGAGACTGTTAGATATCCAGCTGCACCATCATTGATGGGTGGAGTTTGAGACTGGTTTCCACTCTTGATCTTTTCTGGATCCACACAGATATTTCAGAGTTGAAATCACAAGCTTTGTCTTGTCTTCTAGAGAGACCAGATGGACACGCTTCAGTTCTTCCAGGGGGGAGCCAGGAGAAGGGTCTTTCTACAGTCCAGAGCTGTATCAAGTCTTCAGGTAAACCACTGCTCTTCTGACCAACAACCTTGTTCACATCCGAGCTAGAAACTGTTTCGCAACTGATCTTCAGATGCGTGTCTCTCCACACCGTGTCGGCCTCAATGAGGACCTCAAGTAGTCGTATGGTTCTGGTGATTTCCGAGTCGAACAGAACAAAAGGTATCCACCATTGAGTCCAGAGGTCAAACCATTTTATTGGATAGCAATGGGACGCTGCAGCCTCGGAGCCAGTAGCGGCGCGTCATCACTCGTGCACTCGCTCCTCCTGAGGAGTTCAGGACTGTCCGTCGCCTGACCTTTGACTGTTCTCATTTATTAGACCTGCATCTGTGTAATAGAGGAAATGACACCACCATTTTACTGACGGCCACAAGTCCACATTGCCCAAATCACCAGTCGGACACACGTTCGCTGTTTCAAGGAACACAGTCTCTTTAATAGCATTTGGAGTGAAAAATTACACTTAAGTTAATAAAATCAAGTTTTGTCGGTATCTTTTTTTCGTTTGACTGTCGCACAAGAAAACAATAACATGCAATGAGGAACATGATCATCCGTCAAATCGAGAGCCAAATGAAGCAGTTCTTTTTTTTTATGAATTTCAAATGAACAATTTAAATAGTTTTGTGGTTAAAGAAAAAAAAATCTAAGAAAAAAAAAAGAAAAGTTATATTTTAAAATATATTTATATATATACAAATCCTCCTGACAACCTTTTTACAGGAATATGATTTGATCCCTTCCTTCAGTGAGGGCCAGAGTTTGGCGTAAGAATCCCCCCAAATAATAACAACAGCAGAGCTACAGGAAAGCAAGTGGGCAGACTCTAAAAATGGGCGCGGAAGCGAGGGGCAGGTGGCTTCAACCACAAGCTCAAAAATGCCGCTGCTGCTCATAAAGAAAAAGACATTTGAGGGTTCTTCAGTGAAGTACCAGACGACACTGACATATTTGGACCTTATCAGTAACTAAGAATGGTGCCGTTTGGCTTTGGTCTTCTGCAGGTAGGTGGCAGAAGCTCGGTCTTCCAGGATCCTCCAGGAAGATCCCGTCCCTCTGCCAGGTAGAGGCCCATCCCAATAATAGTTCAAGATCAAGTCTGCCAGTGTCTTGTCAGATACTGCATGTTTTCACTCACTGTCAAATCATTCTGGTACCAGACGAAGGTTGGTTTGTTCACGGCAGACTGAGCTGAGAAGCTTTCAGTACCCGTGAAGCTCGGAATGACTTTATCTTTTGGAAACAAAAATACTGAGCTCAGAAAGCGACAGGCTCGGAAGAGAGCCAGCCTCGTGACCTCGACAAGTCGATCAAGGAAAAAAAAACCTTTTATTGAATCAATTGCAAGTAAGCTTAAAGTAGTCAGACGATTGACTGCCACTTACTTTACTGTGACTTTAAATCTCTGCGTTGACAATGCAATACTCTTGTTTCCTTCACGTTTAATCTCTTTTCTCTAGCGTTACTCTACACTACTGACTTTTATGTATAGCAAAAAATGAGATAGAAAAAAAAAAATGGCTGATATACTTGGGCGGTAAAACTTGGAATCATCAATACACAGACCAATAGAGCCGCCCCCTCACCCGTCGAGGGGCGTTAAAGGCAAAAGGCAGAACCGAGTTTCAGACTAGTGAGAACGGATGCAGGCCAGAACAGAGCAACAGAAAGGGTGACTTGATGAAGGCAGTTTTCTGGAGAACACGTCTATCCTGCTCTGAGAACGCAGCCAGCTGTGGATCAGTGATCTTTATTTTGTTTGTTGTCGTGTCATCGTCCCAAACCCAAGCACCCCCCTCCCGCAGCGAGTGGCAATCTAACTAGCAAACGGTTTCCCTGTGTCCTCCTTGCCTTTGTATGTCCTCTTCCCGTGCGTGAAGGGGAGGTATCTGTACTTGATCATATGCTGCGGAGGAAACAGAGTTCAGCTGAGAACAAAGCACCTGATTTCGAGCAGAACACGTGCGCGGCCTCGCCAGCTTTACCTTGATCTGCCTCTTCATGGTTATGCAGAAGAGCATGATGAAGTACATAACAAGTATGGGCCAGAACACTGGCACGTTGAAGGCATCAAAAAATGTGCAAATCATGGCGACGATGATGCCTTTTGTTGCGGAGTGCCTGGCGAAGAAAAGAAGACGCGTGTTAGAGGCCCAAACACACAAGCAGAACCAGACGAGACATAAGCGTCCATGGGATCGCAGCAGTTCAAGCGAGCCACTTTGGTTTTATGTTAAACATTGACCTCCATCTCATGAATGTGATTTGCAATCGGCCTGGACATCCGCGGAAAAGAAACAGAGCCTGAAAGAGAACCTTACCAGAATTTGAATTCCGGCAACCTCCTGATGAAAGGACGGAACTCCTCGTTCTGCTTGGTGGGGAGGGATGGGCCCTCATCTGCAGGACAGACGGGTGAATCATAGCGTGAAAACTCGTGATACTGAACCACGCAATGTGCCCGGACTTGACTTTCGTTTCACGACATAATCCTGCATTCCAAGACGGCGCAGTTCAAGTCGACTTGCCTTCGTCAAGCAGGGAGGGGTCCACTTTAGGCGACAGAAACGCAATGAAGAGATTGAGGTGGTAGATTCCCAAAGCGTATGTGACTATGTACCAACCCTGAAACACAAAGCAGCAACAACTCAAATCACTGCAGCTCCCTCTTCTGGCAGGTCTTAGCTAAACACTAAAGACAGGACAGTTTCTCTCGAAGGATGCCAAGGAAAAAAAGCAAAAGCCGCCGCCTCCATACCTGTAGTATGTACACTCTGATCATGTATATTGCAGTTAGTAGAAGGGTCGCCGCCCATCGCACTGCGTAGAACGGCGTGGACTTGTCCAGCCATGATTGATAGATCTGTCGCACAAGCACAAATGAATGGAGCATCAGTTCACTGGTCGGATTGTTGGTTTGTAAACAGCGCTGTTTGCATTAAGAAAAGACCCTTATGCTAATGGACAAGTGGCCCAACAACATTCTAGTGACTCAGAAGATCAGATCGATCAGACCGACCCGTCGAACTGGTCCATCAACGGACGGTTCACGTCCTCGTGCATCAACACAGAGATGAGCATCGGACATTAAGTCAGCGCGACATTCAACTTAAGCAATGGCCAAGACAGGATCACAGCACACAACCTCTTCCACTTCATCAGCTCTCCATTAGTCAGTTGTTGTCTGAGCAGGTGGATATTTGTTTGCAGCCTTCCTTTGTTTGCATGACTTCCACAACCTTTCTGAGGCACAATCGCATCACGTGACCAAAGAAAGTCGTGTCACTCTGTTTCTTTCTCTCGGCTGGTGGATGCTTCTGTCAAGTGCGCTAAATTTAAAAAAAGGTAGGCTGTCGGTTCCATTTAGAGCCGTGAGCTTTTTACGTCGGAGGCAAATACATGGAATTTTTCAGATCTTTTCATGAGTCATCAGCTCTGACTTGACCCTCAAGTTACCTGTCCGATCCTTGTGAAAAGGGCAGAGACTACAGATGGCTTCCCATGGATTGACTCCCCAATGCTGTCCCCTTCTGACATTCTGAAAAGGGAGACCAGCATTAGAAATTGTCAGTGGCTCAGAAAAAGCTGTTTTGTTTCAGAGCAGATGGCATATTCATTTGATGGTCATTCTATCACACAACTTTCTGGCGGAAAACACAACTACAAATCGACCAATTTTCACATCAAACTACCTAACATTACCTTGGTATAGTATAGGATGAAACCAATGTGGCGTTGTGTGTGCGCACATATATATAAATGAGATCAACTGTGACTCATAGAACTTCAAAACAACACTGGTCCTGGGTTATTCGATGGGCCATAACACCGAAAATCCCATCTTGTGTTCGAGGCTCCGCCATTCATTTTAGAATCATTGCTGGGAACAGCATTGTTCTATTACATTTTGGCTACTATCGCATGTTTTGTTTAGGATACAAAGTAGTGTCCATGCAACACTTATAAGTCATGCATTACGAAGACAATCAGTCACACAATTCTACAAATATTTAACCTTCTGAAGCTAAATCCAAAGTGTCATGATCTCCACGTCATCAAACATTGATGTCAGACCAAACCTTTAGACGATGGGGTACAACTCAGGAAATACATATCCAGCAGACCACCTTTGGTACAGCACTTTCGATTTCCTAGCATCGAAACTACTGCAAGTTCGCATTTCAATCGTAGCGTTTGTAGGCCCTTCACTAAAACGGTGTGAAATTGAAACCGTAATTACATTTATATACATATTATATTCCATCTTAAAGCGATCACTAGCAGTCAACTGGAAGAAGTCGGGGGGGGAAATCCTCGTTTTCATCGCCTAGATTATACTCTTGACTACGTTTAAAAGTCCAACCAAACCCGTCGTTGTGTCCCACAAACATCACCGACGTATGTATCGTGTAAAACGACTTATTTTTGCGTTAGTTCTCGATGAGGCTTTGGAGGCTACCTAGCTCTCTTGTTGAACTTCGGCCTATTTCGCTATTTCAATGGGACGTGTAGTTTTTTTATTGAGTCTCGCGCGTTCTATTTTCCGAGTGAGGTCGTTTGTAGGACTACATTTCCAACATCGCCCAAAAAAGATGGGGTCAAATCCGCTGCAGTGAGTTGTAGTTTTTTCATGCACAACGACTCCTTTAGCTTCCGACAGAGGAAGGCGAAAGGCGAACTACAAACTCCAGCGTGCAGTGCTACATTTGACAACTCACTTCCGGTAAAGCGTTGGCTACGGTATCGAAGCTACAAGCTAACCAAGTAAAAACGCCTTTTATTGAGGAACAGGGCGCCGAATCACTAAAAGAAATACTGCTCCATATTGCAAGTAAAATAGTACGACTCGGCGTTCGATGGTGTATTTCATGAATTGAAAGGGAACAGAAGAAAAGCATCGCTGTCTTACCTGGAACGGCCGTTGTGTCACTACCGGCTCTACCTAGCTAGCTACACTAGCCACGGTTCCAGTGTGTACACGTCAGTGCTTCCGCGAGCAATCGAGCACGTCAAAGTCATTGTAATCGATCACCGATCGCTCATGGTGAAACACCACCACCGAAGTTAACTTTGCTTTAGAGTCATTTACGCTCTCTGTCGCAACTCAAATTGAATTTTTTTTTGCGACTTAAACGTGTAGTCCTACACAAAAACCAAAATCTTCCGATCCATTCCATTCCACGTCCATTTTCTTGTATCTTTTCCTTGTATACGTTATGAAGAGAGGCGTTATGATGCAGTTCAAAAAAAAAAAAAAAAAAAAAAAACCAAAAAAATTGGTTGATATTATTTTAGTATAAGGACAGATGAGAAAGTGTTGATATGTCTTTTTTTTTATTTTTTTACATCTATTCGGCAAACGTTCACAATGTGAGGAGACTAATGAATTTCGAGGTACACATTATAATTTATACAAAAATATACAAACGAGTGGGCACAAAATTGCAAAAAACTAAATGGAACATTCACATCAAAATACATAATACTGATCATAAGCACAAAAAAAGCCTTGTCAATATATTAGTATTAAAGTGCTCCTTGTCAGACCAGTGGTTGAGTGAAACGGGAAAATCTTTTGTTGCCACAAAATTCAAGACAATATGCAACATTGTAAGACTGGAATGTCACCGGAACGTTTTCCTGAACAAGTGCCATAACAGAGCAATTAAAAATAGGTTCGTGGGTCAAACACATGATTCTCAACTGACCAATGCACTTCAGGACTTACTACTTTAATACTGTCTAAAACACGGATATTTCTTTTTCTACAATGGTCATGAAATTGTATGGACACAAAAGAAACAAACATATTGTTGACAGACTTATAATACATTTCAAAGCTGCAAGAACATTCCGGACAATGAAACGTCAGTCAAAAAAGAATTGAGGTCCTCACATTAAACAATATGAAAAGTGGCAACCGTCTTTTTCTAATCCTAACTTTGTCAACACCACTTCAAGTACAACAAGTCCAGTGTAGATTATTTACATGTTATGTAGATGACGGACAATAAATAACTGCCGAGATGATTCTGCACGTCTTCTCCCAAATTGACTTGTTGAAATGACAAATGTAGACTGAACTATTGTCGTCTGTCTACTATCCAGTCACTAAAGTTACTCTCTGTTTGGTCGAGTTATTGTCAAAGAACAAATGAAATGCATGTATTATACGCCTTTTTAAAATGTATTCCTGGCTGTGTTCTTTCTGAAATGCAGGGAGGATTCAGTCATGCAAAGGGTAAATGCTTAGGTCACTCTATCAACGTGGGTTGGAGGTGAGCTTCAAAGTATTGACTTGAACTGTGAGCGACCTGGACATCTTTAAAGCGCCCACAGAAAAGGACTTGGCTCATGGGCCTTGAGCTTCACAAGTCACTCTCTCTATACTATACTATATAAAGTCTGTCTTTTGACTGGAGATGTGACCAAAAGCTGTGGAACATTCTGTCCTTCGGGAAGTCAGTGGACGTCACTTTCCATGAACTCCTCCTTGATAGAGTGTTTGTTTCGAGACACTTTGCAGTCTGGTACGTCAAAGCCAAAGTCGGCCCACTCGTCCGTCGTCGTGGCCATCCCGGGCGGTCCCACCACGCCAGGGCGATTGGGTATGGTGATGGTGTGGCGGACGCGAAAGTGCACGGCCTCCATCACGCGCTGACGCTGCAGCTCGCCGCCGGCAGCCCCGATGGCCGCCATGGCAGAAGCCGCCATGTTGCTGCTGGAACGCAGAAGCTGCTGTCCGTGGTAGTCATGGTGATGAGTCGGGGTGGGAAGTTGCAAGGAAGCACCCTGTTTCATGTCCTGAAGACCTCGCCAGATGGCGATGCGAAACTGCTCCGGGATCTTCAGCGCACCCAAATCCTGGTGAAGTTAGAAGAAGAGAGAGCTTTACAGAGGAGTAAAACGTAAACCAGCGAGCGTTTGTTGAGAGTCAACAAGAACTCGCCACCTCTTCCACTGTTTTGTTCAATTTCGGACGCCTTTGTCCCTCAATTGCGAGCATGAAGTGATAAACATGAACTTCTTCTCGCGCTCTAGGTGACGGTCCCGGAACCTCTGGCCACCTTTGTGACCATCAACGTCTAAAAACGTTTGTCAGGATCGACACGGCTCACTTTGAGAGCGAAGCAGCAGACCTGGAGGTTCTAAAACAAGAAGCTGGTGGAGTGTCGATGCTATCAGATCCTTACACCAAAACCCTTCTTCAGAGAGAAATTGAGGTGCTTCAGACAAGTCAGTGTCACAGCACCTCAGGCGGCACCAGGGAAACAGCGAGGTACTTGACCCTCAAAGTGTCTGGGTGGGTTTCACATCAGAGTCTTGAGTTTAGAAGAGAGGAGAGGCATTGGTTGTTTACCTCCATGGAGAGAGTCTGAAGGTGGTAGATAGTCTGCAGGCCTTGGGAGGTGAAGTAGTCGATGAAGTTCTGACAGCCCAGACCCGTTAGAAAACTGCATGGGGAGAAACGCAGGGCTGTGTATAAATGTTTAGAGTCGGTGTAAGATTTCAATTCAACAACAGCCAAATCCAAACTTCAAATGATTTGAAGACAAAACTTGATTCAAGAACCTTTATTATAAATACAGTCGATTTGTTGTTGTACAAACGTGAATGAAAAAAAAAGGTGCACTTTGAGCGTACAACAAATTAAGGAATAGAAAACAAAGAAAGAAACATATTAACAAATAGTAAATGACGAAAAACAAAGAATCCAGGATGCATCTGAGACAGGCAGTTTTAAACTTTGCTAACCTTTTCAAGGCTGCTATTTTACTCCTGTGTGTCCTGGTGAAAACTTCGTAGAGTACCACGGTTACAGAAGAGCCGCTCGGTCATGTTTGCGCTCGTAACACAATGCTGACCGACCCCAGTTCAAGCCATGGATTCAGTCACTCACTGCAGTGGATTTCTAAGAAAGCCTCCATGCAGTGACTGAAAACTTAAAGAACAATCCAAAGCTTCTGGCTGTGAAGCCGCATGACATGAAGTCAACCCTCGCGGCATCCTTTCCCTCCAAACGCATGAGTGCAGGGGAGGTTTTGCTATGAGTCTGGGGGTTCAACACTAGCGGACAAACTTCCTTTAGTTATTGACTTGGATTGTTGGATTTCAATCGTGCTGCCACACGTGAGCTACTCTGCAACTTCCTGAAGCTGGAATAAATGCAAGGCTGTGTCCCAGAGTGAGACTGAGAGTGATAGACACAGACACCGGACATATATACGGCGTCCGGTTCAAGCGGGCCATGGTGATTCTTCCACAGTCAGACGTCTGTTTGACAGACCGCCTGCAACCCAATACTGAGAACTGACCCGCAGCTTGACTCTGCGTTTCAGAAATGACACAAAGCAATATTTTCAGTGGAGGGTGAGGTACCTGACAAGGTTGGGGTCAGGGTTATATGGAGGGGGTGGGCTGCAGTGTGAGGCTGACAATATAGTCTGGCTGCTGTGGCCCCCGTTCATGTCGCCGTTGCTCTGGAGGTGGTGGCTGCTGATCATGTTGGGGCCTTCGAGAGAAAGAACAGTCCAGGTATGATGAATTTCTCCTGACAAATCTCAGGAATACACCATGAAAGCATGAGCAGGACATCAGCTCTGTCTCATCCCAAACACACCCGCGGATGCGCTGGGTGGACTTGAGCATGTCGGGCATGAACTCACCCATGTGGGGGGCGGGGTGATGTTGTTGTGACTGCTGGCCAACCAGCTGGTTGGAGGGGGACTTGCTGAGACCTGCAGGGTTGTGAAGTTTGTTCATGTTGGACAGCGAAGAGTACGACGTGGGTGACGATATATGGCTCCTGAAAATAGTAGTTAGAGAGTGAGTGAGACGCAAATGGCTCGGGAGCGAGCGGTCACCAGTGTGAGACTCACGGTCGATGCATGAGCTGCTGCTGTGTTTGCTGCCGGTACGAGTCCACCAGCTGCTGTGGCACCAACTCCACCAGCTCCAAACTGTCTTTTATCTTCATCAGCAGCTCGAAATTGTCCCGACCTCGAACCTGCTCACGAACACGTCAGCGTCAATGGCTGCTATTTTATTTTGTTTTTCTTTACTTTGCATCGACTTTTACCAACAACTTATATTTATTCAGATTCGGCACATATGTTGAACATCAGTTGAAAAATGATTTTCATCTGAGATGTGACTCACAGGGATGTAGTAAACCTCCTCGTCCCCATGCCTCCTCTTCCTCATGTTCAAGTTTGGACTGGGGATCGTGGTGGGGCTCTGTTTGAAGTCTGAAGGCGACACAGCAGTGAGACAGTGTTTCTCGGTGGCTCCCCTCCTGCCGTCCACTTGAACTCACTGCGCTTGTTGGCGCTGCCGCTCTTGGCCGCGCTGTCGGTCAGAGCCTGCTGCTCCCTGAAGTGATCCTCGTCGGCTTTGCGATCTCTTCCTGGACACGCGCATATCCGACCTTCGAATGACCTTCGGCCCAACACTTGACCACTGCGGACAGACGCATAATAATTCTCATGCGTCAAAGTCATCCCAAAAACTATGGTTGAAGGTTGGATGAAGAAGGGGAATTACGTGTGAACTCACTCTCGGGTTTCCAGAGTGATTATAATGAGGATGGGTCTTCGGTTCATGCCCCCCACGCAGCTGCTGTTGCACATGAAGTTATACAAGATGGTGGTGAACTCTGTTCCGACCTGCAGAGCACAGCCACAAATGTTCGTCGTGGTCATGGTGAGCGCCTCTTTGCTGATGGTTCCACAAGTCACTGCCACAACATCCCAAGCTTTAGCGTTCGTGTGGGTGTGGCTTTGACTCGGGAAGAGGATTAGGGCCAGTGAAGAAAAAAAAATTGGCAGAATTCTGACTTTAAAGTCAGAAATCTGAGATTAAAGTCAGAATTCTGACTTTAAAGTCTGACTTCAATCTCAGCATTCTGACTTTAAAGTGAGAATTCTGACTTTTTTCTCAAAATTGTCACTTTAAAGTGAGACTTTAGTCTCAGAATTCTGACTTTAAAGTCTGACTTCAATCTCAGACTTTAAAGTGAGAATTCTGACTTTTTTCCCCCAGAATTCTGTCTTTAAAGTGAGAATTCTGACTTTATTCTCAGAATTCTAACTTTTATCTTGTAATTCTGATTTTTTTTCCCGTGAATTCTGACTTTAATCTCAAAATTGTCACTTTAAGGTGAGAATTCTGACTTCTGAGATAAAGTCAGAATTCTGGCTTTAAAGTCAGAATTCTGAGATTAAAGTCAGACTCTAAAGTGACAATTTTGAGATTAAAGTCAGAATTCACAGGAAAAAAAGTCAGAATTCCGAGAAAAAAGTCAGAATTCTGAGATTAAAGTCAGAATTCTCACTTTAAAGTCAGAATTCTGACTTTTTTCCCCAAGAATTCTGACTTTAAAGTTAGAATTCTGACTTTATTCTCAAAATTCTAACTTTTATTTTGTAATTTTGACTTTTTTTCCTGTGAATTCTGACTTTAATCTCAAAATTGTCACTTTAAGGTGAGAATTCTGACTTCTGAGATAAAGTCATAATTCTGGCTTTAAAGTCAGAATTCTGAGATTAAAGTCAGACTTTAAAGTAACAATTTTGAGATTAAAGTCAGAATTCACAGGGAAAAAAAGTCAGAATTCTGAGAAAAAAGTCAGAATTCTGAGATTAAAGTCAGACTTTAAAGTGAGAATTCTGAGAAAAAAGTCAGAATTCTCACTTTAAAGTCAGAATTCTGCCAATTTTTTTTTTTTTTTCTTCTCTGGCCCTAATCCTCTTCGGTACTTTGACAGTCAAGAGTCGTCTTTCACTCAACAATTCGAGCCTCACTGCTGCTTTACTCTGGTTTGGCTGTTCTCAAGTCTCACCACTGGAGGCCGCTGTGGTGTAACACAGGGACACAGGCAGACGCGTCCGCAGGTGCAAGCATCATGTGATAATGATCTTTCTCAGCGAACTTGCGCGGACTTGTCTGGTATCTTTTTCTTGGAAATGAGGTTTTATTGACATACTTCAATAACTGACTGGTTTCTGGCACCAATTTCCATTTCACACTTGGAGTTGATGTCACACGTTTGACCTGCGATTTTTGGGATGTTTCCCGGTGAACTTTTAGTTCACATTTTATTTAAAATGCTTTTTAAATTGGATTTTTAGGATTGTTATTTGCATTCCCCATGGATTGCCACGTTGCATTTATAAGGAATGGCTGGTGCAGATGTGTTCCTGTCATCGCTGTGATGCGTTATGTTTTCAAATTGATGTTTTTGTGAGCTGTTAAGTGCCAGTGAAGCTAGTTTGACAGGTGTCATGCTGATGGTTGATGATAGTGGCTCGTGTCTGCGGTGGCTTCACGAACCTGCGGAGCTTCGTAGGGAACATAGACACTCTGTCGTCCAGTGACCGGGTCATCAACGTAGTGGCTGAGGTTGTTCCCCTCCACCCGGATCAGGTGACTGGCCGGTGCGATTTGACCTGAAGAACAAGCAGGGGTCTTCACCTGGAACACCAAGGTAGCGGCGGCATGCAGCGAATAGAATCCTTACCGTCGTTGAAGTCTCGTCCCAGCTCGTGGTTGGGACAGCGCTTGACTACCTCGGTGACATGTTCCGCCTTCTTGTAGACGGGCATGGCCCTGATGATGCTGCCGTGCGGCGGAGAGGACGAGAGTTTGATCTGGATCGGACACGTCTTGGCGATTTGACAGTAGAGCTTTTTCAGCAGTGGAGAGTACTGGAGAGGAGGAGAATCAAGTTCACTTCCAAGTTTGCCTCCAGGATGGAAGACTCAAAAGCACCGTGTCTTAAAAGGTTTCGCCCTCTGGCTCAGCTCTGTTTCTGAAACAATGCGAGACACAGCCTGCAGCCCTGTCCTTCTGAGAACTACGGGTCAGAGGTGCTCGCCCAGGTCCAACTGTACCTCAGGTCCGGACTTGTCCACCTCACTCAGGTGAGATATTGAATGCTCTTCACAGGTCAGCTGCGACCATTGGTTTGATGAAACTGATGCCACTTACTGGAAGGTGTGATTCAAAGACACACAGAAAGTCCCCACACCATGAACACGCAATGGAACAAACTTGTCTCTTCAAGCAACACCGGCAGTTCAACGCTCTCTTTGAACATATTATTCATCCATCTAATATTTATTCTGAATGTCACTACAGATACAGCAAAAGATACAAATAATATTCCACATAATATGATGAATTAAATCTATTGTTAAAAACCATCTTTTATAAAGAAAATAATTCATTTTTGCTCAAAACATTCTTCTAACTTAGTTATTTTCTGCTCATGTTTTTGTTGAATTGATGTTGACATCATTGACATTTATGTTTTTTTTTCTTTTTTCGCATTTTCTGTGAGGGTTTCTGAACAGACTGTGAAACAGTGCATGATGGACACCCTGGAAAGTAACCTGCTACAGCCCCTTAAAAGCTTCATTCAGAAATGAAGACGGCAAACACTTTCACAACAGATGCATAATGGTGAATGGAGTAAACCAACTGGTTCTGATCTCATGTGATCGGATTTTCTTGATCTGAGGACTGAGAACATCCTCACACCTTTCAACAACCTGTCACGGAGCATGTGATTCATTGTCGCCAAACAAAAGGAGCTCATCTTTACAAGCCGCTGTGGTTTGTTTCGATGAAAAAAAACAAAAAAAACATCACCACTAAACATGCTGCACTCGACTGGTGATGAGTCGATCTGGTTACATTTAAATGCATGCGCCTCACTTTCCGCTCTGCTTTCCTCCTAGATGCCAGGCTGCAGGTGAAGTGTTTCGACTTGTCCACCAACTCTGCAAATCACCATCAGAAACTCAGGTACACTGCAGTCATGGCAGCGGCGTGAGTGGCGCATCTGCTGACACAGCCTTTTCTGTGGCGTGTCAGACGATATCTTTGAATCCTGGAAAACAAGCTTAGAAGCCTGAGTGGATGTGCTGAGAAGGGAGCTTCACCATGCTCAGAAAGCAGCACAAACCACCGCGCTTTAGCAAGTCTGACAACAAAACTACATTTGCCATGAAGATGTGAAGTTCGGCCGCTGCCGTTACCTCCAATTTTCTGTATAAAAAAGTACTTCTAGTGTTTGAATGTCACCAACAGAGATGGTCTCGCTGCACCCTCGTGGTACGGCTGGCGCTACATGTGCACGTGAAACTGCAACTAGTTCTACAATACAATACGAATACAATTACTTTACTGGCTTCTTCAGGTTCAATCTGTTCAGATACACTTCTACTGTATAGATAATATATTAATACTTCCTTCCACCACTGTTGGTATTGCAGCCACTGTTTGACCACAAATTAAAAAAACTACCGCATCTACTTTAACGCCAAAATACTTCTAATTCCAGCCACTACCACATATGACACCTCCAAACCCCAACCACACTCCATACTTGAACTTTGGACTCCCACTTCTGCTAGTTCCGCTTGCACTATATACATATTGCTGCTCACTATTTGAGACCTAATACTTCAACAAGTACACCAACAACTATGACAACTTCAGCAACTACCGCAGCAAACACTAAAACAGCATCCAAACAGATCAGCTCCTGCTCGAAGTAGCACTCTCTAACCATGACTAGTACTATGAATTTTTCAAATGAATTTGTCATGTGAGAAAGTGTGTCGTGTGTTGGAAACAGCGCCACACAAAGCTGGAGAATGTGTGGAATGAACATTCCGGTTGAAACTTTTATGAAGTGGAGCTGATTCATGCCATCGTAGTTTGGAGCTGTAACTGTAAGCAATGTGGCTCCCGTCCCGAGGTTCCTCAGCAGGCCGCTGCAGGCAGGTCCCCACAGGTTTCCCGAGACGGGTCTGATAATTGCCAAATCTCTGGCAATATGCAAGCGCCGACTTGCCCCATGAAAATTTGCTTAATTGCCCAAATATCGAACGTGTTTACACACATACACTGGCGCTGACAATGGTGCCTGTGCACGTCTGTTGGAATTCGCTCAATCGAGTCTTCTGTCCTAAGTTCCTTCGATGAGAGGCGACTCGATCGCACCCCATTCTGCAGCAGAGACTCTTTAGACAACTGTTGAAATAAACAGGTGGGTGCTGATATGGTCAGAATGGGTCAGTTTCAGGGTCAAACTGAGCCCCGAAATCAAATGTGTACTTGTCCACCACAGATGATGCGTCTCACAGATATTAAATTCATATTCTCTACTGCAGTTATCGGGGCATTTTCTTTAAGAAAACAGAAAAAAACTTGAAGAAATTGTGGGTTTTAATTTTCTTTACTTTTCTTAATGCATGGCGCTTTGCCTCTCCGTTCGGATTACATTCTTCTTTTTTTTTTAATGTTCGGAATAACATGTTTTCTTCAAATATTCAAACAATTTTTGCATCATTTTCTTTGACATTTCTTAGTTTAATTTATTTCATTGTGATTGGTGACGGGATGCTGAGCTGAGCCAAGAGACGACCTGTGGTCACCAGCATTGTCTTGAGACACGCGAGAACGGCCCGTGACATGAGTTGGCTGGACACTGTCTGGTGCCGTCTGAGAGCAGAGCTGGCTGTGGTTACTGTTACTGTAGCTGTGGATGGAGGGTTTAGGTTGCCTGCCTAAAAAGCTTGAACAGTGCGACACTTTCCTGCCTGTGGTGATCTTCCTGGACCAGGCCGTGATGTGGCAGTGGATGATACACAGAGAAAAGAAAGGACGGATGCATTGTGCCCGGGCATGTCGGGACCCGCGTCCTAACCAAGGGAAGCTAATAGCTGGGAAGAGAAGCTTCTGACGCGCCGCTATTCTGCACATGCTGGAACCTGCTCTCCAAGCATCGCTTCCCCTCCCTCTCCTGTCACCTACTGTATCCTCTCTCACACACACACACGCTCACCACCATCTGTAGGAGAGGGCCGACTCTCCATCTCATTTCCAGGCACCTAAGCCGAGGAATCATCTTCAAGAGACGCGCCAGCGGCAGGAGCTTCCGTCCATTTATCACCAATGTGTGCGAGTCTGGAGGTCTCGGGAAGATGGTGAGACTCACTAAACACAGGCTTTAGTAGATTTATGGGAGACTCGCAGACACATGTTCATCAATGAAGCTCAGGCGCACGAAGCAAAGGAACCGTCCACCAAATCATTTACATCGCCTGAGGCCACAAACAGCCCAGACTGTGTTCGCTCCTTAATCCAGACCGGATGAGTTGGACCGGTCCACGTGTTTCGACCTGGTCATTCCTCCTGGTTTCTCAACCTTGTGAAGTGCCTGCATTGCTGATGGGAAAGTCCCTGACTCAGCCTCTTCTCACAATCTCTCCTCAAGACTTTGAGGAACTGGAGTCACTCCTGAGTCTGAATAACAGTTATGATGAACCCACAGTGGAGCACTAGGCTTCATAAAATCCATCAGCAGTCCCTCGCTGGCGCTGTAATCCCAGCAGCAGCGGAGGAATCTGAATAATGACAGGTTTTCTCAAGGATGGTTTTCTGCTGCCTCATCACCGTCGGGTGCCAGGCCTTTGCTTGACGTGAACAATTGTCGGATTAACAGCCTCTTTGGGTGTGTTTCGACAGAGCTAATTCTCCTGGTGTCTGAGGAGAGACAATGTGACAGAAGCTAGCCAGAACCTCAATGTTTGGGGAAGGTTACTCAGCCATCGACCTGACTCTTTCATCCATCCAGAAAGGTGTTGGCGAATTTTGAAATGTTCTCGATATGTTTCAGACGTGATGCAAAGGTTTCCAACCAGCTAACCCAAGATACTGTCGTCCCACCAACTGATGGACACTGGCTTACATGGGCTTCCACGCTGGGAAATTTGAACATGGAAAAATGAAATTGTGGATTGTTGCTGTGGTCCTCCCTTTCCTCTCCTGACCAGAGTTGAGTAAGAAAACGCATGCACATTTCAGGTTGTGCATGTGTGACTGAAGCACATGAGTGTCTGAGGAAGGACAACCGCGTCCATCTTTGTGACGGTTGGTTCGGTGCGAGGTGAGGACGATGTTGACACTTATGGACGGATGACAAACTTTGCACAAGAGGTTTTGACACCAAACCGATCAGGGTGTATCGTGTGTTCCCCCAGTTGAAAGTTTCCATAACACCGCCACAGGTTTCTGTCCCGAGAGTGTCCGAGGAAGACAAAGGAGAGAAGAGCCGGGAGCTGATGGATACATTTTAGGTGTGGACAGAGTGAAACTCTAGGCGCCAGAGGTGACATCCCTGAGTGCTTTAAGACCCAAGGAAGGAAGACTCCCGGAATGAAAAGCAAGAGGGCAGAGGTCAGACTCTAAGGTCCAGAATGAGATCGTCTTACATCCATAAGGGCTGACTGAAAGAGCCCAGCATGCATGGTTACCTCGAGCAAACACGGAGGCCCTCACTCCATCAGACCAGGGACTGGCAGGTCCTCGCAGACACACAAGCACCTGGAGGTTTGTGCTTTTTATGAGCCACGTAACAATAAAAAAATAATGTTGCAGCTTGTTGTATTGAGCAAACAACTATGTTTTTTTTTCTGAAAATATTTTTCAAGTTCAGCTTCAGCTACTCATATGTCCAAGGAGACACTGGTTTGACTCACTCCTTAAACAGAAGTTACATGACTGATGTCACCTATGAACCAATCAAAATGCAGAGCAGCTGCATTTGGGAACTGCAGAGGCGCCCTTGAGCAAGGCATCAAAATGGTAAACTGCAACCACGAGGGTGATTCCGCTTTCTCCTGTTTACTTTGATATGCTCGGTGTGTTTTGGCGCCGCGATGTATGACAGAAAGAGACGTCTGTACTCACGGTCCATGTGGCAGACTTGGCAGTGCTGGACTGCTGGAAGGACACCTGGAAGGCGTGTGGTCCCGGGTAGTCAGTGTTGGAAGGGATGGCCGGCGCCGGCGACAGGCCCTCAAAGGTGGAGTTGGGTTGGGAGTAAGGCGAGGGTGTGGGCACGGCCGACGAGGAGGCGTTCTCAGAGCTGTAGGGGCTGGCGGAGGTCGCCCGGCTCCCCAAACTCTCCATGCTGCTGCTCAGCAAGTTGTACTGGGACTGTGGAGACAAGAGAGGAAATGGGAATGAGGGAGGCGGAGAGGGAGGAGAGATTCAGAGGGAGGACACAGGTGAGGTGGAGGTGGTGTGGAAACACCAACTCTGAGTCTCGTAGGAAGGAAGGTCGGGTTACAGCGGAAGAGCTGCGGGTCGTGTGGACCCTTTAAGGCTGAAACTCTGGGAGATCTTAGCCCCCAGACACAGTGCTGAGCCGATACGCCATGACGTGTAAAATGTCATTTTCCAACAAGAACTTGTCCCCTCACTTGACCGCGGGGACCTTGACACGCCATCGAGACTTCTCGTCTCTTCTGATGGCACCGCGACTGACCTCGTGCATATTTCTGTGACCCAAAAAATGGTCTACAAAATCATCTAACGGCACCTTAGAAAATGGTAAATATGTCCTTCCGATTTCGGGGAGCGGGATTCTTCTGGAAGTGAATGTGAAGTCCGTGTGAAGTCCAGTGCTGCTGACAATATTGCAGCGTTTGAATGTCGCTCCTGCATCAGAGTCGCACGTGGTTTGAATTGTTGTGCACATGTGAGGTGAGTTGTGAGCTGCGTTTGGCCTCAGTTTGGGTCCAAATCGTGTGAACTAGTCCGAGCTATCAGTTAGTCTTTGAGTGGCAGCGTCGGTCAGACACGCACACAGTTGCTACCCCGAGGCCTTTGAGCCACGTTGTAAAACACGGGGATAATCGGTGCTCTGCCTAATTGCCTGCCATTCCCCTCTTGTGCCGCCACTCATTCTTTTCCTCTGAGGTGACACACTTGTTCACGCTGCCTGTGTGAGTCCCGTTCCACACGCGACACTCGCAAGCCACTGAACCTCAGTTTGAAGTCAAACACAAGCCGCTTGGTCGACCCCCTGCATCCAGCATGTGTCTCCAACAGACGAAGCTCCACCACTGCCACAGCACACGCCAGCAATGCAAGAAGAGAGAGAAAAGTTTACCTTCTTCTTGACGTAGTACATCCTCTAACTCAGCAGTCCGAGTGCAGCAATGCCAGAAGAGTGTGGGACCATCGCCCGACCAGAGAGTTCAAGTGAGGTGTGCATCAGTGGACACGCCACACACTCTCTGCCTTGCACACACACATGCGAGCAGACACATGTACAGACAGGACAAAGGTGAGGACTGGCGTGGAGAGAGAGAGGGAGAAAAACGGTAGACTGAGATGAAGGAGAGAGGGAAAGAGGGATGGGAACCCAAAAAATGGCACAGCGTTCTTAATTACGGCATGTCTGGACATGGACCTGAATGCCGGGGTGCAAGTACACACATGCTCCCAAACACCTTGTGAAGGTCTGCGCTAAAGTAAACACTGTCTGGTTTGATGGAGGGAGGGAGGGTGGGAGGCAGAGAGAGGGAGAGAGCAAGACACCATGAAATCAAACGCATGACTTGTCCAGATGTTCTCCACCACAATGTGTCTGACGTGATCCAAACCACAGCTGAAGGCTCCTCTGGAATAAACACAGTTCCTGAAGTCGATCTACAGACGTGAACCAATGAGTTGCCCGGGTTCACAGCCTGGATATCGGAAGCTCGCAGCATACTTCTGTGGCAGAGGTGCAACTTAAAACAGGACCTGGACTCCAACTTATAACACTCTGTCCCAGCACCTACAGAGGAGCACCTCAACAACTTGTTCACACCGTCTCACCTCTCTTTTTGAAGACACCCAAAGCCCTGCGTATTTCTGGATGGAGCTCTGCCACTGTGGACTATTTGACTGCCCTCCTGCAGCATCTTCTAGAACATCTAAAAGTGCTTCCACCAATGTCGCAATGAGAAGATCTGGATGTCTACAGATTCTATCCCAGGATTGGTAGTGGGCTGCCTCCCGCTCTCTCCAGATGGCAAAGCCCTTCTCTATTGTTCTCCTTCTAAGCCCATGGCTTGGTGAGGGTTACAACAATCTCAGTAAGATGTTGTCCGAGGTCCACCTCGAAGTGTAGTTCGAGTGCTGACAAAGGCTTCACTGGAGGCCCCCAGGCTATCCAGATTTACTTCCATTTACATCAGCAGTCCCAAAAACTGGACCCGGATTCTTGTCAGTACCTTCTCATCCAACACATAGAGCACATTTACACAGCAATATGAGCAGTTGGGAATTTCTATTTCTAAAGAAATGAACCTTGTTCATTGTTATGTTACACTGGTTAAATCCACTGTCACTTGGGCATTCATCGTCCCGGGTTTAACAGCGCTGTGTGTCGCAGCCGTATGGACCTGTGATGTCCACCAGATCAGAGATTAAACAGGCCACCTATCAGTCATGTAAGGATATGCACAGTCACAGTTCAGCAGAATGGGTCAACGCCCCAGACTCTGCTGCTGCCATCTACACATGTGTGCCTGTGGATCTGTACATTGATCAAACGTGGGGACAAACAGTGCGAGGTATAGCAGTGGAGGTAGCCGGGTTCAAAACAACACACTCCCTTGTTGACTCTCGACAGTCGCTGCAGTCATTGTGTTATTATTGTCTTCTTCATTCATGAGTTTCCTCTCAGAGATTTAGACTAGTTTACGCTTCTGAAATCGCCCTCGCGCATCTATTCTCAAGTCAGAAATCGTGTGATGCTGCTGTCGTGTCAGCAGGACAGTAAGTGTGTGTGTGAGTGTGTGCACCATATTGTTAGGGTTAGTGATACTTGTGAGTACCAGTTCTTGACAATCCAGATTCTTGTGAGGACATTTTGGCCTGTCCTCATAAGGTTTAGAGCGTAAAACCTGAGTAAAAGTAGTTTATTATTAGGTATTAATATATATTATTATTATATTCGGTTTAAGTTTGGTTCAGAGCCCTGGTTAAGTTTGGCAATGTGTTTTTGATGGTTAAGTGAAGTGAAGTGGCGAGGGAAAGCATTTTGGCAAAGAGAGGTCCTCACAAAAATAATGAAACACACACTGGTGTGTGTGTGTGTGTGTGTGAACTCCACCACTCAGACCCTAAACCCTTTCTCCCCTGTGGGCAGCTGCCATTCAAACTGAGCATTAAAGGTTTAAAAGTTGAAGATTCGAGGATAACTACTGCACAACAACACACTCTTGTCAGCCGAAGTGAAATGGGTCAGAGAAGTATTAACCAGTCAGTCATCCTGAGGCCAGTTCACCTGCAGACCAATTTGCTAATGGGATGTTTGAAAGCACTTCCTCTTCACAGAGGAAGGAGAAGTGGCTTTAGTGTGATGTATTACGAATGAACTGCGCTAAGAAGAGCAGGTTTAGCAGCAGGAGTGTTTCTTGGAGAGCAAAGTTTGTTTGACTGTCGCCCCCTGCTGACTAATTTCAAAAGCTCCTGCTCGGCCTGGACTGGTGGGGGACGCCCAGATCTGTTTGTGAGAGGAAACGTGCTTGCATGAAGAATATGAGGATGAAATCCTACCATGCTTTTGAACAAAAATTTGGATTATTGTTCACCATAAATTTGACACTATTTTCACTCTCAATGAATCCAGCTCTGTACTGACTCAACTGGATGCTGGTTTTACTTATATATATATATATATATATATATATATATATATATATATATATAGTACAAACTGAAGGCTTCCTTCAGTGCTACAAGAAAACCATTTTCGTGCCCAAAACATGTTCCAACTCCAACTTCCTCTGTGGTATTGACACAAAATAGAGAACGCCACCGTCTGGACAGTCTGGAGACACCACTTGGTTGCTCTCTGGTCCTCAGAATAATTGAAATATCCTGGACGTGTTTATCGTGCCACAACAGCTGGTCGGTTCAGTGCCATGTCCAACTCCTTCCGGTTGTTCCCGCATGGAAAAGTGACTAGGTATCGTGGGAATGCACTGAATTCCTGAGTATTTCAAATAATGTCATCTATTGTAGAGGATGTTTGAGGTCCCAGCTACGTCAGCAAACTCTGGCTTGGGGATCCTCGGACATCCCTGGAGGTACAAGCACATTGTAGTCCAAGACAACCTCCTCAAGGGTTGCAGCAGGGGCTCTACTCTGAGTGTCAAAGATGATCTAGCTGGTCAGGAATATAGTTGTGACTTGAGTTTATAGTTGCTGAAGTGGTGACAAAATGAAAATAAAATGATAATAACAGGCTTAATATGTTGCACTGAACGACTCCGTTCATCTCAGTGACTTAGCTATAACGCTTCAAAGTCCCTGGGCAGGCAACAACCCACTTTCTGCTCATATAGTGTCTTGCAAGACTGAAACAGACAAATCTGAACCCGAACTAAACTGTGGATCACGGCCAACTTTAGCGCGACTGTGACTGGATGTTGTGTGTGCACGCTTCAGACACACCCAGTCCACAGATGGTCTCTCACTGGAGCAGTCAGGGGTCCACCTTTGGTCTTTAATTAGCACCGCCCCCCCCACCTCAGGCGTCCCAGAGGAGAGGAAGAGAGGGAAATCACTGCGCTGTGGAGGGAATCTGGGCTGCGGGGAAGCTCCCACTCCATCCACCAGCTCCACTGACTTCCTCTAATATGGTGCAGACAAACACTGAGCTGGTTCTCACCATCACGTTGTCGTTCATGTCCCTGATGTGGTAAACGTCCATGGAGATCTCGGCAGCGTTGCTGTGGTTCCCTGATGTGCAGGTGGAAGGAACGGACCTCTGGTCCGGCTGGGTGGCTGGAGGAAGCTCGAAGAAGGTGCTGTCTGGCTCGCTGTGGACACAAGAGGACACCCGGGGTTCACTTGGGAAATAGTTGGGTTTGACAATGGTTCTATGGTGAGCTGTTGTGTTGCTTAGTTTCAAATCCCAGAAATCTGTAGATCATTTTCATGTATGCACCAGCAGACGTCAGCCACATGTTCAGCCCCTGCTATCATCTTCAGCTCTCTCCTTCTGAGGCCTTCTGAGGCCAGCCTCCGTCGCCTCACTGCGACGGTCAGGTGTCGTGCACAAACTCACAGTGAGCTCCACAGATGCTCGTAGGTGCCTCCTTCTTCAGTGGTGACCGACTGGGACATTTTAGAAGTCGGGTAATCCAGCGGGGTGCAGACCACTCTGAGGAGCAAAGGAACCATTGGAAATGACATTTTCTCAAAGAATGTCAAACAACGAAGACAAACACAATTTCATATACTGGATATCCTGATGTTAATTTCCACCTTTATCCAGGTGTGATCGCACCAATGTAGTTCCAGCGAGGTGGCAGAGTGTCAGGGGGCCTGGGCCTGTCTGGGCCTGCCCGCTTCAGGAGCCCAACACCATCTCTTGCTCTCCCCACACACTCACACACAGCCAAAAATACCATATGAACGGAAAGTAAAACCCGATGGCTCCCTATAAAACAAATGTACCAACTTCACTAAGTTTTCTAAAATGTTTACAGGAATATTAATGCTGACTATATGATCCAGCAAATGGTGTTTAAACCTCAACATGAAAAATAAAGGGCCCCAAAGTCAATTTAAAGGAGAATTATATCCATTCAGTTATTTAATATGAGTAAAAAAAACCTTTCTTGAGAGTATGACGCTTCACTTCAGACCGCAGTTTTGTGTTTTTCCTCTTCGAAATCTGTCTTGTTTACGTCTCACTTCGCTCTCAGTGCTTTATCAATCGAAGATAAAGAGAAAGTCATCACATGTTTGAACCTCGTGAACCTGGATTTCATAAGCGAACAATGAAACCACACGCTCCCGCGGCCACCGCCACGAGTCCCGCCACGGAAAACGCCAATTGAAGTCCACATGGAGGTCGTTTAATTCATGAAGAAGTCGCGCTTTTTCGTTCAAGATTTAACATTTTAATCTCTGAATTGACGATGCTGAGTCGAAGGCCTGCAAGCGGCATCGATCACCGTTCAAATCTATCGAAGGATGGAACGATTTTGAGACGTCTGTCATTGTCATGCAGCGTAATAGTCAGCAGGCGTGAACGCAGGTGCTGGATGGACTTGAGAGGGAGAAGAAACCATGACAGATCCGAGCGCATCAACGCGTTGATCGTCATCGAAAACTACTTTTAAACGTTCAGGCGTTTTTAACTTTAAAAATAGCCTTTTCATGATTGAAAAAAAGGGTTTACATTTAACATGCATGATGTTGAACGTATTGCGCTTTGAATCCATTTCAATTTAAAAATGTATTTACAAAGTTGAATTCGCGTTTGTTTGATAAATAAAAATCTCTCTATTTCTCACCTACAGTTACGATCACGGCGTCAGTTAAAGACAAGACTTTAGTGAACATTAAATAAAAATTGAGAAAACGTACTGTAATTGTCATGAATGAATACATTTACATTTAACTACTTATTCATCAAATAATCACAAAGCACCTTGACACTGAGATTTCCGTTCGGTAAAATATATATTTCAGGAGAATTACATGAATTCCATAACAAAAAGAGTTGCCTTTTAATACAAACATCACGACCCAAAAATGCTGGGAATGAAACAAGAAATAAATCTAAAACTCCGACGTTATGATATGATATTTTTTTGTTTCTCTCAAACTAAACGTAAAGAATTGTTGCATTTCTTATTTATTTATTATTATTAAGTCGTTTGTATTGCGTTATGGTAACTTCAGAATGAACACGAATAGTCTGTGGATTCCATTTGCGAGCAGAAGAATAATGTGATATATTCGTGTCACTATTATAAAGACGTTGTTATGTTCTGTGCCCCACTCCCAGGTGACAGCACCCATGGAAACATACACACACACACACACATTTATGCACAAAGCATATTCTTCTCCCACGAGAAATTGGACTTTAGAATAACGTCCCAGCTGAATGTAAATTAATTATGCAGTTGTTAAGAATCTATTTCATGTGGATTTGAGAGTCGAATTATAGCAGCCACCAAATAAACATTTAACTCGACGAGAATTGACATAAATAAATAAATAAAACGTAAAATTGAATCCGTTCATGAGTGATGTTTTCATTTCTGGAATAATAAACCTGGTGTTGAGCCAGGCCAGAGTCAGGTGGACTGTCAGCTCGATCCCATCTGGACCATCATTTCATGTCCTTATCTGATCTATTATCTGTTATTACCAAGTTATTACCAAGTAATTACAGAGTATTTCGATGTCAATCACGCAGACATACCTTACTGTTCTCCAACTCCAGATCTCCAGCAGTAACGGTTCTCTGAGATCCAGACTGAGTGTAGTGAATCATGAAGAAGCGAGCCGCCATAAAAAAAAATATTGGATCAAGACTCCCAAAACAAACCGAGGCTGACAACAAACTGAAGATGATTGACTTTTAGTGAGCGATAAGGAGCAGCTTTGCATGTTGGGGAAGTGGGTCCTCAGCTGGGGAGGAGGAGGGGGAGGGAGCGGAGGAGGCGGCGGGAGTGGAGCGGGCGCGGCGCGATTTGGTCCCACTGTCGCGGGAACCCCGTCACTGACTGGAGTGGTTTTTATATTGTTTATTATATTATATTGTAATAGGAATCTGTTAAACTGCTTATCAAACCATGCGTGAACCTTGTGGATTAATTCCATTCTACTCATGATATTTATTGTGTTCGTCATCGTCTACACGAGGGAAATTATTATTATTATTATTATTGTTATTATTGTTATTATTATTCGTGTGGTTCGTAGTTTATTGCCGCTCTTCATCCATTTCGATATCCATGGGTACTTGCAGAAAGAATTTGAAGAAAATGTATCGTTTGATACGTTAGAAGCAGATGAGTCACGACGAGTCTTTCGTCATAACCATAAACCCTTTTAAATGACAAATGATTTTTTTGAGCTGCACATGTAGTTCGTTTTTTGACTACATATCCCATGATGCAACACCCGCGACAGCCGATTGGACGACAGAGTCAAAGTCTCCTGCTTGTCATCGGTCGAGCAGCAGCGCCGTTTTACCAAAAAGACCGGCTTTTATTTGAAAATAAAAGTGGCGAGGAGGACATTCTCGATTCACCAGACGGTGTTGCGGACCCAGGACACCCAATGGAGTTGCTTGACTTCGTTTCCAGGCGGTGACAAAGGTTAGTACACGCAACGCTAACGTGCTGCTAGCCACCGATGCTAGCTTTTGTTTATAGCAGCTTCAGTTTTCATTGCATTGAGTTCTGAATGGAAAACTATCCACTGTTTACCATTTTACGTTTGAAATAAAAAAAAACTATTTACTCGGTTCCCGGAATGTTTAGTGTGTGTATTTTCATCAAAGCTTCTATGTTTTCACCCACTACTTCGAAGTTTGATTCTCTTCCAAACTTAACCACTTGAGATCTTAAAAGAACCGAACCTTGTGCTCAGAAGCAGCAGGATGAACTTCTCGGAATTCTTCAAGCAAACCAACCAACTCTGCAAACTCTCGCCAGATGGGAAGTACTTGGTAAGTATTTTAGGTTTTATTCCCAGACTAAAATGAATTGGTGTCGACATGCTGAACTCCAACTTATTCTGTCGTGTCCTGCTGCATGAAAAGATTCCTGTGGTGTCACTGTTAAATGTTGTGCTCCTCTGTATCCCTGGCCGCTCAGGCCACCTGCGTGCAGTACAGGTTGGTGGTGCGGGACCTGGAAACACTGCAGATTCTCCATCTGTACACTTGTCTGGACCAGATATCCCACATGGAGTGGTCGTCTGACTCGCAGTTTATCCTCTGCGCCATGTACAAGAGAGGTCTTGTGCAGGTATGTTTTTGAAGGTGTGTGGTGTGTTTTCGTTGTGTTGTTTACCTCTGAAGCGGGATCCATCGCCAGTCTCTCATACTTGCTTTTGCCGGAGTGGTTATCCTTCACCCACTCTTTTCTCTTCTCGAGGTGTGGTCTCTTGAGCAACCGGACTGGCACTGTAAGATTGATGAGGGCTCGATCGGACTGGTGGCCTCGCGCTGGAGTCCAGATGGACGTCACATTCTCAACACCACCGAGTTCCATGTAAGTGTGAAGTTGGTTCGTGCGTTCATCTGCACTCAAACGATGCGTATGCTTGTCTGGTCCCAACTGTTGCTGGCCTGCCAAGAAGGAGGACCTGAAAATAGCCAGACACCAGAGCCTTCCTTGAACGCCCCCACTCGCCGCTGTATTCAAGTCCGACTTCAGAGTCGCTCTCCTGTTAGCGTCCTGTCATCCAAGCGTGTCCAGTGACTCTGGTGAAATCGTGTTCTTCAATCACGTTTTAGTCAGTGCTGTTCACTGCACAGTGTTATGAGTCGTTTAGCTGCGCAGGGAAGGCGCTGTTGCAGCGTTTCCTCTTGATTTATTTTGGAAGATCAGGCAGACACAAGACAGAAATGCCACAGACACTTGCACTCTGTGCCCCCTGCAGACCAGACACAGTTGTGTTTGGCTGCGACACCTGTCAGATGATTCCTGGAGTCAGATTCACAGCCAGCAGGGTGCCCCCAGTCTGAGCTTCTCTGTCGGGCGGTGTGGAAGCATCGCCTCGCTCCTGAGTAGATGTGAATACGAGGGTGTGAATAGGAGCCTCTTCAGTGTGTTTACTTCTGCCTTTTGTCACGACTATGTCAGTCCGCCGTCGTTGCCCAAGCCAAGAAGAGATTTTATAGTTTTGCTCTGAGTTTTAAAGATGCACTTTATTTCAACCCTTTGCTCAGGCTGTGCCGTATGGTGTTGGTGTTGGGTTTCATCTCTGCTCATAAACAGCCAGCTATAATAACTTGTTTAGGGACAGCTGCCTGTGGTGTGAACTATGCTTGTGTTTGTGGAACTGCTTCGCTGTCGGTGTTTTTCTGGAGCTGCTGTCAAAGTCGCCAACTAAAGCTGCAGTTGAATGATACCAGAACTGACTGCTTTGCTGAAGTCGGGTTCTGACTTCTGAATTCTCGCGGTGAGTTTCGAGCTCTCACAAAGCGCTGCTCTGATACGCCTCAATCCAAGTGGTGTGGAGATGAGCGATGCATAAGAGATCTCAGTCGCGGGCAGCTCCCTAATGGTTTTTGAATCGCTGGGTGTCAGATC
The DNA here is from genome assembly GCF_027744825.2 of Synchiropus splendidus. Classification (NCBI taxonomy): domain Eukaryota; kingdom Metazoa; phylum Chordata; class Actinopteri; order Syngnathiformes; family Callionymidae; genus Synchiropus; species Synchiropus splendidus. Next base: position 7,479,608 of record NC_071351.1, read on the forward strand.
AGCTGCGGCCGTCTTGGCCCGACCCTCTGGAGCTGGCCAAGCATTGTTTGGAATAAGCAGACGCAGCTGCCCGCGACAATGGTTCTGTACGTGTCGGCTCGGCGGATCCGATTCCTCGGCGGTAACAGGAGAAATGGGCTATATCGGTTTGAGATGGGTCCTGTGGGGAACGCCGTCAGTCTAATCTCCTGCTGACAGATCTGCGCGGCATCAGATGCGTCGGCCCATCGGTCGCACAGCAGGAGTGGATGATCGACATTCTTGATCCACTGACTCTTCCTGCCTGTGCTGTGCCCCGGACCTGCAAACCTTCACCACTGTCATACATTGGCTGAGGTCTGGATCTGCGTGTAAGAGGTCCATCGGTGTTTGTGTGTTTGCAAGTGCGTTGCCATGGCAACACGGAGGACGCTGTCCACACGGTTTTGGCCAAACAGTCCGACCTACATTTCAGGCTTGTTCGGTGACAGACGCTGGTTCAAATGTCCGTGTGGACATGGTGAGATGATGCAAGCTTGTTCGACATAGCTCAGGCTCAAATGTGACTTTGTAGAGCTGCAATCATTTTTAGAGCCGTCCCACACTTTTGAGTGGCAGGCAGCGATGTGCTTCTAAACTCGTGTAAATCTCAGAAGGTTGTTCTTGTCTTTATTGGCGTTGGTGTGACAGGAGCACGTGCACGCGTGGCCCACGTGTCAGGTCCGCTTGTGCTTGCCCCACTCATTAATGGGACCAGTCGCTAGCTGCTCTGCTGCTGTTAAGTTCTCACAGTCGTGCAAGCATTTCACTTCGGCCAGTAGGAGGATGTCTGTGTTTTGTTGTGACTGTTTTCTAACTCTTGTGTCTCTAAACTTCTTGTGCTGGACAGTTGAGGATCACCGTCTGGTCCTTGTGCACTAAAGCGGTGTCCTACATCAAGTATCCCAAAGCGTGCCACAAAGGTAAGCCTTGTTTGTTTGGACCTCTCGGAGTAAGTCAGGACAGGGCGCCGGCGGGTTCAGGATCACATGCCGTCCTCTACCTTGTGACGGTGCGCTCCGGCAGCTGTGCCTGCGTCAGTAAACCGACATGCTCCTCATAGCGGACCTGTCAGCGGCTCTGAAGAATGATTGTCCGGGACTCTCCCCATTTTTTAAATGCATGTCTCAAAGTCTGCGCCCGCTCTGAGCTGTCTGGACTCATGAGGCCGTAAACTGATGAATGGTTGGGGAAGGAAAGCGGCCTCGGTTTCACCGTCACTGGAGACGTGTGTCTGTCTTCCAGGCATGGACTTCACCAGAGATGGCAGCTACATGGCCTTGGCTGAACGCCGTGACTGCAAGGACTACGTCAGCGTGTTTGTGTGCGACGACTGGCATCTGCTGCGGGTGATTTTCAGTCATTTAGTGAGTACATTTAGTCGTGTTTTGTTAAGCTTCACGCATGGTTTCTACCGGGCAGCATTTTGAGACGGAGACGCAGGACCTGTGTGGGCTGGAGTGGTCTCCGAATGGCTGTGTGCTGGCAGTGTGGGACAGCTGCTTGGAGGTGCGTGTCTTCGTCTGTGTCTCTGTCAGGTGTCACACTTGGATGGAGAGTTAATGGGAACTCTCTCTCTCTCTCTCTCTCTGCAGTACAAGGTGTTGCTGTACTCGCTGGATGGTCGCTTATTGTCCACCTACAGCGCCTACGAGTGGTCACTCGGGATCAAGTCGGTCACCTGGAGCCCCAGCAGCCAGTTCCTGGCCATCGGCAGCTACGATGAGAAGGTAGCCCCACTGGGCCATGGCTTTCTGGACGGCCTGGTCTCTCACAGGGTTTGTGTCTCTGAGCGTTTTCTACAACCTGCAGGTCCGCATCTTGAATCACGTCACCTGGAAGAAGGTCACCCAGTTTGATCATCCTGCCAACATTAACGGCTGCAAAGTAAAACCTCCATCAACATCTGTGTTTCCAAAAACTCCCCTCTAACATCCATTGGTTCCAGACCGTTTACAAGGAGCTGGTTACTCCTGCACCGGTCAGCAAAGAGCTGCCGCTGCGGCCCTCGGCCCCGCGCTGCAGCACGCTGACCAAATGTAAGTGGTGCTCTGGTCTTCCTGCAAACCTGATCCTGACTTGTTCCTTTCTCCACAGATGAAGTCTGCGCACAGCCTGTCCACATTTCCAGTGTCAAACCAGATCCTGATCGAGCCAACCCCAAAATTGGCGTCTCATCCTTGGCCTTCAGCTGCGACAGCCACTTTCTGGCCACCAAAAACGGTGAGGTGTTTTCCAGGACGTTGTGAGCTGGAGATGAACTGTGTCTGAGAGCCGGTCGCGGTTGTGTTCAGACAACATGGCCACGGCGGTGTGGGTGTGGGACATGAACAAGATGAGCCTGCGGGCAGTTCTGGATCACACCGCTGCCATTCGCTGCTTCCAGTGGGACCCTCAGCGCCCCCGTCTGGCCATCTGCACCGGTCACTCCAAACTGCACCTGTGGTCTCCCGCCGGCTGTGTGTCGGTCAACATTCCTCACGAGGGTAAGGCATTCGATTGACGCAGCTAAACGGAGCGGGTGTCGAGTTAGCGTGTCTCTCTGATCCGCAGGGAACTTCCAGGTCCAGTCTTTGGTGTGGCACTGCAGCGGAGAGTCTTTGGTCCTGGTGGGGAAGGAGCAGCTGTGTCTGTGCTACCTGGACTCCCAGCAGCAGCAGCACGGGTGAAGAACAAGTTTTTCTATGAGTGTAACTTTGTCAGGCACATATTGAATAAAGAAATATATTTTGTTAAAGCCCTCTGTAGTTCATCTTCAACCCATTCTTCTTCCCGACAGTGAGGGACACTGCAGTCTTAAATAAGCCAAACATGTTTACATCTTTTATAAAACCACCAAAGAACAAAAGAAATGACAACAGTTGAGGTACATGACGTAACACCGTCGAGACTGGCGTGTCAGAACGATCAAGCGCTGCCCCCGTGTGGAGAAGAGACGCCACTACCTGACATACGTCTTCAAACCTTGCGTCTCTCATATGTGAATTATTTTACACGAAGAGCGCCACCTACCGTGCTCTGAAGGTAGCTCATGAATTCAAATGGTAGCTCCTGCCTGAGCAGCACTGACCCAGAAAGATCCTCAGTCAGAATCAAACGTGCTAACTACAGAAGGCTGTGGGCCACAAAATAAAATGAAAACATCATTAAAATGATATTTTGTTTTGCACAGCAACACAGATGTTTGTTTGCAGACATGTACGTTTGTGTTCAGCTCCTCAGTTCCACTTCCCAGCGGATGATTTTGGAAACTTGGCCCCACATTGAATGAATGAATTGCTTTCACCTGTGCACTCAGCACTTCCCCCTCCTCACACTCCTGGATGCCAGACAGCGGCTTCTTGACTGTTTCTGCCGCAGCTTGTTTTGGGTGAGTCTGTATGAGTTTGTCACTTGTTGGTTCACTGCTCACGACCAGTTTGTGTGCAGCATATTTACTGTGATTTTCCTTTATTGCCTTTTATGTGTTGTGCAGGCGCGAAGCTTTGCTTTCTCCAAATGCTCTGAGCTCAAGCGTCTCTCTTTGTGCAGTGATCAGGTCAAGAGCAGTGACTGTTCCGCTGACACTTAAGTTTTCAGGTGGAACAGATCTCATAGCTTCTAAATCTATAATGTCGCCAAACTGGTCCCCAACTTTGCTACCCAAGAACTCGCCACCCAGCCAGGGGCAAAATATCCAACTGCTTATAACAGTGCTCCATTTTCCTTCACGCACTGAAGAAGTACTGATACTCAGCGAGAGTAAGTACTGCGTTTGATCTTGTTCTTCGACTGTAGAAGTTGACTTGAGAAGTGTGGAGCTTCAATGGCCTGTTGAACTTGTTTTGGCACCGCCCCTCTGGTTGTGAATCTTGCTCAGCGAGGGCATAGGTGGCGCTGGCATTCATCCGCCGGGTTAAGATGCGGAGAGCTTTCATGCAAATACCTGGTGACGCTAAGGCGTCGGAGGACTCCCAGCTCTTCCTCTTCCCCCACACCTGCTTCTACCTCCTGATCTGGAGGAAACGGACGTCCTCTCTCTTGTTGCAGCAGGCCTTCGCTATTGGTTAATCCACCTCGAGGCACTGGCCTCGGCTTGAGACTTCGATTGAGTCAGTCAGTCGGAAGTTAACGTAGCAAGCTGGAGCCTGCACCGGACACAACAGGTGCATCCTAGCTTTATGGTCAGTCTGATGAGGCGGGGAATAAAACACCCTCAGCATCAGTACTTGCGACCAATAAGAGGCAGTAACAAAACTGGGTTCGGATGAAGCGTCACAGACGTCTGATCCTCCCCAAACCACATGCACCTTTGGCTAACTGACAAAGCTGTCAGGTCCCTCACTCTCTTGGTGTCCTGCCGAAATGGCGGCTGCAAAAACATTCAAGGTAGCAGCCGCCCGGCCTCTGTACAAAAGCTCCTGGAGGAAGGACAGAACTTCAGCAACAGAGCAGCTGGATGGCGAAAGCTCTCTCGCTGCACAGCAGCTAGAAAATACACCCCACTTGGAGGTGTAAAGTTTAATAGTTGCACTCTGTGAAACTTGTAGAGAAAGTGGATCCAGTGAGTAGTAAACATGATGTACGCTAGTCCTCAGTGAGATCAGGATGAGCTGACCTTCTCCAAGGTCATGGAGACACGGCGAGTGGGGAAGCAGCTCTTGACTGAAACACAAATTCAGACTTCACAACATTTTGTTTTAACTGGATATAGTGTTGATTCTCTAGTGTTCTAGATGGTGTCGATCGTGTAACTTTCTGCCAAATATCAGAAATGACACAAACCCAGCGATATCCAGTTGCAATGTGACAAAATGAAAACAAAAAAGTTCGGTAATCTACTCAGCTTTTCGGTATTTAATGGTTTAGTGTAATACATCTCTTATTTGAAGTGGCAGTCATTCAGACGATGAAAATGAAATGGTACATATGATGACAGCGCTCACCTTATTTGAACCCCAAAAAAGCAGCTCGCGAGGATCCAGTCAATTCAAAGACGAGATATTCCTGTCGACATTTGTGTTAGTAAAGTGGCGTTAAATGTCATTTCAAGTTTGTAATGCGCATCAAACCACAGCAACAGGTCTGTGACGGTGCTTCTCTCTGTCGTCTTCTCCTCTCTGGACTCTTTGCTGTTGAGACGACTGCTGTCCTGTCAGGTGTTGGACATTATTTCTGACCTTGTCTTGTGTCTTAACTGTGGAAAACCATCTATATGTGTCTCGTTTTTTATGGTTGTCGGAGGCTAAATTCACATTCTCAGTTTCAGAGGACAGCGGCGGACGGAGGAGAAGATCTTGCGGAGTTCCGAGCGAAACTGTCGTGTGACTAAGGTGTAGATGAGAGGGTCGACCGCCGCTTGGACGCAGGTCAGCACCATGGCCGACGTCTCCAGCTCCATCAGCAGCTGCAGCAGAAAGAACACAAAGTAGTTTTAAATAACGGTGCTGCGGGAATCTGTCAGTGAAACAATTCAGAAGCAAAGTTCTTTTCTGGGACGGTGCTTCCCTCTGCAGTACAGCGTCTATCAGTGGCGTTTGAAATGCTCAAAAAAGGCGTTGAATTATGGAGGCAAAAATCTATTTAGCGCTTTTCTGGTTTTGGAAATTGAATTTTAAATGAAAGGAAATTCAGTTGCTAGGAAGCAGAGTGCATCAAAAATTGATATGAAACCGAAAAATATAAAAAAAAAAAAAAAAAAAAAAAAAAAAATTCCGTTGCATATCAACCGAAAAAAAAAGAAAAAAAAGATCAATTTAGTATTTATTTTTAAATAAATTGGGTGAAATTGTTTTGACTTCAATATTAACTATTTGCATTTTTTTACGAGATTTCAAGATTTCGTTTCTTTGCTTTATTGAGTCAGTGATATTCCCGTATGATCCGGATGAACTCACTCTGTTCGTGTGGCGCCACTTGGTGGCCCTGAGCAGCAACATCAGCACGATGGGAAGCCAAAAAAGGGTGAAGGCTATGATGATGTAGCCGAACCGCTGAGCCACTTTCCCCTCCATGTGTGTCTTCCTCCTCTCTTTGGACCCTGGGTTGAGGGGACACACGGCCCCCACGATTTCCGGGGGTCTGGCTCCAGCTGCTCCGGTGCAAGAGTCCCCCACTGTTGCCACCAGCAGCAGCGGCGGTGCTTGCAGATGGGGGCGCTGGTCGCTCCTCCACGCCCAGACGTCTTTGGACACCGCCTGACTGGGTTCGATTCCCAAACAGAAGACCTTCTTTCGGTGCTGTTGCACCACTTGGAATATTCTACCATAGTGGATCACGATGACCACCAGAGACAATCCCCAGAGTGGCACCAGGACATAAGGTCCAAAGGGATCCCAGTACTGCTGCTCTTGGTTGTGTGGACTGCAGAGGACGTGGAACGGAGACCTCCCCGAGAGGGAGAGTGAGACTGCCCCCAAAAGAAACCCGCAGGTCCAGATGCAGAGAATCCACAAGGAAACGCGAAGTCTCCTCCTCTCCACATGGAAAGGGAAGGCGATGGCATGGAAGCGCTCCACGCTGATGCTGACCAGGGTCAGCAGCTGGACACAGTTGCTGAGGGAGTAGGCGAACTGCTGCACGCTGCACACCACCCCCGGAGTCTCCTTCCCCGACCACAGACAGGAGAAGAGGAAGAGCGGCGTGTCGACGGAGCACTTGAGGAGGTCGCTGGCGGCTAAACTCACCAGCAGAGCGTTGTTGCAGTTCTGAAGGCTCTTGGTTCTGAAGACCAGCCAGCACACCCACAGGTTCCCCGGGAGCCCCAGCAGCAGGGTCACAATGAGGATGGAGCAGTTGAAGAACTGAAACGCAGACGCCAGACGCGAGTCCACGGTTGAGTTGCTGTCCATTTTGCGCCTGACAATCTCCTCGGAGGAAGAAGCGGGTCGGCGCCGGTCGTGTGTGTGCCCTCACTCCGAGTGCCCTCGGCTTCAAATCAACCCACCTCAAGGGCTCTCGCTCCTGCTGTGATTGGAGTGAGGGCCCTTCAAGGGAGTAATCAGCATGTGGCGCTGTCTGCCCTTGGGGTGACCTTGAGATTTCAGTCATAAGGAGCTATGTTCAGTGATGAACATGGTTGCTTCAGACCGTGACATGTTTCCAACACTGCTCTGATGCTTCTTCAGATGGAGCCATCGGTTGACCTTGATCGGTCAAGGTCAAGTGCCTCCTCAGATCTGAGGTGTTACACACTTGTTTTAATGCTAAATTATTGAAAAAAAACATGATTTTTATTGTTACATTCTGACTCAACGTAAATAAAAGACAGGAGACAGACAGAAATGTGACAATAGTTATATTTTTCCAACAACGTTTCAATACAACAAGTGGACCCTCACCACCCGAGTGGTCTCTCCCTGATCAGAAATCCTCTTCCGTCTCACATGCGTGGCGAAACAGAGTTCAATAAAGTTCCAATAAAAGTGTCATAAATAATGCAAACATTCAAACATTTCAAAGATCAATAAGAAACAGTGGCACCAAACATCGAGCCAAACTCTCTCAACGGCTCTATTTGATCTTCAATTCTCATTCATTGCTTCCTGCATCAGTCAAGGTGTTGAATATTTACAGCAGATGTTTTTACAGCTCATAGTTTCACTTTTTCTCGCCGCTACAGACGACCACATGAACACACACCTACTAAAATGACCTTGTTGCTTAGAAGTCTTCGACCTCCATTTGAGGCTTCACCTTGTGGGGTTTGGAAATTGGTCCTCACAAGGACAGAAAAGCTTAAAACACACACACACACAGAGCACACCTCAAACAACACACACAGCCTCGTGAGCCGTCAAAGCTGACACCTGTGTGTTTCCCAAAACTGTGGGTCGAAGCAGCCATGAGTGGGGCGACCTCAGATGACCTCTGTCTGAAGGAATGTCAGCAGTGTACGGCGATAACATGAGTGCTGACAGCTCAAGTCAGATTTAACTGCTATCATATAAACCGTTCACCCTTGGCATCTAAACTTCGGTGGACTTGCCGATCAGATCGCTCTGGAATAAAAAAAAAAAAAAAAAAAAGACATATTGAACACAGACGTTTGTGTTTGTAAACTCACACCTTCTCCTTCAGTTGTACCTGAGTTGCAGTGAGCGGTGGAGGTGTGGGGGCGACGGCTCTCTTCCTCGTGACGGCTGGTGACCCGTTGATCCTGAGGCTCGGTGTGCGGGACAGTGGTGTACAAGACCTGCAGTTCCGGGAGGCGAAGGATGAGTCTGTCACGTCTCCGCCCAGAGCTGACAGGACGCTGCCGTCCGAGGGGTTGAACTGGCTGCACTCAGCTGAGGAGTCACTGGTGTCCAACACTGGAAAACAGGACACATGATCACAATGTGCCGCTTCCACCACTAGGTGGTGCCACAGTATTCCCCGCTGGTGCAATAGAAACGAGAAGCATTTTTGGCAAAATACCTTGAGGGCGCCGAGTGTTTTTCCATCGATCGCAGTCATGATGAAGGTGCTGATGCAGATGGTTGAGTTCGTTGTCCGTCGCAGGCTCAGGGGAGGAAAAGACGGCCGGGCCGGCGTCCGCTCCGAGCAGCTGAGCTCCGGCGTAAGAGGCGGGCGGCAGCGAGCCGCGGCCAGAGGAGGAGGAGGACTGGCTGATGGTGGTGGAGGCCGTGCTGCCGGAGCCGATGGAGTGCGGCCGTGGAAATTCTACACTCCTGTGTGAACAACACGCCACAGGGACTGACGCACACAGATGTCATTGAGGAGAAAGCATGAGCTGCGTGAGCGAGGGATGAGGAGGCAAGCAAATGACTGCAAAACTTAGTGAAAACAATGACAACAAAGAGGCATCACACCAAAAAAAAAACTCACTTCTCCCAGGCTGGACTCCAGCGATGGCCCGGTCACGGATGGCCGCCTCGCTCGGGTGAATGTCCATGAAAGGTTTGCGGCACATGCCCATGAAGACTCTCTCCTGCATGCGCAGCTCTGCGGCCAAACGAAAGCTTGAGAAACCACTGAATCTAGAGGACGCTCTGACCTGCTCTAAGGTCACCTCTGCTGTGAGCCGCCTGGTCCCACAGTATCCGCTCCAGATCGGCGGTCCAGGCCTTCTTCATCTCCATGCTGGGAGCCTTCAAAGTGTACGTGTCCTGGCTCTTCCGCCGGCGGAACCAGATCTCGAAGCAAAGGCTGCCCACGGCGGAGTTGTGGGTCATCCCAATGTCACAGGTCTGGAGGAGAGGAGTTCTGTCAGCTGCTGTCAGACACTCCGACAGCGGAGCCGCTCACCTTGAAGGACTGCTTGTAGACGTAGACGTCGTTTCCCACGTCGGTCTTCTTGGTTTTGCTGAAGAGGATGAGATGCTCGAAGAGGAAGATCCGGCGCACGCACTTCTTCTTCCTGAAGAGAACTGTGAATTCATCCTGGCGAATCAGCTGCCCCTGCTCCTTTAAATTCACCTGAGGGAGGAGAGATCACCAGCGGGGGTTTCAGAGGGCGGCGGCTCGCCGGCACACTCACGTCACAGTCCTGGATGGCGTCCATGGTGAGCAGGTCGTTGCCATGACGCATCTGAAAGCGGACCAGCTCGGCAGCGTCGTGGATCTCCTGCGTCAAGTCGGGGACCAACCCGGACACGCTGGACCTGGAGCCCAAGTCTGGCAGGTGGCTTTTGTGTCGGCGGGAGCTGACCAGCGCCAGCATGTCCTGCAGGAGCAGGCTGTACTTGCTGATCCTCTGGATGGGCCTCAGGAGGTACGAGGAGAGGTCCATCAGGTCACCCAGCTCCTGCTGCTTCTTCTGAGCAGACAAACAAGCACCGACTTCAGAAACCCGTAACAGCAGAATCCATCCTGACAGCTTTACCTTGAAGACGTCATGGCGACGGTGAAGTATCAAGGCATCGGAGCGAGGCTTGTTCTTGCTGTAGAGAGCGTACAGGCCGAAACTCTCACTCTGAGCGCAGACAGACGGGACACATTCATCATGAGTTCTTCAGGAAGAGAAGGACATTTTCCGCTCACGTGTCTGAGGAAGCAGCGGGCCACGATGACAGGCTCCCGCTGGCAGGCCTCCAGCTCGGGGAGGAAGTATCGACTGTGGAAGTCGTGCAGTTTCTCCAAGTTTCCGAAAATGATTCCCCTCTTGCCGCGCAGGTCCTGAGGGACGTCTGGACTGTCCAGCAGGGGGAGGTAGTGGGTGAGGATGTAGCCGAGCGAGCGCACGTACTCTCTCTCCGTGAACACCAGCTCCTCCAAAACCCTCTGCAGCCGCCTGCACACCAGAGTGAAATATTGCCTTTAATAAATAGCAAGATAAAAAAAGAAAAAGTTGCATGCTGACTTCAAAACACATGCTAGCAGATGCTAACAGACAGCATGCTTTGCCACGGAAATAAGGAAAACTCATCGGTGTTTCCCTAGAATCTATGAACCAGGAGGCAGAAGGAACTCTACCTGACGTTTTTCATTGCAAGCTAGGAGACGAAAGAGGCCAACACAGTTCAGTAGGGATGCAAGGAGACCACAGAGCTGAAGAATATCTGAACATTAGAGGAAAACCACCCACGTGGGGGCACTTACAGGGCAGTGCTGGCGCCCTCCTGAGGACCCGTCACACCGAACACGCCTTCGTACCGCCCAGCCGGCAGACTGGAGTGTTTGCAGAGCACAGCGGAGTTTCCGCCTGCAGCGCCTTGGTCACTCACGCAGGAGTCCTCGGAACAGAAGCTGCCGTGGCGGGAGAGTTGGAACTTCTGCGCCTCCTGCAGGACCCGACTGGAAGGCGGACCGTGCTGCGAACAGGACGACGGAGACCGCACTCGCTCCTCCGGAGGCGTGGCTGGTGCCGCTGCTTCGGTGGGAGCCGGGTCCTGGCTCGCAGTTCTGGCTTTCAGGCCGCGACTCCAGGGAAACCACTGACAGCCGACCGTGTGCGACTGCGAGAGGGCGGCGGCGTCTCTTTCACTTCGGGCTCGGATCGCTTGTCTCCTCCGAGCCTCCCTGTCTGCTCCTCTCGACGACCTGCAGTAGTCAAATTATTTTCTCAAAAACAACCAGCCCAGCTGCAGTGCTCCTATCAGAAGTCATCATCACCTGTGAGGGGTCGGTGGAGTGGCGTTTGATCCCTCATTTCCTCCAGTATGGTTGAGTTCTGCAGGTGTATTGTTGCTGTCAGCTCTTGAGGACACGTTTGGGCCACTGTCTTCAATAAGGGGTCTTCTGTTTAAATCCACAGCTCCGGATACTAAGCCTTCCCACTGAGGATGCTGAGGTCCTGGAGTTGACTGCACCACCGCACTCTGGCCAGCAGGTGTCGCCGTCTGCGCATTGGTGCTCACCACATCCAGATAATGACGCTCGCAGCAGTTGCTGGACTTCGACCTTCTGTGGTAGTCTTCCTCCTGGACCCTCTCCTGGAGCAGCTGCTGGGCCTCCTGGCAGCGCAGCCAGGCTGAGTTCCAAACCTGCATCCCCCTGGAGCCACGCAGGGCACTGGCCTGAGTCTTGACTTCCTGAAACCTTTCTGCACTGAACTGAAGGAACTTGTTCAGGTACGACTGGAGAACGGAGTTGTGACTGTCTGGTCCAGAAACATCAGCTGTACAAGCAGCCTGGCCTTCAGAACCAGCCAGAGAAACCTGGTCCTGCAGGGAGGTCCTGGTTTGATGGCAACTACAGTCCTGTGTGTTGGGCCCCCTCGATGGACAATGTTCCAGGTAGTCACAGCATTCTTGAGCCAGAGCAGAAGCCTGGTCGCAGGAGAACAAGAAAAGTGATTGTAAATAAAATATTTGCCACTAGATGAGCAACTACATCAATACGAATGGATCACAGCTTGACATTGAAATCACTTGAACATGATAACAAATCAGATCAACAATGACCTGGTCACAAAAGTCGCACACGTTGACCATGATCTGCAGCTCCCGGCCACAAGCCTCGGCCCTGCACAGGAAGTCCTCCAGTCCAGACCTGAAGGAGGAGACAAGCGTCCTGAAGGCCTCGGTCTCTGGGTACTCCAGCCCGGCCTGCTGGAGTCGCTCGGCCTCAGAGGCTAGAGTCATGGCATGATGGCGGCGATCCTGGCAGGTGATAGGACAGGTAAGAAGGGTGGTCAGTAAACTAGCAACTAGACGCTGCTGTTTATGAATAAACAGGGAAAAACCGAGTGCACCGTGAGAATCTTGAGGCTTTCATGTCTAACTGAGCCGAATATCATGTGTCGACAGTCTATGGTTTGGCAAGGATGGCGACTAACTTTGCCGCGATTTCCTCAGCAGCCACAGTGCTCCAATGCATTTTCAATGGGGCAAAAATGGGTTTTACCTCGCGCTGGCGACTCTCACACCAATTTGGAAAGTGCTACAGTAATTCTGAGCACATTTTACGAGAGAGGACAAGTGCGACTACAAAAGTGGAGATTTTTATGTTTCTGCGTCCCAATGTTTGGCCACTATCACAGTTTAGAAAGTCGAACATGACCGGATTTCGAGTGCTCTGCTCCCTTCTACCTAGCCTGAATGCTCACTCTAACTTTTCCATTTTTGCCAAATCTCCGGCTCAATTTTGTAGACAAACAACACTACTTGGATATGATCTGTTTTTTAAGGCGACAGAGGACGAGTGCAGCCGCGTTTGGAGCTTTTCACAGAATTTCTAGCCCAAAGTGTGGGGGAGCTGTGAGCCGTTGAAGTAGAGGCAAATTGTTTTGGTCACAAAACCTGGAATATCTCTGGAATTCTGGCACCTAGGTCAGAGAAAAAAATAGCACGCCATTCCCGATCCGGCCGAACATTTTGGCTTTCAAACTGGGTCTCTACGCCGAAAGCTCTGGGAGGAGTAGCGTGACAAAAATGTAAATAAGGAGAACAATAAGTCAAATTTCAACATACATTTGCTTCAATAAGGAAAGCAGTGAAGCTATTGAGGATCTGCTCCAGCTGCTCTCCAGATTCCTCCACAGACTGGGCCTCCAGCAGGTGGTGCTCACCTTCCACTTGAAACCACTGCTGCATCTGATGGGAAACACCAACGTCAGAACCAAAGCAGCCTGATGTGAACAACAGGACACCAGGAAATACCTGGGTGAAGTGTCCCTCCATCTCTCGAATTTGCTGGAGATACTGGAGATGCTCCAAGGATTCATTGGACTTCTGAACGACAACATGAACCTGCTCCTCCACGAAGTTGTACAAGCTTGTCAGCGAGTCCACTGCATCGCTGGATTCAGGAGAAGCAGGTCAGTGGACATGAATAGACCAAACCAGAAAGCAAAGTGAGAGCAGACCTGAGGTTCTCACAGTCGGGGTATTTGAAGTCACTTTCCTTCCTCAGTCGAGCCAGGATGGCCCCGCCCTCTCTCTGCAGGCCCACCAGTCGACTGTCTTCCAGAACATCCTTCATGAGAGTCCTCTGGTTCAGCATGCACTGCTTCACTGACTGATGGCACATTTCATCATCAATGACTCACTATTATATCGTTGCATCAATGAAAACTACCTGCACCGAGTCCACACAGTGAGGCTCTTCCAACTTCCTGATGGCTCTCAGCAGCAGACCTGAGGCTTCATGGAGGTCGCACACAAACGGGAAGAGTTTCTAAAAACATAAACGCACAGTGATCAGCCACAGCGCTGCATGACGACAGAGGCTGCCGCTGTCCCACCTGGTGCAGCTCGGTCCAGTCACAGTAGCTCGGAGAGAGGGTTCCCTCCAGGCGAGAGCTTCGCTGACTCTCCTCCACGATCTTCACCAAAGACTTCAGTGAGGTCACGACATCAGTCTGTTGGAGAGGAACGCAGCTCAATAACTTCACTATGATTTGCGAGGCAAACAATCGAAATTCTGGGAGCAAAATGAGCACCTGGATGCCGGGGCAGGTCTCAGGTCTGAAGCGGTTTCCTTTGTCCACCATGAGAACCAAACTATTGACGGCTTGAGGATTTTGCTCCTGCAAATACAAACAACTTCACGAGCGACAGTGAAAAATGAATATACATCCGTTGAACTCCACAACTCCTCTCACCTGTAGTGACATCAGAGCTTTATAGAACTGTGGAAGTGGGTTCATCTTCCTCGCATCAAAAAGGAGTGTCATTCCAGACACTCGGACTTCTCTCCTGCGGACAGTAAACTTGCTGAAGCGACCTGTCTGTATTTTGGCAGGAGGATTTCGCGTCGTACCTCGTGATGGTGTAGAAGTAGAGCAGCGTGTGCTGGAGTTCCTGACTGGTTATATTTGACCTCCACCCTGGGTGGTCCCCATAAATCTCCACAATAGCTCTACCCGTCTTGTCTCGTCCACCTGAAGACTCACAGGAGGTAAAGTTACGGCCGGTTGCACACTTGTATTCACATTATCGGACTGCTACTGCTCTTGCTACTCATTTATTTTTAGGCTACAAAAAACAATGCTTACCAGTTAAAGTAGCCACTCCCAGATAGAGCGGGTGGGTTCTGGGGTCCGGTGAGCCCAGGGGAAGGTGATTGGGCCTGGGGCGTGCAGTGGAAGCTTGGAGGTTCCCCTGCATGTCGGCGACTCGAGCCGGTCCCAGAAGCGACTGACATCCCGGTGGGTCCACTTTGTCTGCTTTAGAATCGTCTGTAAAAGGTCAGCAGATGTCAGGACTAGCGGTGAAAGAGAGCAGGACAAAACAAGCAGGTTACCTGCAAGAGGGACTTTCTTTCTGCTGATCTTGGGTGAAACCAGCCTGAAGGCCGTGCTTTTTTTAAATTTGACCACATGCAGCTGCGGAATCTCCGCACAGGAGTCGGCAGTTTCCCGTCTCCTGACATTTCGACCCTCCACAATGACCAGTTCACACTTCTCTGAGGTTTCTACCACAGCGGTGGAGAGAGACGAGCACCTGCCGTCTGGCACAGACTCCCGTCTGCTCTGCGGTTGAGAAAAGTCGGCGGTCACTCCAGTTGAACTGGTTTGTGCGTGTGGACCTTCTTGGGGCTCGGGAGCACTGGTGCTTCTTCCCAAAGCGGTCGATCTATTCTGTGGTGTGAGGATCAAATCTGGCTGTGCAGCACTGCTGGAGACAGCAAAACCACGGTTTCCCTGTGGCGCTGCTAAACTGGCCACATGTTTACAGTGACCATTCGATTGGTCATAATGATCAGGCGGAGGCTCCCTAAGGGGCCCAGTAGAGGTTTGGTGCGTGAACTCTCTTTGACCCTCACGTTTCAAGGCACTATTGTTGCCGTGATCCATACATGTCATGTCTTCTGGCTTCCAACATGGAGCAGCAGTCTGCTCGCCGGACTCTTGACAGATGAATCCATTGACTGAGGGTGTTTGTTTATGCGCCCCAAAATCAGGCCAAACCCTTCCAGCCTGACACGGTGCGTCCTCTGATTCGCTCTGTGGTTTTCTGGGACCACACTGCAGGAACGTTGGGTCCTCTTCCACAACAGTCGTCATGTCTCTCTCATTGTTCCGCCCTATGTTGACGGGGTTTTGAAGGGCGGCCTGGTAGGAGTCTCTATATCGGCACCTCAGCTCCTGTGCTTTGGTGACCTTTGCCCCCTGTCTCCTCTTCATGCACGGGGTGCAGGGCGTCTCTAAGAAGCGGACCGCTCTGACACACTGTGGGGCTTCCACACGCTCAGCATGATGGGGATAGGAATGATGGAGAGGAAATGGCGGCCCCGCTTCCACGCACACATCGGGCCGGGCAGACGGTTCCGAGTGGCGAATGTGCATATGAGGTGTGGAAGGTAATCGTGATTGACAGGGTGACAGGGGAGGGGCTTGTCTGTGTGAGGGCTCCATCTGTGCGTGCTGATGCCTTTGTGTTTGCCTTTCCATTTGGTGCCTAAGCGCAACACTGGATCTCTGCTGTCCCTCAGCTACTGTGTCAGCTCCCCCGAAAAGCAAAGCTGCCTGCAGAACATCAATATAGTCGCCTTCTGCGGGGACCTGTCCAGCTGGCTCCCTTCTGCCTGTCGCTACTGTATTTTTCGGATTTTCACTGGCGCTTGCGGCGGAGTCTGACCTTGTCCAAGCGTGTGGAAAGGTCCCAGTCATATGAGAGTCAGACTTTGCCGCCGCCTCAGTCTCCTTGGCGACTTTGGTGCTATTCTCTACAAGATAGAGGGAGACAGCGATGCCGTGCTTCGCCGGACAGATTCTTGTCTGCACAGAGAAAGCGGACGGGTTTGAGGATGAACTGTGACTGGTCTCAGAAGAAGACGACGGACTGAGAAACAGACAGCTTGGAGAGGAAAAGCGAGGAACAGACGGAGACGGTCCAGAGAAGGAAGAATGGGCAGATGCCATGCTACTCCGGGCACACTCTGGTTCATCCAAAAAACGTGGCAGAGCCACTTGTTCCCATGGCATTCTCACCACACCCTGCTCTGTGGACAGGAGGCACTGGCTAAGGGGCGTCCCATGGCGACCCCGGTTGAGCTCCACTAACCAGTCAAGGCTGAAGATACAAGGGTACAACGTTTCTGGGATTGGGGTCTCCTCAACCAAGTCAGAGCAGGGACCCTCCTCCTCCTCCTCCAGGAGGCTGCAGACAAGGATGCGGGCAGATTGGTCACAGAATGGCGCCACCTGGAGGTAGAAATCACCAGGCTGGAGACACAGCGGTTTGATGGAGGCAAGATGGACTACGACTTTATCGTGTAGACAGAGGGGCCAGCCCTCGCAGACGAAGAGGACATTGGAGTACTGAGCCTGGAGCAGGACGGAAACACATTGTTAAATCTATTACAAACGCAACTCATATGTTCGTGAGGTGATACTTACACACGCAGCCTGTTGGACGGTGTCGAGAATATGCTTGGCTGGAACCAGGAAGTCCAGCAGACACTTCAGAGCGTCACCCTGATAGCGACTGTCGATCACCTGGAACAGCTGACTCAGGAGTACGGGAGCAGTTGACTCGAAGGGAGGGTACAACACTGACAGCACGCTCTGGATGGACCCCTCGAGAGTCTCAGGGTTCTGCGAAAACAAGATAAAACATACATTAAAAATGCGTTTTCAATGACGTGGAGCAAAACAAAAACCATCAGGTGCTTTCACAGCTCTGTTCCTCAACGCTCTCCAACTGGAACACAAACATGACAACGCACAGTGAAGCGGCCACAACACACTGGAGTAAACAGGGGAGCTCTCAAGGCCAGCGGGTTTACTGTTTCACATTCCCTTTGACCTGAACCCGCGGACCGCCAAACCCGCTTTTAGGCTCGCCTTTATTTAGCCCGGCAAAGACTGCAGCAGCGATCCGCTGGGGTGAATGTATATCCACGCGCTGCAGACCATCTGCAGGAGATAAATGGACGCAGCACGGGGGTCATCTGCACCGGGAACGGCCCGACCTCAGGATTAAAATCACTTCAGGCTTATCCGCAAAGTAGGCGCTAGTTCCAAGGGCTTTCATAACTCATTAAAAATAGAGCAAGATTAATGTGAGGTGTTAATGATTTTAGAAGAATCCATCCTCTTCTCCGGTTACTTTTGTTCGCCCGCCTTCGCAGCCTGTTAAAATCACGGGTAATGAGGCTCCGGGGGCCGAACTGTGACTCAGAGACTCTATTGTCAGAGCAAACACAGATGTCATTGGGAGAAGAGAGGAGTTTTTGACCTTCAGACTCAATGTAAAACCAGCTTACAGCATAGAACTCAAGGAACGACGACACTATAGGTACGCATGAACACATCTCACTATTAGAAAGAGACTGAAAAACTGCAGACTGAAACTAGACTGACTTCTAAATGATAGCGTTGTAGCCATTTCCTGACATTTCAAAGCAGTTTGGGAACCGTGGCTTACTTTCATGCTACTGTAAATCGGCGCAGCTCAGTATAAACAGCAGCCCTCTCCCACTGGGCCACTGAAATAAACGGTCACATTACTGTGGATAAGATGTCCCAGTGTGGGAGCCGCGGACGGTCCAAGTATCTCTGCCCAGTATCATGATGAAACAGAAATAGTCATTGTGCATACCGCGTGTCAAGCTAGTTCCGGCCTGGATCAGAACTGAGCATTTCATGTTGGAAAAAAGAAAGGCTCTGGTCAAAGCCAGGCAGGGTTACACCTTTTTTTTTCGGGAGCACCGGTGGCTGCACACCTTAGATGACCAGACGCCGGAGCCAACAATGGTGCAGAAGAGAAATTTTAAAGCAAAAACAAATCCAGTGCTGGGAAATATATTCAAAAACAAAGGCCACTGCGACACTAAATCTCTTCATTTTAAATAGCCCCAGTAGATGAGTCCACAGGAAAATGTGGATTGCGTCCATAAAAGCCTGAGAAATACAACGGAATCTTAAGTAGGGGAACTTAAGAAGAGCCCACGAAGAGACTGATAAAGACTTTAAACAAGCATTGGAAGTAGCTGCTTCCTGTGTTTGTGTCTGAAGTTTGTCAGCTTTGAGATCATCATCTTCCCAATGATGAAGTCATTTTTTTCCCCACTGACATTCTGGCTTCTGTAGTTGTGGAAAAGTCTGGTTTAGCAAGGACAAACCTCACCTCTGCTGAAGAGGATGAGATATTTCAGATAAATAATCTTAAATGTTCACATAAAGGAAGAGAGAGATGAGTCACATCAAATATAAAAGTACAGCTGAACCACTCTCAGGGAGTAGATGAAAGCAACATCTCTATTGACCTCACCTGATGTGGTGAAACGCGAGCCAAATGACATCAGCGGTGGTAAACACCGGGATGAGAGGAGCGACTACATGACCACTGGGGCTCCAGATGGACCAGACGGTATAGTTAACAGCTCGACTGGGATCAGCCTGCGGAGGGCAAACACTCATCATGGCAGCCTTGATCGGCGCGGCTGTTCGAACGTGGCTGTGAAGCAGCAGCTCTTAAGTCATGAAGGACACGTCACAGAATTATGAATGAGCCAGCGGGTCCATACGCGTCATGTTATTATATAAAAGTGCAGCTTCCACCAGCATCTGTAATTGACATCTGCTTCGACATAGTCACAGTTGCGGATTAAACCAACATGTGAGCGCTTCACACCCGAGGCACCGACGTGAGCTGCTGCACGTATAGTTTATATGAGGCTCCAGTGACGCTGTAGCCAGCAAGAAATGTGAATAAAATAATGAGATTTGCACTACTGCAGATCAGTCCACATGAAAAATCAGGAATTCTTGCCTCAAAAAAATACTTCTATGCTCACAACAAGGCCCATCAAACTTTGTAGAGCTCAACAAATTGAAGTAATGTCGCACAAACTGTAATGCAGCAAGTGAGCAGCAACATTGAAACCGCAGGCTGCAAAACCAAATAATAATTGACCCAAAGTATATTAAAATTATGACACATAATCCTGGAACATGTGAAGCATAAACCATGAAGCAGTTGACCGAGAGCTCCAGTTCTTGAAAACTGGGCCAGTTGGAGTCGGACCACAGTCAGGAACCAATGAAAGGAACAAAAATGAACATATTTTGACTTTATATACTTTATGATTCCAGAGAAGGTGATATTTTCTTGCGGCTCCTCAATGACAACCAATTCTCAATGGCCATACCGCGGCCAGTGTGTGTGCGTTTACACCAACAGCAACACGACGCATCGACGCACAGACAGCCCTGCCTCAAACTAGAGTGACCACTGGTCACCAGGGGAAAGAGCTGGTGAATCCCAGGAGAGCGCCACATCCCGCCAAATGAACCCCAGAGCTGGCTTCAAAAAAATCCACACGCTTACATCACATCCTTCCAGTCTGTGCCAAACAAACTCAGCCTTATTTACAAGTGGAACACACCCTCGGTGCAGACGGCCGGGGCGCGACACTGCGTTCAATACGTCCATTCAGGAGTGCAGCGCGCCGCTGTTTGACTTTCCCTGTTCTAATCCATCTGACACACACCCCAACATCTCCTGTGCTCTCAGGATCATCTCCTCACATTGGATCAGTTCTTGCTGCTGCATGACTCACATGCCAGAGAGAGAGGGGATCCAGGAAGCAGGCAGATACAGTGGCGGGTTTGTGAAATGGGCCTTAATGCTCAGTAACCTGAAACCCTCACCTTGAGTCACAACAGCAGCAGCAGCAGCTACGAGGGGCTATGTAGCAGGAGAGCGGGGCGCACCGTTGGACTGCATGTCCTGTCATGGCTGCGACGCCAGCCAGCAGTGACAGTCAGGCTATTTCCATGATGGCAAACACACAGTTACAGTAAGAGATTATTTTAGGGTCAGTATTTTCTGTTGTGAACATGAATCCTGGAACTTCAGCCATGTCCCCGAGTCACATCAATCCAAACACCAACAGAAAAATCTCCACCTCAACTTTCACCAGCAGATACGTCGCGACATTTCAGTCAAAGTTAGCGGGTCATTCCACTCGCTTTCAGCTTCAACAAATATCAACTATTACCATGTTTGTTCCCGTCTCTGTTAGCGCCCATCGTTGGTGTGGAACTCAGGAATAATCCCAAAAGACAGAGAAATCATTGACAGTTAATCCAAGGCCGGGTCAGAAATAGCAGTAAGCCTCCTTCCCCAAATCCTCATGTGAGATTGATCTTGTCAGTCATTTCTCCTGTTTCCTCCACGCTCCCATCTCAGCTCCTGTGTTGGCTCTGGCTGCTGCTGTGTTTGTCTGAATTGGCCAGCGTGACCCAACGTGAGGAGCGCTGAGAGGAGGCGGAGGAGGGGGGGGGGGGGGAGGAAGGAAGGAGGTCCATACATGAACCAGATTCACCAAGACACAAACAGTAGCATTAATATTTATACAAAGCTTAAAATAACAACAAACCCAATGGCACAGCAGCGCAGACTTGGATTAGTCATGTGTGAGTTCACATGTCCCGACACTGGAGAGCAGCTCTGTCGTGACAGGACAAGGATGATGAGGTGAGAACTACTTTTTGGCATCTACATACGGTCACATCACATAATAAACTCCGACAACCCCGGGCAAAAATTATGGAATCACCAGTCTTGGAGGATGTTCATTCAGTTGTTTAATTTTGTAGAAACAGTTCTTGCTGAGTGGTAAAGTGTTGTTCATGATTCCATATTTTTTTTCCTTGGAATGGAGTGATTCCATATTTTTTCCCTTTGCTTAGTCTAAAAAAGCAATTCTTTCTTTCTTACTGACTACCACATTTTTTTTTTTTGAGTGTTTCTTGCAGCAAGAATTTTGCCATTTGAAATAACATTAGTTTTGTCATGTCTGTGATCTGCCTTCAACTGAATGAACATCCTCCAACTTTGGTGATTCCATAACTATTGCCAGGGGTTGTGTAACTAGGAGGTCAAATAAGGTCAAGTGACTCTTATAAACGGTATTTCAAAACATACTTTACTTTTTTTATTGAAATAAAACGGCACCATTTTTTTTCCAGAGGCACAATAATATAAAAATATTTATTATTATTATGAACTGGGTTTATTATCCCTTTAATATAAATGGTTAAATGGTACTTTACACTTAAAATAGGGGAACACACACATATATATATATATATATATATATATATATATATATATACGCACGCACACGCACGCACACACACACGCACACAAAATAAGGTTTAAATATTATTATATTATTGTGCCATTGTCAAACTGATGCAAAACAAACAATATTTTGTTGTTTAAATGTATGTATGGGTCCATCATTTGATTCAGTAATATACCATATATATAGATTTAAAAATATATCACCTAATATGACACCTTTTTTACGCTCCACTCTTTGCCGAGTTTGCATCCAAAAATAGAACCAGTCAAAAGTATGTATCAATATGAGCAGTAGATTTCCAAACCGCTCCTAATATCAACGTCGCCTTTTGCAGAAAACGTCTCCTCCAGCAAAGAGTTACTGAGAGCTGGAGCGGAAATGTGAAGTGTTGATGGATGGGGGGTAAGAGATAAACATGATGGGGTGCCAGAGTGACAGACGTTACGTAATGATCATCTTGAATTGTCTTTCACCCTCATTATGGCAGGCTCTTCTAATTGGAGGTCTCTCATCTATGAGTAATGTGGTCTTCGCGCCAACTAACCGAGGCTTTCTTCTTCAGATAAAGCCGCCATTGTTGGAACAGAGAGATGCTCTTTGCTTAACATAGCAGAGAATAACACTGAAGTTTCTCTAACTCATGTGTTGGGAAACAAGCCGGAGGCCAAACATGTGTTGGTGATGTTCAATTCCGCAGCTCTTACTGCTCTCATCCTTCCATCACCCTCCAGGGTCTGTGTGCACTGACTCGACTGGGTGACACGGCAAATGTGCAGATGTCAGAGAGGGAGTGCTTTTTTTCTTCGGATATGATTCGTGTGTGTGTGTGTGTGTGTGTGTCTCAGCGTGTCCTTCCCAGAAGCTGTTGATTCGACTGGTAGCAACTGAGGCATTGTCGTCCTCGCTGTCTTTCACTCCCTGACACGCCCCTCTGGTCTCCCCCTCGCCTTCTCTGACTTCATTTCACTCAGAAATATTACAAACAAATCCCCAATCTCTTGCCCTCCTCTTTTCAGGTCGCTTTGCAAATTACATTCTGCAAAAAAAAAAGTCTAAATAAATAACTCCAGAGTCATTGAAGGGAGGGCTCCTGTGTGAAGCGCAGATCAGAACTGCGCAGAATGACACCATCATTCTGACAGGCAGAACACTCAGGATTTCACAGCAAAGCAATATAGTCACCATCTTTACTGTCTGTGACATGATCTCCGTCCATTTGTTTGTTTGTCCACGCCTGTCATATTTATCTCCACAGTGAATGTCAGCTCAACACCTCGGAGCAGATGAAAACGGCCGGTAAAACAATCCGGCTGCTCCGCCAGTAACACTGTTGTGTGTCTGACCGCATTTGAAAAGGCGCGTTTGTGTCGTGGTGAGACCGATAATCCCCACGAGTGATGGAAACAAATGCACCTCCAGCTATTTACGTCCCCAACATCCTCAGAACTCGAAGCATGCGTTGTTCCAAGCCCAGGCTTCGGCAGCTCGCACCTCATTACCATTCTGCGAGGTTGTTAACATAGCGGGGAAGCGTTCGCGCTGGAGGTCAAGCGCATGCTATGAACAACTTTGGGACAGTTCCTGTCATGACACGACAAGGCGAGTTGGAATACGCCAGGGGGGGTCTGCCAAGCATCTAGGGCCACTAGATGCTGTCCAAGAGCGCCTCAAAATGAACAATCCTCTCAGAAAAACACGTGTTAAAACACAACTGTCAAACAGAATTCACGAGAAACTTCATCTCATTGGTGCCCAGCAGTTCTTCCCCAACATTGACAAGTGCCTGGTCATCCTTTTAACTCAGAAACAAAAACCCAAACCACAGCAAACACCTCCTGACCCACTTGTCCAGGATATGGAAATGGAATCCTGAGTGTACAGCGAGCACACATTTAAAATACAAGAGGTCCAAATCGATGCGACAGGAACAAGACAGACAGCCGTCTATTTTCGCCTCTGAACTGACTGTGTGACCCGGTTACTACCTCCCGTAGAGTTGACGCGGCAAACCTGGGATCTTTTTTTAACATTGTTGACAAAGAAATAGACCACTTGAAGTAGACGTGACGGGAAACTTATGGGACCGCTGGGTTTTATTTCGCAGAAACTGCCTCTGAGAAAGTCAATTTGCATGCAACTAGCTCCATGTGAAATCCAGAAACTGCTTCACCAAGTGATAAATACTGCTGTATGTTCGCAATATTTAACACTACAACGACAACACAGTACTTTTCATGAGCGCCTCAGAAAGCAGTGTGCCCATAAATGACGGGGATTAGAGGTCTGATGTCACTTCCTTTGTTGGTGGTCTGCAAGGGTCAGTTTCTCATGAACCACCTCCCCCTTTACTTCCCGTCTAGATGGGAACACACACATTCTCGGGGCATAAAAGCGTTTTCTTTCAGATATTTAGAACTTCCAGCCCTTACTATTTAGCTCCCGCAATACGCTGTTTTTTTTTACTGTTTATTTTAGTTCTAAGAAAGCAATGAATAACTGGGGAAGAATTCACAGAACGTGTTGGTTTAGACGACGACGGTTCCTGAGTCACTTTGTGTTTATTAGTGGCTGCAAATTGCTATCTTTGCATGGGTTTGTTTTCTGGATTATGTGAAAAATATTCTCTTCAGAGGGGTAAAACAGAGGCCTGACCAGAAAGATCAGTGGGCAGTGTTGAGAACCAGGGTCTCAGACTGAGGAATCGAGCTGATAGAGCTGAAACAGGTGACGCTGATCTGGGACAAACAACGGCAGCCACTGAGGTAAAAGCTGGGTGGTAAGTGCTGATCTGAGAGCCACAGCTAGAGGACAGCAACTTCACCTGCGCACAGACAAACAATCCCCCCAAGCAGCTGCTCAAACAACACACACACACGCAAAAACCCAAGCCTCTTATTTATAACTTTGACCACACAACAGAGACGCAGAGAAGACGCAGCCAGACAGACAGACAGACAGACGGAGACAGCTGCTTATAGGGGAGAAGCTCCCGGTCACACACTGCGAACGGTGAATACTACAGGTTTGGAATTACACACACACACACACACACACACACACACACACACACACACACACACACACACACACACACACACACACACACACACACACACACACACACACACACACACACACACACACACACACACACACACACACACACTAAATCAGTGCTCACCGATAAACAGTGTTTCATCCAACAACAAACACCAGCAGGACACTGTTTTATTACCACTCATGAAAATGGTGTGCTGAAGCAACTGCATCAGGGTCAAAACTGTCTGCCACTTTAAAGTATGAGCATCGATCGTGCTCATTCAGACTCAGAGCAGACACTTCATGGGTCGATGTCTGGGTGTGCGTGAGCCAGTGCACGTTGGTTTGTCAACACGTCATACGTCTCCATGTAACTGACCTCCAGAGCCAAACCAGTGCAGATTATCTCACCTGCTATTTCGGAATAAAGGATTGGATTGTCGTCGTCGTGCAGCAGAGCAGCAAATGTCTTCCAGTTCAAATCTGTAAGGAAAATTACAGGAATGGATTCACTTATAAACCACTAAGTTCATTTACTAAAGGGAAGCTGAGGACAACAGTAGGCTACTGTAAATATATATTGCTTAATACAAAGCGTTTTACTTTGTAAAAAGTTGAAAATATTCAAATAAAACAAGGACAGGAACATCATTGCTTGCGCATATGGATTCACATTTTATTAAAAAAAATAAATTTAGGGAAACGAATAAAAGGAGAAGACAGAAATGTAATTTTTAAGTATGAATATTGGCCTCTGAGGGATGATAAAGATGGATTTAGTCAAAGAAATGACTCAATATGGGTGTGGAAACTGATAAACCCAAATAAAAAAATAAATGAACGGAAGTTGCTAAAATGTGTCACTCACTTAAAAGTCAAAACAATACGAATGAGTATTGTTAAACTGACATATATGACGCTAAATAACTTCAACAAAATTTCATTCATTGTCACGGCTCACTTCACAGCCTCATGAAAACATATCAATGAACTTTAGGAACCAAACACGGTAACACATTTGAGCTACTTAAAGCTTCCAGTTGCCGCTCACTAACTCCTTCATGGAGAGAAAAGCGTCAACAGTTTTATCGTTCTCCAGCGACCAGTCAACTCCGCCAGTTAGCTTGAACTCGTCAACTCTTTCAGCCACTTTAAATGATACGCAACACTTGTTCATGTTATTTAAGACGCTGCGGCGTTGTATCTTACCGTCCACGCCGGTCAGACTCGGTCCATCCGCGTGTGGTTCCACCTGGTTCCGTCTGGCGCCTCAGCTGGGTTTGTGACGGACGACACTCACGGAGGCTGTGGAGTCCTGACCGCGCATGCGCATTGCTTCGGCCAGTAGTCGAACAAATTCACAAAACATCATTTTAGCATGAAAAAAAAAGTTAACCGCTAAGAAATAACGGGATCAATCGGTTCAGGTGATGTTGACATAAATTATTTTATAAAATAAGATCCTATTTAAGAGCAACGTTGTAGTCAGAGTCAGACGCAAACTCCTTTCTACAAGTTTATTGAACTACAACACAGCGACTCACGTACAACACAGCGTTGTGACCTAAATATATATTTATATATATACAGAGATTCATCAGGGTGAAGTCACAGAAATCATGTCGACGCTACAGTATAGGCATACAGGAACCAAACCAAACAAATATTGGAGATTTCTCTGAACAGAGTTTACAAGTGCCGCTAACTTACTTTTTTTTTTTTTTATTATGTACTGGCACACGTTTTACTTACAAGATTAACAATATAAAGCACATTTTCAGATGTGAAGAAATGGGAGAGTGGAGCAGCAGAAGAGAGTAAAGCCCTCGATCTCCTCACCTTCAGGTTTATTTCACTGGAATATTAAAATTATAAAGTGTTGCAGGGACCATCAAGTCATAACTTGATGCTTCTTGAGTGTCAAATAATGATGTCAGGACAGATGAAAGCATGAGAGGAGGATGGTGCCGCATGACAGTGTTAAGCCCTGAGATGTTCTCTACCACCAGCGTGTGAATAACAACATCAAATCCTTTTTTTGCTTGAGAAAGAATTTAAAAATATGACTGCTGAAATACAAACCAGAATGACTCTATTTACAGCTCCGATTTCTGGAATGAATATTATTTTATCGCAATGAATAAAATGTTTTTAAAAAATGAAGTGCATCATTTATAGGTGCCTGTTGATTCTGACTGAAAAGCATTTATTTATGGTTATTATTAACTTTATTTCATGTAGAAATGGTAGATATCTGCAACATAGCAAGAGCTTCCTCAGGCCGACACAAATGTGCTGTTATCAGGAATTAAACTCCGACACTTATTCTTCGATCCTGACTGGCTGATCAGGATGTCCTTCAGAAGGATAAGAGCGTGACTGGACGCCCAGACTGCTGGCAGGTCAGTTGGGAGCCAGTCTTGGTTTCACACTGACAACACATCTGTGGGCCTGAAGTCCCCTTGTAAGTGTCTGGAACACCTTCAGTGCAGCCATTTTGTTTGTTCAATAACAAAGGATTTGTGTTCCACAGTGAGCTTCTTAAAACATGTTTCACCTCATCATTGCGCCTGACTATAAACTCTGATTGTTTCAGAACAGCGTGTCACCAGTGACTCATTTTTGGGGAGGTTAGTAAAAACTCCCACTGGACAACATGAGAAATGTAAACACATGACAACATACTAGTATGTTTGCAGTAATGCAGGGAGCTAGAATGATAAAAGTATCAAATAACTCTCACTGTAGTCGGTTCAAAAAAGAGAAGCGTCTCTCTAACATCTGTCCAAGTCAGTCAGTGGCTTCCACCAGGAGCATTCCTGGAGTCATGCAAAGATTTGAAAGCAAAGCCGCCTGGAGACATGCATGCGGCGCATGGGTCTTCTGTTGCAAGCTGGCGTTACACACGACGTGCTTCAGTCATGACAGAGGAGGAGGTCACGTCTGTCCAAAGCGTGTCATCAACATGAAGAAGAGGTGAGCGGGGATGACGGATGCGCCGACACACAGAGGCGCCGCTCTAGTGTGCCATCAGAGCTCGAGTCGAGGGGATTAAAATTCAGCCGAGATTTGTTACTTTAAATGAGTAGAGCAAACCTGAGGGGAAGGAGGAGGGAGCTTCATCTAGCGTGGGAACTACGAGGCTACAGACGGCGACGGGGAGACAGGCTGCATGCAGAGGTGTGGACAGATACAGTGGTTGGTCATCTCCTAGAAGAGACAGGGGAGAATGTTAGTCACCTGTGTCCCAAGCAAATCCTGCCAGAAATGTGTGGCGCTCGAACACACTGTGTTGCTTACCAAGCTATTAACTCGCGGCGGACTCCTGCTGAATGATGTACTGTCTGTTTGAGTCATCCACCTCGCTGCCACAGTGAACGTCACTCCTGTTCAAATGAACAGCAGGAGAATAACACCTGAATCTGAGGCAAGTCATACATTAAAAGAGATCGGCTCTGAGTTGAGCTCAACTGTCCGAAAGAGAACTTGAAATCAGTTCCCACCTGTTGTCATTGATGTCTCTTGTTTCAGTGATGCTGTTTCCTGTGAGGCATAAAAACATCTTATTTAATAGGGAGCTGGACTTTAACTTTTGCTATTGAGTCGATTCATGACCGCTCACCATTGTCAATATTGAGAGGGTAGGACTCCAGTATGTCCCCGTTGTATCTGCCTGCTCTGTAGCCGAGCGCTGTGGATACTCTGAAGGTTGAAAAAAAATAAAACAGTGAGCACTTTTTAAACTTCAGATATGCAAAGCTGGTGACGGACAAGTGAACTCACGTGTTGCTCTGCACAGAGTTTGGACTGCAGTTGACGCTGGCTGCGCTTTGGTGCACGCTGCTCTGGAAGAGGGCGTTGCTGTAGGTGTTGCCTTGCTCAGTGGCACGGATGTAGGCGTAGAAGGGGTTGGTGGGAGAGCAGACGGGCATCTGCTTCGGTCTCACTGGCTTGGCTGCGGTAAAGCAGTTTAAACACGACCGACAGGTTGAACACGGACATGTGAGTATTTACCGATCTGTGCCGCATGCGGGCGCCTCATGGCACTCTTTGCCCTCATGGCGTCCTTGATGCGGTCCACCTCCTGCTGGTAGCGGCGGCGGTCCATCATGGCGCCTTCTTTGGCGTCCCTCAGTGCAGTCTCCAGGGCCTTAACTCTCTCAGCAGTAGACCGAAGACGTTTCTCCAACTTTGGAAGCTCACAACGCAGATCTGCATTGTCACGAACCAGCTGGACGACAGGGTCGCCGATTATGACCGCCCAAAATAAACACTTCATTCTGACGCCGCTGTTTATGTACTCACCTGCTTGTGAACCTTTGTAAGTTGGTCAAGGTTATTCTCAAGAAAGGAAATCTTCTGCTTCTGGGTGCTAGACCCCCCGCTATCATCAGGTTCCATTTCGGAACTCTGCGCAGGCACCACATGGATACCACCTTAACTTTAGCTCTAAAAAAAAGATTGTTTTCGTTCGCTCAAAGAGACTTACTTTTTTAACCCGCGACGTGAGGTCTTGAACGAACAGCTTGCGCAGGTTGTGGAGGGTCTGGAGTTCGCGGGCCTGAGCGAAACAATTCAACGTTTTGAGAGGTGGAAGGGCAGGTAAATGAAAAGACACAGGAGGGGAGTATTACTTACGACAGTCTCCTCCAGACCCTTCAAGTCCTGTTTGGTCTGCTCGTGGCGTTCGTGCAGGAATCTGACAAAAAAAAAAATATGTAAGGTGAAAGGGCGTTTGTGGATTCTACAACAAACCACCCTCTACTTACGAGAGCTCCTCCAGGCGCTCGCTCTTGGTGCTGTCCTGACTCTTCAGGCGTTCATAGTCAGCTCGGACCTGGGCCAGCTCCAGCTCCAGTTTGGAGTTACGACTGGAGCACAGCAAAACAAGTCAGTTCAGGAATGTAATGGAAGAAAAATGTGACATGAACGTCAACATCACAACGGTTCTTTGTGGTGACTGACTCAGTGAGGTCGTCGATGATCCTCTGCTTCTCGTTGATCTCATCCCGCAGGCGTGCAAGCTGCTTGTGATGGAGGCCACGGTGAGACTCCCCCTGCTGGCGAGTCACCTTCTGCAAGAGAGGACAGATGTTAGTGTGGTGATACAAACAGCACGAACTGGATGCTCTGACCTTGACATTTCCATCTTCAGTCTCTCCCTTCTCTCCCTCCTTCTCCTCCAGCATGGAATTATCTAGAAGGAGAGATGAGCGAGCCTTAGAGGAGGCTGAGAGAGACGGTGCGTATTAGTGTTACCCTGCTCCTGGAGCTTGGCCAGCTCCTCACTCAGGGAGTCATGACTCTCCTCCAGCAGCCTCTTCTTGTGCTCCACACTCTGCATGTACTCGGTCAGAGAGCGGATCTTCGCCTCATGCTGGGTCGAAAACAAGCACCACATGAATCAGATCTGTTTTTAAGAACAGTTTCTGAGTTTCGATGAGTCCAATCTGACCTGAGAGATGAGGAGCTGGCAGGAGGAGAGTTCCCGTCCAGTCTCCTCCATCTTGCGGTGGCACTCCAGCTGCATGTTCTCCAGCTGCCTGCAGCGCTTCACCATGCTCTTCACCTCTGACTTGATCTTGCTGATGTAGAGACGGGCCACCGTGAACTCCTCCTCGATGGCTCCGCTGATCTCCACCGGCTGAGGAGCGAGGAAGAATCGAGGCTCAACAAAACCCCACTGCAGGCCATTTCGCTGTTTCTTTCAGTCTGTGCTCACCAGCTTGAGTTCACCATTGCCCACGATGGAGCTGAACTCGCTCAGGTCCCTCATCAACCCGTTAAGCACGTCGGCGATGCGCTTCCTTTGCTGACCGCTCACTTCCTGCATGCGAGACAGCTCCGCCTCCAACTCCATCAGACTCGCCTGACAGACAGAAATGTTGTTCTTACTCTCTTGCATTTGACACAGGACATATATGTTTCTTCACACTATAAGTTCAAACTAAAATATTTACTTGAAATTTAAATAATTTCAGAGGAATCCTCTTGTGTATTTTAGATAGAAAAGTACAAATGTATGTACAAAAGGACATACATTTTTTAGTAAATAGTTCAACTTTCTGACACCTAGAAAGTTAGTGAGTAAAATCGTCTCGACTGATAGGTATTGCAGCGTTGATGAAAACCGTGTCCTAAATTTCAGAGGCCACTAGATGGCGCTCTTGTCTGGTGCGGTTTCATTGAATTCGTGGTTTGTCGAAATATTTTTTACAGCAGACAGCGCCCTCTTGTGGCCTCTGGACACTGCGTCACCTCACCAACCCACCTCTAGGGGGCCTCCCAGACCTCTTGGGGAGCCACATGATGAACACTCACATTCCTGGCCTACACCCGTTCTCCTGCACTCACCATCTTTTGGGCCAGTTGGTCAGCCAGGAGCTGGTTTTGCAGGCCCTTCTCCTCCACCTCCTGGCTCTTCTGGTCATAATTGATGGCCAGCTCCTCCAGCGCTTGCAGCACCTCCTTCACCTCAGCCTTGGCGCAGTCGCTCTCCACCTGCAGCCGACCAAGCTCCGCCTGGACCTTGTCTCCATCGCCGCGGGAGGAGGCCAGCAGCTGAGGAGAATCGGCGTGTGTGAAAAAAAATCCAGATGGGTTGCAGTTTGCAAGTGGACTCACCTCATCCTGGTCCAGCATCTGCTGCTTCAGCTTCTCCACCAGCTGACACTGCAGATTAATCTCATCATCCTGAAGCAGACAGAATCCAAATCAGGTGTTCACCCTGTCACTTCAGAGCTCCATTCATATCCAACCTTGTCATCCAGCTGCTTGTACAGCTTGCGGATCTCCTCCTCGTACTTCTGCCGCTCCTCCTCAGAGATGCGGACCACGATGGAGGAGTTGTCGTTGTCCAAAATGGGACGCTCCTCGGTGGTCTCGTAGCGGGTCACGATCTCGGCCTGAGTCCGCTCGGTCTCAGGAACCTCCTCTCCTGTTAGCAAAACGGGTCAGCACAGAGAGCTTTGAAATGATCAGGGAAACTCACCGTTCCTCCAGCGGTTGAGTTCAGCCTCCAGCTTTTGGATGGTCTCCTTCATGGTCTTGTTCTTCTCCTTCTCCTTCTCGTACTTCCTCTTCCACTGCTCGGCAGTCAGCTCCAGGTTGATGGAGGCAGTGTTCCTGATGGTCTTCGCACTGTGAAGGTCAGAGAGACCCGAGTTTG
Organism: Synchiropus splendidus; assembly: GCF_027744825.2. Lineage (NCBI taxonomy): Eukaryota > Metazoa > Chordata > Actinopteri > Syngnathiformes > Callionymidae > Synchiropus > Synchiropus splendidus. The sequence goes on from NC_071351.1 coordinate 7,511,238, forward strand.
TATCGATCTTAAAACACCTGTTCTTGTCTATATCATTTACCGCTGTCCAAACATCAGAGTGGACTTGGTTTCAGTTTCATTGTAGCTGGACGGGGAGCAACAGATGAACATGGTGGTGCGACAGTTTCCACCCAGAGAGTCCTGCAGGATCCGGGTCATCTTGCTGTCACGGTACGGGACATGGGTTTTCTGTCACGCAGGGATGAATTTGAGGCAGAGGTGAGTGAGAAATAAAGGTAGAGGACAGCGCCCCCTGTCGGATTGGCAAACTCTTCCCTATTTTTCACTCACAGTTCCTTCAGCCAGAGCAGAGATGACGTTCCCCAGCGCGGACAGAGACTTGTTGATGTTCTTGGCCTCGTCCAGAACCGCTCCAGCAGCGCCGGTCTTACTGACCTGGGATGGTACGATGCAGAGGTCAGAGAGGAGAGCTTCATTCACCCGGCGCGTCACCCACCTTCTCACTGCCAGCCAGATCCACCAGGTAGAGCTTCCCACAGAGCTTCTGCTCCGTCTCCACGTGCTCCTGCTTGATGTTGATCAGGAAGATGCTGTGGCTGCGGGAGCTGTGCTCGTTCATGTCTGGAGGAACATACATTATTATTATAAATTCAAGTAAAGAAAACACTTCTATATTCACAATAAATGAATAACTGTGGAAACAAATGAGCCATAAATGTGGGACTAAATACTGAACATTATTCATTATTGTGTCTGTTTATTTATTTATTATTATTTATACATATTTTTATTTGTGATGTAATCCATAATTTATTGTCACATATATTTCCTCATGAATTTGAAACATGCTGTGTTTCTACAGTCATAAAATATGTAAAAAGACTTAGTTACATTTAAAATGAAAACAAAACTCAACACATTGTTTCAGTTTGCTTAAAAGTAATTATTATTATTATTATTGTTATTCCTAATCTAAAACTGCGCTGTCATCCCACATCTCAAGGTACTTATCCACCTATTTCACCTGGAACAAAACGTTCGGGTGCCCTGAAAAGGATATCTGAGTGTCCCATTAGTGGAACAACCGCACCACCTGAGTCAGCAGGAATCACACGGGACAGGAAACAGACCCGACTGACCAAACCATAAATCGATGAGTCAGCACTTCACATTATAAGCCGCCCATACTCCCTTCAAAATAAAGAATTTTGCTTCACTTATGACTTACGCTGGTCAAAATATATGGCAAGCTGGAGAACAGTTGCTGACAAATTCATCTTTAATAATTCAAGTGGACATTCTCGGCGGGACAGGAATCGCCCTGGGGCGAGCTGTGAGGTTTAAAGTAGGCCAGAGAGTTATTTTACCGTCCCGGCTGCTCTCAGATCAGAATCATAATTCTCGACAACATCCCGACTTTCATCTTCACTGAATGGCGGATCAGTAATTCTAAAATCTCAGGAGGGATTACTTGCTTTGTCCACATTAAAATATGAAATGTTTACATCATGGTCACAAGTTTATTTGCTTATTTCTTGACAAAAACGAGGCAAAATAAAGCTGTGAATTGTCAATTTAGATTTGACTGGAATGGCATCTGTATAACAGCAGGCCTTATAATATTTCATGAGAATACAGAGCTTAGCATGAAAGCATCATGATGCAAATATTACATAACAAGAGAGGCTGCAGTCACGCTGCACAGGAGTCTTTTGTACGACAGTGCCTGGATTACATTTTAATTTTAAATATTCAATGTATACTGAAGAACAAATGTTGTGAATAAGGAGTACAAATGTTTAATAAATACTTATTGCCAATCATATTCTAAATGCAGTGAGGTCAAACTGGCAGCAGGTGGCAGTAGCGTCACGCAGCCCCAAAAAGAGAGACTCAAAGAAGAGGCCAGCAGCAAGGAATGAGTGAGAAAACTGGTGGAGATAATAATTCACAATAACTCACTGGTCACAGCAACATGGCGGTTGGCTTTGCCCTCGTCGATGACATCCATGACCTCGTCGGGACTGGAGACAAAACGCTCAGTGCATCCCTGAGGGAAGACCAGGAGTCAGAGTTGCGGATGAACGAGAGCAAAAAGGCTCCTGAAGTGGTCACCCACCTTCACGTACGGAACCCTGTTCTTGTCCTCGTGGACGGACAGGTTGGTCTTGGTCACTGAAAGTGAAACAGTGATGGTTTAAAGAGTCTCACAAGAGATAACATGAATAAAAATAACATCCACAAACCGTCCAGCAGGTCACGGATTTTGTCCATGTAGATTTCAAAGTAGGAAACCTTGGGGTGGGGGGAGGACACAAAATCAGGATGTTGTTGACAGTGTGGTCGAAAAGTTTCAAGTACCTTGATGTGGAACTCAAGGTTTTCATCCATGGCAAAGATGTGGTTGAAAATGTCCTCAGCGATACGAGGGATGATGCCCATCTGGTGCGGGTCGTGCAGTTTACCCTGAGAGACAAAGAATGACGTGAGGCTGGAGTCTTTGTTTGGTAGCAGTGCGAGTGCTGTACCTCCATGGTGTGAGTTTTCCCAGAGGACGTTTGTCCGTACGCAAAGATGGTGCCATTGTAACCTCCAAGGACATCTGACACACACAACACACAAAACATCAGCGCCTGCCTGTTTCCACTTCCCATTGAGTTGCCGTACCTTTGACAATCTGCTTGGCGCAAGTGTTGTACACCTGCTCCTGGGTGGTGTTGGTGGGAAAGACGCGGTCGAACGCGTAGGACCGCCCCTGCAGACACACACAGCCAACCCCTTCAACATCCTGACGCCAAAGTCCACTATTGCACAGCGATAACAATCTAAATATGACATGCAATATCAGAAAATTCAAATTGAATTTATAGAGGTACATCAACCAGATCGGTTTCAGGAAATGAGCTCAAATGCTGTGATGTAATCTTTACATTGCAGACAGTGAGTCATCATTTGTCACCCTGTATTACTGCTTGGTCATCATTCAGCCGGGGTCAATAGATAAACTGGGCTTCAGAACTTATTTTGGCTGCTACTGTTCAGGTTGGAATTGAGATCACGGCTGTTTTTATTCCTCAACATTTCCAGTCATAACAGCATAAAATTAAATATTAAAAACCTTGTAAATTCAAGTAAAGAAAACACTTCTATATTCACAATAAATGAATAACTCTGGAAAAAATGAGCCATAAATGTGGGAATAAATACCAAGTCTATTTATTTCTGGAAAGTATTTTTTATTAACGATAAAATTTTTAGGCTATTATTTGATTTCATACTCTACAAAATTATTGGCTCATCCATAATATATTCTCACATATATTTCCGAATGAATTTGGAAGATGCTGTGTTTCTATAGTCATAAAATATGTAAAAAAAAAAAAAAGTGAGGAAAAATGTTATGAGGACCTTGGAACTTTTTTTCAGTTTGCTTGAAAGTAATGCACATATTTGTCATCTTTATCATATTTTGTCACCAATAAATTCAAATACTGTTTGAGTTTTGAGGCAATAGCGGCGGTTACACATGTACTGAGAAGTGCAAGTCCTCTCGACTACACAACAAAGATGTTGCCAGAAGATGAAGCGTGTAATGCCATTAGCAAAGTGAGTCATGGACTGGCCGACAGCGAGATTTACTACATGGTGGTCCGGGTAGGGGGTGAGGGGCGGACATGACACGCGGGGGAGAGGAAGAACCAAAAAAGAGGGACGGTCCAAATGGGATGAGAGGAGAAAGCAGGTCAGCCGCTGTGGATTATTGATCATCCCGGCCTGCAGTTAGTGAGCTCAGATTCAGAGTGGACAGACTGGTGACACACTCAGACAGACAGATGAAGGTCAGGATGATCTCCTCTGCCTCTTCATCTTCACTTTACGAGACACGCACACAGGGTGTTTCCAGATGAAAACGCTCACGCTCTTGTGTTGTGTTTTGCCGCGTTGCAAAACAAAATCAATTGAGTCTAGTCACCAAATGGGAGTCATGTTTCTCCCACACCGACCATCCACGTTCCATCCTGAGAAGGTCATTTTAAGGCAAAAATAAAAGCAAAGAAAATACAACAAGGCAACATACTGGACAGTGCAAGCAGACCTTTCTAAAACTCAATGTCTTCTGTCACTAAAGCAAACATTACGCACAATAATATTGTTTATATCAAGCCTGAGGAAGCTCAAAATGAATGAAAGTGTGGCTTATTTATATCCAAGCCAGCTGATGATTTATTGATAAGGGCCTGCAGGAACAACGGAGGACTCACCCCGAGAGTGACCGTGTCGTCCCCCTGGAACTTGGGCAGAAACAGATCCCCGCGGAGGATCTCGGACTGGTTCAGTGGTCGGAAGCGACACAGCACTTTAATGTTGCATTCGGCTGGGACGTCGGCCATTGCGCAGATTGACGAAGAGGAGGATGAAGGATGCTGCTGCGAGGAGAGACGCTGCTCGGCCTGGACTCAGGAACGCGACGAGGAAAAAAAAAGGCTTCTTCGTCGGGAATGTTGTTTTATACGATTTAGGCGCGAGCTCCACGCAAAAATGGACGCCGTTGGGTGTCGCAGTGAAGGCCGGCGGGTTCAACGAGCGGTGAGAATTCGAGGAAAAGATCGTCTACATCATTGAAATAACCTACTGGGACTTAACTGAGGCGGTCCTGCGGCGTTTCGGGAGACTGTCCGTCGGTTCGGTTGGTGTTTTTGCGCGTGAAGGTGAGATGCTGCTGGAAGGACAGTCAGGAAATAGCTGTTTCGGGTACCGCAGCGCCCCCTGTCGTCTGGTCCAGGAAGGGCGTGGTCAGCACTCTTCAGAGTGGTACCCAGCTCAGCATCCACAAAGTGCTGCGTCATATCCGATCGCAACAGCGATGAGAAGCAGCAGCCTGCCCTCGGTGATGACGTCACGGCCGCCCATCCTGAAAACACACGTCGCCAACCATTTTTAAAGGAGCAGTCGAGACAGATTATAAACAGTGTTTGGTGGGAAAATCATGTAAAAACATCCCGTTTTTTTGTGTCTGAAACGACATGCTTTTTAACATCAGCTTTATTTTTCTTATTCTATCAACTTCTAATTTTATATAGCATATATAATATATATAGTATATATAATATATATAGTACTCAAATGATATATACTAATTCTATTGGATTTTATGTGAAAATGCAATAGAATTGGTATATATGTCTTTATTTTTATTCTTTTTTTTATCTTGCATGTTTGTTTGAGTGACATTCCATGTTGCATACTCTCTCTGTTTCTTTATTCCTCTTATTTTGAGCAGGAGTTGAGGATGTAACAAAAAGCAATTTCCCCATCGGATAAATAAAGTGATTCTGATATATAGATATATGACCCAATGTTTTTTTAGGTTATGTTCGGTTAGGTAACTTTATTGTCAAATATTCTACAGTACCAGACATATAGCATGGATGAAATATCTCAGAACAGAATGTTTTTAATCTACTTGACAATTGCAAGCATGTACTTCATAAATAAACACCTGAAGCAATAATTGAGAATGACAGCAGCCAGCAACCTTTTTTTTGTAAATAGTTTAATTTTAAATAAAAAAAGACTCCCATATAAAAAAAGAACGCTACAGGTCACAATTTTAACCATCTTTTTTTTTTTTTTAAACAGAAGTATTGAAACAAGGGGGCAGAATGAGAAAAATACTTGAGTTACAATTCCCAGAAAAATTCACAATTTGTTTTCTCATCTTTCTCTCTAACCATATAAAATCAAAATAAACACATTGACTGTACATATGTACACATTTCCACATGTAGAAATTGCATAATCTTCTTTTGTTTATTTTTTAAAATACAGCTAGAGGTGCCAGCACTCTTGGGCAGGGCAGTGTGTGGGGAGACAAGAGGGAGGATTTTTACGCCGAATGCACAGTATCACACACACACACGCTGAACAGATCCACTCAAGACCTCAGTGCTCTCTGTCTTTTTGCCGTGCAAAAACTAACGTTGCACACAGGTGGGTTTCCTGATTTATAACATCTTAAGTTCATGTCAATTTATTCCACCGGCATATTCGCATGACAAGGAATCAAATTGGCTTGTGTCGTGTAAAAGTTATCCCTCAGTTTTGTTCCATTTGAAAACATGAGAACCTCTTTTTTTTCCCAAATATTCCTGTGACTGCAGATAACCATTCATCCTCAAACAGACAGTGTCTTGTTCATTAAATACATTTAATTCGACTAAACCACAGTGAGGGGCTCAGAGATAGCGCTCTTCTTCTAGTTACATACACACATTAGTCACACACATTAAACACACTTGCAACTGAGAGCATCGTTCAAGTAGGTGGGCTTCATTCGGACTCACAGTGGCACACTGATGAGAAGAAAACAGTACTCTTGTTTTGTTAACACACAGAATCGTCCTAACACCAAGCATCAAGCAACCATGATGTCAACTAGAGAACTAAGAGATGACCCTAACTGAAAAAGTATCCACACCATACTTTGTATAAATTAATTTTGACTAGATCTCTCCTAAGATTTTCCTTAACAGTGGAAGCCATGACAAAAGCGGATGGCGTCAGTATATTAGTGCAGTTGGATTAGGGTGGAAAAAAGGGGTTAAATAAAGAAGGTCTAAACAGTGGCAAAGCAGAGGCACGTCTCCATGCCTCGGCCCACCCGTCACTGTCGCTGCGATCTGGCTCCTCGTCTCCTCCGGCCACGGACGGACCTCTCCGGCTTCAGCAGGGCAGTCTGCGGCACAAGTCAGCTATTACTCATTTCAGTTTAGTACCATACAAATCTAAAGTGCCCTCTTAAAAGCAACAATATATTAGACATGTCATAAAGAGAGTGAACTGCATTTACTTTGCTGTTACTTTTTTTGGGCTCATTTCACCGCGGTCAAACTCACATACTTACCGTTGCCTTGGTTTCCTCCAGCGTGGCAGCATCCAGGTCTCTGAAATCTTCCAACACGTTCTGTAACCTAGACCACGAAACATATCATCAAGACCATACTTTTGAACGTAGACAGAAAAACGAAATATTAAAGGAAATTCTTTAAAAAGCCAACTGACGTCTGCTTCCTTTTCCTTCCCCTTCTGGCTCCACCCACAGCTCCAGCGTCATCCTTGGGTACAACAACACAAAATAAATAATGAACAACTTCAACTGTGACAAATACTGGAGTAACAACTGCGATACACATACTCGTTCCTGTTCTCTGTGCAGCAATATCTCTGACATTTCTTCGGTGGGCATCCCACTACAACTGTCCCTGGGCTGAAGGTATCCTGACTGTGGAGGGTGTCCCTGTCTGTCCGCTCCTGCCACATAGGGGCACACGGCTGAAGCAGGTCCAGCGTAGTCTGTTTTAGCCTCCTCGAAGAATATGGGAGGTAATGGGGGATCGGGATGAGTGTGACCTTCCTCTATGACCTGCTTTCGTTGCAAGGGCGTAATAGCTCCCTCTTCGCTGGGCTTGGGGGTGCCCTGGGCAGGAGAGTGGGCAGCCGCCTCTAGACTCAAACGGGACAAGTCTGGGTTTCGTAGTGAACAGGCCAGTCGCGGGCTTAGCGAGACGGGTGCGCTCGCCTGAGGCATAACAGAGGCCGGTGTTGACGGGGCGTGATTCTTGAATGGGAACGGAACCGGTGGTAAGGCACAGAAGGGGGAAGTTGGGTCAGATGGTCCAGTGTCGCCACCGTCTTCCTCCTCTTTCGCATTGACTTGAAGAAAAGAGGTATAAATCGTGTCCATGAAAGAAGTGTAGGGGTCGATGACAGTCCTGCCTCCGGGAGCTTGCTGTGGGGAGGGAGTGTGTTTGGGGGTTGAAGCAGGGCTGGGATGGGCCTCAGAGGACAACTCCATGGCTGGAATGTCTTCGTGCGGGGTCGGACTTGGCGTCTCCTGCAACGTCGCACTCTTCTCAGCCTCGGAGGGCGGCGAAAGGTTGAGCTGGAAAGTGAAAAACCGGACGCGATTTAGGATGACAGAGGCGCTGAAATACTACTCCTCATGAACAACACCTTTTAGTTAAAGTCAAACACTCTTAGTTATATTTTTTGACACTGATGTAAACCACACACCTGGATGTTGTTGAGTAGGTTGATGGCTCCATCAGGACCGTGCAGCAGAGGCATGCCCAGAGCTGGATTGGGGGGTAGAAGGATGGAGCCCGCTCCAATGCCCATGATGTTGTGAAGGCCGGTGAGGCCAGATGGATCTCCTGAAACAATCATTTCTTATTTTTCTTTACAAATACTAACCTCATAACCAAAATACTAAGTAACATTTTGCTGTGGGAATTTACCTAAAAGGGCAGGATTAAGCAAAGTGGGCAGAAACTGTTGAAGGATGGGGTTGTCTTTGCTTTGGATAGACAGAGGGATGAGGGTGTCAACACCGGCGTCAGAATGCACCTGTGGGTTACATCAACAACTGTAAACAATCACACATGAAATGCATGTTGCAGTCACTGATATAGTCAGTGCATAGGATGAACACCTCGCATACTAAAAGAAAAGGCTGGATAATCTGTTTTTCTTCTGATCCATCGACAGACACAGGGAAAAAGTACAGTATAAAGGAAAGAATAGATGAAAAAGAGTCAAGGATCTAGCAGCTAGGTTTCTGGTAAAATAGGAATAAGCTAACAGGAGGTGGGAGCCTACCTGAGGTTGGGTATGTTGGGTTTGCTGTGCGGTAACTAAGTGGGTGTGGGGAGGTGGGTGGAGTTCAGCTGAGTTGAGGGCAGCTGTAAGTAGAGCAGGGTTGAGGGGCAGGAAGGTTGCAGGGTGAGGAAGAGCAGCAGGGAATAGCAGAGACTGCAGAGCTTGGATGGAGCCCTCGGCTCCAGGAGGAATCGGCAGGAGCCCCGGTGGCAGCTCCAAGAGCCCAGGGCCGGGCAACGCTGTCGGGTCAAGAAGTCCTGAGGCCTTTTCGAAGTTGAGGCTCTCTAACGTAGAGATGTGCTGCGGCGGCTGGAGAGGAACTTCCAAGCTGACCTGGTTCAGCTGACTCAGCCCGGTTAGCGGTAACATCGCACCCTGCTGCTGCAACAGGGACGCCATGAGCAACGCCTGCAGGTTTTGTTTTTCTGGAAGCCCTAAATCGCCGTCTTGTCCAGTGGAGGAAGTGGAGACTGGGGTTGGGATTGGGTTCAGTAGGCCTAGGAGGTTCAGGGGCAGCTCTCCCTGCACACTGTTCAACATGGGCAGCAATGGAAAGAGAGGGCTGTTGTGCAATAGCGGCTGCTTCTGTTGATCTGGATTCTGCTGTTGGACATCCTGCTGCTGAAGCACGATTTGCTCCGGCTGCTCTGCAAGATTCTGGGGAGACTGCGGGGTGGAATTGGTGGAAGCCAACTGCGCATGCTGTCCACAGAGCAACAAGCCCCCCAAGTGTAACGAAGCCAGGATAGTGGGGTCCAATATGGATGGGAGGCCGCCTGTGGACGACAGCAACTGAAGCAGTTGTTCTTGATTCATAAACGGGAAAGCTTCAGCCAGATGTAACGTGGTAGCTGACTCCGCCATCTCTGAAGATGACGGAGGGCTGTGGTTATTTTCAAGAAGAGAAGAGTCTGTGTTTTCGGTAGCAGAATCCTTTTCCTCCATTCCTCTGTGCTCCTCTGCTTCTACAATGTAACAAGATATCTGGACTTACTAACCACACAAAGAAACACACGCAACACTGTAACTTAAGGAGTAACGCATAACAAAAGTCTTACCAGGAAGTGGGTCTCCTTGTGCATCTACTGCATGTCCACAAGTGTTGCCTTCCTCTTGGGGCGCCGCAGAAGTGGCTGCTAAAAGAGCAAGGACGTGATTGCTAAGATCCAGGGGCTTGGGGGAGGTTGATAGTGTCATAGAAACGCAGTCCTGAGTGATGCTCGGTTGTTGTTGTGAGTACTGAGGCGAGCTGCTCCGGCAAATCCCTGCCACCACACTGTCCACCGGTGACCCGAAGTGAGCCTGGGACGCAGGGTCGATCGCTGGAATGTGATTTTCAGTTTGTTGAGGGGTTTCTTGGAGAGTCTGAGTCGTCGACAGAGACGGGGTGCTACAGTCCAACGCAACATTTGAGTAGGGCTGCAGTGCAGGACCAGGAGAGCGGCCATGTTGGGGACTAAAATTAGCTGAGTGACACTGGGCTTGAGGCTGAACCGCTCCAAACTCTGGGACAGGTGAGGACATTTGAGGTGCAACCAAGCATTGGGGAGTAGTGTCGTCCGGTTGCCTTGGTGACTGAGTCTGGCTGTTAACTTTACAGGGAGGATTTGCAGGTGGAGGCGATGAGTTGGCACTCTGTTTATTAGTGTGTCCGTCCTCTTGTGACAAAGGTATTGGCAGAGCTGAAGCAGAATTCGATGCCGAGGCCTGAGCATTCTGTACACTCAGTAAGTGTAACAGCGCGGATAATGGCTGAGTGGGAGGATCCAAGCCGAGAGGTATAGCGGGGTGACTTGTAGTGAAATCCAAGGCTTCATTCTGGCGATGTCTGGAAAGGTGTGCTGTCTGCCGCGTGTGAACCAGGCCAAGAGTTCTACCAGAGCGTGGCTGATTTTCTAACACGTCCGTGCTCTGACCCAGCACATCTGAGGTAGAGGAGGGATGTGCTACAGGAGGTGAGGCAGAGGATGAAAGGTTGATAACACTTGAGGAGGCAGCGCCTCCTGGTGGGGTCTTCCTGGGCCCGTTGGCGAGCTGCTGAGTGTTTCTGGTTATTGCGAGCATTGTTGGAGATCGCCGATGCCTCTTCCTGTGCAGTGCGCTGCGCTCTACTGAAGAGGGTAAGTCGGGCAGGGAAGGAGCTAAAGACGGGGCTATGGACTGGGATGTAGGGAAGAGAACTGAGGATACTGATGCGAGGGAGGGATGGTGAGCTCTAGCTTGAACTACAGGGGAAGGAAGTTGGCTATTAAGTAAAGTGCTGTTTACCTTTGTGGACTGCTGCTGCTGAGTCTCTTTCAATTCCTCAGTGGAAGTGGAAGCGCTCTCTTGGTTGTTTGCCACATTTGAACCTTGGACCTGGTTTAGCTGATGAGCCAGCTGGGCCTTTGCAGCTGCTGACAGAAGGCTACTCGCAGGAAAAGACGCCGGGTGTGGTGGCTTGCTCTGGTGACCGTGGTGGTTCTGAAATGGCCCCAGAGGTGAACTACATCCTGCTGCAGAGGTTGAAACGAAGCTGTGCAGTCCTGTGCTAGGGATCGGACTCGCTGTGCTCTTTAACGTTTTGAGAGAGAGAGCGTGGGGGTTAGCACTACTTTGGTTGCTGAGGAAGGTGTTAGTGGGGATCAGAAGGTGGTTGCTAGTGCTAATGTTGTTCTTAAACTGCTCCAAAACCTCTTCCAGCTTGTACTTTGGGAAGTGGGAGTTGGGATTCGAGGAAGAGCTAAGCGGGGGTTGTGGGGAAGAAGACGTGGACTTCCTTCTGTGCCTCAAATTACTTGCCAGCAGTCCATCTCCAGCCATCACAGGAGTCGAGCCTTGATCTGAGAGAGGAGAGGGTGAGGATGACGGATGTCGTGACCGCTGGTGTGGAGATGCGCAGTTCACATTATGAACAGACGGAGACAGGGAAGGAGAAAGAGATGAAGGGGAGCCTCCAATAATAACACCACGTGGGTGATGTGCTGCAGCTGGCTGTCCAGTGCCTCCACTCCCAGCGGGTACAGGAGGAGGTGAAGCATGGAGTCTAGACCGAGGAGAGCTGGGGACTTCAGGGGTTTTGGACGTTCTATGACACTGACTGACATTTTGAGGGGTGGGATTGCGTTGGGATCTCTGGGAAAAACAGTGTGCTGGGAGTGAGGAACTGGAGGACGAGGAGGAAGGGAGAGAAAAGGGAGGATGTTGAAGTCTTTTTAAAGCCTCTAGCGGGTGGTGAGCGCTTGTGTCGGTGTGAATGCCAGGGGAAGAGCCGTTGTAGGGGTAAACAAACTGCTGCGGGGATTTGGGACTGGCCACAGGGTTCGGATGCAGGTTGTTTTGTGTCCGGGATGGTTTGGGAAGTGGTTTCGAATGGCAAATTCCTCTGCCTTCTTCTTCTCCTTTAATATGTGTCCTCTTTGGGTTACAGCTATCCACGACAATGCCAGGTTCTGAAAGTGCAGTCAAACAAGAAAAACCATTATTCATTCACTTGATCGCTACAACATGCCACAGCAGTGAGGAAAAACATCATGTTAAATCCACTTCAAACCAGTCTTTGTGAGACATAGACAACAGCACAGATACCTGGATGGTGAACGTTGGCAAAGGGCAGTTGTGACGCCTGCATACTTCGACAGAGAGCAGCCATGGCTACAACTTTCCTGCGATGGTTACACAATTTGGTCATGTCCTGCTCCGCTTTGCTTAGGGGCTGGTTGTGCTGCTCTACTTTAACTCCCACAGTGAAGTTAAAAACCTAAGGCAGAAAATGAAAGGAATAAACCCATGATACTTTCACATTAATACAATGTCACAAGTAATCCACTAAAAAGTAATTTTTTTAAACTTAGAAACATACCTTATGAATGATTAGTGGACACTCAAGACCACATTTGCAAGTGCCATCAGATAAGAGGTAGGTCTTCACCTCGTCCAGAGAAGAAAGGGCAGTACCATTTGGACTGAGGGGAGAAGGGAACAACAACACTTTCAACACACAATAATGATCAGAATAGTTACGCTTCAGACTGAGAATCACTTAAACCACATCCAGAACAAAAATATGGCAGTTCAACACAGAATGTAAAAATTATTTTGCACCGATATTTTAAGATTCTTGTGCTGTTTATTGAAGTATCTTTGGGATTAATGCTGCAGAAAATGAAATGGCACGATGGAGTAGTCCAATGCAAGAAGTACACAGCCAGCATTCATCCATTCTATTCACTGTCCAGCATGAAAATTCAATCGAACAGACAGTGTGACTGTCCTGGAATAAAGAAAACCAACCCGGAATTCAAGTCTAATATCAACACACAAGAGTGTGTAGAAAACAAACCCACAACTATATGACTGAATAAGAGCATCTTCATTGGTTCAGGATGACTAAGCTTGGCAGGTCATCTTCCAAGTAACAATGAAAAACTTGACCTCAATCTCAACACATCCAGGTGTGGTTTCTGTGATCAGATTAAAATATGTATTGTGCGTCACACTGGTTAACTAAAGTGTGCTTACAGATAACCAATACGCAACCTGAAGCTTTAGATGTCCCAATGTGTTTTGTCCGTCGGTATATTGGGGGAAAAAAACCTACCTGACATAGACCACTTGAACACCTTCCACTCTCCTCTGCCAGCCAATAGGGACATGTATTGCAGCAGCATGAACTCCATCCTTGTCCCTACTGCCGGTCTCACTGCCTCCCATCATTTTGATGTTGCAGCCTTCCAGCACCTTAGAATTTTCAGAATATGAATATGAGCAAAGTGGCTGCAACTACGCCTGAAGTTTGGGGAAAAGAGATATGAGTTCATAATGTTTGTCTGATACTATGTCAGTCCCTGATAAACAATGTCCACATCATTGAACGTAGTATGCTGCAAATAAATAATCAAAATTTACAATAAATCCTATGTGGATATGCATAGCTCAGAGGTAACGTTTGCTCTTGTTTATTTCTTACAGAACAGATTGGAAAACAACTGAATCCCAACAAGTTTAATTCTGTGCTAATGCAGAACAAGCCAGGTTAAAGTGACTGCAGCTGCACAACGCCTGACAATATTTGCAGTAATAACAGCATAAGAGAAGGAAAAAAAATTCTTGACACATTGACATACCTTGTCATCTTTGGGAAGCCAGGCTCTGTTTTGGCTATTGTATCAACTGTCTTGTGTACATGCTGATGGGTATGAAGCACACAGACTGCCAGCAAAAAACTGACTCGATGCCTCGTGGCGAAACCACCCGATGTAGTGAAGATCCGAGGGCGACTCCTCGAGTTATATTTGTTTAGCTCACATGTGAGATGAAGCAGGCAATGGAGAGAACCTGGAAAAGCAATGAAAGCTTAGTTTAGCAAACGACAGATCATAACTTACAAGCATAAATGCAAATATTACGCAGTTGAATTGAGGCAGACTCTCACTGAAGGCATCAAAACTAGGAATAAATTTTGTAGAAATAACTTAAAACTTTGCGTAATTTGGACTGTTTTTGTGCTACATAATTCTATATATCCTGCTTCATATAATTGATGTCTATAGTATGCAGAACGTCGCAAAAATACAACACTGAGTGAGGATATTCAAACGTTTACCAGGCAGTGTATATCATTAAAATGATGTATGCGTTATGATGACATAATCGCAATGCATAACAGTGGCATGTAACAGCTGCTAACAACAGTTTAACAGTAAATTTAAACGGAATACTGCAATACATTTGAGCTGCACATTATTATATATTGTTAACCTTAAAGGCAGGTGGTATGAACATGTTGTAGCCTTAAAAATCTTGGTGGAATATCTGCTTTCTATAGTCACTGGTGCCTCCGCCTTTCACGTTTTCATGGAGTCCTAGGCTTTTTCAGAAACCACAAGAGGCACATTTGGTGAAAACTCACTCCGACTCATGACCTCCGCAGATGTAACCATGTCCGAATAAATAAAAGCTGGCAGCTAACAGCTAAGCTAACCGCTAGGCTACTTGGTCGTGACAGCTGTCAGGCGCACAAAACACTCCGATGCACAACTCATACGAGTCACGCACAACACTGCTTACTTCAAAAGTACACGAATCCCGCACGGGGCTGTGGCGTGTGTGCGTGCTGACGGCTATTCTGCGACGCTGCGGCTCACGGCCGGGATAAAACCAATGTTTCTTGGCTGCAGGACCTTCAGTGTTGGCGAAGTTTTGGACTCGCGGGAGAATCAAGTTAGCAGGCGAGCTAACGGAGTAGCCAGGCACCGCTGAGAAACGCACAATAGATCGCCGGTTTATGAACTACAGCCAAGTGTATTAAAGCACAGCACAGGCCGCCATCGTCACCTTTACGAGGGGTTTAATCACAAAGGGCCTCATTTTGCTGCGCGTCTGATCTCGGCTAACGCTACGTGCTAGGCTAGTGGAGCTAACGTTTACTTGCTTCTGAAGAGTCCCAACAAGAGTCCCGCTCCAGGGCCACAGTTACCCGACTGCTGTTCTGGTCTCCGCAGGGCGAATCCGTAACGCGTTCGTGTCAATCCCGACAACCATTACGCCCAGTGTAGTCCAAAATTCACAGTTGCGGACTATATTTTTCTTAAAGAATCCGAGCAAAAAAAAAATAATGGAGTTTTCCCCGGGCGCATGCGCAGAAGGCGCACGGGTGTACCTTTGTAGTTCTTCAGACAGACGTGAGAGCGGAGCAAGACAGAGGACATGACCGTGACATCACAGCTGCGCGCCGATACCGATCAATATCGCTTCTCGTGTGCGATCAAACTCATCACTCGCTGTTGTGTATGTTTTTTCCGAAATGTATTGTGTGTCGCAGGGCGCTTTGAAGAGCAGTCATCTTGCCTGTGGCCCGATTTATCCCCTCATACTTTAGTGTTACATAATGTGGGAAAGATGTCCTCCGAGGATGTTATGTAATTCTCTGCCTCTGTGTGGGTTCAGGGTATTATGAATTATGTGCGAAACTAAATGTAGTATTTCGAGTGTGTGTAAAAAAAAAACAAAAAAACGCATTACAAGCATTGCAATGCAGAACTGGAATGGCCTTTTTTATTATTATTTTTTCATGTTCAGTGTTATGATAAGGTTGAAATAAACCCAGCAACAACATAAATGAAAGTATTTTTTCATCCTTAAATATAAAAGGCAACTATTTAACAATTCCTACCTTCAATCTCTGTACTTACAATGTTGTGTTTAAAGGCTGTCTTAGTGTAACTTTCAACAAGGGACCTCACCTCCCATCCTCCAGCACCTCCTCACCATGTGTTCAAAAAACCTTAAAAAAAAAACCCCAATTTTCTCTCAGATAAATACAACAGTGATACACAATCTTAGTTATTTAAACCAAAAAGAAGTTCAAAATATGACTGTGCCCGTCCACAAACAGCAAACCAAAGCTTCATTTTGTGTGTTAAAGTGGGTTAAGGTGCGAACATGTTCCAAGGATAGAGGGTGGATCTGATTTCCCCTGGTCATCGCTGCCATGCCGGAGTTCACCAGCTGTCCCAAACAGTCAGGCTGACAGAGCAGCCCTCAGCATGGCACGCGCATAAACACTTCCACAAACCAAACACAGTTGCACTCGCAAACAGAGACGCTCAAACTCCGAACTGGAAATCACCGCCAAAACACTCTGAAACGGGACTATAATTCCGACCAAATCGGAGGTGAGGCCTCGAGATCTGGAAGATCCAGATCCACTGACCTACAAAGCTCCAGTCGCCACCAACAGGGAAGCCAATTCACGCTGGCCTGAACAGGTACCGTTTACATCTCACTGGTCCTCAAGTTTGATGTTTTATTAAAGCTTGACAAAGCAACACTTGCAGACCTTAACACTGGTATATTTTATTTGTTCGGTGCTGTCCTTAGTCGCGCTCCTGATGTCCTTACAGACAGAAGAACCCAAATTTAGCAGCGATGAGATTCAATTTCAACAACCGAGAATAGTCTAGTGAGCACTGCGCTGAGTGCTGTTGCTTTCTGTTTAGACGTGAGAGATGCCCATCTTCTTCATTGTGTTCCACAATGTATACATAGGATGTATGTGTCTCACTGAAAGCCCTGCCTCTTTCTTGTTTATTTTCATAGCTACAAAGTCAAATCCTTGATTTTTTTAAACCTCTACTGCTCTGAAAACCATGTAATGTTCCACTGTATTAAAGCAATGAAGTCAGCATGCGAAGTAAAAGAACCTTCAGAGCGCTTCTCGATTCATATACAAGATATCTTTAGACTATATTGGCTTGAACTGAATCAAAACAAGACTGTCAACAGCCTCACATGCTGACAAATATATATATTATCTGCTAAATGTAACCACAACTGTCTTTCTAGGAGCACCCCTGCTGAAATACTTCCACTAACAACATGGACCAGTGAGTATATTTTCAGCTGTACTGCTGTTTATCTATGTATTGCAAGACCTGGCAGTGCAGGTCACCATCATCTGTCTTTATTGAAGAACATTTGAAAATAATACAGTACACAGAGCCACACTGAAATACACCTAAAATATTCCGATGATGTATTTATATAGTGTATTTGTACTTCATATAGTGAAACTGTTCAGATATATGCAGACTTCAGGTAAGTTTTTCCATTTTTAAACAGTTCAGATGGAGAGACTACATCGCTGCTCTAAACATTCAGCGCTTGTTCTTTTTTTTGCGGAGCAGTAATAGAACTATCGAAGGGGCAAATATTGAGCTTCTCTTCAGTCTCACTGCACAAACCCATGCAGCTCAAACTTTAAACTTTGTGGAGTTTGATTTGAAGATATTGAACATTCCTGCAGAACTCTGCCTCACCGGTGGCTTTTTTTTTTCCCCTTCAAATGTCTTCGTGGCAGGGAGGATGACAAAAACTCGGTGGATATTCATGACAACCCGCCGGCTCCTGACAACGTAGTGCGGGAGGACGGAGACACAGTGAGTGACAGGACCACGTCGACCCCCCACCGGTCTCAAGAACCATTCCCAGGCGGTTTAAAATAGCCACCAGCTGGGGCAAAGCCTGACAGAAAGAGATGCGCCTTGAATAACAAACTTTACCTCGCAGAGTAAAAACATCTAGAGTTAAAGCCGAGGCATATATTGGGAGAAGTGAATACAGGTGGAAGTACATTCTTTTGGTCTGTGTATTGCAGGTCTACTTCATATATGAGGAGGAGGTGGAGGTGGAGGAGAAGGAACCAGAGCCTCCTCCTGAGCCCGTCGTGCTTGTTAATGACAAACCCCACAAGTTCAAGGACCACTACTGCAAGAAACCGAAGTTCTGCGACGTCTGTGCGCGAATGATTGTCTGTAGGTGGCGCAGCTGGCGGGCGTTTTGGAGTGACTTGAGCGGCTGTGTGATCGTTTTTTGACTTTCTTTCAGTGAACAACAAATTTGCATTGAGGTGTAAAAATTGTAAGACCAACATCCACCACTCCTGTCAGTCCTACGTTGAATTCCAGAAGTGTTTTGGTAAAATAGTAAGTTTTTTTATATACTTAAGTGTACCAGGTGTGTCTTGGGTTCACTTTATTTTTTATTGTAGCCACCTGGATTTCGGCGGGCGTACAGCTCCCCTCTGTACGGCAGTGACCAACCAGATCCGAGTGAGTCAAAATCGAAGTGCTACACTACACAACTGTATTAAAGCATCAACTATTTGACTAATATCCAGATAACCCAAACCGGAATGACCCCGTCTTCGACACGCTGCGGGTCGGAGTCATAATGGCGAACAAGGAGCGCAAAAAGAACGAGAACGACAAGAAAAACGTGAGCCGTTTCTTTCGTCTTCAAGCTCATTCAAACCTAAGGAAGAGTGAAATGCATTATGATATTGTGCCAGATGATGATGATGATGGAGGAGGAGGAAGAAGAGAATCAGCAGCCCAAAGAGAATGAGGATGGGGGAGAAGGTACGTGAGATTGTAAGTGAGACGTTCAATTTTAATAAAGATATGCGGATGACTCGCGCAGGGAAGCCGGACGATAAAAAGGAGAAAGGAGGGGAAAAGGCAGATGACAAGGTATCTGAAGCTGAAGCCTATTCAGTAGCTTGTGGGATCACTAGGTTCACGCTTGTGTTGTTTACTGACCAACAGAGCAAAGGAACCTTCTCCCAGTCCCACTACTACCTGGCCTTGTACCGCTTCAAAGCCATAGAGAAGGATGACCTCGACTTTCAGTACGTTCAGGTTAAAAAAGTTGAATGAAGCTTATTGGTATTAAAACACTGTTGTGGGTTTCAGCCCCGGTGACCGGATCACAGTTCTGGATGACTCCAATGAAGAGTGGTGGAGGGTGAGCTTTTTCCTTCCACTCTTTATGTCTTACAACAAGTTTAGCCGTCGACATAAATGCAGCTTCCATGAGCTTAAAGTTGACTACAGTCGGTTTTTCCTCTTATGAACTCAACAACTCCAGGGAAAAATGGGTGAGAAGACTGGCTACTTCCCCACAAACTACCTCATCAAAGTGCGAGCAGCAGAGCGGGTTTTCAAGGTGACTCGCTCATTTGTGGGGAACAGAGAGATGGGACAAATAACCCTGAAGAAAGATCAGGTAACTCCACCCAAACTCACGCATGAAAGCAGCCGCTGCATACACGGCAACGTGCTTTGTATTGCAGATCGTGGTGAAGAAAGGAGACGAGAAAGGTGGCTATCTGAAAGTCAGCACAGGGCGAAAGCTGGGCTATTTTCCAGCTGACCTGCTGCAGGAGATCACGGTGGTTTGAACAGAAGCGATCGGCGAGCAGTAAAAAGCTGGAGCTCTTTGCCGATTTCATTTGTGCCTTTGACAGTGCTGCTGTCAGTGCAGAAGTTTTCCTAGAAAAGGGAAATAAATAGAATGAATAAAAGCATCAAATGTAGAAACATAAATAACACTGTATAAGACAGTTGAACAAAAAAACCCCTGCCACATAATAAAGAATGTTTTATAGAAACGTTTAGTTTTAGCTTGTTCATATTTATATTTTAAATAACAAAGGGTGCCAAAGCCATCTACTTTTTACTGTGCATTTCCCAATGTAGGAAGTCGAAATGAATGAGACCATATGTTGCACTTAGAGATTTTTTATTTTTATTTCAAATGTCATAGTTTATTGTGTTGAGATTTACGCTATTTCACTCCCTAGAAACATGTACAGAATTTCCATAAGCAGTCCGACTACATAAGGAAGATTTACTGCCACCTAGCGGTCAAAGTGCAGTAACCTTACAATTAGATTTTTGAGATTTGAAAACTAAACTGCCGCAAAAAAATAAATGTTAAAAGGGAACATTTATCCACTCACTATACTCATCTTGAAAATGTAAACGTTCCTACGTAACAATTCAATTTTGTATATACACAATCACTATGTATTTTCATTTCCCTCAATAAAACTCAAAAAATGCAAGCTCTACTTCAGCATCACAAAGGTGTGTTGTACGTCCGGAATATTGAAAGTGACTTCAACAGCTTCTATATATGGCAGAGCAGGGTGCATCATTGAACAGGGTTGCAGGTTTGATTCTCAGTTTGGAGCGAACCTGAGCTTGAATCCTCCCTGTGGCAGCATGAGTCTCCACCAGGCACTCCGCTTTCCTCCCACACAGAGGTTGACTGATGAGTGTGCACCCTGCCTCGCACCCCAACCCGCCTGGACAAACTAGAGAAAAGAGGAAGACAATAATGAGTGAACAACTCTTAGTCCAACCCTCCCCAACGTTAGACTCTATCCAAGAGCCAACTTGTCAGTAGATTCATTCCAACCCCCAGAGAGAGGCCTTGTCATCTTGTCAGCCTCCCTGTGGCTAAAGGAGAAGGGACATCCAGGAGAGCTGTCAAATGGTGAGCGGAACCTGGACTGGGTAGATGAGCAATAATAAGACCCGGCTCAAGCAGGATGGCGAGCAGGGATCGCTTTGTCTGGCCTGAGGAAACACTTTTCAACCTCTAAATAAATGGTTTGTTGTGGCAGTGATTATGGCACATCTGAAACCTTTTTGCAGGTGTTTTTTTTTTTTTTTGAATAGCTGTTAGTCGGAGAGAGAGGGAGCGAGAGACAGGGAGGGAGGAAGCAAGAGAGAGAGCGAGAGGAAGTATCACTTCAGTTTAGGATTCCTTCCTCGCTGCAGCTTCTTTTCTTCCGAGTGTTATATCTCCCGACTCTTCGCATGGATATCTGCGGCCGCATTTGTCACACGATGAGGACTTTGAGTTTCAACTTGGTGATCACTTTTCTCTATTTACTCTCCTCGTCTGTAAGTATTTCACCCGATAACCAAGCAGGATTTTTTTTCGCCTTATTTCTGAGATGATTGACGCTGCTTCTGGCTTTACAACTGCTTTTCGTGTCACTATATGATTTATTTTTATGATTCCACATCACCTCAGGTCGCACAATCCATCATCAGGTCTGGAGAAATATTATTTTAAGCACTAATTCCAATATGATTTTTTTCTAAGTGGTTGCAGCGCTGCATAAGAAGCTTTCAATCATTTGTAGCAGCATAAAGGTTTTTCTTCGACAGAACCCACCCTGAAATCACAGACCAACTACAGGCAGATGATGCGGAGAACATTGTGGCATTTCTTTAGATCAGACCGGGGCAAAGCCAGGGGCCGTATGTGGCCCTGTAAAAGAATAAATCTGGCCCTCAAGAGGTCAGTGTGAAACTCATCATGCAGAAATATATATAGCGCTCATCCGCTCCTCTTCTATTCTTCATGTAGAAAATGTATTTGTTTAAAGACATCAGACTTTAGACATCTTTGCCATTTTGCTAAGTTAGCTACATTAAAATAAATATACCTTCATGCAAGTATTTAAGTCAGTATTTTAAGTATTTTGAGTCCCCTGAAATAAATAAAGAAATATTGATTTTAAAAAACCCTGCATACTGATGCTCACATGTCAGACGTTTACCAAGATAGTTACTACTTTCAGACAAATAATATATTATTTGGATCCATTGATTTTTGCCTAAAAATGTTAAATTCAATCTCAAGTTTTTGGCAGTCTTCTTCCTTATTGAGTCCTTATTTACTTCAATAAAAACATGGAAGTGAATCATTAAGCCTCGGTCTCTGAAGAGGAAACAAAGTTTAGTCTCTGCAGAAGATATGAGCAACACTTCCTGCGTAACTGGTTCGATAAAAACCCTGCAGGATACAGGTTTTGTTGACTCAGACAAAAACAAACCTAACCGTCTTCAGATTTATTCTAAAAACATTTCAAGTCACCAATGAGACATGTGCGTCCACATGTTTTAAGTCCAGCTCTTACTGATGTCCTATGAATAAGGGCAGTGGTCTGGTTTCTCCGGGTGTTTCTCTCGTGTTGCAGGTGTTTTGCTCGCATCCACTTCAGCTCGGTTGCAGTCGCTGTCGGCATCTTGACACACAGCCTGTGACATGGTTGTCACACAGCGGGCTCCAATTAGGGACAGTGAGAAAAGCACACAGTTGAGGATTTGGATGAGTAACAATGAGCACAGCTGGAGTCAGGCGAAGGCGATTGAGACACAGGCACCCAGCGCTGTGCTGGGTGAGAGTTGATGAGAATTCCACTTGTTGGTGAGAGATAATGATATCCAGCGGGGTGTGATCATTCAGCCACCTTCAGCTGAGGAACCCTGCGCTGCCAAAACTTGGCTCAAAAATGCCCTATCAGAATTCATTTTATTGGAGTTGCAGCAGGAAGCATTTCCGAAGGCTCTTATGTTAGAGGTCATTTAGCTTCAAGTCATTGCTCATAAAACGTCCATCACTCTGCTTCACAGTCATCAACGAGACCTGCGGAACCTCCTACTCACTGTTTTCAACAGACTCCTTAACTACACTTACATAAGCAAAAGTCTTTTTTAAATGGAATTGTGCAACGGTTTGAATTCGCTGGAGTCATGCAGCTCATCCACCGTTGCCATCCAGATGATGTTGATCTGGACTTATGAAACTCCTCCTGACTTCCACCCATCACTGCGCCATCAGCAAACATCACGGTCCACGGAGACTCCGCCCACAACTCGTCTCCAAGCATCACTCCTGCAGCACCACAGTCTCGCGTCATGACTCCATATAGCTGCTCACAGACAAATGGAACATCCAATTGCCGTCGTGATAATATTGCAGAAACCATCTCTTTGATGCGCCGTTTAGCCGCAGCATATCGATGAACAAGTTGAGCCAAAAGTCTCTAAACAACCGCAGCAAATTATAATGTGCCCGGCATCAAGAGTTACAAGTCCTTGCCCGGAGGTAATAACCTATTGATCACACTTCCATGTTCCTCTCCGTCAGAGGATGAGGTGCATGAAAGTGTAATTATTTCCATTGATTCGCTTCTTTTTATATATCACAACAGCAGTGAAATTGTCCTTCAATGGGCGGCGTCCTGAACTGGCTCCGGGCTGCAATTTCTTGACGTGTTTGTTGCTACGTCTGGAGAACCGCGCCTCGCTCCTCACCTTGTATATAAACCAATAAGACGGACTACATACGTGGAAGTACTTTAAGTTTTGTCACGGCAGCGTGCAGTCAGCGTTTTTCTGGAATTCTAAACAAAGCTGAGTCAGTTGAGGCAAAAATAAGCCTCTGGCTGTGAGTGTTGAGGGTGTTACCGCACTAATGCAACAAGCCAACACTGAAAATTGTGAGTGTGTGTTCTTTAATGCTGCTGGATAGACTGCAGCTTTTGGACCTTCAGTGTCTCCTACTTTTGGAGTTCTCAAGTTGCAACCCAGAATGTGGCTCCAGGGCCACATAATGTTCTCCAGCTCCTTGTTTGGGCTCATGAATTACATCTACATTTTGCCACCCTCAGGTCCAAGACAGTCCGACACTTTCTCACTTGCAAAACCAACCAGTTGGTGAAGATGAACAAGCTGCTGGAGCTTCACTGAAAGTCAAATACTTCACGAAAGACCTGCAAGTCATTTCCACAAAGCAGAAAACTCCAGCCTATGGCACCCTGGGGCCGTACGGGTGGCCTCAGAACTTCTCTCAGGCTCTGGATCAGTACCTGAATAGCCCACCCTTGAAGTCAAAACCCCACGTCAAAACCTCCCCGAAGGCGAAGAAGATCCTCGGGTGGGGCGACTTCTATTTCAATGTGAAAACAGTCAAGTTTAGTCTGCTGGTGACTGGGAAGATCGTGGACCATATCAACGGCACCTTCAGCGTCTACTTCCGCCACAACTCCTCACGTCTAGGCAACATATCAGTTAGCATTGTCCCGCCATCCAAAGCCGTGGGTTGGGACTTCCTGGATCCTACTGGTGACGCCATTCCCTCACAGTCCACGGTCTTGGTTCCGGATCTAACCTCCTCATCGATCCCTGTAGAGAAGCAGCAGCAAGACGTGATGACCGAACTCAACTGCCGCGTCGAGTACCAGAGAACCAACCGGTCCAAAAAAACCAAGCCCTGCCTGTACGACCCGAGTCAGACCTGCTACACGGAAAACACTCAGACTCAAGCCGCCTGGATCTGCGCCAAACCATTTAAGGTCATATGCATCTTCATCGCCTTCACCGGCACCGACTACAGGCTGGTGCAGAAGGTCTGCCCGGACCACAACTTTCAGACGGACCAGAACCAGCAGCACTTTGGCTGAAACTGAAACTGAAATCCATCCTTCCATTCCAAGTCATTTCACCCTCATCTCCGTGCAGTTTTTGAACCTCATGCGTGTAAATGTTTGAAGCCAAATATCTTTTTTGCAGTAGCTTTGCTTGACTGACAATCTCCTTTGGAAAAAATGGCGGTGGTAAAGTTCACCAGGGACACAGACTGCGCATGTCCCGGCTTCTCTCCACTATCAGAGCTAACCTTTTGCTCCCTGAGAAGGTTCCTGTTGATCCAGCTGTCAGACATGATCTCTTTGCGGCACTCAGTGCGGGTGAGTATTCCTAATATTACACACCATACCTCAAAACGCACCAGGAGAAATTCGCTTTACGCTCTGTTTCGGTGAACCACACTGTCGTATATTCCACTCTCAAAAGCGTTTGTCTAATAGCTGTTGTTATCTGAGTCTGTCAAAGGAGAAAATTCTACCTCTATTGTGCCTCACAGCTTTTTTTTCCCAGGCGGTTGTAAGAATTAAAATACCAGAGAGAAGGAAAAGATGAAAGGAAATGCGTCGACGTATGTACACGACGCAACAATAATCTCAGTATTTGGGCAAAGTAGCACACAAGTTACGCAACAGCAGGTTTCAACAAACAAGTCCCTGATAAGTAAGTCACTGTGTGTCGGTCCAGCCCACGTTTTACTTTTCATGTTGGAGGATTTCTGAAGCAGCTGCATTTTTTGAATTCACTTGCTTTCATTTAATGGATTGTTAGAACATCAAAAGGCACATTTCTTCAACTCCCTTGTTTCCAAACCTCCCCCCTCATGCAACGTATTATAATTTGGGGTGATGAAAGTGTTTTCTCTACGGCGCGTTCTTCGTAATGTTTTCAAAAGACACCGGGGGAGTAATCTTGGACAACAACAACAACAACAAAAAAACAGAATCCTTGCGCCCAGTCAGTGTGTAGCTGCATCAGATCTTGCACAGCACACAAGTCTGTCTGCTGCTTAAAACAATTGTGTCTCTCCACCAAACCTGGCAGCCTCTCCTCCTCCGGGCCTCGGGATGTTTGGGGCGACAGGTGACAGCTTGGTACAGCAGCACCAGCGCTGGAGGGTGGAGGGGCCAGGAGAGTTTGGCCCAGGACGACCCAGAAATGTGGAGCCTCCTTCAGCAGGAGAAGGACAGACAGTGCAGAGGACTGGAGCTCATCGCATCAGAGGTAGAGTGGATCTCTCCCCTAACATGACCAGCCGAGTCATTTCGTGGCTCAAGAAACTTCTAAAAAATGGATGTTTATGGACAGGGATTTGAGGTCACGTGTGAAAAACAAGCCATAAGAGTGCTCATTTTAGACAGTTCTATTGCTCCAGATTCTGTACAGCAGGCGCAAAACGGATCAATTGCAAGGACTTAGAGGTCAGAGTTGTGTAAACGCAGTACTCTTTACTTCTTTTATAAGCTTAAACTGAACATTTTTTCTGTCTAGAACAATGTTTTTCAACCTTTTTCTAGCCACAGCACCCTTGGTTCATTGAAAAAAAAATTCCGTGGCTCACCACCGAAGGTACCTCAGCCAAAGTCCACTTGTGCTTAAAGTCCGATAGAAAATCCCTTTTCAATAGTGAAAAACTGTAGCTACTGACACTCGCTTGTTATTTTACCAGGCTACTTGCAGAAACAAATGGCAGAAAATGTATTTGTTTCAAATGTGTCCAGAAAGCAGTGGGCAATTTGGCAAAATATATCATGATTTATTTATTTCTTTACTTACTTTAAATCACTGTTTGGATTTTATCACTTCTCTTTTGCATGATTTTATTGTAGCTTCGAGTTTCCAGACAAATCCTTACCATTCTTTGCCTGAACTTGCTTCATAAAAACAATGATTCTTTCTCTCTTTACATTTTGGGGCGCATTTATTTTGTTGTGCATTTAGTTTGTCGACAACTTTTAGATCACAAAGCAAACTTTGACAGTCCATGAGTGTCAAAGTTTTGAAGTGAGACGTCACATTAGCCGTTAGCTCTGCGGTGCAGACAGTCTTTGGCATCACGGGTCCGACAAGGATCCCTCCCTCCCTCCCTCCATGGTTCTGTGGTGAAAGTGTGTGGTCAAGTTAGAGGTGCATCAGCTTTAAAAGCAGCTGGAAGTTGCGCATGTGAGCGGCTTCTTGGCTGTGAGTGTGTGGGAAGAGGAGCGCCGCGCACCACAGCAGCGCTGCTTTGACTGACAGACAGATCAGCACATCAACACACTGGAGCTCTACAGTAGAGTGTACAGAAAGAGTGCGAGCGAATCCATGTGATCTCCTCACCTTGGTCTCCACACCTCAACACCTTCTAACTGTCACGATTTAATGGCATCATATCGCCCACCTCTATCTAGGAACTGGATCATTTTTCCACAGCACACTAAAAATGCTGGTCTAGAAGACCTTTAACCTTTTCTAGACATCATCCAAGATCCCACTTTATGAAATATTAATCTCCAAGGTTCACTGAATAAGCAAGACAAGTACATTTTATCCAAGAAACACTGGAGTTTAAAGGGAGATGTGAAGAGTCATGAGAGCTGCTCATCTCACCTGCCTCAAACATGAGCAGGAAAAAGCTGGAGTCCCACGACGATGGTTAGAAAAACTAACCAGCACTTACACGTCACCTTCCAAGTGGGGAAAAATATAGATATTCAGGAGGGGAGACCGGAATCACATCACTGCAGGTCAAATGGTTCGATGTCGCACCTCAAGATTTGATCCTTGAAAAAGAGAACACAAGTAGAAAAGTCAGTTTCTAAAACTGAGAAAGAAAAATGGAGTGATTTGAATAAACGACAAAAATAGCTCTGGAGTCAGCGAGGTTAGACTGAAAGAGATACAGAGCAGCTTGGCTGAAGTACGCGGGGGATTAACATTTTAAAGGAGGTGTATTTGAAAGAGGTCAGACGGTTAATTCCTGCTTGAGCTTTTTTAGCATGACCTGTGCAATGTTGTGGGTTTGCTCACCATCCAGTGTGTAGATCCGATGCTGCCGCTACTTCGCATCTCCTGACTGTATTTCCTGTCGAGCAGATTCTCTCTCACCTCTCACAACTCCAGACTCAATATCATGGGTAAAATCTCTCATTTTTGAAATCTACAGTGACAATAAGTGACTTTGATCCAAAAGATCTGTCAGTCAAACACCACTGCAGGCTGACTCCCAGAGGAGAGGCTTTTTTTTGCCCCTTTCTTCCGCTGCGTTCAAATGATCCCATTAGCTCTCCTGCTTATTTCATTGCCACTGATCTTCATAGATCTTATCCTTCGAGAGAACAGGAGGAGCTATTGTGTACCTAGTTGTGAGAAGTGTCATGTCACACTGGAGACTGATTCAGATTGAGGTTTTCCTTCAACAGTGACAGGTTTGCCATCATGACAGTGTCTTCGCATGATGAAACAAGTCGGAGTGACTTAAAGAGTGAAGCAGATAAAACAGTTTTATAAATACTTCTTTGCGCAGCTCATTCTTCCACCATCTGACATATCTCATTCGTTCAGCTAAAACCCACCAGCTGTTCATGAAGTCAATACATTTAGAATGAAAAAAAGAGTCAGAGATGTCTCCTGTGGACAGGAGGTGTCGAAGTATCTCGCTCAGGTGCAGGTTATTTTGGGATGTTGACATTATTCGGAGCAGGATCACGGCGTGCGTCTGTGGCTCTGGAGCTTGACAACATGTTTGCTTGTCCTGTCAGAACTTCTGCAGTCGTGCGGCTCTGGAGGCGCAGGGCTCCTGCCTCAACAACAAGTACTCGGAGGGATACCCGGGACAAAGGTAATGAGACAGGCGCACTTAAACCAGACTCCCGGTTGTTATTTCAGAAGCTTCCACATCCATCTCCAGTGACCACCTCTCACAAACATCTCCACCCTGCCTGCATTCTCTCCTTCGCCTCCCTCCATCCTGAATGTCCCAAACATTTGTGTATATTCCAGGTACTACGGCGGTGCGGAGATCGTGGATCAGATTGAGCTGCTGTGTCAGAAGAGAGCGCTTGCTACTTTCAACCTGGACCCAAGCCAGTGGGGCGTCAACGTCCAGCCATATTCCGGATCTCCGGCCAACTTCGCAGCGTACACCTCTGTCCTGAAGCCTCACGATCGCATCATGGGACTGGATCTCCCGGACGGTGGACAGTAAGGACTTCAACTCACTCACGTCAAGCGGCTTCCAGTGAGGGTCCCA
This sequence comes from Synchiropus splendidus, assembly GCF_027744825.2. NCBI lineage: Eukaryota > Metazoa > Chordata > Actinopteri > Syngnathiformes > Callionymidae > Synchiropus > Synchiropus splendidus. The sequence goes on from NC_071351.1 coordinate 7,539,636, forward strand.
TGACCACAGATAAACGCAAGCATTAATCCTTGTTCTGACAAGTCCATGGACAGGGGTGGAAGTATTTATGGGTATTAACGTCAGAAGGGATTTAAGTAAACACACGGCTCGGGAGTCGTCACAAGAATTCCACTTTACCTGGATATTCATTTCATATAACAAAGTCAGGCAGCCTCGGCGAACCTGCTCTTGGTTGAAGATAAACAGTGTGTGGTTCTGATGTTCAGCCTCACTCATGGCTACATGACAGACGCCAAGAGAATCTCCGCCACCTCCATCTACTTTGAATCCATGCCTTACAAACTGGACGTGAGTCACCGTGATTCCTCAGTGGGAGACTCAAATGTGAATATCTAACTGACCGTTTTTTTTTTTTTTTTTGGCAGCCACAAACCGGGCTGATCGACTACGAGCAGCTGGAGAAGACCGCCCGGCTCTTCAGACCCAGACTCATCATTGCAGGAACCAGCGCTTACGCCCGCCTCATCGACTACGCTCGCATGAAGAAGGTGATTCATGAGCGCAGCTTTGAGATCTATGAAATATAAATGTCAACTGTCTCTCAGCTGTGTGAAGAGATGAACGCCTACCTGCTGGCAGACATGGCTCACATCAGTGGCCTGGTGGCAGCAGGGGCCGTTCCCTCCCCGTTCCTCCATGCGGACCTGGTTACTACCACGACTCACAAGTCCCTGCGTGGAGCAAGGTACGCGCTGAAAATACAGACTCCAAATACAGTCTGGAACAGGTACATACTAGCGTGTTCTCCGCAGAGCTGGCCTCATCTTCTTCCGTAAAGGCGTGCGATCTGTGGACAAAAAAGGCCGGGAGGTGATGTACGACCTCCAGGATCGGGTGAACTTCGCCGTCTTCCCATCTCTGCAGGGAGGACCTCACAACCACGCCATCGCAGGGGTGGCGGTTGCGCTCAAACAGGTGAACTCCAAACCGGAATGGGATGAATTAAACAATGCATAAAACATGAGGAGCCATGAGGAGGGCCGACTCACAAGACGCGGCGTCGTGTCTCCGCAGGCTTCCACTCCCATGTTCAAGCAGTACATCAATCAAGTGCTGCTGAACGCCAAGACCATGGCGGACGCCCTGCTGAAGAAAGGCTACACACTAGTGTCAGGTGCTTGCGACGCGAGAAACCAGCAAAGCAATCATTGTTTTATTCTGAATCTGACTTTGAATTTCAATTGAGAACACGTGTTTGTTTCACTCAAAACATTTCTGGCTCACATTTTTTCCCCATTTAAATCCACTGTAAAACAGTTCCTCTCTCTGCAGGTGGAACGGACAACCACCTGGTCCTGGTTGACCTGCGTCCTCGCGGGATGGACGGCGCCAGGGCAGAGCGGGTCCTGGAGTTGGTGTCCATCACTGCCAACAAGAACACCTGCCCCGGCGACAGGAGCGCGATGACTCCTGGAGGACTCCGGCTCGGTACTGACGCCAGTGAAGTCAGACTTCAGTGTCGGCCGATTGATTATTCTTTCATGAAGACCCATGAATGGAGGCTGAATCTGTCAACCAGTCTTCCTCCCTATGTGAAGTCTGTCTCCTCTCTTTGTGCATCCGACTCTGTGATGTGTCTGTTTTCCTTTCGTCTGTCTTGTGCGTCTTTGTCTGTGTGTCAGGGATTCTATACCACTCCCCGATTCTCCACTAAGTTTATATGCAGTGAAGGCTGCGCTGTGTTTATTTCCTCACTGAGCTTTGTTTATTTCGTTGTTCACTCACTTAGAGACGAGAGTGTTGCTGATACCGACAAACAAACTTTTTCGATAGAAATGTAGGTCTTAATTCTTTCAATTCTGCAACTCTCCCTTGTCATACACAAACTTGAACTTTCTGGACTTCTATATTTCCACGAGAGATGAACAGAGGTGAAGAAGAGAATGCAGGGTGAAATGGACAGGTGGGCAAAAGAAATAGTAGAGGGTGGAGAAAAATTTAAGGACGTGTAAGAAGGAGTGCACAAGTTGTTGGAGATGGAGAGACCATACGGATGCACACAATAAGTTTCGTTTTCTTTTTCATGAAAGTATGGAGGGCTAAATGTTTGTCTCTGCTGTCTTTCAGGAGCCCCAGCTTTAACCTCCCGACAGTTCAAAGAACCAGACTTTGAGAAAGTGGTGGACTTCATTGATGAAGGAATTCAGATCGCACTGGACGTAAAGAAGAAAACAGGCGAGTGAATGCCTTCAGTAAGTTTGGAACAATGTTTTTATGACTCTACCTTTCGTCCATACCTCTCCAGGAAACTTGTCAAGCTTTAAATCTTTCCTGCTGGAGGACGCCGGGACTATGTCACGCATTGCAGAGCTCCGCCAGCGGGTGGAGCTGTTTGCAAGGCCCTTCCCCATGCCAGGATTCTCAGACCACTAGCCCAGCCCCTCCTCAACACGGGGCAAGCAGGTGGCACTACATCAACATTCATCTGGACAGCGTTGTCATGGAAACAATCTTTACTCTCAGGTGGAGACCAGCAACAAAGAACACTCTACTCATGAATGTGCTCTCCGAGACCATTGGGATTAAAAACGATGACCATTGTTTACCGTTGTAACACTGGAAACGCCACTCTTCGCCTGCAGATTTAACTTGATGTATGACTTGACAGCGGTCTCAAGAGTCTTCAGCCAGGCCTGGCTTCCCTTCTAGGGGCCTTATTACCATCAAGCTTTGTTGAGATCCCAGTCGTCTGGGAAAACTCAAAAGCCTGGCTTTCTCAATTGAAACCAGGACCGACTCTTTAGTTTCCCAGTTGGCTTGACTCAACAAGACAAACAAGGTCAAAACACGTGTGCCATTTACAATGAAGTTACTACCAAAAAAACGCAGAAAACCTTTTCTTTATGTTCAAGTCAATTCATTTCCTCACTTTAAATTGTGTTTACTGTGACATGTTTATGGTCTTAAATAAAGAGTGATTCATCCGAGTTCCAGCGAAATTGATGGAAGAATGAAGGAGCGATGGTGGTGCCACAAACAATGTATTACAGACGTAACAAATGACAGAATCCAACCACAATGTATGGAGATAATCTGCCTTAACTGGCCATTGAAAACATGCTGTTCCTCCTTGCACAGATTCTCCTTCTCACCCTTTATTTCCCAGCAACTAAGAGCTTCCTCTGACCCTCATTCCCCGCACCAAAAATGCTTCATATTTTAGGTCTTATTTTCTGAACAAAATAATCTATCTCAGTTCTATTTCTCCCAATGAGCGAGAAGGAAATGTGTCCAGCTGAAAGGTCAAGATAAACAAACAAGCAGCAACACACGTCCACAGAGATGCTAGACAATAAAACAACTCCTCTCCTATAAGTTCATAGCACTTTCCCATGACCTCCTGGCGGGCGGGTTTTAAAATCCTTCAGGGAGAGGACATCAGTTGAATGTGCGACTAGTCTGTTATTTTACATTCATGCGTCAGAGAATTATGAAGAATCCAAAAATAACAGGGTGGAATATTCCTCCTACATCGAAACAAAATCCCATTTTCCATGTTGAAGGTTGACACGGAGACATAGTGCGGTAGAAAGGTGTCAGTGATTCTTTGTGTGTGGGACTATAGACTTCAGTCGTGATGGAGGACAATGAGCCACATGTCCTGTTGAGTGACAAGTGTTTTCAGTCGGTGGAAAGAGATCGTATCATGAAAGCTGCTGAGATTTTTAAGGAACACAGATCTTCTATTCTCTGTTGAGTGAAAAAGCAAAACACACGAAGGACACAAGACTCCCGTTTCAGACATCATTGTGTATTTGTTGCATACAAGTGAGGATGTATAAATACTTGTTATGTTTCAGCAAGAATCCAAGCTGGTCACTTCAGAAGTCTGGCCCTTCCTTCTTTAGGTTCTTGTAGTCAGTGCTGATGGAGACAAGCTGCGGGAGCAGGAAGATGCTGGTGAGTCATTTTTACAGTGGCTCATCTCAGGAGTTACTTCCACTACCTTGTACTGGTATGTCGGGTCAAGTTTATTCCATGGCTCAGGGTTGCTGGACTTGTTCCAGCTGGAGGAGAAAGAGAGGAATACAGAAGGTGGCTGGTGATCTGGAAGTTCAGGTGTCTTCACTGCTGTTCAGTCAGAAGAGATTTGTGCCCAGTTTGTTATCTTTTCCAGGGCGAGTTAACAAGCCTCACTACAGAACAGTGATGAAAAGGAGACAGTCATATGAGCTCTCCTTCCATCCTGTTGTTGTTAGAAGTGCAGATCAACAAGCCCATCAGCGGGTGGTGAGGCAGGAGAGCAGGAAGAGGAGCCGTGTTGTTCCACACGTCCTCGCAGCTGCTTCATCAATGCAACTTATCTCATTAGTTTCAAGGTGCGACCACATCTTACAAGAGGGATGAAAGTGTGCAGGAGGGGTCTTGTTGGCTTCATCTGTCGGGAACCACGGCACCGACATCAAGCCACTCCAGAGTAGCAGGATGTCTGGTTTTGCTCTTCCACTTCAATGGCACAGAGAAGGTGCAGCGCTCTTGGAGCAACCTCAGTACGGGAAAATATAAATACATGTACCTCCTTCCTCATTCAAAAGCTCAAAAATTTAGCTATATATATATATATATATATATATATATATACAAAATATTTTTATTGTAATATAAATATATATCTCAAAGTCTGTTACAGTTAAAATATTAGTGTTATTTGAGGGTGAAATGTTGGGCTCTTACGTAACGTGGGGTCCTTTGGCCAGTCGGATCAGATACAAAGTGGCTCCGCCCATTCCCAGACAGATGAAGAAGAACTGGGGGATGAGCTGGAGGGAGACGTGACATTTCAATTTTGAGGAAAATCAAAGCAAAAGAAGCAAACATCGTGACGATTATGACCGCTGTCAGCGACGTCAACAGGCTTTAAAAGAGAAACTCAATACAGTGGTGCCTCGGTTTTCGAACGTCTCGGAATTTGAACAAAAATTTCAAGATTTTTTTGCTGTGGATTTCGAACGAAAATCCAGAACTGGAACGCCCCCGAAAAAAGCCAGAAGCAACATAACGCGCGCGGACCGATCAGCTGACCCATGACGTGCTTTGTCATTGTGTATAACGCAGCCTGTGTATGCAGACGTGTCCCGTTAGCTACATTTACTGACTGTTTTTTCTTCATATTGAGGTGTAAAACCTTTCCTGTCTCCGCACTGGACCCTGGTAGAGTGTCACAGGGGAGGTGCAGAGTTTGATGTCCTGTTGTGGGCTGGAGCTGGGACAGGGATGAGGCGAGTCTGGGGCAGAGCGTGACTTGGTTTATGACTTTGTCACAGCCAAACTGCACAGAAGCGCACATTCAGAGCTGGACACGCACCGGGCACCTCTTCCCTTCTGGAGAGACGTCACTCACTCGGCAACCCCTCCCACATGCAGCGGCCACACACATAGAGGAACAGCGCACCTGCAGCAGACACTCTACATTCACTCCTACAAAAGACTATTTTAAGGCTTGGAACGCATTAGTTCTTTTTCCATTCATTGTAATGGGAAAAATCGATTCAGATTTCGAACAAATCGCTTCTCGAACGGCCGTCTGGAACGGACTGTGGTCGAGAACCGAGGTACCACTGTACTCAATTTCGGTAGGAAAAATGCAGTAGAAGGAGGGAAAAAAATTGCAAGTACAGTGTTGAACAAGAGTAGTGATGTTTTTAGTTAATATCTGATCACATGATCACTACAACGCTTCTTCTAATGGAAGGATTTCATTCTTTTGCTACTTCTGGCAACTTAAACAAAATGAAATAAACAAGTTCAAATGAATCTAAAGTGACAGGCGCTTGAGTGAAACCTCATTGCACGCCATCAGAGACAGAAAGAAGAGGTCTATTTTTAAGATCCTAACTTCTTGTCAGCAGCTTTAATTTGATCATTCAGTCTTATAAAGTCTCCCTGCAGTTTCTCCTCCTTCCTCTCCATGCGTCCCTCCATCAGGATGATCAACCCCCGTCACCGACTCTCTCTGGGATTTCCTCCCCGCCGCTTCAGACTTTATCTCCCGGGAGTTGAATGATGAGCAGGAAGAGGTGTGGTGTGACAGTCGAGCTGCATGAAAACACTGAAATGATCCTGTCCCCTGCAGGGACGACTCCCCAATGTGGTTTTTTTATGCCGCCATGACACTTTGTCAGCTTGGATGGCAGGGCTGTGTTTGGGCTTCATTTCAAATGGGCCGCAGCCTTGGAGTTAACACGCGCAGCTAATAAGATTAATTCGACAGAATTAGACTTCGGACTGTTCCATGAGCTGAAAAACACTTCAGGTCTGGCAAGTCCGGTGCCAGCACTGTCTGGAAAGTGCCCCAGGAAAAGGTGGCCATCAAGACGCCTCAAGTAAAAATGTTATCTTATGTTTTCACCGGATTTTACCGTGTAAGCACAGTATTTTTTTGGTTCAATTTTCTTTTAATGTCAATGTTTGCAGTGCTATTATTTTGCGAATATTTTATGCACAAAATGAATGAAAAGTAGGCGCAAGTTGAAGGTTAAAAATATCCATCAAACTCACCCCAGGGTGTTTTTTGGCGTGCTCCACCGCTGTCCGGAATATCATTGCTCCAGATTATCTTGGAATGAGCGGTGAGAATGGGACCTGCGGCGCCACAGACGGACCTGTTGCACTCAGAGGGGAGGAGGGAGGAGCGGGGCGGAGGAACATTTCCGTCTGACTACTGCTCCCTGTCTTCCTTCGTTGGTCAGTGAACTCCACACTCTTGACTCGCGATGATGTTTTGGGAAATGTCCACAAGATCCTCAGGTCTGATGTTTCAATCTGCATCTCACGGCACGTTATGTAAGCGAAGGGAGTTTCTCTGTCCCGTTTCCTTCGCTCAGCCTGTCTGACTGTTTGGCCATTTGGGAGCTAAAAGGAGGAAATGGGAACAAATACAAACATGCCGTCCTTTTCAATCTCTCCTGAGAATACTTCAAACCTCAACATCAGCTCGGCTACACTGCTGGTCAACACGTAGAGCCGAGGGAGGGAGCGGCACTACGATGATGTTAGTGGGAACAAAAGAGGAGAAAACAAACAAAAACTGTCCAACTAAACAAGTGGCTGCTTGCGTAAACAAAGTGTCATTCAAACCCAAGATTACGGGATGTTATGCAGCACAAAATCATGGAGCAGTTTAGGTTTATTCGTGCAGCTCTGTGCTTTACAGAGGCTTGAAAATGCTCTTCAATCTTCATCAACTCAAGGGTCAAGACGGACGACTGATGGCAGCAGTCCAAATAAGTGGCTGCTTAAACTGACTCGCCAGGATGACATCCATTCCAACTGCTGCTTATTGACCAAGTCGCTCTCTTTAACATTCAAGACAGACTTATACTCAAGAGCTCAAAAGAATTCAGGACCTACAAGCGCCCAATATCCGTCCACCATCTAGAACAACAAGCTATGAAGTGAAGAGCAAAGCGCCTTGTTATTCAAGATTCCCCACTGACCTGACCACACACCCTTTTCCCTCTTTCGCATTTGTTATTCTTCGTTTTTCTCCCATGCACCCTTTCAGTTCTCTTCCTCCCCGTCTTCTGCAGCAATATCTCCTCTGGTCCTCATAAGTCACCTTTGGAACCTTTGTAAGAGCAGGAGTTCCTGGTCCACTGATCCCACTGATGCACAAGACACGTGGCAGCTAGGATGAGAACAACAACAACAAACATGGAGGAATCCCTGAACAAAAGCAAACAGATGCTTTTGTTTGCTTTTGTTCAGGGATTCCTCCATGTTTGTTGTTGTTGTTCTCTCCAAGGTCTCATCATTTTCATGACAAATTCATTGGCGGTGATCCCGGTGATCGGCAGCATCCCGAGAAATGAATTCTCTAGAAGCAAGTTTTGAATATAAAATACAGACGATGACTGACTCAGAGATTGAGTAAGTCCGCCAATAAAATATTTAAATTAACCCGAAAACACATTGTGGTGAGGACTGACCCTTTCCCAGTCACTATGACAACGGCACATTCGGGATATTTAAAAACTGTGGAAGCAGGGACGAGGCAAAACAAGTCATTACTTCTCAGGTTATTATTGTTCTAATGATGAAGACTGGTGACAGCTGTGAGTCGCACAGAGAGGCACAAGTCAAATAAGACCATCTAAAGTGCTCAAGCTCTCGGATCCGCCACAAGGTGATCTGGTCCCTCCTGCTCAAACCCAGTTGATCCAAACCTGGCCTGCACTCGGACGCATGGCTGGTTAAAAATAAGACGCCATGGTGACTGTAATAACTGCCTTCTTTCAAGCTTGGACTGGACAAATATTCCCAACAAAACCGCTTCAAAACAAATTGAAATGCTTGTCTTCTTGCCAGCGGTGAGCAACAGCAAGCAACGCTTTTAAGTGTCGTGCAATTTCAAAGATCCATTTTGTCGAAGTGGCTGTGCGACACATGGGTAATTGGTAGAACCCCGCAGAAATGAAGCGGTTGCCATAGAAATAATTCATGTTTCCACATAAAAGCTGCCTTTGTTGGGCCCCTTTTAATTCCTCTTGTTAAAAAACTGAGCTAAACACTCACCGGCCACATCCCTGTTTCACCCATGATCAGGTGCCTGAGTGTGTGCTCAGCCTCATCTGGCCCGCAGCTTTGACTCCATCGAATAAAAGCAGCGCCCTGTGGAACAATAGAACAATAGAGGGGTTTAAATACTCAACAAGTCACGATGACACGCAGGTGTACGGTTAACTTCTATTTCACGGTGATCTAGTGGAAAGTATAAGAACATGACGTTTGTATTTTCGAAGTGATTTAATATATGACATTTGTAACATTATAAGTGAAGGTTGAGGACAATACTGAGCCAACTTTTTAGTCGTTCAACCTTGAAATGATGTAGTATAAACATGTATTTATTTTCCTCCGGCTTTTCAAATACGATTTTTTTATGATGAGGAAATAATTGATTTAGATTCCCCTTTATTTGTCTTAAATCTTTCATCGAGAAGTTGAAGTGTTCGTCTAAAATAATGGAAAAACCGAAAGTAAAAGGAAAGACGTGGTACTGAGGCGCGTGAAATTGAGTTCTGACTTCCACTGGACCAATGAGTTGGATTTTCTGAAACAAAATAAACAAACGGCTCATGCAAACCCTGTTAAACGGTCTATCACTCTCCCAGATCAAGTCCTGGTCAGAGCTTTCGGGTCGGCTCCAGTTTTACTTTTGCTTCACCATTGCGTCTCTGCTGGTGCTGCTGGGTCTCACCACTTCCAACATCAACAAGCAGCTGGACACTGGTATCTCAGAGGAGGACAACCTTGCTGTGTCTCTCATCCAACTGGTTGGAATTTGTGAGTGTTGCACTTGTGTTTTCCAGTCACTCTCATGATAGAGTTAAACTAGTCAACAGTAGCAGCCCTTGTAAGAGCTGCTTATCTTTATGATAAAGGTCAGCAGCGGCTACGATTGTGGACTCCTTTCATCGACTAGACTCAGGAAATGTTCATCATAATAAATGTTGTCATTGCAGTCATACAGTCTCTCTGGAAACTGCTCGATGACGAAACCTATTAGTGGACTTTGTATCCACCATCATTTTTCTGTTTATATAAACATGTATTTATTTTCCTCCGGCTTTTCAAATACGATTTTTTTATGATGAGGAAAAAATTGGATTCGATTCCCCTTTATTTGTCTGAAATCTTTCATCGAGAAGTTGAAGTGTTCGTCTAAAGTAATGGAAAAACCGAAAGTAAAAGGAAAGACGTGGTACTGAGGCGCACCGCTAGATGGCAGCAGTGTCACAAGTGGAAGTGCACTGAGACTTAGACTTTCTTTATTGTCATTGCACAAAACATATCACTCTATTATGGCAACGACATTTCGGTCTGAGGCTTCCGGTTTCCAAAAACTATACGTCCAAAATAAAAAAATATCAGATAACTACTAACAAAAAAATAAATACATAAATAAAATTGAAGATTGAAAATAAAGAGTGAAGCAGTCAAGTGACAGCTCAAAAAGAACGATGAGCTGAGTGAAGAAAATAAACAATTTCCCACGAAAATGTAAGATTGAGGACTAGTGATGGGTAAGTTAAGCCTTATGAAGCACTAGGGCTTACCGGACAATCGTGCCGAAAAAGGTACGAAGCGTTAAAAGGTCAGTGGCGGTCACATCTGGTGAACGACTGAAGTCATCGCAACCTCTCAAGAACAGCCTTTTGCACATTTGGATCTTATACAATATGCAAAAGCACTTGAAAAAGTAATTTATTGAAAACAACAAGTCATCTAAAATCGTCTGTTTGTCGGCTAAACAAAATTTTGAGAAGATCGCTAAAAAAAAATGACAAAAAAACTCTCCAAACCAGAACAAAAAAAAAACTCTCAGTGAGTTTTCTCAGTGAGAGTTTTTCCATGAGGCTGTTGCTTCAAGTGGTGAAGATGGCTTCACGAAGGGCATCAACTGTCTGGGACTGATGGCCATTTTCATGAACTTCCCTTGCCATCCATCTCCAAATGTTCTCTGTAGGATTTAAGTCAGAGCAACATGCAGGATGGTCCAAAAGAGTGATGTTATTCTCTCTGGAGAAGTCCTTGGTCAAGCGAACATTGTGAACTGCAGCGTTGTCCTGTTGAGACACCAGGCTGTTACCCCAGGGTCGAGGGCCCGTGGCAACAGTTGCACATAACCAGCCGCTGTTTGACGTCCCTCCACCACCTGAAGCTCCAGTGAATGACCATGATGGACCCCCTGAGGAAACATCTCAGGTGGGATCTCCTTGTCACGCCAGTAACGTTGGAAGCCATCTGGTCTTTCTCATCAGAGAATAAAACTTATTTCCACCTTTCAATGTCCCATTTTGCGCTCCCTGGCAAAGTCTGAAGGCGGTTTTGTGGCGTTGAAGGAGACATGGTCTTTGAATTTGCTTTTGGTTTTTGAAACCCTTTTCCTGCAGATGCCGTCTGGTGGTTATTGCGCAGCAGTCGGTACCAGTCAGAGCCCAAATTTGGGTCGAGGACCGCCCTGTGTTTTGACGGACAGCCGATCGGATCCTCCCACTCAACGCCGGTGTCATTTTTTTGGGTCTACCACTTGACTTCTTTTGTTCCATAATGCTCAGGATCTTTCAAAAAATGTCTTGCAGTATCCAACCTCAGCAGCAATGGTCCAGCCACATTTAAGAAGAGAAAGCTTCTTCACTTCAGCCATCAGGAGGACATGATGGACATGACAGTGCCTGACAGAAACTGAGAATTTTGAGCAGATTTTGGCTTTTATAGCCTGTGGTCTTACACTTTTGATCAGGTGTGAATATAGGTCCACTCTTCCACAGTAGCAGCCCTTGCAAGAGTCGCTTATCTTTAGGGCAAAAGTCAGCAGCGGCTACGATTGTGGAATCCTTTCATCGACTGGTAGCTGTTACATAAAACATGACCACACTCTAGGGATGGGCGATATGCATAAAAAAATGATCCTGATAAATTTCAGCGATAACAGTAACTGAATGCAATGAGCCAAAGACGTGCACCGACAGACTATGAGCCAATGAAAACCCTAGAAACATTTTGAACCAATGAAGAGCGAAACAGTGCAGCAATGAAGTTCAAAGTTTCCAACATCACCGATCACGTGACGCTGACATTTTTATAATCCATAGTTCGAATCACTCCGCATCAGGATGAGCCACACAAGCTCCAAAGCCTCGGGATCATTTGCCTGTCACTGTCAAGGACCAAAACCTTGTGTAACTCATGACAAAATGGACGAGACAAGGTTAGTTGTTTGATGGACCTTCTGAAATAATACGTGTGGCTTAGTTGGTTAACCATGTTATTTCAACCACAAGCCTTCACCAGCACCAAAACGGACCTCCGCAGTTCCACAGTGCTCATGGTCAACCTAAGAGATTCTCCAAAACATCATAGTAAATATGTACACATCCACATTCAATACGCATTCAGTTACTTTGAAATGACACATGAAATTGAGTTCTGACTTCCACTGGACCAATGAGTTGGATTTTCTGAAACAAAAGAGGACATTTCCGTGTCTTCCGGCTTTCATTTTGCATGACGAACACTGGCTTTACGCACGCACTGTGGAATTGCGGAGTTTCGTTTCGGTGCAGGCTTGACTCAGGTAACCTACCGGTACTTCTGTCTTTGATGTGTTACTAAATGAAACTTCCTTCAATTCACTGTATAAAATTAGCAACTGGTCGACCAAACATCTTAACGGGAAGAAATAATATCATTTAAATGATCTTTTCCCAGTCCACTGCTTGGTTACCGGGCTGACGTGGGTCCAGCGATTCCTTCTCCCAACCTGAGACCCAGACACCAAGAGCTAATCCCGACACCATGTGGGCCGGTGAGAAGACCAGATAAGTAATAAACAAACAGCTCATGCAAACCCTGTTAAACAGTCTATCACTCTCCCAGATCAAGTCCTGGTCAGAGCTTTCGGGTCGGCTCCAGTTTTACTTTTGCTTCACCATTGCATCTCTGCTGGTGCTGCTGGGTCTCACCATTGCAAGCATCAACAAGCAGCTGGACACTGGTATCTCAGAGGAGGACAACCTTGCTGTGTCTCTCATCCAACTGGTTGGAATTTGTGAGTGTCGCACTTGTGTTTTCCAGTCACTCTCATGATAGAGTTCAACTAGTCAACAGTAGCAGCCCTTGTAAGAGCTGCTTATCTTTATGATAAAGGTCAGCAGCGGCTACGATTGTGGACTCCTTTCATCGACTAGACTCAGGAAATGTTCATCATAATAAATGTTGTCATTGCAGACATACAGTCTCTCTGGAAACTGCTCGATGACGAAACCCATTAGTGGACTTGGTATCCACCATCATTTTTCTGTTTTTGTTTAAATATAATAGCTAACCAGATGAGAGATTCAAAGTTTCATATCTCTCATAGAACCCTGTTGTATCTGACAGGCTGCTCTGCCAGCTTTATTTAGGGGTTAAATTGAGTATCTGTATCTCATGTCGACTAACACAGTTAACATTGACTGTGGACGTCACAATTCTGCATCTCACGTTAAATTCGATAAACACACGACGGACTCGCTGCATTGGACTTGTATAAATGAACATGATGAGACTTCGACGGCGCGGCGCGCACTACAGCTGTGAAGCGTTTGAGAGCCGACACCGGCGTGTGAGAGTTGTGGAGAGTGTGGTGGACTTTGGTTCACTATCGTAGTTTCAACCTTATTTTTAATGCAGGGAACCTTTGATAGTGACACTGGTTGACTCTGAGTCTCTGGATCCCTGTTTATTTTATTAGATGGAGTGGTCCTCATCGGTACTCTGCCTTTGTTCACATCAACACATGCAGGTCTCCTGCAGCGCTGGCGCCTTGGCCAAACACCCTGGTTTAAACAGTTGGATGTTGGACGGAGCTCCGCTCCAGTACTGGGACGGCGTCCTCTTCCGCGTCCCCATTAGGGTTCATCGCGGACACACTCTCACAGGCAGCGCTAATGCTACGACCCAGCATCAGTTAGGGACCATCAACAAATTCTAAAGCGCTCAAAGTATGAGTGAAATCTTCAATAGAGCAATGGAAAACAAGCATTTTAGGAGAGAGATTTGTGAAAAGGTTTTTCATCACACGAGACAAAGGACTGACAGTTTGTATCATGAGTTGGAGACTAGAATATGACTCAATGGTCATTTCTTCACATGATTTCTAATATATCTCCATCTCATAAAACAAACACAGAGACTCAGTCGACCAGCGCCGTCTTCAAAAGTTTCCTGCACCACGTCACAATCTCGTCTTATTCACGTATGCAGGTCCAATGGAGCGAGTGAGCCGTGTGTTTATCGACATGCAGAATTGTCATCGGGGAAATTTATGGCGGTCTATCGTGTACCATCAGTTATTGCCCATCCCTACCACGCTCCAAGTTTATTGTTGTTCTGACAGAAGTCTCCTAATGTTGCATTGGTCAAGCTGACAGTCACCAGGTAAGTGTCACACTTCATGCTACACTGTTGGTGGTAATAACCAACACCACTGCCCCTGTCTGTCAAGATGAAATAAAAGCCAAGAGCAAATATTCTGAAACTACACACAGCTGCTTTCATACATTTAAAGCATTTCAGTCAATATCCAAACATGCTAAGGGAATTGCAATCGTAAATCGACCTCTCAAAAAACTCTTCTATAGGAACACACATTCACAAACCTTTAGTCAGCATTTGTTGTAAAATGTTTGAGTATAGCAAGTACTGTGTGCAGATAGGTCTGGTTTTTTTTCTATCACAGTGTTCTGCATCTATTACATCGTCCGAGGCATCCTGCAGGACAACAGGCAGGAGCTGCTCAAGTTTTTGCTGAGTGTGTTGGTGCTGATGGTTCGGTCAGTGGTCAACTACTGTGAGCTAAAACCTCAGGGAAAGACGGACCTTCTGGTAGGTTCATTGTACGATATCTTCAAAATGCACACACACGCACGCACACACACACACGCACCACGGTTCGCGACCACAATCCGTTCCGTTCTGTGCAGTTTGGCTGTGACAAAGTCATAAACCAAGTAACTTAGCTCCAGCCCACAACAGGACATCAAACCCTGGAGTGGTCCAGCGCTCCAGCCTCGGAGGTGTGGAGAGCGAGCACCTCCCCTGTGACACTCTACCACGGTCCAGTGTGGAGACAGGACAGGTTTGACACCTCAATATGAAGACAAAACAGTCAGTAAATGTAGCTAACGGGACACGTCTGCATACAGAGGCTGCGTTATACACAATAACAAAGCAGGTCGTGGGTCAGCTGATCGGTCCGCGCACGTTATGGTTTTTCCAGCTTTTTCGGGGGCGTTCGAGTTCTGGATTTTGGTTCGAAATCAGAAGCCAAAAAAATCTCTAAATTTCTGTTCGAACTCCGATTTGTTTGAATTCCGAGACGTTCGAAAACCGAGGTACGTGTGTGTGTGTGTGTGTGTGTGTACAGGCCTACAACCATACTCATGCGATTTGAGAATCAAGATGACCTTTGACCTTCTGAGAGAGCAACCAGGGAGGTCCTTTATGAGTGACATGAGTATGATGACCATCAGCCTTGTAATTATGGAGCTATTACAAATATGCACGAAAATATGATGACAATATTTGTTGTTTTTTTAAAGGCACGATTTGTGAGCATCATGATTTTTGGCGTCATCCACCTGGTCTGCAGCACTCTGCTCATCCGTACGCCAGGCATGATGGCGTTCCGAGTCAGTGGAGCGCTGAAGATTCTTCAGGACCAGTACTTCCTGCTCAACCGGTGCTTCTCGCTGGTGACTTTTGACCTGCAGGCTCAGGTGAGAATGCGGCCGGAAGACAGCGTGGGATCCGCAGTTGAAGTGGCTGTAAAAGCACTTCGCAATGTGGACGCAAAGATTGTGACACTGTGAATAGACCACAGAAAGTCGCTGTTCTGAACGTTGCAGTTGTCCTTATGCATTCTGCTGACCACGTCGGACCCCAGCGACAGGACCAAGAACCACATCATCCTGGGAGTGGGAGTGTTCTGGGCCTGTCTGACCGCTGGGGTGGGAGCTGTCGGAGTGAGTCACACGAATAATGACAGTCAGAACACCCACACAGGGTCACACCATGTGGAATAATTTAGACACCATCATGAAGAAAAGTACACACAACTTACCGTCACGTCCAAATTTGTGTCATGGGTTTCAGGTTCTGAGAGAGTCAAAGCTGCTGGTTGTGGTCTTCATGGTCCAGAACCTTCCTCAGGCGGCCTTCTTTGTTTACGTCATGTGCGAGGTCAGTCGAACATAGACAAATATGTGAAGGAGTGGGTCCACCATTAATGTGAATGTGTGGCTGCAGATTGTGGATAAATGGCACAAGGACACAGCTGATACTCTGTGGGCAGCTGCCGTCACTGAGGCGACCATCTCACTCGTTGTCAAACTGGTTTTGATCTGGAGTCTGGTCAGACTGGTCAAGAGTTTTGGTCAAGGCCTCCGAGAGAGAAGTGAGTGTCGGCGTTCGTCTTCTGACCCTCACGAGAATCCAGGTTTAACTCTGATCTCTTTTGACCCACAGTGTCAGCGCCGGGAAGAGCTCCAGCAGACGGATGATGTCACTGAATGTTTAACACTGTGTTTCTCTTCCTAGAGGAACAACTTGTCTCCTTGTTCAGTTTTTTTCGGTTTTATCTTGATGTTGGTTGAAGTGTGTCCTACCCCAGATCAAGAATTATATACAAATCTTTACAAAATGTGGTATGAATGATTGCTATTCGCACAGAGAATAAAAGTTGTCATGTGTGAGTGATGTCCTGGCATCACCTGATCGGAGTAAAATCAGCATCACAAAACCCCTTTTCTCCTCATCGCAAAGAATTGTGAAAGAACTGGACACTTCTGTCAGGTAGGAGTTGATACTTTTTACTGTAGTACTGTAATCTTTACTTCACACGTCAAGAGTGGGCTGCTCAAGTTTAAGTATATTAGCAGTTGGAAGTTGGAGCGACATGCAGATGAACAAGGGGCTGTTAGAGCGCGGCAAGTCTCCTCACCAACCTTCCACAAAGAGTGTAGTCTGAGTCAGGCTCACCTTCTACGAATGCTTGACTAGGTCCTGCACAAGGGCCAAAAGGGTAGGGTTCACAAGATGGCGTCCAACGTGGGGCTCGAGCTGCACAGACTAGTTTTATGGACAGTGAAAGACTCTCCAGGTGCAAACACCCGGAGTGAGGTTTGCAGATTAAAAAAAGAACTCCCAACAGGCCATGCAGAACTGTTTACCCAACAAAAGGCCACAGCTGAATAACTGCTACTGGAATACAGGAGCTGCATGTGGTGAGATCGACCTTGTGCTACTTTCCAGCAAAGCACAGAAGCACTTTTGGGGCTTATCCAACAAATTCACCTCCAAATTATCGTGGTGGACAACAATTCTGGGTGGATCCCAAGTTTGAACTTTGGCTCAACAACACTTTCACCTGGGTGTGGGCGACGAACCTCACTCACTTTCGAGCGAGTTCCACTTGATTCTACGATGCGGACGGTTTGGTGGGTCCTACGAACTCTGAGTTATACAAAACGGAAACATGTTCATGTCCACTTTGTTCCAATGGAGGGTGGCAGCGATAAGGGGCTGATCATGCAGCAAGTCATACAAAAAAATCCCAGATATGTCGAAACACATACTGAAATTAATTCATGCAGGTTTTGAAAATAAAATACATGTCCTGAACGAATGTCAGAAATACAGTAAATCCATCAATAAAATATTTAAATTCATCCAAAACACATTGAGGTGAGGACTGACACTTTCCCAGTCACTATGACAACGGCACATTCGGGATATTTAAAAACTGTGGAAGCAGGGACGAGGCAAAACAAGTCATTAATTCTCAGGTTATTATTGTTCTAATCATGAAGACTGGTGACAGCTGTGAGTCACACAGAGAGACACAAGTCAAATAAGACCATCTAAAGTGCTCAAGACTGACTGGAGCTCTTGTATCTACCACAAAGTGATCTGGTCACGTCGCTGTTCCTGCTGACCTGCAGCTCAAACCTGCATTCGGACACACGGCTGGTTAAAAATAATGGATCCATGCATCTTTAGGCTGTGTCCCATCTCTCACCCTAACATTCGTTTTTGACACCAACACTCGGTGTTGCACGTTCGCGTGTAAGTGTAGTGTGTCCCAATACTCCTCAGAGCGAGGGCACTTGCCATTCACCACTTGAAATGGTCCCTTCAAACTGAGGGGGCTGGTGGGAATATGAAGTCTGGATAGATTTCCAGGATACCAAAGTGCTTTCTTTAAAAGCAAAGTTGGATCAGACAACAGGGAGAGTTGAGTCGTGAAGACGACTCTTCCGTTTGTTGACTTTCTCTGGTATCACACGTTAGCGAGCCAAATGCTCGACCGTGTCCGACAACATGAACAATACAACATGTATGTACAGCAGTATGTTTTCATGTCTTCTTAACAAACAACAGTGGGCTAGCATCCAGGCTAATGTTAGCATCCTCATACAGTGGTGCCTCGGTTTTCGAATGTCCCGGACTTTGAACAAATCGGAGTCCGAACAAAAAGTTCGAGATTTTTTTGCTTCTGATTTTGAATGAAAATCCAGAACTCGAACGCCCATGGAAAAAGCTGGAAAAACCATAACGTGCACGGACCGATCAGCTGACCCACGACCCGCTTTGTTATTGTGTATAACGCAGCCTCTGTATGCAGACGTGTCCCGTTAGCTACATTTACTGACTGTTTTTTCTTCATATTGAGGTGTAAAACCTTTCCTCTCACCACTGGACCCTGGTAGAGTGTCACAGGGGAGGTGCTGGAGCGCGGGCTCCAGGGTTTGATGTCCTGTTGTGGGCTGGAGCTGGGACAGGGATGAGGCGAGTCTGGGACAGAGCGTGACTTGGTTTATGACTTTGTCACAGCCAAACTGCACAGAAGCGCACATTCAGAGCTGGACACGCACCGGGCACCTCTTCACTTCTGGAGAGACGTCACTCACTCGGCAACCCCTCCCACATGCAGCGGCCACACACATAGAGGAACAGCGCACCTGCAGCAGACACTCTACATTCACTCCTACAAAAGACTATTTTAAGGCTTGGAGCGCATTAGTTCTTTTTCCATTCATTGTAATGGGAAAAATCGATTCAGATTTCAAACAAATCGCTTCTCAAACGGCCGCCTGTTCCAGCGGTGAGCAACAGCAAGCAAGGCTTTTAAATGTTTGCAATTTCAAAGATCCATTTTGTCGAAGTGGCTGTGCGACACATGGTTCATTGGTAGAACCCCACAGAAATGAAGCGGTTGCCATAGAAATGATTCTTGTTTCCACATAAAAGCTGCCTTTGTTGGGCCCCTTTTAATTCCTCTTGTTAAAAAACTGAGCTAAACACTCACCGGCCACATCCCTGTTTCACCCATGATCAGGTGCCTGAGTGTGTGCTCGGCCTCATCTGGCCCGCAGCTTTGACTCCATCAAATAAAAGCAATGTGGACTGAAGCATTAAAATGACTGACGCGACGATTAAAGAACAATGGAGGATTTTAAAAACTCAACAAGTCACGATGAAATGCAGGTGCTCCATTAACTTCTATCTGATGGCGACATCTAGTGGTGAGCATGAGAACATGACGTTTGTATTTTGTGAGCGCTCGATTTAAATACATCACATTTCTAACATCACAACTAGCGGTTAAGGACAATACTGAGCCAACCTCAATGCAATGATATGACATATTTTATATATATATATATATACATTTTTTTTATAATAATAATCGTTCAAAAATGATGCATTGAATTTATTTTCCTCTGGCTTTTAATTTCCGATTATTGCAGCAGTATAATTATGAGGGAATACTTTGATTTGATTCCTTTTTATTCGTCTTAATTGTTTCATTGAGAAATTGAAGCGTTCAGCGAAAAAACGGAGGAAAAAGGACAGACGGCAGTATCGAGTCGCACCGCTAGATGGCAGCAGCGGCCAACGAAACAAAACAAAGTGACCTCCCTCGACGTCGTCGAGCAAGAAGTGTCACAAGTGGAAGTGAAGCAGTCAAGTGACAGCTCGAACAGAACGATGAGCTGAGTGAAGAAAAGCAACAATATCCAACGAAAATGTAAGATCAAGGACCAAAAGCTCGTGTAGCTCGTGACAAAATGGACGAGACAAGGTTAGTTATTTGATGTGACTTCTTAAACAGGTTGTGTGGCTTAGTTATTTATCAACCACAAGCCTTGACATACTTCTGTTTTTCATGTGTTACTCAAGAGGCAAATTGAACTTCCTTCAATTCACTGTATCAAAGTGGCAAACTGGTCAACCAAACATCTTACTGGGTAGAAATAATGTTGTTTCATGATGATCATTTTATTATTTAAATGATCTTTTCCCAGTCCACTGCTTGGTTACCGGGCTGACGTGGGTCCAGCGATTCCCTCTCCCAACCTGAGACCCAGACACCAAGAGCTAATCCCGACACCATGTGGGCCGGTGAGAAGACCAGACAAGTAAAAAAACAAATGGCTCATGCAAAAAGTGTTAAACAGTCTATCACTCTCCCAGATCAAGTCCTGGTCAGAGCTTTCGTGTCGGCTCAAGTTTTACTTTTGCTTCACCATTGCATCTCTGCTGGTGCTGCTGGGTCTCACCATTGCAAGCATCAACATGCAGCAGCTGGATCCTGGTATCTCAGAGGAGGACAACCTTGCTGTGTCTCTCATCCAACTGGTTGGAATTTGTGAGTGTCGCACTTGTGTTTTCCATCATAGAGTCCAACTATTCCACAGTATCAGCCCTTGTAAGGGCGGCTTATCTTTATGGCAAAAGTCAGCAGCGGCTATGATCGTAGCTGTCACATGGTAAAACATGACCACAGACACACACATACACACACACAAGTTTATTATTGTCGTCTCTGTTCCAACGGAAGTGTTTTGGTCTCCTCATGTAGCATTTGTCAAGCTGACAGTCATGAGTTAAGTGTCACACTTCACGCTCCACTGTTGGTAGTAATAACCAACCACACTTAGACTTAGACTTTCTTTATTATCATTGCACAAAAACATATCACTGTATTATGGCAACGACATTTCGGTCTGAGGCCTCCGGTTTTATAGTTTCAAAAACTATATGTCCTATAATATGCAAAATGAGCTTCTATTGGAACCCACTTTCACAAACCTTTCGTCAGCATTTGTTGTAAAATGTTATTTGAGTCTACTGTTTTGTTTTTTGTTTTGTTCTATGGCAGTGTTCTGCATCTATTACATCGGCCGAGGCATCCTGCAGGACAACAGGCAGGAGCTGCTCAAGTTTTTGCTGAGTGTGTTGGTGCTGATGGTTCGGTCGGTGGTCAACTTCTGCGTGTTAACTCCTCAGGGAAAGAAGGAGCTTCTGGTAGGTGTGGTCGCCGACGAGCTCATGCATGAGGAAGGGTGACTGGGAGTCACGTGGTTGGCTCAGTGAAAGGGCTTCATCCAATTCGCAAATTCAGCAACCGCGAGCTCATGAATTTCAAAACTCATGTTTGGAAATTGCGTGTTCAGCTGTCATGAACACACCCAGAGGGCACCAGCTATTCTTCCCCACGGCCTCGTCGGTGCTCAGAAACATTTCAGCGACATAAAGAAAAGCCAAAACACTCACCACGACGCTGAATTTCCTCAAACAAACGCCATTTTTCCTTCAGAAAACTCTGCTTGCTCTCGTCCGACTGCTCTCAAAACGTTTCTTGAAAAGACGAATGTGAAGTTTTCCTCCGACAGAGCCACTTTTTCCTCCTCCGTTCGCCATTGCGGGTGTCACAGAATGTAAACTTAAAGCGTGTAAACAACTTGGCGCCCGCCAACTAACCAATCAGATGACGTCACAATTAAGCGCCGACGTCACGATGCCACTGCAAAAAATAAAATAATAATAAAAATAAATATATAGAATAATATTTAATTATATATATATATATATATATATATATGTATATATATATATATATATATATATAAATGTGTGTGTGTGTCAGCGCTTTTGGTCGGCAAGCAGAGAAAGCGTTAGGTCCGTATTTCACCACTAGATGGCAGCAGAGCGCAAGTGTACGCGACGTAAGCAGAATATACTTTTAAATGTTCAGGGTGGGTTTATTTATTGTTTTATTAACAACGTGTCTATTAGAGTAGCATGTTTTACAAATAAAGTTAGGCTGACCTTTAACATTTAACATCCCCATATTTTCTGTGTTAATATACGATACTAAGTTGTGTTTTTTTTTTTTAAAGGTACGATTTGTGTGCATCATGAGTTTGGGCGTCGCCCACCTGGTCTGCAGCACTCTACTCATCTGCACGCCAAACATGATGGCGTTCCGAGTGGGCGGAGCGCTGGAGAGTCTGCAGGACCAGTACTTCCTGCTCAACCGGTGCTTCTCGCTGGTGACTTTTGACCTGCAGGCTCAGGTGAGAATGCGGCCGGGATCCGTGCTACAGTTGAAGTGGCTGTAAAAGCACTTCGCAATATGGACGCAAAGATTGTGACACTGTGAACAGACCACAGAAAGTTGCTGTTCTGAACGTTGCAGTTGTCCTTGTGCATTCTGCTGACCACGTCGGACCCCAGCATTACGACCCAGAACAGCATCATCCTGGGAGTGGGAGTGTTCTGGGCCTGTCTGACCGCTGGGGTGGGAGCTGTCGGCGTGAGTCACACGAATAATGACAGTCAGAACACCCACACAGGGTCACACCATGTGGAATAATTTAGACACCATCATGAAGAAAAGTACACACAACTTACCGTCACGTTCAAATTTGTGTCATGGATTTCAGGTTCTGAGAGAGTCAAAGCTGCTGGTTGTGGTCTTCATGGTCCAGAACCTTCCTCAGGCGGCCTTCTTTGCTTACCTCATGTACACGGTCAGTCGAACATGAACAAATACGTGAAGGAGAGAGTCCACCGTTAATGTGAATGTGTGGCTACAGATTGTGGTCAAATGGCACAAGGACACCTCTTTCACTCTGGAAGCAGCAGCGGTCACCGGGGCGACCATCTCACTGGTCATCAAACTGGTTTTGATCTGGAGTCTGGTCAGACTGGTCAAGAGTTTTGGTCAAGGCCTCCGAGAGAGAAGTGAGTGTCGGCATTTGTCTTCAGATTCAAGGTTTAGCTCTGATCTCTGTTGACCCACAGTGTCAGCGCCGGGATGAGCTCCAGCAGACGGATGATGTCTAACACTGCGTGTGCCTTTCAAGAGGAACAAGTTTTACAAGTTTCTCCTTGTTCAGAGAATTTATTTTTAACTTACCCAGCATATTGTCTTCACAGAACCTTCTCACTGCTGAGCATCTTTTAAGGACTGTTTTTAAATAAACAAAACACCCTACATTAGTTTTGGTCACTTTGGTCACACACACACACACACACACACATATCCTAAAATGATCACTCCCATCTGGATCATTGTTTCCATCGCTTCTTCCTCAGCTAGTTTGTACTTTGTGAAGCAAAATAATAGAGTTAGTGTCAAAGCAGAAGTGTACACTTCACACTTCCTGTTTTGATTATGACATCGGTAAGAATCACTGCCCTTTTCACATATATTACAGGCAGTGAGGGGAAAAATGAAGTTGCGGTGACACACTGTAAACAAGCAAAACAAGTTTGTGAAAAAAAAAAGTAGCAAACAGTTTATTGGTAAACTGGTTCTGAGACATATCTTACAAAAACAGATTCGGAGGAATGATTGTTTCGAGATGTTGGTCCATTTTCAGCGATTCATAATATTTACACAAGGACAGAAAGTTTGATACAAAACTACAACTATGGCTTCCAGAAGTCTCCTGCCAAAAAAACAGACTGATGAAGCTCGGGAATCTGGTTTCAAATTTCATGATGTAAACGTCTCCTTCCGGATAGATGCAGAGACTAAGGCACGAGTGTCTGAATCAACCATTATTCTCAGATTAAAGTGCATCTGAAACTGAAAAAAGAGACATTCCCGCCACCGAGAAGAGACTTGAGTTCAGCTGTTCCTTCTCATCTTTGTGCTCCGTGAACATCCAAATTTAAAGTTTGACCTGACAGACGTTCCCTCCTTTAAAGCATGATTCAACTTTATAATATTTCTCGAGTGTAGTGCAACAAAGCTGTTTTTAAGGTCATAAATACGCCTGTTTCATGATATAAAAAGGCTGGCAGTTTCTTTCTTAGTCACGCTTGTCCACATAAATCTTGTTACCAAATAACAAAACTCTTATATACACCGACATTTACACTAGTCAACTATGAGAACACAGCGTTCTGAGTCTTGGGTATAAAATGTACTTTCGGGGGAGCGGGCGTTTCGGCAGCTTCTTCAGTGACATCACGGACGGTACGTGACTCAGAAGTGACCTGTGGAGATCTAATCCTAGCCTTCATCCCCGCCTGCTACTTCTGCTCTGGTTTGGGATGCTGCGGTGATAAGACATGGCCTGAGGGTTCCTGAGAGAGTCGTGGCTCAAATGAGAGACGCACAACAGCGACGACAGTCAATCTGGATTCCTTAAATTACAGGTGTCGGCTTGACAGTCAAGAGGAGGGTTCGGTGACGCGAGTGATCACTTAAACACGCACTCACAGTCCCAGTTGTACTTAAATGATCTTAAGTAGAGCGTCTTTTTGATGGTCCGAGGTTCTGCTCCCGTCTGATCGATTTCAGACTTTTTTTGAGCTGATAAAAATCTCTGTGTAGTTTCATTTCATGTCGACAGAGATTCTAAAATGAGTCATGACACTCTCGGCAGTGTCATGTGACGCAGCCAACACCGCTAAAAACGAAACACTCCACTGACATTGCAGACAGAATGGCACGGAAGTGGCATCGAGGGACTCAGAAGTCGTCGTCCTCGGAGCTCATGCAGTTCTGCTTTTTCCTCACGTTCCAGTGTAAACAGCGGGCCAGGCTCTCGAACCAGTCGTTGACCGGGTCCCGTAAACAGATGGAAGGAACGGGGAAGCAGGAAGTGGTGATGGTGATGCTGTAATGGCCGAGGGGCCAAGAAAAAAAAAGAGGAAAGCGAACCTCAGGTGTTGTCGAGAACAAAAGTGGCGACAGAAACGCAACTTCCTCATGAAGCAACCAGATTGACTAACTGCAGGGTTTCCAGAAGATAATCTGAGGCTGAGTGACGGCTAATAAGGTTAGGTAACAGGACAAGTGGCTTGTCATAGGAGAGACATCTTCGTGAAAATGTTGACCGACCTGTCTCCATGGGAGATCTCCTGTCGTCCTCGGCCGTCAAACGACACCCAGGCGGTGTTCCTGGCATCACAGGAGAGCATGATCTGAGGAGGAGGAGGCTTTGTTAGGGGAGAGTTCAGAGTCGCCTCCATGAGCCTGTACAGATACTCCAGCAAGTAGGAGCGTGGAGTCACATTGACGCCAAAATTGAAGCGCTCAATGTGACTGTTTTAGTTTGTGATTTCAAGCATTTGCATCTTGAACACTTGCAGCGAGTAAATGAATAAAAAAATCAGTCTATGTGTTTCTCTTGCAAGGAACTTTGCACATTGACTTCAAAGTGCGTGCATCACTCCAGCATCATTTTACTGACACGCATAAAGGGTTAAAATCCCCAGACGGTTTGCGACACTCGAGATCTGAATCTTTTATGTCCTGGCTATGAACCATGACTTACCCGGAGCTCCACTCCAGCAGGGACCACGATGGGTCTGAAGGACAGCGAGTGTGGGCAGATGGGAGTGATCATGATGGCGGGAACGTTGGGATGGATCATGGAAGCTCCGGCGGCGACTGCGTACGCTGTGCTTCCCGTCGGCGTAGACACAATCACACCTAATGGCCCAACGGACATTTCACATTTGAATATTAAGATGAAGAGCAAACTATTTAGATGGGGTGGAGCCGTTCATATTCATCACACTGTCAAACCACCAAGCAACAGTGGTGAACAAAACAATGTGAAGACACTGCTGAACACCAAGACAGTTCCAGCTCCGCCCTGCTAACGTGAGGGTGTGACTCACCGTCTCCCTGCACAGTAGTGATGAGATGACCGTCCAGGAACAGGTCCACATTCGAGAGGTACGACGAGGGGCCTCTGTCCACCACCACCTCGTTCAGCACCTGAAACAGGAGGCGTTTCGTCAAACAGTCCATGTCAATGTGGATATTTCACTGTGTTTTGGGGGACAGAATGACAGACCGTGTTTCAGCTTTGACAGGAACCTACCTGGTAGTTGATAGCTTTGTGACTCTCAATGTCTCCGTTGGTCATGATGATTCCCTTCTCATCCACCCGAGGCTTCTTCTCCCAGTTCTCCTTCTGCACTCGGACCTTGAGGCGGCTGCGCAGGATGATGCCAGCGTTACCTGCGATCCAGACATATTAATGCAACGTGAGAATTCCTCAGTGAGACTGTCATGTGCAGATGTGCTCCAAGCCTAAATACCTTCAATAACTTGAGTAACCTGAGACTGGTAGGTGTCGAAACTGAAAGGGGTGAGGAAGCCAAGCGAGCCCAGGTGAAAGGCCATGACTGGAGGTACGCTGTCCTGGAGCAGCAACAACAGCACACACAGTGAAAACACTTCTCTCCACATCGCCGGACTTGAGTGGACACTTGTCACGCCTGCTGGATACCTGGAAAAGTGAAGAGGCGTACAGCAAGGTGCCGTCGCCACCAAGGCAGATGATGAAGTCGACACGATTGGAGATGTCATCCAGATCTGAAAGCAGAGGAACGCTTAATAAGACTCAATGTTTTCTTGTTCAAGAATCCTCAGCATGGAACCCTAGAGCCTCAATGGAGAAGCTTCTTCAGTGAAAACGTCCTGATTTTACCTTCTCTGAAGGTGCAAAACTTTTTCGTAATGGCCGCAAAGTTATCATCAGCAGACATTGCAGGGTCGTCCAGAACCTTCTTCTCCACGTAAACAATCATGTTTTTGACCTACAGGCAAAAGCAAAAAAAAAATTCACAAGCTGTGCCGCCATTTCACTCAAGCAAACTCCCAACACTTCTGCCTCACCTCGGTGAGAAATATGCAGAGCTCTTTGAAAGGCTCCAGCAGAGCAGCTTCTCGGATCTTCTTGATGACAAGGACACTTTTTGGAGGCTTGTTCCATGTTAGTCTTTGGCTGGCCGGGTCCTGGATGTGCCTGGACACGACCAAGGCAGTGTGAACAAACCACAACACTTGTTTTTGTGGCCAGCTGTGTCAGACTTTGAGCGGCGTCATCACAAATAGGTTTCAGTTTGACATATACAGGATGAGTGTTAAGGCTCCAACACAGGACAAGCAACAGCTACTTAAACCCTGTCAACAATGAGTCACACGATTAAGTCTGCTGAGTTTTGCACGCCTCTCCAAAATGAACCATAAATAACATACACAAGATAAGCGCCTGACATGAACTCTGACACTGTAGCAAAACCAGATGAGACAATAGTGGTCATAATTGATCAAACAGTCTCTGATAGGTTTGGTTTTGTTCTTATGCTCACCAGGAAATATCAGCCTTTAAAACACTATATAGTTAAACACTTTTGAGCTACTTTAACTTGAACTCATCGAGAGACTTTTAGCGATTTTATTTCCAGTTTCTGCCTGATATAGCGGTGACACAAGCAAACCCCTGTTTTGGGGTACCGTTAAGGGTGTGATCAAAACACAGGGTCAAGAAATAAGGCCGACCCATTTGATTCTGAAGTCGAGCACTGTGGTCGACCGGAGTCCAAACAGAAGACTGAACAGTAACTTGCCAGTGGAATCAGGTCCACGGTTATTCAACAAAGTCTGTCGACGTAAGTTAGTCACAGTTTCAGTACTTATGGCAATGAAATGTATTTCAAAAAAAATAGTTGCACAAGATTTTATGGGATGACATTTTGGTTGAAATACCTCCCCAGTGTGCCAAGCACATTATAAGTCGTCTTATATAGTGCAATAATAGAAACAAAAGACTGAACTTTGGCGCCGGTGTTTGAGCTAAGTCTGTTTACAGTTTGGAGTTTTAATAATTGTCACTGCAACCTTCCTTTCTCGACCTCATGTTAGATGTTTACACTCTGGTTTATTTCAACAAGAACAACAAATAAAGAAAAACGACTACAGGAATAAATGATAAGATAAAAAAAGTAATAACATGTAATGATAGAAACATAAATCTATCACTTGCAGGACCAGATTAAAGTGCCATAAACATTCTAGCCCTGGAGGTCACATGATCTGCAGCAACATGCTTCTGCTCGTGCCCTGGGGGAGAGTTCAAATTGAAAGAATTGAATTTGTCATCGCTGTAATTTAAAAACTAGGACGAGTACAGCATGACGACAGGTGACAATGAGGTGAAAAAAAAAACAAGATGGAAGCTGAAACTGCTCAGACTTAACAACCTAAACATTAAACTTCGTCCCACTTCCTGTAGCTGCTGTAATAAACCTCAGCGTTGCCACACATGCTGCGAGTGAGTATCGCCACAACTCTGTTAGGAATCGTCTGAATACAACCTGAAACAGTACGAACCAAAACATCATTAGCATTTGAAGGGGGGGGGGCAAACCTTGATCTAGTCAGAGCCGGTTTCACTCTGGGCACCGGTTACTTTCATCATGATCCTAGATCATCTCACAACATCTCATTGCTTTCACAACTTCAAATCTTTCCAACCTGACATGAACTTTGAGTCTGACATTTGGCCCAGCCACCAGTAGAAGAAGAAACTGCTCACCATTTCCAGACTTTGTTCTCATTAGGGTTTCCAGGAACCTGCTGCATCACATTGAATTTCATGATTGACGGTGAGCTCAGGTGGATCGATCCAGCTGACAACCTCTTCAAGTGTCGCACATTTTAGTCGGCTGAGGAACCTTTGAAGGTTGACGCTGGCGCAGGACTATATTTGTCGGATGGAAGACTTAACACTAAACCGTCCTGCAGCATTCTGCTGCTGGATTACAGCACCGCCACTTATCTGAAGGCTGGCCTCAGCTCCCGCCCACTCAGCCCAGCAGAACACACCCACTCTGAGAACGGCTTTCCTCCCAAACACTGGTGTGACAAGTTAAACAACAACTGATCGTTCCTGCAGCATTCCGCCCAAATCTAGCCTTAGCTAAAGGCACTTTTTCGAGGAAACTCAGTAGACAAGAGACTCAGCTCATTGTCATCAACCCTGTCATTTATCATTTTTATGTGCAAAATAAACCTGACTCATCCGATCCCTCTTGTCAGCATAAGGAAGTCCAGAGGATGAAAGCACGTGTCCATATTTGATGTGAATATTCAGCTTCATGAATCTTGAGTAACTATAGAATGATTATATTATGATTATAAAGGAGCGCAGTGTTGCGCTCCGTGAAATTTGACATTTACCGGAACATCTGCTTCTGGAAGCTGATTTGAAACACATGACGCCACAAACTGCATCGTCACATTGACAAAACCAAAATGATTTTGTAATCCATAGGAATAGTCGGAAAGACAGCTGTATTTTTATGTCAAGAAAATGTCTTGCATCAATATTTAAATCATTTTTCTGGCTACAAAACTATTCTGAAACATGAGCAATTAATGAATAAGGAAAAGAGAAACTTTATGGAGACAAAGCTCCTCTCATTCCTGAAGGAAGTCCTCCAACAAAATATAAGGAAACACGGTTCTTTGAAGAAGATGATTCTGGGAGATGACTATAAAAACCAACTATTCTCTGAGGCCAGAGGAAAACCTCAGTGGGGCATGGTGTTGATCTGTACTACACTTGAAGATTATACAAGACCTCCCTTCACACAATGTCCCACGTCACAGAGATGACGATAATAGCAAGACAATGTCACGATGACAAGTGATAAATGCGAAATTGTTTGTCTGAAAAGTCTGATAACAGTGTAACTGGGCCATTCTCTTTTATGGAGCAACACAACAACAAATTTGTTTCTCAACACATTGTTCCACTAAAAAGGATGCTACTTCATGATAACAAAACATTAAAAACGCAAGGAAAAATTAAAGCCTTATTCCAGTTCTGTTGCATTAACGGACTGCAACAACAGCACAACTATTTCAGGTTACTATAACAAGGAAACAACGCTCACTTACATGACCGCTTGAGGATTCTTCAGCATGCACGCCTTGGGACCAAATGTTGTCACAGGGCTCGGTCCATGAAGAGACTTGGTCCTCCTTTGAAAGAGAATAATGAAGAATGAAGTAATCTTGATGGGAAAACCCGGGAGCAGCATGTTGTCCCTCGTATAACTGATTTAAAAAAGGGACTTTTTTAAATTATTCCAATGTTTCATTCATATTGAAGTTCACATATTTGCTGTGATTATGATTTGATATTACATACTTGAATTCCACGATTCATACGACACATTTACTTTAAACTGCACTGGGGTTACCAGTGTAGAAACATGAACATGTTTTTGGGACAATATACTTCGTCAAAGTAAAAGTAAATTACAAAATCTTTAAAGTCAAAGTAAAGCTAAATTCTTCTGAACTCAGTGATGATTGCAATATTTGGGGAAAAACCAGCAGAGGCGTATTTGAGCCACCACTGACAACCCCACACTGGATGCAATTTCACTTCCTCTTCAGTGCCTGCTCAATTTGAGCGCGAAGTCTTAACTTCCTGGAACTTCAGATGATGGCCTCTTGCCTTACATACTGTAAATCCTCCGTCCCACTTGCATTAGCTCTTGTGTGGTGTCTCATGCCAGCAGTGGCTGGTACCAGGTAAACTTAAACCGATACGCCTGTGCACACACAAACAATGGGTGAGGTGATGTTTCTGGAACCAATAGAGAGGCTTTGAAAAAGAGTGATCCGCCGAGTCCATTTTTTTCTCGCTCCTCAGATGCCTATTGTGCTGTTCTGCCTTGTGGAATTACGTCACTGAGCCACAGAGATAGAGAGATTGCGCATTTTAGGGTTGGGTTGATAGTCTTCTCTTCTCTCTAAAGGTCATTTGAAAAGGAAGTCAACTTTGGCACAAAGACAGCTCTGTGTAGCAGCATTACGTTGCTTGCACCGCATTCCATTAAAAATGTATCGTCAATGCTATGACTAATATTTGTATCTAACATTTGTTTTGAAGCTTTTGATCTCTGAAGAACCAATGACAAAGGTCATGAGCAGACTGTGTGGGAGCATGTAGCAATACGTTGGTACACAATGTTGCTCAAGTTTTTGAATTGTCTCCTTGTGCCAAGTTTCATGTTCTTGCTTCTAATATGACGCTCAAGGCCTTGACGCCTCCAGACACGAGAGTGACATGATGTTCACGCCAAGCAGGTGCAAACATGTCGATGAACTCCATGGCCTACTTTCCAGCAGTCACATACATGACGGTGATGACAGGACATAAAATGAACCAGACAAGACAACTTGAAAAACTGCATAACTCCAAGATCATAAAACTCACATTACACCCTAATTTTGAAATCTCTTGCAGCCCCACTGAGTCCACACAAGTTTCTGAGAATGAAAATACATACTTGACTGGAAACATTGGTTTGTAATGTGACGTCTGTTTGTATAGGAGGATAAGATATTGAATCATTATCACAATTATCATTTACCACTTATCCAATTTAGGATGACTAAGAGGGTGTTTCATTGTTTTATTTAAACACTGCACGGAGCTTTAACTGCAATGGTAAAACGGCTGTCACATTGTAGCTCAGCATAAAGTTGTAAGACAGCATTGTAGGGAAAGTTATCGGTGATGCAGCAGGGTAAAGAATGAGAGAAGACAACAGTGTATTGTACTTGCAATAACCAAACGTTTGGAGAAGGTAAAACATATTGCATTGTTACGGCTCCAGGAAACAGAATATCACACCCAGTCTTAAATGACGGATTTTTCAGAAGAGAAAAGAGAAACAGAACTCTAGCTACCTGTATTCAGATGAACCGCTGGCCGAGGAGGTGCTCAGGCTTCGGGCCTTTCTGTTACGTCGAGCGAGGCCGCGGATGCCATCGTCTCCTCCGTCACAACAGCAGAAAGGAGGAACGTCCAACCTCACTTCATCTCCCGCATCCATCTCACACAGCAGGGCTCACGGAGACACTAGCAGAGTTAATGAGGATGAAGTCAAATGTTTGTTCGCTGAATTATTTAGATCCATGGCTGTTTGTATACAGCTTATCTGCTCACTCAGCCAGTTTAACTTATGGAAGGAAACATAAAGGCCACACTACAATAAATATGTCAATACAAAAAGGGATCCATTGCAAAAAAAGATTTCAAAAATCACAATACAAAATAGGTTATATGATCCTATCATAACTCATGAGTTTCCTCCGCAGGGTGGCTGGGTGCACCCTTAGAGATAGGGTGAGGAGTTTGGTCATCCGGGAGGAGCTCGGGGTGGAGCCGCTACTCCTCCACATCCAGAGGAACCAGCTGAGGTGGCTCGGGCATCTGATCCGGATGCCCCCTGGACGCCTCCCTGGGGAGGTGTTCCGGGCATGTCCTACCGGGAGGAGACCCCGGGGAAGACCCAGTACTCGCCGGAGAGATGATGTCTCCGGTCTGGCCTGGGAACGCCTCGGGATCCCCCGGGAAGAGCTGGAGGAGGTTTGTGCGGATCGGGAAGTTTGGGCTTCCTTGCTCCGAATGCTGCCTCCGCGACCCGACCCCGGATAAGCGGCAGGTGAAGGTGAAGGTGAATTCTATCATACTTAATAACTATGTGAGGATCACCTAATAGAACAGCAAATATCAGTGCAAAAGAGTTGACATTTATTATGAGAGGCAAAACATTTTCACAAAAACATGGTCTAAAGCCATTACTTGTCAAACTGGACGTGAAGTATTGAGCGTTTAGTCGTGCAGAAACACACCGTTCACCTTTGCAATGTTTAAACAAATCCATAAATCCTTAGTGTTGTAATGCTGTGACAGTATTGATACTGCATTGAACGGAAACCAAGGCAAGTAGTGACGGGCAGGAGAAATATGATTTCAAGGCAGTAACATGATAAGCGGTCAGCTGCAGTGACAGGCGATGCTTATCACAATGAAAAGCAAAAATCCCTCCTGACATTGGGTTGAGCACTGTGTCCTCACCAGTCAGCTGTCACTTGCCTGCTACCATGGTTTGATGGACATTACACGGCGATTTGTACATTTGGACACAAAACCAAACCGCTTCAGACAGCATTTCAAACAGGCGTGAAAGCAGCAGTTACACAGAAGACAACGCATGTGAAAAAGCGACTGGAACCCAAAACAAAAAAATATACTGTAACCTGTAAGCAGGGTCATGTGACCAACTAATGGGTTTAAGTGTGTCAAATAAAACACACCACAGACGATGTGTTAACCGACAGACCCTTCCTTCCGTCTGTGTCAATCATATAACCGGTTAAGTTTGTCCAGAAAGCTCCACGAAAAAGCTAAAAATAGGCTAATACAACACGAGCTAATCCAGCTAATGTGAGCTACTTAGCGAGCCGCAAAGCTATTAGCCTCACACAGTTGAAACAAAGCGTTTCTCCAACGATTTTTACCTGTCATTCACACTGTTACACTGGACGGGAGGGAAGCAGAGTGCAGCGTTCAGCCGCGACGTTGGTGTTTGGCCGTTAATTCATGACGAAATGAAGTTACGACATGTTTCTTCTGACAAGTCAAGTTAGCACACCGCTTCCTCATAGCGCTCAGCCAATGGGAAGCAGCTATTGCGAAGACGTCATGTTGGGCGAGCAATGAAAACGACCCACCCGCCTCTGGAGCGTTATTTCCAATATGAGGTCAAAATAAAGTTTTATTCGCTTCAGAATATCGACTACAAAACGTACCGTCATAAAATATTTAATGCGAGAACTTGGCCTGAACTTTAAGCAGTCAATATTTAAATGCAAACAGCGTGTAAATGTATTTTATTTCTGGATTCATTCATAGTAAAAGCAAACAACAAGTGCATGGTTATACAGAGGAGCCAAGCTGAATTAACTGTGGATAAGAAATTGTTTATTTGACTTGAACATAATTACAAGAAACCATACAGTCTGCAACATTCTAGCTTCAGTGGGAACCACTCTAAGTGAATCACACTCAACACAGCAGGTCATCTCAAACTGCTTTTTATTACATCTTAAATAACAGTACATTTTAATATAGTTTCTATCTTGCATCCAGCTTTCGGTTGTACACTGACTGACTTTAAAATTAAATACAAAAGGTGAAAGGGGGAGAGTGGGGGTGCAGAGCTCTACAGTTATTTGATGGAGAAAGAGAAAAAAAGGGAATTTAATTAACGTTTTAATTTCATTTATTTTGCCAACTCCAGGCCTAACGCACAATTACAGCACAGTTTTTTTTGTACAGAATGTCGCAGAGAAAAGAACAGAATGGAAAATTTCACTACTGCTAAAGAAAGAGCGTCTTTGTTTACAAGGAAAGGGGAACAACAGAAAATTCTGCCATTCAGATGCTGCAATATTTTTTTTTCTCTTTTTTTTATTATTTAAGGACAGAAAAGAACCTGTTATAAAATGTTTTTTTGTAAGTGGAATCTTTGTTTGCTACAGTAGGAATGAAAATGTATTTGTTCCATCGTGTGTGTTCAGGTGAATGAATACATGTGTGTACGCGAGTTTTATTAGTGGAATCCCTCCTAGGTATGGACCAAGTAACCATTTGATGTCGCAGGGTTTCGCTCCTCGAGTGCATAGCTTTGACGTTTGAGTTGAATCATGTATGCACAGAGTAGCCAAAACAAAAAGGGAATAAAAGAAGAGGAAAAAAAAGAAAAGAAAAAAAATATAAATATCATTGTATTGATATATTCAACAGGTTATTTTCTTAAAGGAAAACATCAAAGGACTTAATTCCATATAGACCTTTTTAAGCAATTCTACAGCATGCGATTCTAAGAGATAACCCACCCATGGCAGACAACCAAAATCTTTTTTTTCCGTTTTTAACTTAAAAAGTTTCAATATCATTATTTTCAAACATTGATTTATACAACATATCATTCACAGAGTAGTAACTGCATTTCCAAGCACGGAATGGGCACCTCTGTTGGAGAGAAAAGTCCGCATTACAACCGGGCTGAAGTGGTGGCACTGCTGACCCACTTTCACCGGTCCCGACCTCGGTCAACAGAATTTAGGAAAACGAAACTAAAGGAGGAAAATAATGCAGTAAAAAGAAGTGGAAGGAGGGATGAATGGTGGTCCAAAGGGTTAATCTTTATATTAGTCTAGACTGCGGCCAGACGAATAGGTGTAAGAATGATTAAAATCATTTCTGTTTTTTGTTTTAGAAACAAGCATTCATTATCATAAACAGCATGTGCTTGGTTAGTTTACGTTTTTTTTTTCTTTCGACATTATTCTATATATGCAAACTTTAATTTTTGTGCAAACAAAGATTTGTGGACTACACTGGAAAAAAAAAAAAGAAAACAAAAGTCATAGGACTAAATGTACAGAAGGAGCAGAAGTGGCTTGAGGACTCCCTGTTGAAGCAAAATTCTCTCCTTTAGTTCTCCCATGGGATAAAGCCGATTTCTCTTTTGAATGACTCGATCTGGAGCGTATGTTTCCGTGATCAACTTAAAACATTCTTAAAATGGGTAAAGACCAGGATATAAAACGAAGCTTCCGTCCTTATTTTTACATCGTCTGACAGCTGCTGGACATTTCGTGGACAAAAAGGAAAACGGAGATGGACGAACGCTGCGGCGGTGTTACGACCTTCGCTGGAACCTGGAAGCGATGCGCTGGGACCAACTGTCAGGGGCCACAGGGTGACTTTCTCACATACTACGATACCTGACCTAAGTCATGGGAGGAATGCACTTTTTGTTACATCTCAATTCCATTTTTATAGTTTTAGATCCTTACGATTTTTAGTTTTATGTAGCTGAATGAGTGACAGACAGTTGTGCTCTTTTAAATGAGGAGGATGGGAGAGAGAAAGAAAGAGAGAGGAATAGATAGAGACAGAGAGAAAGATCGTTTTTGCCCTTGACGGTTTGCGGGGGGAACTTTGAGTCAGTATCATGGTATTTTTTTGAAGAGATTGGATATGCAATAAAATTGAACATTGTGATGTTGGAATGGTCTTCCACTCAACTTTGGAGTCCAGGCGCCACCTGAGGAGAGAGACGGTTGTAATCAGATCAGATTCTCCATCCAAAAAAGGAATTAAATCTAAAGCTTCGGTTGACAAAATCATGCAACATTACAACAAAAACGTTAGACTAACAGTCCACAAACAATGTAATTACATGAGCACAAAATACATAAATTCCGCACTTGCTTGATCAACCGCCAGATGGCAGCAACAACACCTTCCTGGTGGTGCTATATTAAGACAAGCCTAGAGAGGGTGCTCTTGAGACGCTTCATCCATTATTCACCTTCAGACACTAGTTCCAGATCTTGAGGAAGCTGTCCCAGGACCCTGTCGCCACCGCCATGCCGTCATCGGTTACACCCAAGCAGCTCACCCGGTTGTCATGACCAGCCAGAACGCCTGCGAGACAGATAATGTTCAGCAACGAAAACATCCCATGAAATCCCCCTAGAAATTCCCAAATAAGAAAATACAGTCAAGTTTGGCCCCATAGTGCACGATGAAAAAGATGCGGAAAGATACTAGCATACCCACTGATGCAGTGAGCAAGCCGGTGTGAATTTGAAATGGCTTCCGTGCTAAAGGACCTCCTCTGATCCCTGTCCTACCAGCAAGTCAATAACTGTTAAGTATTCATGCCTCCACGAGGGATGATCTTTGCAGGTGCAGGGAGCCAGCTGTCCTCCCCGATGAAATGTGACATTCACACTTGCCCACAAACATACCAGCTACACTGGATAACATACTTGTTACTAACTAATCGTATTTAAAACAGTATCTTTATCCATATCAAGTCAGAGTTCTCAGCATGAAGGAAATGACATGTACAAGTGGAAAAGGAGGTCGGATAGTGATAGTGTTTGATAGCAGATGACCTTTGAAGACACTCCTTCACATCACTAGAAGAGCAACATGGCTCACCTGCACGGTCAGCCTTCAAAGTATCCCAGACATTACAGTTGAAGTCGTCATAACCGGCCAGCAGGAGTCGTCCACTCTTCGAGAAAGCGACGGAGGTGATGCCACAGATGATGTTGTCATGCGAGTAAACCATGAGTTCCTGGTCGGCGCGCAGGTCGAACAGCCGACAGGTGGCATCATCAGAGCCCGTGGCAAAGGCGTTGCCATTGGGGAAGAACTGCAACAGGACCGGAGACATGTCAGTCAGCCTGCTCCATTGGAGCAACATGAAGTTCAGAACAGTTACAGAAGAACCCCAATACTTACACAGATGGCATTGATGTCTGACTCGTGCCCGGTGAAGGTCTGTCGGCACATTCCTTCTCTGATATCCCAGAGCTTGGCGGAGGCATCGCAGGCTCCGGAGACAAACAGCCTGGTGTCAGGTGCCAGAGAGAGACTCATGACGTCACCAGTGTGACCAGCAAAGGTGGTTGTCTGTTGACCGGTCTCAATGTCCCAAAGAGCACTTTGAAAGAGGAAAAGAAACGAGTGAAACCACATGAAACACTCACTCAAAACGCTCAATGAACTAAAGATTTTACTTTACGACACAATAATTACAATGATTTCTGATCATTGGGAAACTTTAATTCCTTAACTAAATATCCAACTGTTAAACTTATGGCTATAACTGGTCCACTTAAAAGGAGGTGGTGTGGAGGTGTGGTTCTTCTGCTGCACTGTGATGCATTGGCTGCAGCTCCAAAACTCACCAGGTGGTGTCTCCAGAGCTGGTGACAATCTGATTATCATCCAGGAAACGACAACAGGAAAGATACCCTGAAAAACGACAAGAAAAGAAGATAAATATTACTTTCAGGACGCACTCATGTATTCTTATTGGCAGTTTTAGAAAAGACCATGTGATCTTTCTCAGTAGCCAGAGAAGCTCACACCACCCTTTTTTCTTAGCTAAAATGCTGACACACTTCCTGCACCATGTGACTGATCAGATGCATGCTTCTTGGCTTCAAGCGCAACTGTCCTATTTGGGTTTGTGCTGAAGGTCCAGCCTTTTTTTTAAAAGGCAAAGACCATGTGATAGACTTGTCTGCGGCTAAAATGGAATATTTAGGCTTATTGAAACCATTGTCAGCAACAGTGCAACACAAGGCTGACTACTCGACTTTGATGGTACATATTTTTATGCGTCGAGATTTACACTTAAGCTAGCGCTTCAATGCAACAAAATGAGCGAGAAACCTCGAGTCAGGAACGGTGGAGCTCACCTGTGTGTCCAGCCAGCTCGCGGCTGACGCGCACATTTCCCTCACGAGTCTTCAGATTGTAAATGGAGCAGATGTTGTCCAAGCCTCCACAAGCCACATAGTTCCCAGAAGGAGCATAGGCGCAGGTCATGACCCAAGATGAGCGCAGCGGGATAGCATGGACCTGGAAGAAGAAAAAACAAACTTAATTTAAACCACTAAACAAGATGCAAAACCACACTTGTTCCAGAAGCTCTGTCCCAGGCAAAGTTCAGGCCCCAAACTAAGCCCCCCCACTACCACTGACTGCATGAAAGCTGAATTTAATTGCCGCAAGCTGCATTCATTGACCACATTATTTTGTCAACAGCATTTTATTTTACCTTGTTTGTGGTGTAGCTGTCCCAAATAATAAGTTTTCCATCCTGGGAGGCGCTGACCAGAAGCCTGAGGAGTAAACAGAGTTAGGAATGTTATTCCACTGTATCATAATACCTTTGAATGTTTCTTCCAAAGAGAAGCTAAATTTCCTTTCTATTCATCAACTCCAGTGTTGAGCTTGGAGTTTACAGCACGACATTTCACAACTGGAGCAGTAACAGCCACAGTTGCCCAACGTCGCCCTTGCCAGTAAAACTTCTAAAATAAAAATGTCAAAATAACGCTGCTGTGAATGGCTAGTTTTGACTTTGAATTTGCTCAAGAATGTGGTGCTTTGACCATCATGTTTCACTTTCCTCCATTTTGGGAGCCTGACTGGCTGACTTTATTTTACAGAGGAATCCCTTGACATAATTACATTTCCTCATTTAAAGCTAGTGTGACCTGAGCTAGAGTGACCCACTAGACTGGTGAACCTGGCAGGAGTAACCACAGCGCTGGTCCCAATGCACTGTGGTGCAGGGGTAGATGGGACACATGGCAGTCAGCTGGGAAAAATGCACGTCTTAACTACCGAGCTGTGAGGAGAGCACCCACATGACTACTCTATCTGTGATGAGCTGGAA
Source organism: Synchiropus splendidus (assembly GCF_027744825.2). Lineage (NCBI taxonomy): Eukaryota > Metazoa > Chordata > Actinopteri > Syngnathiformes > Callionymidae > Synchiropus > Synchiropus splendidus. The sequence goes on from NC_071351.1 coordinate 7,578,390, forward strand.
GCTGACCTAAATACAACTACACTGTGTTACAGAAACAGTTTACCTGCCAGACTAAGAACACACAACTTCATTATCATGAACAAATAATATCTTATTTACATACATTGTCCCTCAATTCACCTTCTCTTTTAAGTGACATTTATTGGAATCGACATACATGGTCAAATCACTTCCTTTTTCGTAAGCTTCCCGATATCGCTCTGTTTCAAATCCATTACTTCATATTACAAGGTCATTTGCTTTTTTACGAGCCAAAAGTGGGTCGCTATCACAAAAAGAAAAACTATCAATCGAGACAATAACATGTTGAAAAAAAAATAAATGCAGCATTTAACTCATCATTCACATCCAAGAGAAATAATAATCTTCCTCACAGCTCATCTTCTAAGCTAAATGGTGGAGCAAATTATTTCAATGGAAAAAAATATTAATAGTTGGCTCGTGCAAAACCAGATTGCATGGAAAGAGTAAAGAAAGTATGTCCAGAGAATACGCACACTCATGTATTAAAAACAAAAGCGAGACCACCAGAGAAACTTTGGGAAAGGACTGAGAGAAAAGTGGCAAGCACAAAGGCAGTTGCTTTTAATCCCATTTCCGGTGTGTGTGGAGGGCGAGGGCAATAAGGGATGAAATATTTAGATAATAGAATGGAGCTCAATGAGATTACCTAGAATCAGTGCCCCAGTGCATGGCGTAGATTTTAGCCAGATGTCCCCTCAGTGTCCGTCTAGTGCGCATCTGAATTCGGCCGACGGGGTCGATGTTGGCTGTGATCTGAGCAGCAAGAGGAGAGGAAGTCATTTAATGTTCGTCAACTTATTTTAGATCAGAATGAGAAGATGAAAAAATACACAAATGTTTGCACATGAGGGGTAAGGTTGAAATCCGTGAGCGTCTCACCTGTGACAGCGTTGCATCTGCACATGCTTTCCTGGCATCCTGGCAAAAAACAAACAAATTGCTCAGAAACTACATGACTAAATGGAAAACCAAGTGAATTCTTTGCAGATCCTTACTCTGATCTGGTTCTTGAGCTGCTCAGCCTCCTGGCGTAGCTGATCCAGTTCACTCATTTTCCTCTGCTAATGGTCTCCTTCACTCCACGGCGTAGACTCTGTTCTGGAAAAGACAACAGAAATATTCATGACTCCATCACGCATTTTGAAAACAGGAACCCAGGATAAAAACAATCTAGTTTCAGTAAATCGCCATCGAACAGAGGCTACAGAGCTCAAGGTATCCTCCAGACAAGTCTAAATACAAGCATAAATAGTTTCCCTTCAACGGTGGACAAACATCTGGCTACATCACCTTCAAATACCAGTTATCTTCCCGACGCGCAGCTCAAATGCGAAATCTTCAGATATCACCCGAGCGGCAGACTGGACGGCAACTCTGGGCGACTTTTTGGAAGACAAATGGAAAACCTGCTTTGGACAGGTGAGGGAGGCGAGTGAAGACGCCGACGCTGCTCAGGCCTCTGGACTCTAACACTCGCCTCCAATGTCATTCCCGTAATCCTGGGACACAGTTGATTCAGCTCCTCCAGCCAAATCCGGTTAAGACAAAACCTGCTGATGATCCTCAAAGCAGTGGCTATCCCGCTGACCCCAATCCTTTGGTTAACACCTTCACTTTCAACAAGTGAAAGCTATTTCCATTCATCTAAAATATGAAGGTACAAAACAGGAAAACTGCTCCACAAGTCTGACAGAATTTGACTAGTCAAGAGGGAACAGAAGACCTTCTGTCCACCAAGAAAGAAACAAATATCTGGTGTTCGATCACCCCAATATGAGCTTCCTAGTGTTTTGTTATCATTTACCAGGCAGTTTGTCTTAGTCTAGCAACAGATGCTTAGTCCAAGGGAAAGCGACATCAACATATAGTGCGGCAAATACCAAATATCTGATTCAAATATCTGCAACTTCAACATCTCCGAAAGGCTCGTCTGTTTCTCAGTGAAAATTAAACCTCATGGACAGTTCCAACAGACACGAAGGTGAGTGAAGGTAAGTCTCGATATTGAACCAATGGCTTGGAATCAACTTGTGTTTTCACACATGCTGCATTAAAGCCTCGGCATGATAGCATGTAGAAAAACTGTGCAGTGGTTGCCAACTGGTTTTACAAGTCTCTCAGCAGCCACAGTATGACCGTCAACCCCGCACACAGGAATGTTCACACTTGTTGACCCAGTAATGTTTTGCAGAACGGCTCGAACTCATGCAGCCCATGACTTCTTGTGCCTGTCCACGAACGTCTCCAGAACAATTCTATCACAGGAGCCACTGAATCCTTTATATATATGATAATAATGATCCTTTTCCATCTTAGCAGCATTGAGTTGTGTCTCCAACAGCCAGATTGACTCGGATTTAAAGCAAATTAAAAATTACAGATCGCACAGACAAAGAAAACGTGGGAGTTGAATGTGCTTTTGAATAATATTAGCGTTAGTAGCATGAATCAGAGGGCTCTTTCTTCCCTCTCTTTACTGCTGGTGGGAGTGTTGAAACCGATGGCAGCCCCACAGAAAAAGCTTCGACTTTGCAGCCTTCTTCCTCTCTCTCTCTGCCTGCTATTTTTAGAGAGGTGGTGGGGGAGGAGGAGAATGGAGGAGGGAAGAAAGCAGACATTTTCCAGCCACTCCTATCAGCTGCAACATCTCAAGCACAACACAGTGACAAGGAGAGAGGAAGTGTGACTTGACCGCACTTCAGCTCACAACAGCATTCTTCCTTCTCAATCGACCAAAACCATAGTTTAAAAAAATGGGGATCATTTCAGTTTCAAATAATTCACTACGAAACAAACAAAAAAAATTCATCATCTTCTTGGATTTAAAGGGCGGAATGACAGGAGACCACATGATTATGACATGAGAAACCTCAGACAATGAGATGTCCTAGTCCACAAGAGGATAGAGGCAGCAGAGGCAGGCTGGAGGACAGAGCCAGATTAAACTAATGAGAGTGAACAAGCAGAGGACAATTGGGAGGGGAGCTTCTAATTAGCCCCTAGGTGGAGTGGAGGAAGGTAATGGAGACAGAGACGCGCACAGGTTCGGTTCCTATTGTCCCTTAGCATGAGGCCCATAACCGGCACTTATGTGATCACCCCGACTCAAAACAGGCCCTTGTTTTCAGAGCACGTCGATGAGAGGTCACCCTAGTCCACACTGCTACTTCATACTTAATACAGCAACTGCTTTTGAACAGCTAGTGAAGTTTTACTTGCTCCGACAGCCATATTCCCAGAAAGAAAATTATAAGCCATGTTTCCTGCAGGCCCGTATTTAATAGTGAGGCAAGGGCGGTGCCAGTTTATGATATTTCCTGTTTGCGCCAGCACGTGCGAGGTCAGTGTGAAAGAATGGCCCATTTTGGTGACTGCAAAAGGGACGTAATTCGATGGTGTTAAGGGAACTACTTTCTTAAGAGAGTTGAAAATATGACAAGGCTCTGGACCAGTCAGCCACTGAAAAACACCGACATACAAACCATGTACGCGAACTGCTTTACGCTGACACCAAGAAACACCACACCGCTGAAGTTGTGCTCCGCTGCTTTGGCTTTGTTCAAGGTTTTAAGGCAGGGGTCTCAAACTGATCCACAATGGAGCAGCAGCGGCTGCAGGTTTTCGTTCCAACACATCATGCACTACAGGTGAAGCTGAAACAAGCAGCACTGGACTCAAACAACTGTTTACAGTCTTCAGACGCTGGTTGGAATGAAAACCTGCACCCACTGTGGCCCTTTGAGGACCAGTGTGAGACCCATGAGCAAAAGTGCAAAGTGAAAAAAAAAAATATTTTAACAAAAACATTCGGCTGTAAAATTAGAAAGACATGACAGCATGTCAAGGTACTTTGACTTATGGATCAGATGGGCACCGACTAACTAACACCGTCTACTGGCACCAACAACCATGCCCAGCTATTCTTGATATTACAAGGCTGCTGTATGTGATCACTTCTCTATTAACGGAAACCACAGGAGAGATTTTGCTGAAGTAACTAAGAATTTAAGCCCAAAATATGACATAATATGGGCGGTATCCCGAAGCTAAGGTGGCTAATGCAAGTCTATCAAGGGGACAAGACAGCGATGCTTCTTTTTGTGAAGAAAAAACATCGTCATACATTAAATTCTAACACTTTGGTTGTTGTCGTCATTGGTTGTTTGGTTATTGTTTCCATTTTGCACATCATATTTGATCTTATTTTTTCTTTCATCTCAATTCCAGATTCATATATGAGCATTTTGTGGCAAAAAAAAGAAAGGGAGCAGCAGTAGAGGAATCGATAACTAACAGCCCCCAGCCTCCAGAACAGCTGCTGAACTCTGATTCAAACCAGTTGTCTAACTGGTCCAGGTGACCAGTCAATTGAACATAATCAAATGAAGGCGTCTAACACTGACTCCACTGGACGCAACAGCAAGCAGCCTCCACCTTGACAGAAGGAAGGGTTGCATCTCTGGAGCAGGAAGGTGTTCTTTCTCTGGTAGGCCAGTGTGCGTACTATAGAAATACTCATCGCTACCTTGCTTCGACAAACACCACCACAGTGTGAGTGAGTGGTGGAGAATGGGCAGTGTCTCACGCCTCTTGTTCTGTTGTGTCCGTGACCTGAAGACTGCGCTGCCAGTTTAATTTTGGGGTTAAGTTGTGCTGTCACTGGTATCAAACTAGCTTCATTGTGGTCTTTTGCAAAGGCGGCAACACTGCGGGAAACCCGGCATGTGCTGCTACGACCCAAACAGTGCTGATCGCATGCAGGTGTCAATGGAGAGCATGGCATGCACTTCTGTTTATTGAACTTATTGTGAGATACTACATTGCCATAGTAGGGATTGTTTTCATTGATAAATTGTGTACAACAAGTTATTGCAGTAACTGCTACTGTTTACCTTTCAGGTTATGGTTTAGTTTTTTTTCTTTTTTTGCCATTTACGTTCAAGTGACAACTTGGGAGTCACAATTCTAAACATCAAAAACATGTTCTACTAAAATGCACTTTTTGAAAATGGATTGAAATACATATTGCGAGCACCAACAAGATCAGGGCTTCATATTTTAGCAGACAACATTCCTGTTGTGTCTTCAAAATAGTTAAAGAATATTTAGATTCTTAGTTTTAGGTACTGAGGGTTATTATTTGAAGGTGTTCCTCAAGAATACAGTGAAGAAAACAATCATCCTGATTCAGGGGTAAAAACAGGAGGCTCCTCCTCCTCCTCCTCCTCTTGGTGTGGCTAACATTTCCATAGAAATGCGTGCAATATTTAAAAGGCATCCTGGTTCTTCTGCCCTGAATTTCACTCACCAGAGTGAGGCCAATGGAAACCACTCGGGCGTGGAAACCCACCGCGTTCACTACTCACCAACGAGAATCTCAGTAAACCAATCGTGTTGTGTCAAATTTTTCTGGACCACCCTTTCTCCCGATTAATCGTGGGTGGACCGGTGAGTGATGGGGGTCCACCTAAGTGCTTGTGGGAAGCGATGCGTGGTAAAATGCAGCTTAAACACAACGAGGTCAGAGAGATAGATGGAACAAGGGGGCTAGTGATGCACAGCAAGGAGACAGAAGAAGATGGCTTAGAGACATATCTTAAAAGCTCGATCTAATGCAGCTCACTTTGTCACAGAAGCGCAGACACAGGACAAAGCTTAGTGGCAAACTTATAGCACAATATTGAAAGACCAAGTGAAAATAAAACAGGAAGTCTGCAATAACATGATGCTGGAGAGATACTCCATCAGAGCACCACATTATCCTGAGAAGTTAAGGGAATGAAGATTGTTTTATTAAAGGCCAAATGCAACTGTCATTATTGAAGATATTTTGAAAATACATGTGAAAATGTAACGGAAATGTGTGAGACCTTTTTACTAATGTAAAATAAAAAAAAAAAAAGTTACGATGCATCAAACTACAGAGAAGGGGAGAATATAAAAGCAAGCGCACCTCCAGCAATAAGCATTTAGTTCATCTTAAGTCCACAAAAAAAGCTTGTGTTTCGCACAGACATTTCTATTCATCCACTCCCAGCAATATTCTTTGGTGACATTTAGGCTGAGACAAAAACATCCCTTTGCGTCAGCCTAGTTTTCACATGGAGCAGAAGTAAAACACAGTGTTTTTAGCACAGCCATATTGAACATACAGCAACACAGTACTGATTTATGTTCTGTAAGAAGATACTGTGACCAACTTCACAGCATTGGAAACTGAGCTATAACTTGATGTGGATTCTGTGAATGGGCAGGGATAAAGATGTCTGCAGGACGCCTTGAATGGCCATAGAATACAAATATAGAGTGGTTGAAGTGAAAGGTGACCAACAATCATCTTTCACTGCAACCAAATAGAGTATGTTTACTAGTCTTGCAAAGAAGCACTGAATTGAGAATGAAAAGCCTCAGGGTCAATAACCCATTTTGTTCCATTGAAAGTAGAGCAAAATCCCCAGGCAACCATGAGTGTGCAGAATCTGACACACTTCTGATCATGATCTTCTGCTTGACATTTTCCCCCCCTACAAGTAGGACCATGTAAAAGTGTTTCTCAATTTCTGTGAATCTCATTTTTCCCCTTTTGGGGCAGCTTCAGTTGTTAGTTGGAAGGTTTTCCCCGTTTAAAAAATGAGGGATGAAGGTTTTGCTCCACTTTCTATTGCACGGCTCACAGAAAACTTCAAATTAACTGACTGCATTTTTTTCACAAAAGACACTCCCTTTTATTTTCTCCACTGGAGTCTGGGGAAGAGTGTAGAGAGCCACGTGGTATCCAGCCTCCCCTTCAGCGCAAGTGATCTGGGCTCTCTCGTGTTTTTACAATGTAGCCTGTGCTTGTCAGCGAATCTTTCAGTTTGGTTACAGTTTCTTCAAATCAGTGAACTCTGAAGGTGGGGGGTGTAAATAAAGTACGTGCTGACGGTCTGGGTGCTGACAGGCTAACTATTTAGGCAAAGCAGATTTCATTAAAGCAACAGCAAATCCTCCACTGACGTGTCAGAGAGAAAGGAATGGCCAAAGGAACTCACAGCACTGGGAAGAGGTGCATCATTCACAAGAGTTTGCACTGGAATCCTCTTTGTTTTTGGCTTGTAAACAAATAAATTAGAGTTAGGAGAGGCACTGGTTTCTCTCTACAGCAACGTAACAAGTGATGTAGCGACATGTCGTTGGCATGACATGCGACATGCCGAACCTCACATGGCATCCGCCTGCTTTCCCTCCAAACATCACCTCAGCATGAATATGGGTTAAGGCTTTTAGCGAGGATCTTGAGACAGGGCGCTGAGATGTGAACAGCGGGCTTTCCCAAAAACAAATATGGTGCCCGCGATGGCAATGCAATGGGTTTATGACGAATGGGCAAATGTCCATCCAAAGTCAGTGAAAGTACCAGGAAGAACCAACATCTCCACAGCCTACTTGCTGAAAGCCCGAAGAATGTGCTCAGATTTTAACCACATCGAACAATGTGGAGTTTGACAAAGAAAAATATCACTACAATCACTATCAAGTACGGCATGATTCAGTACATTGAAACAGAAACTGTAGCAAAAAATTGAAAAGCAAGATATGCCAACAAAGATTCCTCAGCAGATGATAGAGCTGGTAGATAAGTTGTACTTTGAGCACTTATCATTCAATATATCTTTTCGTCCGTGGAAGTAAAAGAGCAGGAAAACAGTGACACTGTTTGATGTCTCACAGAGGTCCATTTTTCACTTGCTGTTGCTGGCAATATATGACAAAAGCTTGAAACATGACTAATGCTATGAATAGCAAACAGAACCAGATCGTTTGGATCACACGACAAGAAATTTGTTGCACATTCCTCAAAATTCAGATGGCGTCAACCAGTGTGCTTTAAAAAAGGCCACTGTGTTCCTGGGAAATGCCACTGGTTAAAACACTCAGGTTTTCTAAACACAAAACTAACTCTTTCCATTACAGTGTTGCAACAACTCGCTGCATGATGAAGACGTAAACAAGTCTGGTGTCACACCATTACTGGCCGCGTTTTGACCAAAACAAAACTTTTTTTTTTTACATTCAACGGGATATAAGGAACACTTCATGAAAAGACCATGAGACCAGCTATACATAACTTTTCCCTCAAATGCTAATCATAAACTTGGAATCTGCTGTTTATATTATTGGCATTTTTGGTTTTAAAATGAACACATTTTTTGTTTGCGTTTGTAAGACAAAATTCTTGTATGAATGGCACAAAACCTTTAAAGTTTTAAAGGTTCTTAATCAGTTCCCAGTCTTCCCAAGGATTTCAAACCAGTTGTATCAAAAGTAATTCCACTGAAACAGCAAACCAAAAAGGAGATACAACTTAGGGAACTAATTCTAAATATTTTTCACCATATTTTTTCAATGGAAAAGCAGATCTGAAGTCAGACTGCTGAAAAACAGGTACAGGCCTCATTCTTGACTTATCTACTCCAATGCAGCCTCATGTGACTTCATTTCACATGGCCACCCATCACCTGTGAGCGGTTGTCATCAGTGGCTGAGTCAGAACGGAGACCAGCAGAAAATGCCAGGTTCTGACTTCATGGATGCTGGGAGCATTTCATTAACATCGCTGACTCTCAATGCCTTCAAAATATAAAACCAAATAGCAATAAAACTAACTAAAGTCACATCAAATAAAGTGGTTATACTTAACTTAATACAGCAAAAATTATCTTTCAAAACACTCTACAGGAAGAAGACTATTCAGAGTGTTGGCTTTTATTTGCTTTCAGACAACACCATCATTGAGCCGCATCAAAGATGATAATGCATCCTGTTCCTGTAGTGAATATTTGACAAGTATTTATGATGGTTCACACTGTAAAAGGCATGTTTATTTTCCTCTACATTTTACAGGCAGAAGTGTGACTTATTCACTAAGATCAAGTACCAGGTATATATATATATGGGTTCTTCTGAGCTCCAAACTCTGAGTCACAAATAGCGAAAGATCCACTGAGAGAGTTGGAACAGATATGTGTCGGATGTAAACTTAAAATAGGTTCATCACCCAGTTCAAAATCATATAAACTCTGAAAAACTACATTACATACTTTCACTATAACATCATCACAGTGCTACACTTCATTTCCCCACACAAAAGGACGCCATTTCTGAATATTACAGGGGTGATCGGTAATATTTCTACATTTCCCAGCACACATATCAGGAGGACAATATTTCCTGCTTCCAGTGAATTGAAAAAAATGGCTGAGGTCTAGACTTGTTTCACTTCAGGGATGAAATGGAAAAAAAAACCAAAACACAGCACTATCACTGACCAAAGCTTTATAATCCAAGCGTGCTAAACCCACAGACTAAGAATTTAATCCCATTTACATACTGCACTTATGGATTAAAAAAAAGTCAAACACTAGCTGGATGAAAATCCAGCTTCGCCAACGATAACACAAGAGGTCAGTGGCTCCGTTTTGAAACTTGCACTCATTAACCAGCGTTGACACTTATCCTGTCAGACTCTGCTGCACATCCTGGGACCTTTAGACGAAAAAGCTCAGGCAGGGTTCAGGGATTTCCGTGGCCTAAGCATCAATATTTTACTCAGAAACATCTGCAGATTTTCTGTATCTGTCATTACATATGTCACCTTCACCAATCTGCCTCTTGCATGCGAGTATTGCGACAATATTTACTTCTTTAGGTTCACAGTCTGGAGAAGTACAACAGCCCTGCCCCACCATGTTGTCCTACATCTGCTCCTGCATCTCCTGCTACCGATTCCATGAAACACACATCGCTATACATATCGATTTCATATGCTTTTGTGACGCCTGGACAGGTAAACGAAGCCTGCCAAGCCTGAGCCCATCCGATGCTCGGCAGATGCCTCTCGCAGTCGGAGAAAAGGCGGCGATGAAAAAGGCTTTGAACGCCATCTTGTTCATTGCAGCTGCTTGGGCCCTGAATACAGGAACCCATTCATTCGAGGAGGCGGAGGCAGGGAGGGGGCATACTGGCGAAAAAGAACCGAGACTCCAAATACGAAGTGCTCGTTTTCAACATCCAACCACCCCGCAAAACGCTTCGTATCGTTGTCAAACACGTCGAAGGTGCAACGACCGCGGATCGAGAATTGAGACTCGCTTCCTGCGACAACACGTCCAACTTCTGGATTTCGAAACGCCTAAAAACACCGACTCCTTCGCGACATTTAAAACGCTTTATTTGAGGGGCGTTTGCTTGCAGCGGCCCGGAGCTGGTCCGCGCCGCTGCGAACATCTCAGACCCGTGACCGAGATAACCAGATTGACACAATCCAATTAGAAGAATCTCGTTTTTACAGCTTTAATTAAAGCAACGCCGAACTGTCTCGCAACACAATCCGAAAACCCAGGTGGGGAATTGACATCGGTTACTGTCGGCCCTTTTACAGTAGGTTCACGTAACTGTACGAATGTAGTAAATATCATCTGAAATGACGTAACTCAACATGGAGTTACTCAATGAGTTACAACTTTTTAGACCTGACAGTCAAATAAATAACGCGGCAGCACACCAGTCCACGCAGAGCGGCGTGTGTTCCGATGATATTCGATGCATTTGAAGAGGAGCGGAACCGCGGTTGGCCAGTTGTTGACAGTTCAGCTCCAGCGGGATGCGGCTAACTTGCTCGGCTAACTGGCTACGACGAGTGGGGGTGGTGATGTCTGTTGGCGGAGTAGCCATTTTTAGACTCCGCTCGTTGTCATTTGCGCTGGATGCAACCGACTAAGCCCCGAAGAGTAGCACCCAGCCCCAAAAAGTAGCGCTGTAAGCGTCGCTTTACTTCAATACAAGCCACTGCTCCACGTATAAATCCTCAGACTTGCGCTGTGGATGAGCGGAAGATGGAACCAAATTAGCTCATCGTGATCTGAAATGGGGGCCGAGGAAACTGGGGGGTGGTTGGATTCAGCTTTTGGATAACGGTAAAAAAAATAAGTGTTTCAGATACACGTTTAGATGAGGCAGAAATAAATGTTTAACTCAGCAACACGAGGAGGTTTGAGGCTTAAACGGGGCAAGCCCCGGACGTTAGCTGAGGAAGGCTAATTAACCCGAACACTGCGGTTTTAGTGAAATATTACCAGTTCATAAAGTCATATTTGTGCTGCGAGTCTTCACGCTGACCCCCACCCACCATCCCGGCTAGTTAGGAGCAGGCTAGCCAACAGAGGAGCCACTCAACCCAGTTAACCCCTTTGGTTCGGGCCAGCTAACCGCACATACACCCAACGCCTATGCATTTCCCGAAAGCTGTTATCGAGCAAAATCGAGCTGCTTACCCGCGTTCACTCGAATGTATCCGTCGTGTAAGTCACATTGACTGGAAAGAGCAAAAAAAGCGTTCGTCTCCTCGCTCTCAGATTTAGCTGGATTAGCTACCGAGGAGCGGCACTCCCCAGTTTTTTTGACCCGCCGAGGGGGGGAGAAGCACCGGCACAGAGGAGAGGAGAACAGGCGGTGGACACCCGAACACACACGCTTCTGAGTCCACTCTTCCACGAGGCAAATTCCAACTGCAAAAAATTAAAGTCCCTTCTCGTCTTTCCCACCGTCGACGTCCCTCTTTTTCTTCCTACACACCAGAATCTCAGCGGCTTCTTCCTGCGGCCATCAAACAGCAGAGATGGGCGCGGTAACCCTGCACTCAGGTCTGGGAAACCCCACGCTGCTGCACGCTCACGCAGCGTCACCACGCACGGTGGAGGGTCGCCGACCACTCTTCTCGCAAGAAAATAGTGCCATCTTTGGTAACTTAACGCTGTTTACCTGCGCAAACACGGGCGATCGTGATTTTATTTGAAGAGCAAACACCATCTCTGTTTGCTGTATTCAAATACAAAAGCACAGTAGTCGTGATAGTGTTTGTTAAAGTCTTCAACATACAGGTAACATAGCAATAATGTATTGCATGTATTCTGTATTTTTCAAAAGTACTTTTAGAAGTCTTGAATCATTGGGCAATTTTAAACTAGGACTGCAACTAACCAGTTTAGTCACAGACTACTTGAGCAATTTGTCGGTGAATGATTTGAACAGATGATAATAACAATGTTATTATACTGCAGTAGTCATGAGAAAACATAAAAAAATATGTCAGTTGTAATAATGAATGACCACCGTATTGACTGGTCAGGACAAGTCAACTTGTTGACATACACAGCCTGGCCAAAAAAAAAAAAATCGCCACCAAAAAAAAAGGGTCATACACACCATACACACCAATATTTTGTTGGACCGCTGTGGCATTGTTTCGATAAGCTTCTGCAATGCCACAAGATTTACTTCCATCCAGTGTTGCATTCATTTTTCACCAGGATCTTGCATTGGTGATGGTAGAGTTTGGCCGCTGCGCAAAGCCTTCACCAGCACATCCCAAAGATTCTCAATGGGGTGAAGGTCTGGACTCTGTGGTGGCCAATCCATGTGAGACAATGATGTCTCATGCTCCCTGAACCAGTCTTTCACAATTTGAGCCCGATGAATCCTGGCATAGTCATCTTGGAATATGTCCGTGCCATCAGGGAAGAAAAAAATCCATTGATGGAATAACCTGGTCATTCAGTATATTCAGGTAGTCATCTGACCTCATTCTTTGGGCACATAATGTTGCTGAACCTAGACCTGACCAACTGACCTATTTGCTTAGTTAAATCCAGGGGGCAACTTTTTTTTTTGGCCACACACAGGTTGACAATCACATGACTGGTCCGATTGTAATGTTGTATTGTCACACTTCAGTGTTTAAGTGACGTTTTGCAGCTTAACATTTCAATTACTCAAAGTAGTGTGATGGTCCCGGAGCCTCAGCAGTCGGGGACTAATCGATTTGTCGTGACCGTTCCAGCTCTAGTGTAAATACACCTGTATATTTATGCTTGAAACAACGGCAGCCATGTTTGGACATGATCTCTGGGACTTTCTGATACTATTGTGTCAGAAATTTCAGGAAAACCCTCAAAATAATGCCAGACTGCAAACAGATTGAGGGTCGTAACCTTAAGATAAATACAACATTGAATGTATTCAAACATGGCCTGTTGATGGAGAAACTTATTTAGTCCTCCTCGCATGGAAGTTTATTTAAATAAACAACATTCTTCAGTCGTAACTTGTTACTGCCAACTCATTTGGTTAGAGGCAAATGCTCCACAACTGCACACTAAGTGGAGCAGCAGCGCGACAGTAAATGGTTGAAGCTTGTTTGCAAAGCAACCTCAAATTTGCCTACTACAACTGAGCCACATTTGTTTTGTTTGGCAACATGGCGTGATCAAATATGACGCAAAAGCACTGCGAAACAAAAGAAAACATTCCTCTTAGTGAATAAAACCAAGTACTGGATGCGGGGTCGTACATTTTAAGAGTCGACGTCAGAGACTTGACCTGCTAATGTACTTGGTTCAGTAGCTGTTCAATCTAAAAGCTTAGTTTGGCAAAAGAGCATCAGCACAGATGATAAGAACGCTCTTGTCGAAGAACTCTGTGGGGATTGACTTCCTCCGTGAGTGTTTGTGGGTGGACTGTGGCTGCGGCGTGGAGAAGACTCGATCATTATCAGCAGTAGTCTAGGTAGAGTGCTCAGAGGAGGGGTTAATGCTCGCTGGGTTAATGCGTTACTTGGAGACATGGAACACTTTGTTGTCTCGTGGGAAAGTAAAGAGTGTGGGTCTCGGCCCGATGGGGGAAGACAACAGCATCACCTGCTATGGAGGGTATTTACTTCGCGCTAAAAAGCAAATTTGAGCCACCTATTTTCGGATCATATTTTATGAGACTGGAAATGTTTTACATAAATTATAATTTTTTTCCTATTTTGAGACATTTGATGGGGAAAAATACTGTGGAAAGAACCCTTTTATTTTAATGATATAAATACTAAATGGAAACATTGGGCCACAAATAGAGAAACAAAAAAATGCTTTTAATCGACCTACTTATTGAACACCATGGATTTATAAGCACCTCTGATTTTACACAATGAAAGGACCTTCTTGCTTCATCAATCCACTGAGTCAGTTGTGGTAGTGAGTTTCCACTGAGATTCATGGGGCCAGGTTAATGCAGGAGAGATTTGGTCTCCCCTGGTAACGCCCCCTACCTGTCTGCATACAAGTGTTGTGAAGCTCCTCTGGGGAGCAGCTTGCTGCCGACTCTCACCCCAACGACGAGGGTGGAAACATAATATTCTGCAGGTTCTGTCTTCGCTCAGGTCAGGATGTAAGTGTGAGTAAACTGGAGCCAGGAAACCTGACCTGGTTACGTTTGATCTCTTCCTCACTTCACGATAGTTATTTAATAATTCAGTAGCCGGCAGGAGAACAGACACAAAACTGTCCGCGCATCCTGCAGCGTAAGTGGCTCAATCCCACAGCATTTAAAAGAGATCAGTGGAGCAATCAGATTAGAAAAAAAATAGAAAAAAAATATCATCCATTATCATCTTACAAGCATTTCATAAAACACTACACAAAGCTAAGCCAGTAATGACCTTGCGTTTCACAGGCAGGTTGTAGTGCAGTAATCTGATTTAGCATAATCTCCCACAATCTGTGATAAATGCTTACAGCGTGTATCTCAGATCCTCGTGGACCACTGGAAACATAACTAACTGATCACAGCTGTGGATGTGGCATAATTGGTCTGAAAAAAAAGTGATTTGTCAGACCCAACACCATCAGAGTGGAACAACTGTGAACCATTTTAGGTTTTTATTGGAGACATTTCAACATTTTTCAGTCCTCTATAAAACACATTAAAACAATATATGCAGCAAAAATAGTTACTATTTTATTTTATTTTTGTATTTATAAGATAGAGGTAATATTTTTATTTGTTAAATAAACCACGGCGGAGACTTTGTGACTCATTTGCACCCCCTACTGGAAAAAAATGAAGTATCGACACGCCACCCTTTTTTAATATGGTAAGCTTTGGTCATTTGTGGTGAATGTCACAGAAGCATGAAGAACTTGCTTGTAAAAGCATGTGTGAGTGAGCAAGGGCCGAGTTTACCAGCAAGAACCTGCGTGGTAGTCAGTGAGCCGACACCAAGGCCATCAGGGTCACGTTGTAAACATTTGTCTCTTCCCCCTTTACTGTAAGAGACACGCACATCTGCACAACATCGTTGGGCTGACAGCACACGCACACAGACACACACAAACATCAAAACAACAGAGTTTTTTTTATTAATTTGATTCATTTTTTTGAACAAATAATTTATCCATTTGTAACGTACCATTACATACAAGAAATAAAATCTATTTCAAATATAATTGAAGATTGTATTTGAATAACTTTATAGAGCTAAAGCTATAAAGTTACGAGGACATTTCTGATGGTTCTCATCCTCACCTTGTATCCCGTCTGTGGGGTCCATGACAGCGTGATGAGGACACTAGAACCGGCCTCCACTGTGCTTCTCAGTGGATGTATGGAGAAGCCGTGCTGCTGGATTGCTGCCACATTATCCCAGCTAAACTCGCCGCTCTTAAAACAGAATAGAAAAAACAATCGGATATAAAGAGCACATAATTATGTCCGCACCTATGCTTTACCTTCTTCGTCTGAGCGGATTTGATGCAACCCACCCTCAGCTCTCTCCGCGCCGGCGTGATGGCCCCGTCGCTGAAGCTTGCCAGCAACTTCACCAGTATGATGTGTTTCTCTGTCATCTCTGTCCCTACACAGCACACACACACAAAACTCTAAACATAAAAATACATCGGTTTATATCATATATTTCTCTCTGATGTGACTTCACTCATCACCTGGAACTATTAAAGTGACTGTTTCTGACAGCTGGGAGACCAAATGACACGCAGAGGTCGAACCTTCATCTCATGTCAGACCAGGATAACAGTTACCTCTGAGTTGGAGAGGGCTGAACAAAATCTCCGGTGACACCAGTGATTCAACCGGCACCGTCAGCCGGTCCGCTCCTTGTATATACATGTTGTTTTCCGAGGCTGCACCTTTCAGTTTGATCTCACATAATTTACTCTGCAGAAACAAACAGTGAGGATTCATTTCAGGATTAAAATAACAGATCAGGTTTGCTGAGGCACAACACAGACCCCATTCGAAAGCTCGATGACAAGTCTGTCGGAGTAATTTGCACAGGGGTGGTCCGGCTGGAAGGTGATGATGACATCCTGGCCCTCTCCTGGTTCGATGGTTCCCTCCATTGGAATCACAGTGAACACGCTACAACCGCTGTAGTTCTGGGTTCCTTTGGAGAACACAGAAATAAGCGAGATATGCTGGAGACAGTTCTGCAATACGCAGAAATGTGCGCAATATCTTACCCACAATGGGCTCGATCTGAGTGTCAAGCAGACAGGCAACCTTGTCCACCTCCACTTGTTTACTGCAGGTAGCGAGGCTGGCAAGAAGTACTTTGAAACCTACTGTAACAGTCGAAGTGTTTTTCAGCTACAAACAAGGATGGAAAGAGTGTGGATAAATACATCTAGATACACAACTTGAGAGTCTTCAGACTTACCTTCAGAGCTTGCGAGAGACTCTCTTTCTCCAGCACATACCCGTAGTCTAAAGTACCTCCAGGACGGGAGCAGGACACGGCGTGATTGACCCCGTTACCCAGCAGAGTCACTTCGAGGGTCATTGTTTTGCATCTGATTTCTAGAGTCTCAGAATACTAACAAAACACAGGAGGATTTTGGATTTTGATGAGACATTACAGTTAATCATGATTTTATTTTGACACAATTGAAAGCAGCAACATGGCACAGAGTGAGGTCGAGAGTTCACCTGTCCTTCTCATGAACGTTTTGACGATTTAGACTGACACACCTTGTTCTGAACGGCTGGAGAGAAGGCCAGAATCAGAGTGAGTTCTTCTCCAGGTCCAATCTCTCTGAGAGCATTGAGAATTGAAAAGGGTCCATAGAGGTCGAGTAGCGATGAACCCAGCTGGAGAAAAAGTCAAGTGTTTTTAATGGCTGAAACATTCCACAAGACAAATGAATGTATTTCTAAAGCAGCGCTTTTCAATTGAGGTGCCGCAGAACACTACTAGTGGTATGCCATGAGAGTGTCAGGTGTGCCGTCGAAAAATGACTGTCCGTCAGTCAAAGCAGCGCTGCTGTGGTGCTTGGCGCTCCTCTTCCCACACACTCACTGCAAAGACGCCGCTCACATGCACAACTTCCAGCTTGTTTTTAGACCAGGTGGACTGTCAAAGTTTGCTTTGTGGTTTAAAAGTTGATGAAAAACCAAATGCACGACAAAACAAATCTGCAGTTCTTCACAAATTAATAGGGATTTTCTATGGGACTAAAGCACAAGTGTGCTTTGGCTGAGGTTCCTTAGGTGGTGTGCCCTAGGGCTTTTTGAACCGAGGGTGCCATGGCTAGAAAAAGGTTGAAAAACACAGGTCTAAAGGGTCATGACTTGAGAAATGATTGATTTTTTTTTACCTCCAAAGGCTCTGTAGATATATTCTTGACAGTCAGTCGTTTGATCTTTTTCTCTCCTGGAAGTAAATGGTAAATGGCGACAAATAAAACGCATGTCATGCGATCATATGTAGAACAAACGTCAGCAGAGACTCCTCACCAACTGCGACCAGGTGAAAATCAACAACGTTGTGAGACTCACTGGACACAACTACTAAGGAGGGTCGAACAGCTGGGCACTGCAGCCTCAAGAACAGCGTGTTGTGGGACCTGAAAAGAAGAATGTTGCTCACACACTCACAGAATCATTTTGAGTAAATCTGTCACCCTTTGAGAAGGTGAATTAGATTTAATGATGATTAATAATGGGTAGTTAATTCGTCATATTGCGGAAGCGAGTGTTGCAGAGAGACTCCTCTTACTTCCATGCTGGTTGAGCAGTTCTGTCTTCGACTGGAGGGTCTCCATCAGAGACTATACAGGGAACTGTGTACTCGGAGCAATGCTGAGTGAAGGACGTCAGCAGAGAGAGACGTGCCTCTTCCAGCAGCTCAGTGTTTCTAGGAGAAACATGAATCATTTCTTGTTAGTGATTTCATTTTAGAAAAAAATCCAAACGGCCTACCGAGGCACTTTTACAACAGATTTGGGGGATTCATGGACGGTTTCAGGCTTGACAGGTTCTGGCATTTTGGTCGTCTTTGAATTGGAAGATTTGGGTGCCTTTTTGCTCTCCGGTTGAATCACCTTTTTAATCTGACAGCCAGAAGAATCTTGAAACATATAGTTATGCAGGCACAGGAAGTAGCCACCCAGGTCTTCATGTTCAGGCACTTACTTCCGGCTCCACTGGTTTGGTCTTCTCCAATTCAGTGTCAATGTGTGGCTTGGCTTGGAGAAGAAGGCGCTGAAATTTATCTTCTATGTCTTGTTCAGCCAGTTTGGGACTGAAAGTGACTTGCAACAGACATCTCTGCAAAATGGACGGAGATAAAGTTACGGAGAAGTGAACATCTCACATCAGCACTTACCTCTCCAGGGAGCAGGCGTCCAGCAGAAGGAGATATTCTGATGTCTGAATTCTCGGGTGGGGTGAAAGAGAAGAGCCTCGGGGTCGCTGTTTTCAAGGCCTCCCTCGCTTCAGAAGATAAGGGTTGTTTGGAACAAGAGTAGAGGTTGCTCAGGTAGAGCAGAGCAGTGGATTTGTCTCCCACTGCGGTCGCACCGAATAGAACAAGGGAATGGGAAAGCTCCAGAGGTGGGTGGACCCCGACTGCACGGCAAGACAGACGAAACTCTCTGAGGGAAAGTGAAATTGATAAATGTATCCACCCAAAATGTAGTTTCAACAGAGCTCAGCTAACTGTACCTGTTCATTATAGATTTACAAGTAAGCTGGAAGTTATATTCCTTTGCCTTTTTGGCACTGAATATTAAATCAATCTTCAGTGTCTCCTGCGGCAGGATGATTCCAAATCCATCGTTAGGTTGGATGTCTATGAACTGAAAACATAGTTAGAATAGTCAGTTTGAATGTCTTGCATGATTAAAATTACCTCTGGGATATTCAAAAAGCCAAACTCCTGAGATAGAAGCGACAAGTTGGTCAGCTGCACGGTGCTTTTGAGCGACTGGTAAGTGGAGCAGTAGCCGAAGTCCAGCTCAGTGTGATCAAACTTCAGGTCTGATGTGGTCACAACAGCCTGGACGGTGAAACGGATGGGCTTCACCTGAACACACCGACACACACCTGATAAATAAGCAAGGCCTTCTGGATGAGAGGCACTGAAGACAAAGCAAACCTGGCCTGCGACTCGGACTGTCATGGGAACCTCCAAAACTCCAGTTTCTTTGTCAAAATACTTCTCAGCATCCTCAGATAAGGAGGGTCTGTGTGATCCACACAGATTAGTTGTACATGAAAATCAAGCGAAAAGTTGTTCGTCACATACCTGGGCAGGAACTTCAGGTGGGCATCAAAGCTTGACTGAGCCTGTATGAAGCCAGTTTTTGGTAAGATCTCCATGTGTTTCTTCATTTCCTCACACATGTCAAAGGTCAGGGTCAGAACCGTGCTGGCCCTTTCATGCGAGTGAACATAAGTGAGCGTAAAATTTCAAAACATAAACATACAAGTCATAGCTTTTGATAGATAGATTCAAGGATGATATGTATTTAACTCCAGATAGCTTCCCCCGACTCAACATGGGGGAAAAGTCTTTCACCCCCAAACTCACCTAAGGTTGGGGCGCTTTGGGGGCAAAATGAAGTGCAAATAGAACCACTGCAGGAGCACTTTACACGAGATTTGACCAGACTAGACTGCCTTTATTCGTCCCACAGACGCTCCTAAATTTAACAGACTGAACCAAGATTATAGAGGTGAAACTTGAAGATGATGGATTGTCAACTTCAATTACACACTGGCCGGAACGTTGACAGCTCCCAGGACTGAACGCCTGTCACGGCTAAAACATTTGGGACTGCATTAAGGAGTTGCAAGCCTTTTATAAAATATGCATGAATGCACTAACATCTGACTCAGCAATATTAAAAAAAAAGTACCTGCTTTGTATTAATATCATTTCTTGATAGAGGGAATCGTACATGCAGATCTTCAGGTCGACACTAGGCTGAACCACCCACACTGGCAGACTGATAGCAAGGCCTCTCACCTTGACGGGAATCTGTTACATCAAATCAAAACATGTCATGTCTTCTCAAGTTAACTGAAGGTTGACTTACTGGTATGCAGTTGGGGTCAGAGAACTCAATCTTGAAGTCCAGTTGTTCCTCTCCAGGGATAGTTGGGGTGAAAAAGATTTGCAGTTTGATACTTTCAAAGGGTCCAATCTCTCCTTCTCTTACCTGTAAAAGACAAAAATGTATTCATCTTATCTCCCTATCTTAGTGAGGACAGTCATTGCCATACATTCAATTTCCCCAGGCTCTCCCCCTAAACCTAACCACCTCAAACAAATGGCTAAACTTAACCTTTACACTTAACCAAACTAAAACCCAATTATCAAAACTATTTTGGAGTTTTAACCCTCAAAATGAGGCTTGACAAAGTGAGGACCGAAGTACAAGAATGCACACACACACACAAACACTAACCTTAACCAGGACTCTGAACCAAAAATTTTGAACTCTCCATCCTCAAGTGAAGTACTTTACACACGTTTGAGTATTATTTAATATCATACACAAAGGAAGTAAATTCACTAGAACCAAAACTTACATTTCCTAGACTTATATCGCAGTTGTCAGCTGGAATTTCATCAGGTGTTGTGTCACCTTCTACTGGCACACCTGAGAATAAAACATATCCGTCATCGTCACTGCAGACTGAATAACAAAAATCATACTGGTATAAATTCTTCTTTAAAATATTTTTTTCATCTGAGGACCAAACTATTAAACACAGTAGAGTCACCGGTGGATGTGTCCAGGCGGAAGAGGCTCGCCAGTGCACCGCTGTTGGTCAAGGTGACGGACCGTGTGAGGATCTGGCCGACAACATGTGAGCCGAAGTCCACAAACTGGCTGTCCACCTTGAGCTGGAACCAATGTGTCTCATTACAAAACCGCTAACTTGTTACATCCACATTGACACGGCAGCACATAGATAAATGCGAATGCTGATGACTTACCTCACATTTCTTGATGGTGCACCTGACAGGAACAGAGAAGGGGCCCAGTGCTGATGAAAACCTGACTTCCCCTTCCAAGTTTTTATTGATCTGAGGGAAAAGTTGAACATAATTGGAACTTTTAAAATACATTTCAGCAAATGATAGATTATAAATACTGAATAACTGTGTGGTGTTTGGTTGGAAATATAATACTGATATAGTTTAAATTATTGTTTATCATTGTATAACTAATGCTTGAACTTGAACTTTTAAATCTAAAATTTCCATATTTGGATCAAATGTGAATACATATAACTCAGTGATGTTAATGTGTTTCGTCACAAACCTTGGGTTTGAAAATGGCCACCATTCGACAAGATTTTCCGGTCGACAGCGGGCCTGGCGGGTCAAAGCTGTCGCATAATGAAACAAGAGGTTATAAAGATTAATCTTACATGATATTTAGAAGGATAAAACTAGAGTTAAATTAAAGCTGCAAAACTTCAAATTGCATGTTGTTCAACTTGCTGAGGAATTTATAAGCAGTTCTTCTCTTACTTGATCGAAACAAAATCTCTCATTTGACCGAAGACGCCTTCCAGCTTGCACTGGTTGGTGATGTAGCTGATGTTTTTAAGGATGACTTTTTTCTTATAACTCTTTCCCAAGTCAAAGTCCTGCACCAAAGAGACGTTTAAGTTCAAGATCAAATGAATGGTAAAACAGAAAGTGGAGCAGCACCTTAAACACGATGACCTCCGGTTTGCTGGCGAATGGCGGTCCTTTCATTTTACCCCCACAAACTTTTTTAGTCATGGCGGGTTTGTCTTCCGTGAAAAAAGGCAGAGTTGTCTGCTGCGGGGGTAACTGAAAAACACCAACATGGAGCAGAAACATGGCAATGCTGGCAATGTTTCAGTGTTCAGTAGATGCTATAAATAGCTTCCGACACTTGTAAATTTCAATATGAATTAAGCCTGATAAAACTGTTCGGTCTGGTGACATGAGGGAAAGTAACTTATTTCACCTCGCACCTCATATTTATGGTCCCACAGCCCAGGGAACTCGGGCTCCGCCGCGCACTCATCAGGTTCATCTTGCGATACTTCGTCAGACGACTCGGAGGAGGAGCTGGCTTCACAAATTGCTCTTAAAGGCTGCACACAGATGCACAAATACACAGTTATTTCCCCTGAAACTTTGAAACAGAACTGATATTCCGAACACCTTGCATACCTTTGGGGGAGCCATCAACTTGTGTGCAGCCAGGGTTTTAGACAAAAGGTCCTGTCGACGCATCTTTGCAAATTCACCTGTTGGACCAGCTGCTCAAATATGCTTGTTATTCTGTTGTAAACTTTGCTCTGTTGAAGAAAGAAAGACTTATGGAATAGATAACCAAGACATAAACATGACAACAATCCAGAAACTTCAATTGTGGTGAAAAAAAAAATCAATGGGGAACTAACTAAAAATTAAAACCATTGAAAGACAGACAAGTCATTTACCTGGAGAACTAACTCACAAGCTGATACAGTTGAGCTGACATGTGTATTCATACTGACTTGTACAGAAGCAAACAAAGACTCCAGAATTTGCAGGTTCTTGTGCAATAAAGACACGATAACATCCATGAAAGTAAATCTCTTTGTCCACCAAGATTAAGAGAAGAAAGCAAGTGAGTACTCTCACAAAGACACCTGTATTTACAGTATCTATACTTACCAGAAAAACACCAACGTCACAACACCAGATCTAAAAATTTCCATTTACAATGGAGTCTTGTTGTCTCATGCCTTCAAAGTAAGGAAAACAGGCCCTGAGAATCCAACTAGAATTTTTGCACGGCAGAACTCATGACATGTACATCGCAGAATCAAACACACAAAGATTATTGAAAATATTTATTAAAATTTAAAAAGAAACTTCAGTGTTCTGGCTTCAATGCATCGAGTCGACTAACATTTTTTCATCATGGTTATTTCATGTACCGGTAAATGGTACAGCGATTCATATTTTCAACATGCGTTTTTCATACATGACCGGATCTTTGGGCTGATATACTTCACAACAATGCAAAATAATTTCAACCTCAGCAGTTATACTCAGCTATAAGCACAATTACTGGTGTCCAAATTTCATCAGCTTGAACCCACAAGTGTCACTGTGGTAAAACCTGAGCCATCAAGGTGACGTTGTAAACAACAGTCTCTTCTCCGATGACTGTGAGCCGCACCCACATTTGGACCATGTCATTGGGCTGTTGAGCATGAAAAGAGAAACATATACAGACAGATAAATAAGAATCCTCTCCGTGAGATGGTGAACAATGCTCCAATATTTCTCTTAAATGACCTGAAGTGATGAATGAGGTTGTTTTGATGATGACTTACTTTAAAAAGAAAGATAGTCTGCTGGTTTCACACTGCTTTTCTTCATACACTGAGTCTCCTCACTGGCTTTTCTTATCCTCCGCTTCCAAGCCTGTTAGTCACTGCTCCCTCACTGTACTTGTCTCTTTTTAACCAAATATACAAGTCTCAGGATAATGTAACATTGCTGTCGCTCCCTTTCTATCCACCTTTCCTGCTTTTCTTTTGGCCACACACAAGGTACAAAACAAAACAGCAAATATTTAAGTTAAGATTTTTACATTGTACAACAAACAAAATATGACATTTATTTAATTATTACATTAAGACGTCGCAAAACAAGTCTTCTCACCTTGAACTGATTCTGGGGAGTCCAAGTGATCGTGATGATGGAACTCTGTCCTGGCGCAACACTGCCCCTGCTGGGCTCCACAGTGAAGCCCTGCTCCTCAAGCGATTCCACATCCTCCAAGATAAACTCCGCACCCTTTGAAAAACAACAGCAACTTGAAGTTCCATTAAATCAGCTTGTTTTCAATGCTTACCCTTTTATTAGATCTCTTAGATTTGATACACCCCACTTGCAACTCCCTGACCGCAGGCTGGACTCGGTCCTGGGTGCAGATGGCATGGAGCAACACCAGAACTGGGATCCCAGACTTTGTAGCCTCTTGTGATTCTAAAAAAGAAAACACATGAACTAAAAGTGTACCATCACTTATGCATCAAACATTCAACTGTCTGATATACTATGAAAGGTTGCCACTTGATACTGATCTCAGTGAGGGAGCTGAACTCCAGCTTTAAATCTTTATACATTTGCCATTTCCTCAGACAAGCAGTGTCAAGGATGATCAGCAGTGGTGTATTCAATCATTTTAATGGCGTTCGATAAATCTTCATAAAGCCAGAGGAGGAAAGAAGCCAGAGTACCTTCAAGCTGCAGCCCACTGAATGTCAACTGAGGAGGGATGAGTGATCTAACTGGCACCGTCAGCCGTTCTCCTCCTCTCACATACACGTGATGTGAGGAAGCTGCACCTTTCAGATTGATCTCACACAATTTACTCTGCAACGGACACAAGTGACAGGACCAGACTGGTGGAGTTGCTCTGCATCACAAACACAACATGACATGCTAACGCTGCAATCTGCTGACCTGGTTTGAGGTCTGGACGGTGAGTCTGTCTGAATAATGAAGAGATGGTTGGTCAGGCTCAAAGGTGATGGTGACGTCTTGGCTTGCGCCAGCTTGAATGGTTCCCTGCATGGGATTCACACTGAACGCACAACAGCCATTGTAGTTCTGGGTCCCTGTGTGGGACAGAAAAATTTGCTTTGACTGAAAATCTGGCCACTTCTCCGTCGGTAAATATCAGTAAACGTCTTTTGGGGCGGGGATTTTGAATTCATCTTACCCACGATAAGGTCACGCAGATTTCCCAGCAGCCCTTCAACCTCACTCTGAGGATCGGAAGGGGCAATGCTGGACAGCAGCATGACAAAATCCACAGCAAAAGACGATGCATTCTGGAGCTAATGGATAAGATCAGTTTACATATGAAAATGTTTTGCATCTCGTGCATTCCTTTCTCAACAGAAACTGACCGTTACGACTCGCGAGGCGCTCTCTTTTTCCAGCACATAGCCGAAATCAAGAGGTCCTTCTGGCCCCCCAGGGTGGGACCAGGAGACTTTGTGCACCACGCCCTCCCCTCTCAGAGTAATCTCCAGAGCCATCTTCCAGCAGTGAACCGCAAGAATCTCACAGAACTGAGAACAAGAAAATATTCACACTTTGACCAGAGATATGTTTATTTGAACTACTGACCTTTTTCTCTGAAGTTGGACAGAATGCAAATGTTAGCGTTTGTTGCTGTCCAGGTTTGAGCTCTTTGAGAGTATTGAGTAGTGTGAAGGGCCCGCAGAGATCCAACAATGATGACCAAATCTAACAAAATAGACATGAAAGACAAGGTTATACACTTGAGAACAGAATATTAAATCACAGGGTGATTACTGCAGGCATAGATAAGATATTTAAATAGTCAAAACCGAGCTGACTTGCTCTCTTTCACGCAACAAAATACAAACTGTGGCACACTACAACATACCTTTATGGTGTCGTTGGAAATATTCTGGAGAGCTAAACTCTGCAGAACTCTCTCTCCTGAGCCAGATAAAATAAAGAAAACACTCAGCCACGTGCCATTCTGCAACATCCTCAATAAACAACTCACCGACGGCTACATGCTGAAACTCAATGGCATTATTGCGATTGTTGGGGATCACCACTAGAGGGGGCTGAATGACAGGACACAGCAGGTCCAGGTACAGAGTGTTGCTGAGGCTGTGATACAATGGAGATGGAAACAGAACTGTAAAGGCTGATCTAGTAGTGTAGATTAAAACTATGATGTGTTGTGGAACCTCCACTCTGGTTGGACTTGTCCGTCTTGTGTTGGTGTTTCACTATCGGACACGAAACATGGAACCCTGTAGTTAGTGAAGCTTTGGTTGAACGATTTCAACAAGGAGAGCCTTGCTTCTTCAAGCAGGAGCGGACTTTTGGGGAAGACAGAGTTAGAAGGAGTCAGACTAATGTGCATAACTGAGGAATCTGAAGTAACTTTTTCCCACTGTACCGCAATCCCAACATAAAAACATCAAAATAGAATGCAAATATCTACCTAAGATGAAGATCACAACTCTTCAAGTCAATTTCACTGTCTGTCCTGGAGGTATCTGACACTTTGCTGGTTTTTGAACTCGCAGACAGTTTCTTTCCTCTGGTTTTCACCACCTGGCTCTCCTGAATAACATGGAGATATTGACAGAATTGTTGTGATACGTGACAATGACAGGGAATGTGCAATCCTTTACATCATCGTTCTTGTTTGCTACTTCATTACTATGCCTCTGTGCTTGTTGGATGAGTCTCACTGCCTCATCTTGGATGTCCTGGTAAAGCAGCCTGGGACTGAAGGTGACCTGGACCAGACATTGCTGCAAGAAAATAAAGTCCCTTAAATCCTACAAATATGAGACTGATCACAATCCCCAGATCCAAAAATTCATGAGCATTACCCAAAGAATGTTCCCATATTTCTTATATAATGTTCAATATATAATGTTCAACTTTATGATTGCAGTTCTGCGTAGTTTATCCACATATCCACCAGAGGGCAATATAGCACTATTTTTAAGTCGTCAACGCAGCCTAACAGACGCAAAATATCAATAGAAAAACCACACCTCTCCAGGTAATAGACGGCCAGCTGAAGGCGAGATTCTGAGGGGCGAATCTGAAGGAGGACAGAAGGAGAAGAGTCGGGCCGATGCAGCATTGATCGCCTCGCTTGTTTCAGCAGATAGAAGTTGTTTAGATTTCTCATTGCAGTGGTTGCTCAGGTAAAGCAAAGCAGTCGATTCATCCCCTAAAGCAGTGGCTCCGAAATGAACAAGCGAGTGTGAAAGCTGCAGTGGTGGATGGACACCCACTGCACGGCAGGTCAGAGGAAACTCTCTAAGAGGAAAGACAGTGGTCAGATGTAAGGGAATGATCATGAAGATGGGTCACTAGACACTTCAAACCTGTTAGTCGTAGTTTTGCAAGTCAGCTGGAAGTTGTACTCTTTGATCTTCTCTGCACTGAAAATCAGATCAATTTCAAGTGTCTCTTGAGGAAGGAGTGTGCCAAAGCCATCATTGGGTTGGACATCAACAAACTGCAGTGGGGAAGAAGTGTTCATGAACTTCACTTGACTAATAACCAGACCAAATATGCGACAAAACACATGCCTCCGGGACACCGACGAAACCAAACTCTTGAGACAGCAGCGACAAGTTGGTCAGCCTGAGGGTGCTCCGGATCGACTGGTCGACGGAACAGCAGCCAAAGTCCACTTCAGTGGGCTCAAACTCCAAGTCTGACGTGGTCACGACGGCTTGAACGGTGACTTGCATGGGCTCCAGCTGAACAGACAAAAGCATCTGTATGAGTGTCAGCTTCACTGCATGTCTACACACAAGATGCATGTGTATTTGAGTGAGCACTGTCACTCTGGTGAGCCAAGTCAGTGCTCTACTTCCACTGTCCTGAATTAATGAGCCATAGAACAGGAGGTAGTAGCAGTGAGACAGAAGGTGACAATTACTCTGTCAAGGTCCCAAATTAGAGCTGCGGTGCCTGTCCAGACTCACCGCAGCTTTCGTATATTTTTAACAGCAACTACTATTGTTTAATTAGACAGATTTAAGCTGTCAACACTTTTTTAAGACCCTGACGGATTTATATTTATATTCCAGGAGAGAAAAAAATCAAAGCACATTTAAGACTCCAGAATAGCTCTTAGCATCTCCATAGCAACAGAGGGGACGTATAATGTGTTTGCTTTTCTAAACCACGATTTGCCGGTGAAAATCACAGTGCTAATTAATTCAGGGTTTTAGAATTGAGTCAGGGAACCTGAGCGGGTCAGTGCTCCCTCATGTGCAGTGTTTTAAGGGAGAATTTTTGGCTGTTTTGGCCATTTGAGGTTTACAAATAGGGTGCAAATAGAGTGCACTCTTGATGACTATTTCAAATGAATCGTGATCATAGAAGTCCAAGACACAGACCTGATTTTCCACTTGGACTCTCAGTGGAACTTCAAGAACTCCAGTGTTTTTGTCAAAGTACTTTCCAGCATCTCTGGACAAGGAGGACCTGTGACAATAAAGTGGGGAAAAATCATTCATTTCAATATAAACAGTGTTTTTAAGGAAACAATGTAAACCCAGAAGATTCTTTACCAGCACTGCAGGATGGGGAGAGCTGCAGAGCGCGCCTCCACACCACTGTAGTTGTAGCCATAGTGATGGGAGACGTAAGTATGACTCAAAGAGGCTGAGTAGTCATGCACAGGCTTATATAAAACTTGAACGTGTGCCGCTCATGATCAACTTACATGCACATAGGACTGATACAGTCAGTGGTCAAACGTCAAACACAGTTCCAGGCAACACACCTCCACCACTTATTTTAATTCTAGGATGCTTTTCTTCACTCTCTTTCTTCTTATTCGGCTCATATCAACTGTCTTCTCTGTCTCGTCCTCTTATGCTCTTAATACAGGATGAAAGCGAAAGAGCTAATGCGGTAAATGTCAGTAGTTTTAAGGCTTTCAAGACGTCAGCTTTTTCCCCCCCAAAGAACCGTGTCCTCTTTAAAATTATATTCACTACTGGAGACATGTTCTCGACTTCCCAGTCTCCTTTGATGTGCAAGGAACTTCTGTTCACCCGCATGACTCCAAACGAATGGGATGTCGGAAAATATAGAGCAACATGCAGCTCACTGAAACACTTGTATTTACTGGAGTCAGTTTGTTTCAAATCCAGATGGCTGTATATTAAGAATTGCAGTGGTATTTTTGGATTCAATTTTGTTTAAAAATGAGAAACAATCCCAAGATGAGCTTCATGAATGGTATTGTATATCATTTAAATTTGGTTTGCTAATAAAACGCTAATGGAGAATGGCGCTTGAATTAACGTGGCAGGGCAAAGTGGAAAATCCTGGTTGGACGTCAGGAGGCCCATATGCTCTCGGGAAAACTGTGGACGGACGGGGTTTCAGATTTGTTGGTGTCCAGCAGAGATTTATTTATGTGTACTTTCTCTCTCTCTCTCCTCAGATTATCCAGACTCATCCAAAAGTAATTTTCCCTTCCAGTCAGTGATGATACTTCTGAGATTAGTGCAAGAGCTGCAGTGATAGTCACACTAAATTTGCAGGAGGGTAGGGTATCACAGTTTCACAGACAGTTTAAACAGCAGATGAAAACAATTCAGATGGATTTCAGAGTCCAAATGGTTTTAAACTCAACGTTTGGTGACAAGAAAGCTTGTAAAAATTATATTTTTATTTACTAAATAAATGGCGATGTCATACCGGAATATTTGATTCAAGCATTAACTATTTGATTGTTTTTCTTTTAAAATATGGGATTTTTTTTTTTTTATAAAGTGACACCGACATCCATATTCAACAGTAATTTGAACTGTGTGGGAGACAGACACTGAGTGTAATCTGCAGACAGTCGGAAACCATCCATGTAATCTCGCATTTATCAGCCGGAACTGCCGGCGATGAGACACATTGCCGCACACTTTAGGGATTAAATCTAAAACCACTCATTCAAGGGGAGATTTTTCCGAATGATCTGACCAGCAAGCACAGCAAAACAGAAAACAAATGCGTCACCATGAACCTGGTACTTATCCTGACTCATCTGGACGTAGTAAATTATCAGAGTTAACTTTCAAGTCAATTCTTGCAATGCCATCTAGAAATGCCAGGTGACCAGTGCCTTTGGTGAGGAAGGAGGACAGTAACTGACTTCGCTCACTGCTTTGTTACTTGGTAATAAGGTCAGAAGAGGTCACTTGAGCTGCAGCAGGTCACAAAAAGACCAACTGTTGGTCTTCATTTTGAGAGAGGATTAGAGCACATGTGGAACAATGCACCGGATGTGTGAGGGAAAAAGTGTGGGTTGTTGGTGACAAATGAAAGTGGAGGAAGACAGGCAAAGAGGGATGAAGTAATTGAAAGATGGTGAAGGATGTGGGCAGCGTGAGCGCGATCCCACAGAGCAGGAAGCAAGACTGTGCTCTCAAAAGCCTGAAGAGGAACAGCGAGAAGCAAAAGCGAGCACCTGTGTAAAGCATGAAAGCTGTGAGTCATTGTGGAATTTGGCTCGATGGTGTGTGTGTAGCACTGCTGCTAATGAGGATTTGGGGATCAAATTACAGGCTTTGGCAGGGAAGTCTTGGCAGCGCCTTTTTAATTGACACACCATCAGTGAATTAACAAAAGTGATCAAGTCAGACATTAAGCTATCAAGGTTTATAATCCAGCCGTGACAGAAGTGACCCAAAAACAAGGCAGAAAGGAACATAATGGAGCAACTCTGCCATACTGGGCTCATTAATGATGGAATAGTCGCATTAGTAAAGAAGACAGTAACATCCGACTTACGACCGGGATATATATATATTATAACAAAAAATATTTCTTTTAAAAAATGCTCTGATATTGTAAAGTGTAAACCTATGATGCATATATATATATATATATATATATATATACACACACACAAGAGTACAAGAGTAACATCCGACTTACGACCGGGATATATATATATATAAATATATATATTATACATGTTATAACTAAATTATAACTAAAATATTTCTTTTAAAAAATGCTCTGATATTGCAAAGTGTAAACCTATGCGATATAATAAAATAATAAATATAATCCTCATAACCATTTTAAATCAGAATGATCACTCCAGACAGGGCAGTGAATGAGGGGAGAGTGGTCGGGTTCTTAGGTCGGGGCAAGGTTACATAAGCAGCTTCAGCATCTAACCGCCGCGGCTGGGAGGACTTGCACGCAGCATGAGAGGTTTGACAATAAGGGGGAGAGACAAAAGTTAGTCAGATGCACGATGAAACACAGAAGAATGCGAGAGAAATCGCCAATGAAAGTACAGCTGGAGTTTAAAGGCCAAGACGAGAAGGTAAGAAGAGAGTGGGAGGAGACAGAAACAAATGAGAGGGAGACAGTCGAACCAGTGTAATAAGAGGGAAACGGAGGGGGTGGAGGCTGCGTTAGCACTGGTGGACGCTGCGGCATCTCAGCAGCTGCCGAGTAATGTTGCAGTTTAATCCTCACATTAAAACCTCTGCTGATTCACTAAAGCAGATTACATTTTCCCCACTTTTCTCCCTCTGTCCAGCTTCCCAAAGAGCGCCAGTGGATTTGGCTAACTTTGCTGTGCGCAAGTTCATGTAGATTTGCAGCACAACAACTGAACTAGAAGGATAAAAATAATATTATTTAACACCCACGCGAGGACTTAACATTCAAGACGCCTTTCATACTTGCCCTGTGGGTCCCTGGTATACCATTCTGGCATTCAATCCATAAAGTTCACATTCTCCTCTCCATCTAATTTTAGACGGCGGTGAATAATAATCATGCACTTTACTTCCATCTGCTACACCGAAAAATGAGAGTAACGGTTGGAAACAACCAACAATTTCCTTGTTTACTTTTGATTGGAGGGCAAATTACAAATCTGTTCCGCAAAGGCATGAAAAAGACACCAATATTCGCAACAATGTGGCGAGGAGCTCAAACAATAACATTCATTAGTTTTCCGTTTTATCATTGCTTTGTACCGTCGCTGCTATTGTAAAAAACATCTCGATGTTTGTTGTTCAACTGCTACTGCTGGTTTCTCATTAGCCTGCAAGGCAGTCAGGGAACAGTTGCCACTGACCGAATGCAAGCCAAGAGACGGTGCCTGTCCTGTACAAACGGCAGCGCTCTTTAACAAGCTTAAATTCTGAAACCAAATTATCACTGCTTCAGCGATTCCATTATCATTGGCGGTGCTCCCTACCTCGGGAGAAACTTCAGGTGGGCATTAAAGTGGGATTGAGCCAGGATGCAGCCGGTCTTCGGGAGGACCTCCATGTGCTTCCTCATTTCCTGGCACACCTCAAAGGTCAGCTTCAAAGCTGTGCTCGCCCTAGAACAAAAGAAAAGATGCTTTATATAGCAAATGCCATGCTAACGATGTTAGCGTGACCTCCGCTTTTAAAAATATGGAATCACTCGCCAATATATTAAGGTCAAGGTGATCAGCCTTGAAATGGCACAGTAGGTCCACGTGGAGCTCAAACAATGTCGATAAAGATGCTGTAATACATTAGTTTGAGTGACACCAGCTGAAATTGCAAATTACAGTGTGATGTATTCTTCGTTCAGACCCTTTATGTGACCCATTTTCCAGAAGTTCCAACAGATGGATGCGCCTGTGGCTATGGAACTCACATACCGAGCAGGGTGGTGGCATAATTGAGTCTTCATCATGGGAATTCACAAACATCCATCACACCGCCTCATGAAGTTCCTCTATATAAGGTGTAAAAAATATGATTAATATAAAATACCAAGGTGGGGAAGAAGCAAGCGCTGGTTCGATTGGACAAAGCAAATCAAATGACCCATTTTGCGCAGTGGGTTCATCCAGATGGCTGCTTCTCTGAGGCTCAGGGACACTTCAGGGACATTTCGCTACTATCTTTACCGGGACCAAATGTGATGGCCCCCTCTCCCAGGCCTCTTTCTTGCAATTAGGTAGTTCTATTTAATGCTTTAGCAAGCTAATGTTGTTACTTCTCACAGCCAAAATATTAACTTATGAATGACTAACTTAAATTCAAAACTATATGACTTGGACCATTGGTACTGTTTGCAAGCGCCCCTGTTAAACAGTGCTTCGAAGAAATAAAAGTCAGCATTATAAGTTTTTTTTTTCTCTCTGTGAGTCGGGCAGCAACTTGCATACCTTTATTTTATTTTACTCCACTGTCACCTTATTAAAGCTTGCAATATGTTTAAAAAAAAAGAGCTAATCAAATCAGCATGGTTTAGTGCCACTTGGTTCAGACACGCGGTGCAGGAAAACTGTACAGGCGCCAGTCACAGCAGTGCATCTACCCTTTCCTTGTAGGACCAGGTGGCGCTCCACATGCATGCCAGAGCGTTATGGGACAGCAAGCAGCATCATTCCCCAAAAGAGGTCTGCCAGAGAACATTGTATAGCTGAAAATAATGTCAGGGAAAATGAACCGGAACAGTTTTTTCCACACGTTTCCAAGAATAGATAAGAGTCAGCTTAGGTGAGCAACACACTAGTCTTTCTTACGCCAGAATAAGGCAGGTGAATGATGTAACGTTAGGTAAAGGTATGATAGGTCTGCTTAGCAGGTAGCGGAGACAAGTTTGAATCCAGGAGTAAACCAAGAGAAAAACAATGTTTTCAGGTTCAGCGTGATTCGTGACAAGAGTCTCTATCTTGCAAATACAAAGATTCCGGACTGAAACGCCTGCTTTAAAGGTGTGTTGACATCACAGTTAATGGGCATCTTTTTGACAGTCATGAAGACAACACTCATCTTTACCAATAAAAGAAAAAAAGCAAAAATACTGGTGATGATGACAGCAACATGTCTTTCACTCCGTACCTCCCTTTTGTGTTTTAATGAGTGTGTTGAAGGCAGAGTGACACATTCCGGGTTTGTGACTGCATCTCCTCATCCTCCTCTTCCAGAGCTGTCGTTCACACTGATGCTGTCATGTTGTCACATGTGCTGGTTTGCCAGCACAACAGATGGCAGTTGTTACAAATCCTCCACCCCTCACATATGCACTCCCTCCCCCACATGATGCGTCACAATAGCTGGCTAGGTGCTGGACGACACGCCTGCAGATGTAACTAACCCTGGCGTGCCCTCAACCTTGCGTGCGCATGATGACCTATCACATCCATAATCAAAGGGATGCTGTTTTTGCTATTGTAAGGGGAAGAGAGGATTGCAAAGGAGCTTAATGATGAGAACATTTTATAATCCTTGTCTGTGGCAAAAGCAATACAGCCACTCTTTTTTCCCGTATTTACTACAGACTTCTATAATACAGTAATGTCGACTGAGATGGCCCAATTAAATTTAAGAGCTTTCCGTGAGCTGTTTTTCTGCCTGTTTAGGCAGAAATCAGAGTTTGACTGCTGCATTCGGGGGATAAGCCAGAATGCAACATCAGCACTTCACTTTTTCAACTTTCTTCCAGGAAATGTTTACAAACATGAAACAAAATTAAAGACTAAGACGACCCTCCGCTCTTGAGAGGAGAAGCTTGACAAATACAGATATACAAGAATGCAAAGAGTGAATGATAAAAATGCAAAACAGAATTATAAATCATGAAAGAAGCATACATGTAATCGCAAATACTGTATACAACTTAATTTCACGCCTATGACCTTGAAAACTAATTTAGAAAAGTGTTTCCGGATAGTCTCATCTGTAAAAACAAAACAAAAAAGTCACCGCCGTTTCATATCATGAACTTTGCACACTGCTATTCTTGTCTTCTGTACACACATCCATGCAGCTACCTTGACCACATGACTGGTTTTTCCCCCTTCCTCTCATAACCAATGATGAATTGCAAACTGTTATGATGAATGGAGAAGAGAAGAAGTGATGGTGAAAACTCGACATGGAGAAATGATAGAAATATGAGACTAAAAAAATATTCAATTTGATATAATCTAATAACTTAAGCTTGTTTTTAAGACAGACATTTAAAAGATATTGTCCCTAAAAACAATCTGCATCCTGACAGTAAGTATGCAAGTCAAACCCACCTGCTTTCGATCTGTATTCTTTCTTGATAGAGATGATCAAACATGCAGATCTTGAAGTTAATGCTTGGCTGAGTCACCCACACTGGCAGCGTGACTGCTAATCCCATCACCTTGATGGGAATCTGTCCAAACCAAAGTGCACTTTCACTGATTTTCCAAGAGAAATGTTAATGAAACCGAAGAGAGGATTCTTACTGGACTGCTGTTTGGATCAGAAAACACAATTCTGAAGTCCAATCTGTTCTCCCCTGGGAACGATGGTGTAAAATAAAAGTCCAGTTTAACACGACCAAAGGGTTCGAGTTTGCCCTCTTTCACCTGCAATGAATGATGAGCATTTTTAATATGAATATCTTGTATCATTTAAACACACACACGTCTTATAATTGCTACAGCCTGAATCATTGTTACTAAAATAACACAATGCCATTATAAAGCCCAGCCTTCAGTGAGGCATTGTGAAGTATCATTCCATGACTATGATCGAGCCCACAGTATTACACTCAGCTGAAACAGGCACAGAGGGAAAGGCGATGCACCATTAGCCCCCCACCAGAGAGATGTAATGAACCCTGAACAACTCGAGAACACAGAAGTTTTCTGCAGAAGGGGAATATCTTCCATCAGAGACGGAGAAACTAACTCATAAACACACCATCTATGATTTTAGCATGCATGAAAACGATGATAGATGCTTGTTTAGAATTGTGGATCGATGTATATGTGATGGTCAACTTGAGAAATATGAATTAAAAAAGGCTTTTTCTGAAAATATACGGTACACTTACACTGCCAAGATGTATGTCACAGCACTCTCCACTGCTCTCCTCCGTTTGAGGGTCAACATTGGACGGCAAACAAGCTGAAATAGAGAGCCAACAAACCAAAGTAAGTTTGTTCCTAATGGCGGCATAAATGTGCTTACAGAACTGAAACATGTAGGCAAATAGATCAGACATATGCCAGCTGGGGTATGAAAGAGTTCATCAGGTTTGAATCTGCACTTTAAAATTGAAAACGATGAGCAATCTGGCCACAGAATAGAAAAATCACTCTTCAAAAAAGACAAAAACAAAGACAGAGCCACCTCATAACAGATTGTTCCTAAGTTAACACGAGAGGGAGAACTGACTGAACGGCTTATCAAAGCATCAGCAGAGGAAAATGCTGAGTCCCACGATGAGGGCTTCAGATTGGAGAAAGCATTAGAGAGACGACGGCGGCTTGTCATCAACTGTGAGAGCAAGGTGAACCGTATTTATATATTTATTTTCGTTTGAACTGTTCATTGCTTTCATCTTTCATGGTTGTATACAGAACTTGATTTGTCTCATGTCTCGCAATCATCCATACTTCATCTGAGGTAAACACTGGTGTCAGTCAGCAAGTAACACAAGACAGATTTTTGAGTCTTACCAAGTATGTTTTCCTGCGAGACCTCACACAGATCGTGCCTCAGTTTATTCACTTCTTTGCTTCTTACAGATGGAAGAATCATCTGCTGAAAGTCAAATTCCTGTGTGAGTCCACACAGTCAGCATAAAAAAACAGCATCATTAACGTGACAAATACCGAGCCACTGTCTCCAGGGGTTTGGGATGACATCTGGACATGTTGAGTCTCTGAAATGACGCATGAAGACATGTCCAGGTGGAAGTGGGTGGCCAGTGCGCCCTTGTTGGTCAAGGTTATAGTCCGAGAAATATTCTGACCCACCAGCTGGGAACCAAAATCCACAGTCTGACTATCCACCTGCACCTGAGTGGACACACAGATTCAGCCACACACAGGTATACACTTCATAATAACGTGCTTCAACTTACTTCACATTTTTTTGTTGTGCATCTCACAGGAACGGAGAAAGGGCCTGCTGCTGCTGCAAACAGGATTTCTCCTTCCATGTCTTTGTTTATCTGGAGCGATAAGGAATTAAATGAATAAAGCTCCTCCCACCACAATCCAAATAAACCACACATTTATATTTAAATCAAATACAATACATTGAGATATGGCAACTCGTAGTTTAGACAAAGACAGTCACTGACCTTAGGTTGGAATGTGACGATGAAGTCGCAGGACATACCAGAAGACAAGGGGCCTGGCATCTTAAAACTGAAATGGTTGAGAGAGACAGTGAAAGTATTTAAAAAGAAAAGCAAAAGATGAACCACTTTAAACTAAATATTGAATGAAAGGCCGTGAATAAGTTCAGGAGGTAAACCAGTAGAAGGAAAACATTTAAAGGCAAGAAAAACACAGTGGGTGTCTAAATAAAACGACAAAGAAGTTTTTTCTTTTTTCCATTGCCCCTTCACATTGACCATAATGAGCATATTTAAGCAGAGCTATAGTCTTTTTTTGAAATATATAGCAAAGTAAATTATCTATTCCATTGCACATGTTTACAGGAAACTGCCAGAGGTGCTTTGCACAAGCGGCTCTGACAGCAGCAGCCAATCAATATGAAAATAATGAAAATAAGCAGCCAGCCGCAGTGAGATTCGATGAACTTGGCTCTCATTTACCAAGTGCAAAATTTTCTGGTCAACCTGAAAAGTAGCAAAAACAGTCTCCCAGCCGTGGTTATCACTATTAGTTTGGAACAGGAATGGAATGGTGTTAAATCATAAAACCTTTCAAGCAGCCGCTCCACAAAATATTGCACCCTCACCCCAGAACACAAGATGATTTTGCCTTGAATGTCACCTGATTCAGGATGACTGTGCCATAAATTCTAGTCAGCTGTAAGAGCAAAAATGAAATCTGTTCAGGTTTGATTGAGCACAAGCTGCCATGAGTCACAGAGGAGATTAACCTTGCGTTTAAATAATTCTGATGACTTGCTTTAGTGCTTCATTTGTTCTCCATTTCAGCTCATTTTCTTTGACTGCTCCTCACTTGTAACTCCATAACAGAAATGAAAAGGCACATAAAGTAAAATAGAACATCCCACTTGGGATTCAGTGCCAAGTGAGACAATGTTTGAGAAATTGCACAAGCGCTAAATAAAGTGCAGCAAATTAGGCCATGCTGCATAAAAGCTTGAGTGATGAAGCTGGAACTGAGTCGCCACACAACACTTTGGTCATGGTGATTATGTAGCCTGGAAGATTGCACTATACATCCTGAAGTCAAGAAAAAGAGGTATCTGACTATAGTGTCTTGGAAAAAAAAAAACACACGTCAATGGTTTTAAAAACACTGCACAGAATTCAGAAGTAAATATTTTAGAGCTGCTCATCTTCATCCATTAGATTAACTGCTGAAGAACATACTGCATTTTGACAGCAATAGATGATAAATAAAATAGCAGGTCACATTTTCACATTCACTCAGATGAGAAATAAAGACGGCTTTGACACACGTCAGGCACTTGAGGACATAAAAAGACCTCTTACCAACAGTAAGGAAACATGGCTGCCAAAACCCATGACTGTCATCGAGGTTTGCAGATCCAAAAAGAAGAAAACCAACATGAAATCAGTCTAAAAAGATGAAGCTTTCTTTCTCCTAAAACTGTTTTCAGGCCTTTCATGGGAGGCGCGTGGACTGCCAAAATTGAAATAAAAAAAACTAAGAAAAAATAAATACCATTTCAGGGACCACATTATGTACTGAGCAAACACTTCTGCGCAATTCCAAAGCCCATTCTGTTTTGATAAATCTGCTCCTTCTAGCCATCAGCTCATAAAGCTCCCTCACAACTGTTTCTTAAATTTCCAACTCCAGCTGAGACAAGCTGCCGTGCATCCATGCAAGTCAATTTTCTGAAATTAAAAATTTCTATATTCAGTTGATGCATCATTAAAATGAAGTATATAAGCTTATTTATTCATTATTTATTATTTTATTTAGGATAAAAAAATCGTCAAACTCTCAACAGAATATGTTTCTGGACATGAGAACTACTTCATTTTTTCAATATATTAAGTGTAAAGTTCATATCTGAGCCTTTGAAAATCCTTCAACACATTTATGCTGTCACATTTATTTACCCGCATTCACTTCACATCAGAACCAAGCAGAGCACTAATCGACCTCTAAACAGTTCCCAACACATGCCAGGAAGTGACGCATCATCTTATCTGATGTGATTCGTAACCAAGTTTGGCAAGCATGGGGTGCTGCGATTTTTTTTTCTCCCAGCACTGAAAAGATACAGAAGAGCCTAATTTGGCTGAGCATGGATGGTGCTGGATATTTATAGAAAATCAGAGGGCGTAGAGGGAACCATGGGCTGGTGAGAAGGAGTCCAGCGTGTTTCCATTTCACATTTCTCCCTCCTGTTTGCTAATATATTCGCAGGTTTGCAGCAAATATCAAACAACAGGTTTCACACACATGCCTACACACTTAATAGTAACTAGATGTCGTGAGATGGGAGACTACTATGTTGCTCTCATCACAGCATTTTCTCTGTTGTAAGCATGCATCATCATAACTTGATAAAACCGCAGCTCAGATTGACAACAAATAACATATTTTTTAAAAGAATGTGTAGCTCTCAACCATTAAAATGCTATGGGTTAGATTGACAGTGATGTTCAAGAAAGTGAGTGGGCATAATGAACAGTATGTGTGGCTTCTCCCACTTGCAGAGAGAGTGCACGTTTCCTACATGTGAGTTAAGAATAGAAGCTGGATGGTGATGCGCTAAGACAAGTGGTGGACCAGCCACGGCTCCTCGACGGTATCAGTGGTTTCCAGTAGACTCTGATGTAGCCTGGGATGTTCTTCGAGCATCCAGGCAGAAAGAGGAGAGATGCAGGAACCACATCAAATCATGCGAAAGATGATGGGAAAGTGATACATAGCGAGTGACCTGGAGAACAATGTATTGCTGCCTGCTTGTGGGCTGCTGGCAGGATGAAAGAGGAGAGCTTAGACGTAGACTGACTCATAAGTAGAGTGGTGGTGATCGTAGATGGAGTCCACATGTAGGAGGACAGGCTTTGCTTTTGTGCATCATATAAAAGGTTACTTTCTCAGCGGTGACACATGCAGAAATGTTTCAGTCAGATTACAAATTCATCTAAGACTAATATTAATTCAGGTTTTGATTGACACAGCCTCACCACAGGTGAGGACGAGAGCTAAAATCAAACAGCTTTGACTGAGCAGGCTCAACCGCTCAAAAACCAATAAGCCAAACACTGGAGAAAAAAACTCACCTGATCGTGATGAAGTCTCTCAGCGGTGCAGAGACCCCGAGGAGACGGCAATTGTTTGACAAGGAGCTGCTGTTGGTGAGGATAACTTTCTTGGGATAAGTTTCTCCAACCTCAAAGTCCTGAGGGAAACAAATGAATAACGCTAAATTCAATTACAACCCAACCATTATTTCTAGCTGGGCAGATCGTGGCAACTCACCGTAAACAGGACGACCTCAGGTTTACTGAGGAACGAGGTTCCTTTCAGTATTGGCTCACACAGATTTTTCATGGACAAATTGAGCTTTGGAGTGGCTGGGGTTTCATTTTGGGTAAGTGAAATTGGTGCTAACTTCGGGTGTGAGGGTGTCTGTGATGAAAGAAGAGACCACAGAATGAAAAAAAATTATATTAGACATGTAGCAACAATGTTATATGATGGAAGTATAGTACTCTATACACAATACATTTGGAGTTGGCTTCTACGATGGAAAATGTAAACATGTTGGGAACCAAGAATCCAAAGGAGAAAAATAAGTTTTTTATAAATAGAATGGTGATTTTTATTGTTCTACGTTTAGTGCTTTAACCCCCATCCCATGCATCTTTTCTTCTTGTCATTATCAGCTGACATTGTAGCACTAATGTGTTCATCCATCCCAGCAGCCACTGCGGCCGTGAAGTGGCCTCGCATTTCTGGACGAGTGTAATTTGTATGTTTGGATCAGAGATCGCTCGCACTTGACTCGCACTCTGATCTGCGCTCGCTTCCAGGCGTCAGAAGCACGAGATGGAGTGTGAATTACAGAGAGAGAGAGCGAAGCAGACAGTGAACTTTTCAACATGACCGTCCGTAGTCATGTGATAGCCCAGCAGCAAAAGGCTTTATTCCAAATACATGTTATCACAGAGGCTGGTGGGGGTCTTCACCCTGGAATCTTGTCACAATCTAATCGCACCTGTCAAGTCTTCAATAATAAAAGTTTTCAAAAAATATTAGACTCATTAGTGATGCACGTTTAAATCCCAGAATTTTCAATAAAACGTTAAGGTGCGTCCCACTTTCAATTCAATTGCTGCATCCACAGACCTCTTTTCAACTTATCATTATCTGTGTAAAAGCAGCATCACCACGGATGAATGTCGAAGTTTGGGAGTGTTGCAGTGATAATAATCCAATGACAAATACATAATGCCAATAAAGCACCAAAATCTACCGTAGAACATTTTTAAAAATTTGAGTTAATGAGCATTTTATACAGTATTCGAAAAGATTTTGATAAAATTCAAATTATTTGATGAAGAAAATCTTTGTATTTATCAAAAAAAAAAAAAATACAAATCTTAATTCCTAGTAGGTAGGAAGCGACCATAGAAGACTTTTAAAGCAGTTTGGGTTGGTACAAACACCCCTGATTGATATGTTTAACCAAGATATGTTGTGTTATTGGTATTGGAATTCACCCACTTAAATGATGCGTCATTCACACCTCTCAAATAAATGCTTGGTCTGGGAATAGAACCCGATTTAGGAGTGTGAATTTTCATTTTAGGTGCTTGAGAGGACATTTTGGCATCGATTGCACCTCATATTTCTGCTCCCACAGTCCGGGAAACTCAGGTTCAGCCAGGCAATCATTGACAAGCTGGTGGTCCACTTCTGAGCGGTGGGCTTCCTCCAGGTCAGATGAATCAGACGAGGAGCTGCTTTCCGAATACTAGTGGAATAAGCATGTAATTATAGCAGAAATGCAGACTTATGTTGAGATGTATCTGTGAACTGGCACTCACGATGCGGTCTACTTGTTTAGAGGCAGAAACAGGGCCTGGATCGAGTGAACACCAGAGCTTTTCTTTCAGCCGATTCTCCAAAAACTTTCCAGTAGTTTCCAGTTTCAACTTTATAACTTCCTTCTGGCTCCTCTTTCTCTCTATTGGCTGTTGTTGTGGAAGCATTTTGGTCACAATCTTGACTCTGTTTGACCTCTGCCACTCAAATTCCCTGAGAAGGGCAAATCAACAGTTCTGCATTATACAGAAATGGGGTCATGTATACTGAAGCACACAGCGAGAAAAAAAACACCCACACGCTGCTGCATTGAGTAGGAGTGGAGGACATGTATGTGGGAGTAGAGAGGAGCAGAGAGGAGAGGAGAGGAGAGGAGAGAAGCAGAGAGGAGAAGAGGACGTACACTTGTTTTTGTTGTAGCTGTAATTGTTTCTGTCTACGGCTGCCGTTGTTGATGCCTTGGGCCTGCGGGGATTCTTTCTGTTGATTCTGCTGCTCTTTCTTTTGGGCACTTACTTTGGGTCTGCTCAGCTGGACTTGCATGCTCTCCTGAAGTAACAAGACAGAACTGGTGAAGCTATGATTATCTACAAGCAGCCTGTATTCCTCTGTAAGGCAGGTTCTATGGCAATAAACACAAGAAACCTGTGGGCTCCTCATAAAATCATTACCTCGTACATAAAGCTTCATGAGAGCATAATATGAGACAGAGCTCCACGTGTCTTTATTCATCTGCATTGCATCAACAAATATAGTACACATTTATAATTCAAAGTAACGATGTAATGCTGAAAATGAAACTGAGGACCGTTTGCATGAATAAATGATAGAATATGCCAAAGGAAATTTAAAGCAATATATTTATCTGTTGCTCACGTGTGTTGCTGCAATGCTCGACTTCAGCGTTTTGACAGCATTTATCCGCTTCTCTATAATCATACTCTTCTGCTGCTCCTTTTCAGCCTCTTCTTGATGCACCCTATGTATGAAATAAAGGTTTGGGGTTGAACATTTAATTGAGAAAATCATTATCGTTCACACGCGGAAATCCTCTGGTGATGAGAGAAGTGGATTAACTCACTGCATTGAAACCATTCAATAACTATTCATTTCAAGAACGTACCTGAATTTCTTTGCGTCGTTCGGGTGTTATTACTGGCAAATACAGAAGGAT
This sequence comes from Synchiropus splendidus, assembly GCF_027744825.2. Taxonomy (NCBI): domain Eukaryota; kingdom Metazoa; phylum Chordata; class Actinopteri; order Syngnathiformes; family Callionymidae; genus Synchiropus; species Synchiropus splendidus. The sequence goes on from NC_071351.1 coordinate 7,621,257, forward strand.
CTTCAACCCAATTTGCTCAAAAAAGGACTAAATTTAGCAGCTATGAAATGACATGTTGCTCTATAATTACACTCATCTGCGGCTCCAGAGCAGCATCCTCTCGATGTGTCCTATATAATCTATTTTTCAATAGAATATTGAATTCAGTGGATTAATTGAAACAATAATTCATAATTAATTTGTACAATATATATAATAACATGCGTAATAACATGGTATTTGACACACATCAAAATACATTATAGCGCTAAACAAATGCAATAATCCTCCATCCACCATCAATGTTTTCTTCATCATGGGACTCAATTCCATCTTTTTTCAATATTTTTCAGCCAGAATATTAGGTTTTTCTTGCTGAAATAGAAATAAAATCCAGTAGAAGAAGTCGAAGTTAAGTGTTAGAGGTCACATAAAATGGCTGGCCCTCTACACTGTAAGCGTTTCTTGGATGTGTAAGAGGTCACTTTATCCATATATTAATGTGTCTCATCATGTCTAACCGAGAGCTGAGATAATAGAGGACACAGGAAGTGTCTGACATGGTAGGACACCACTTGGCATGATGTTCTGGGGAGGAAGTAGGGTGCAGCTGGTATGAGACCATGGAGCAGATGGGCTGATTAGATCCCGACTCTGGCTGAGGTTCAGACCTGACCATCGTCCACTGTCATCCATCATTATGGCCTCAAACTTCCCTCTCTCAGACAAAGAAAAAAATTACATAGCAATGCAATGTGATGTCACTGGCTTCTCATGTACTTCTCCTGCTTTAACCTCTTAATACAGTTATCGGTGAAGTATGCTTTGGTTGTTCACTTCAACATGTGTTACCTTCTGATGCTCTCCTTCAAAAACTTGACCGCAGTCTTGCGATTTGTTCGCTCCTCCTTTATTTTCCTCTCATTTTCACTGAAGTCCATGACGGCTTGTTGACTATGAAAACACAAAAACAAGAATTCACATGAGAAACTGTTCCAACACAGGTACACATTCCCGTACTTCTCGAGTTGTTGCATCTTAAGCTGCAGGCTGTGACTGGCTTTCCTCTCCTGCTGCAACCTCTTCTTCGCCTTTTGGGTTTTAATGCGCTGAAAGGCCTGCTCATCTGCATACAACTCCTGCTGAATTGAAGAGAACCTTCCCAGCTCCACCTCCAACTCAGAGAGATCCAGCCTGCAACAAGAGAAATGGAATATTAAGCTAAGGCAGGTGCATTTATGAGCAGCAGTTTGCAGATTTAGATTTCCTCATACTGTAGCTATTTTCAGGCAACTGTCAACTTTTCTTGCCTCATAATAAAAACTGAACCTGCCTAACTTTCTCTGGAGCCATCTGTGCTTCTGCCCACCTGAGGTGTCGTAGCAGTGGTTCCACTGAAATAATAATTTTCCTCAGAGTGGTAGTTGGTGTCTGAACACCTATACTTTTTTTTTCCCAGAAACTCACTCTCGTTGCTTCAGCTCTGTGTTGATCTGTGCCTCTATCTCCGTTTCCCTCTGCAACTCCTGGTGGAGGCTTCTATGCTGAGCTTGCAATCGAAACAAAGCAACACTGCAAAACAAAACATGCAAACACTTGTTTGTTTAAAACGGAGAAGATATTCAGCAGTACCATCGAGCTTACCTTGACTCCCCAGCTTTCTCACCCTCAATTTCTTTCTCCAATTTCTCCTTGTGTGTCTGCAAACTTTGAATATTTTGTTGAAGTAGTTTGAGTTCTTCTCTGCAAAATGAGGTATTTCCATGAGGCAGTCAGGTCGGAGAGTTCAGCTTCAGGTTTATGATAACGAAAAGCTGTTGGCTGAAAATTTGACACACTTCAATAGCAACAAATTGCCCTAAGTTCTCCTGGCATAATGGTGGAGCTCAGCCCACTGAATTGTTCAAAAGGCAAACGTGGAAAGGTTCCATTAGACACATGTTTGGTCAGAACAGCTGCACACTGACCTGTGATGTGCTAGAGGAAAATTACATTTTTGTTGGGCAATGGCTACACGGGTCATCTGCTGCTTAATGGCTTGCATTGCAGACAAAGAAAAAAAAGCAAGAATAGTGGAGAAAGAGAGAGAATGTTATGGGGAATGCTTTTTTCTTCAGCTGCAACGATTTCCACCAAATAGCTAAATCAATCTCAAAGGCAAGATTGTCTGTGCAAACAGGACAGAATGGAAAACGGCACAGAAGAGAAGCTAAGAAAAAGGCAGTAGATACATGTGTTGGCTTCTACATATTACAGTGAAATTGTGCTTCTTTCTGTCTTGACTTTTAAAGTGCACAGATAACAGAGTTGTAGAGGTCAGACAGTTGGTTGGTCCGAACCTGGCATTCAGGATGTCACACTCCTTCTGCCTGCGAAAGCAGTCCAGCTGGTCCAGGTTTCGTCTCAGCTTGAACATCCGCGCCGTCTCCACGTAGGACATCCTTTTACTGGCGCTGGCTGCAGCCGCAAGGTCATCGTTTTCATTAGTCTCCCTATTAACAGATGCAAATAGAATCAAAAGGTCTGGAAGCTGTCATCTGCTTTAAGAAGAAACGCCAAAATGACCAATTTCTGTGCACATTTTCCAAGACATGTTAATGTTGGTGAACACAACCTTAACTTTCCATTTAGATGTCTGCACCAAAAATACAATCCTACGGAGCCCTGGAAGCGACATGCATGACTTCATTTTTTTTTCCCAAGATAACAACTATCTTGAGATAATTTTTATCTCGTGATAATTTTTATCTCAAGATACAATCCTAAATGTCAGCGCATGCGTAGCTGCCTCTCTGGCAAAGCATTTTGTATACGTCCTCCTGGAACCACTATGTGTCCCATGGCTTCGTAACTGTACGTCAACATTGTCAGTCACTGTCTGCAAGTCTGTGCGCTTTTAACACCCTGATCAAGTGCCTTCTACTCAAAATATTACCATATATGTTAAAGCTGTACGTATTACGCGTCCCTGGAAGCGACATGCATGACCTTATTTTTGTTATGCCGAGATAAAAATGATCTGTTATCTCAGGAGAAAAAAAAAATAAAGTCATGCATGCAACATGTGGTATTATTTTGAGAGGAAGCCACTTGATCAGAGTGTTAAAAGCGCACAGACTTTGCTGTCGGCAATATTCTGACTTGCAGACAGCGAATGACAACGTTGACAGACAGCTACGAAGCCATAGGAGACGTGGTGGTTACAGGAAGTAATTGTTTCTTGAGATGAAATTTATCTCGAGATAACTGTTATCTCGGGCTAAAAAAATAAAATAAAGCCATGCATGTCACATCCAAAAGAATAAACACATGCATGTCACTTCAAGGGCTCCGTACAATCCACTCTACATCCAGACAAACAAAAGCAATGGTCACTTACACATCCAAATACTCATTACTTGATTCTTCATCGTTGAACACGTCATTTTCTGGAGAAATAAACGGCAGCACATGGGTCAGGAGACTGGTATTATCTACTCAAATTAATTGCGACACTCTTACCGTTTATTTCTTCGTCACTATGCATGGAGCTAACTTCAGATGTATGCACAATATCATCACCATCGTCGTCCATCCGAGTTTGACCTGTGTATGACGCCATGATGCTAAACTGCTGATGCTAAAAGTAGCTGCTGGAGAATGACGCTTCAACTCTAATTTCCCAAGGCTGCAAAGACAAAAATGACATTAAAATGCAAAGCAAAATATTTACTTTCTTCTAGACACAAAACAAATGACAAATTGTGCCCATACGTTCCGTTTTTAATAGTTTATACCAAGTCGGCGCTTCAAAAGAGTTACTAAGTTAGATGCTAATCGTCGCGCCACACATTACACCGTCACATTATAAACTTAAAAAGAGAAAACTAGAAACATTAGGTCTACTAAATTCCAATAAATTAGTAAGTTACCTGACTTGTTGTTCTTTTTAAAGTTATTAATTCAACTTCTCCCGTGATGTCAAGCGGCCATGTTTGTTCAGGTCGCCATGGAAACGGGGAGGAGTCGTGAGGCGCACCTGAATGCGCGCGCAGCAAAATAAATAAAAACGTTTATTCAACTATTATAATGCAGACAAACATGAAAATCATGTAAAACATTTCGCAACTTATATATATATATATATATATATATATATATATATATATATATATATATATATCTTTCTCTCTCCCTATATATATATATCTTTCTCTCTCTCTCTCTCTCTCTATATATATATATATATATATATGCGTGTATATTGCGTGGATTGGATGATCAAAATCAGATATGTGAGCAGTAGCTTGGTTGGTGTGTGGTGTGCTAAGCCACAGCGTCAGGAAGAGTGAACAGAGTAGGCTGAATAAATAAAAACGAAGAATAGCAGGGTCATGTATAAAAAGAAGAAGTGAATAAAAATATACATTGACCCCTCAGTATTCACTCTTGCCTTATTTTTTGGTGTACAATTCATGACTTTCCTCAAAGCTTTAACACAAAGGCTCCTTCGATGATCATCGCCAACTTATATGTGGGTCACCTTAAATATATCTCAGCAAAAAAAAACCCAAATGGGTCATGAGAAATAGAAATCTGTGTGTTCAGCAAAACCTATTGTAAGGCATGAAATGTAGCGTATGGTGTTATCTGATGTTAACGGTGAGTGTAAATCCTCGATCCTATTGCACAGCACTGAGCTTCACTTTTAAACAGTCTGAGAAAGGGTTTAACACATTCCTCATGACAAGAAAAGACAGAAAATATTAGGAATATTTTAAGCTCTACCAGGATAAAAACCCCACACTTGTGTGTCCACACAGAGGGGCTGGTGTTATTTGAGGTAATAAGGTAAAGAACGGGATAAAGACATTAAAAAAACTGTGTGGATATGAAAAATGCATCAGATAGAGAGAGGCAGAAAGAGAATAAATGAGGGTGAGAGGAATAATTTGTGTTTGACAGATAGAGAGAACACAAGCCCCAACAGTGAATACATCAATGTGGTGCAGTCTTCCATCTCTATATCAGAAAACACAGATTCATATTCATGTGGGGAAAGGGACGGAGAACACTGGTTCAACGCTTCAGGTCTGTTTATGGTCCCAGGAGTGAGGCAGGAGAAACCAGGACAGGTGCTCTGCTGCAAGACCGCACATAGCAACCTGCACATGCTCTCTCACATAACGGTTACTGTAATTCTGATAAGATATTTCAGTGACTGAAATGAATATGAAATTAGAGATCACTTCTTTTTAGTTAATGCCCGAATATTTAGGCAACACATTAAGCAAATAACATTTAAAGAAAATCCTCTGTACATTGGAGGAGAGGTTTCATATAAAGAGAGTAGTGAACCCAAAACAAAACTGCATAAATAAAACAGTGGCTATCATGATGAGTGAAGTCAAGGAGCCGAGCTATCCAGTGGGAAACATGGAGCTGTCGATGTTTGAAGTCCACTCTGCCATGATAGTCTGCTCCACTTGTCATAAATAATGGTGCAAAATCCAAAATGGCAGCTGCTTCAAGCATGAGTGCATTTTTTCTACAATAATTTAGCAGATGATATTTACCTACAGTTTACACAACGGCAGCCTTGCTGAAATGAGGACTACAAAAATGGCCGCAACTCTGCTCTGACTGAAAGTATGAGTGGCAGAATAATTTAGAGCAGCGGTCAGATGTGTCACCCCAAAACCATATGATGCCGCATTAACCCCCGACGGAGAAGCGGTTTTGAGGGGGCTGTGTTTCAGTTTATCGTCTTTTCTTCCCTCAGTTACCTTCATTCTTGTAGTGAACAACATGAAATTCACAGTTTTATTAAATCAAAAAGGTGTATATTGAAAAGCACATTTTGGCCTCTTTAATAAAAAAAGCTAATTATGGAACAGGCTACATTCTATTTTTAGAGGTATCAGATATAGACTTGATATGGCAAATGTTGATCACTTGCTTGGGATTATACACCTTGTCATAGCTGGTTGTCAATCTACACCAGACCTGAACAAAACGTGACTGTATTTATGTGGCCCTCATAAAGTGTATTACTCAATATGATTCCATTCTAAATATAATTTGTGAAGTATTTACAACTTTTTTCTTTTTTTTTCTCCTTTTATTATGCATAATTTTGTATTATATTAATTTGACAAGTTATGTCTTTCAGTGGCCTCAAAATAATAATAATAAAAAACACATTTTGTAAAAAGGTTTCCTGTTTTTCCACAAACAGTAACTCTTGTATTTTCGACTTAAATAGATATTCATTGATTTCCATTCCATAGCAAGTGGTCACACTTTTCAAATCTTTATTTGCTGCATTTTTTGTTCACATATTTACTTCCATCTTAATTCTATATAACAACTGTTTTAGATTTGAGGGCCCCTCAAACAGTTGCGGTACATCATGTGGCCCCTGAGGATATGTAACAGCTCGCCCCTGATCTACAAAACAAATGAGGATAAAAACAAATCCGCTCATTTAAAGGCAGAAGGTCAGGGCATTAGCAGAGATGCAGAAATGTGTCAAATATTGCATCATATGACTGAATAATCTGAAGTCCCGGGCTCGTGATATGGCGTCCTGTCCCCCTCAGCCCCCTCATCTGTGGCCAGATTGAATCTGATGCCAAGCAACTGTGCAATAGATTAGTCTCTCTCTCTTTCTCACTCACTCCCTCTCTCTCTCTCTCTCTCTCTGCTGACACAGTCGAGTATCACAAGCGTTGAATCCCCCTCTTAATTTAGTGCGCTTGGAGGGTCGCCTTCCTTGAACCTCCGCTCTCTTCTCGGTCGTTTCCGGGACGCAGGGGAGACGCTGGAGGCATCCGATCATGGGGTCAGGATCACCTTCATCCTCAGCTTCTTCCGCAGCGTCCGCGCCAGACTTTACTTTCTTCTCCGCAGCGCCGGATCACTACGGGAGCGCACTATAATCGTCCTCCGGGGCTTCACTCTTCTGCGCACTCGGGGAAACTTTTTTTTTTTTAATCCATTTGTTTGACTCTTCTTCAAACTAAGTCAGTGGAATGGAGGTTCCAACTTTTCTATTGGCGACTCTGGCTGTGCTCTTTGTTGGCGGGGATATTTTCACCAGGTGAGCGCTGATTCTTTGTTTTTGTTTGATATTTAGTTCACAGTTTCCTCCGATTATTTGGTTAAATGTTGCCAGTCCTGAACCAAGATGATGATAAGAACCTCACATTCTGTTGTTGACCTCCGGGTGAATGCACACGCAGGTGAGGTCACTGGCTGTCTGCTCTAATGTCAAGCATCTCCTCTCCAGTTGAGCTTCACAATAGATGCCAAAATGTGATTCTATATTTTAAGAGTCAGAGTGGTCTGTTAAAAGCAATGAACACATTTTAAATGTATTTTCTCTAGCTCTTGAATAAATGTAAGTCTTATATTTTCACTTAAAATGAATGGGAATTCAGTTTCTCAGGAAAAGAATCACTGCAAATGTTACATAAATGTAAATCTACAACACAAATTCAACTACACGGCCTTCATTGTTTCAACTCTGGCACCAAGCTTGAACCCTCAGGTTGTGTTTAGGGGGAATAAACTGCTGATGGTTCGGGAATTTAATGAACTTAGCATTGCCACGTTGCCGTCAGAAGAGAAACCTGACCAGAAGGGCTTCTTTTCCCACATTATCATCATCAGCGTGGCAACACTTGTAAACATGTGGGTGGTCGGTCCAACGCCGAACAGCTGCTTTGTCCACCGCCCCTGAATATTACATGCAAGCTTATATAACGCTGATGCTTATTATTAGTGTGAGCCTTTCTATACATATCTCTTGTAAAATAAACGTCATAAAGTGAAAAGAAAGTTGGGTGTTGTTGAGTGAAAGTCTATTTTTTTGGTGTCAGTTTTGCTAAAATAAACAAAATGGAGGATTGATCTGTTATTGATGTCATGAGAAGTCCTTCCCCAGCAACTCAGCTCTTGCGGTATGGACTAAACTGTTCAAGGAAAATGTTCTTTATCACCATCTTTCAGCTATCAGACGTCACAGGTTAGATTTCTACTAGTATCAAGCAGCCACCAAAATTGACCATTTATAACTGCTCTGTGTGAAATGGGTTTTGTTGTTTTATGAAATCAACCTGATATTTTAAGAAGTTAGATATAAATCAAATTCATCTCATTTCAAATTTATGGAATATTTGACTTGCCTGTCTAATACTGACAAATATAGATGGAATGAATATTAATTTCGTTCTATCCAAGATGACGTAAGATTTTAGGATGTTTGCTAAAGGCGTGAGAATGGGAATAGCTGGAAAAATAGTGTTCTGTTAATCCAACTGTCACCTATTCTGAGTTGTTTGGAAAAAAACAATGTTTTGACAAAATCATTGTTTTTCACGAATATTATGTAAAATATTCGCAAATCCAAATCACATCAAAGTTCATTTATTAGAATTATTCGACTGTCTGCTGTGTTTTAGTTTGTAAAAATGTCCAGTTTCTTCCGATTTTAATCAGAGCTTTCACATGAAACCCTCAGAACACCACAAGTCAGCAGCGTTGATCGTGAATTGAAATACATTTTTGTCCGGCAGAAACAGCCATAATGCATCTGGCACACTGGGATTGGTGGGAATAAAAATAATATTGCAAATAATAACCAGTAACATCGGCTTTGCTTTCAACTGCTATATTCGCCTTGATCAGTATTTATTTCTTGTCGACCTCATCTTTTTTTAACATGAGGATCGGAAAAATAATAATCATGAAACACTCATATAGAGAGGCTACACAGTTGAGGATGGAGGAGGTGCACAGCAGTGGAATATCCAGTTTGAGATCCTCCCTAACTTCTTTTGAAGTTGCCCACCCTTGTTGAGATGCACCCGTGTAGTGATGCACTTGAGTATATGCTATTAGAATCAGCACCACCAGTGGTTGCCATGTCAACAAGCCTGCTCAGTTTCTTTCAGGTAACCGGGTTTTGTTTCTCTGTAGAAATCACCCTGGCAGAGGGTTTTGGTGTCGACGACTCCACTACAGTATATTTTGACTGCAAATGTATAATCCTCGAACCGCTAGAATTTGGCAACACTGTTGTTTCCCTCTTGCCAGTTCATCAGCGCGGGAGTTTAAGCTGGCGTAAATGGCTTTCCCTGGCCTCACTCACTGTTATGATCATTTCCCTCCCAGTGCAATGTGGACTGTGGGCTTTTTCCTGCACCTCATTATGTGTCAGCTCCCCAGTTCTCTCCTTGTCACAAACTGGTGTGTGTTCAGCTCACAAACCACTGCTGGTCTTGTGTACATTGTAGCAAAAAAAAACTTACTTCCTAAAGTTGCCGCAGAGCTGTTTTGGTGAGGGAGTCTTCATGAATTTGAGTTGACAGATTGGTATAATGGCTGTAAGAGTAATATAATAGATGCCACCTTCACCTTCTTCTGCCGCTTATCCGGGGTCGTGTCGCGGAGACCAGCATTCGGAGAGAGGAAGCCCAAACTTCCCGATCCGCACAAACCTCCTCCAGCTCTTCCTGGGGGATCCCGAGGCGTTCCCAGGCCAAACCGGAGACATCATCTCTCCAGCGAGTCCTGGGTCTTCCCCGGGGTCTCCTCCCGGTAGGACATGCCCGGAACACCTCCCCAGGGAGGCGTCCAGGGGGCATCCGGATCAGATGCCCGAGCCACCTCAGCTGGTTCCTCTGGATGTGGAGGAGCAGTGGCTCCACCCCGAGCTCCTCCCGGTTGACCGAACTCCTCACCCTATCTCTAAGGGTGCGCCCAGCCACCCTGCGGAGGAAACTCATCTCAGCCGCTTGTATCCGCCATCTCATCTTTCGGTCATGACCCAAAGCTCGTGACCATAGGTGAGGGTGGGAACGTAGATCAATCGGTAAATCCAGAGCTTCGTCTTGTGACTCAGCTCCCTCTTCACCACGACGGTCCGATACAGCGACCGCATCACTGCTGCCGCCGCACCAACCCATCTATCAATCTCACGCTCCACGTTTCCCTCACTCGAGAACAAGACCCCGAGATACTTAAACTCCATCACTTGGGGCAAGAACTCTCCACCGACTCGGAGAGAGCAAACCACCTTATTCCGGTCGAGAACCATGGCCTCAGACTTGGAGGTGCTGATCCTCATCCCGGCCGCTTCACACTCGGCTGCAAACCGCCCCAGTGCATGCTGAAGGTTCCGGTCCGATGAGGCCAGCAGATCTATAATAGATGTAATAAAATAAAATAAAAATGAAAGAAATTGCATTACTGTATGCTTTATATCATAAAGTGAGGAAAATTCTTGTCAACAATATCATGAGGATTATGGATATAATAACGTGCAAACACGACACAATCACTATCTACACTTTCTACACGATACTTTTTATTTCCCTCAATAGGACAAACACAATCTTAGTTCAATGTATTAGAGTAATAAGATACTATGTCTGATAGATCGGGAGCAAGGCTTTGTTTGACAGCACTAATCTATAAAACTTCGAAGGTGCTGTGACGAAAACTATCGAGTGACGCATTAAATAGGATTTCTGCTGCAGCTTTGCTCTTTAATGTTGATAAATCCTTGGCGCAGGCAGGTTTGAGTTTACTGGAGGCTTAACTAATGACATTAGGGGAGACTGTGTTGCATTTTCCTTCAGTTTTCAGCGCTGCGTCTCACCTGGGGAAACAGTTTTTGGCAGCTCCGTTTTGATGGCAGATGAATTACAGATAGAGACAAAGATGCGGGTTGTGGGGACAGAAAAGTCTACCTTTATTTCTCAGAGTTAAAGGTTGACTAAGTCACCACAATGGCTTTATATACTCTCAGAAAGATTCTAGTCAGAAGGGAGGATTTAGAGAAGCTGTCGCCTCCATCTGTAACGCTTAAGTTGTTACTGAATCGTGTGAAAATAAATGCAAACACTGCAGTAGGCTTTAAATTCAGAGCTCATCCTGACAATTCACGCAGCCTCATAATTGAGTTTGGCTAGTCTAAGCTCAACAAAAGAGACAACGATAAATGAGCGGCCATATTGAAATAATTGGCTTGATAAAATCGACCTGGTACGTTCACGCAGGTGTCACTTTCCTTGTAATCTGTGTGAGAGCCTGAGTCAGCGGACGAATCCGTTCGACGATTCTGACATTCACCAATAACACTGCGAGCTTCTGTTCCGCAGCTTGAGTCGGGGATCGACATGTCGGTGGCAGAGAATGTGATTTTGACCTGTTTGTCGTCGTGCGTCCTACCTTGCTATCAGAGGATGCAAGACTGGATTTTGCTTTTTTTTTAACAACACTGGAAATAACACACAGCACATCTGCTTGTCGCATTCCTTTGCATGACACTGGCCTTTATTTAATGTCTGTATTGGCTTTCGCCTGGTGAGGATTTCCTTTGACTGATCCGTCCTTAAACATGACTTTTAATACACTGCTAACAACAACATAAACAAGTTGATGTGTGACTCCAAAATAGTCAAAAATGTGCCCTTCAGGAAGCAAAAAAAGACTGCTTTCATGCACCACTGAAGACAGTCAAACCCTTGTCGAGCTCCACTGACCTGAACATAAACCCTCAACGTTTCCACCAGCCTGTGTGGCGCCCTCTTTCTTCTTTTTCGAAATACTCTTTTTCCATAGCTCAGTTTTTTTTTTAACCTACTGTTTTACAAATTGTGTGGGAAAAGAGTATGAAGCTATTATGTGACCCCATTAAAGGACTAAACAGAGGGGAATGAATGTGTGAATGACTGAAAATTGTAAGTTGCACCACTGGGGTTTTAGTGGCGCACATTATCATCTGCACTGACTCCTTATTCAGAATACAGGCTGAAGTGAAGGGCTGCTTATGGCTTTTATTTTGTACATTTGAATTTCTACCACATGAGACTGAAAACTTGCTTCTGAATTATTTAATTGAATATTATTATACGATGTAGTTTGAATCTGAATTTGCAAGCTACTGAATAATATATGTTATTTATATTTAATTTATTTCTTTAAACATCTGCTTAACTATCTTGACTTAAAGTGTTTCTGATTTTCCCTATTGAATATAAAAATTCAATAGGGAAAGAGAAGGAAGAGACAAGTGGCTCTGTTTTGACAGAAAAATTGTTACACTTAACTGAAAAGAAAACAAGAGTCAATGCTTTTATGAGAAACCAGATTCACCAGTGGATAACCGTGGTCAACACGGAGCAGAGCAGACCTTTCTGGGTGGTGATCTACCCCTGGTGATCTGAACATCACTGACTCTGACTCCTGGTTCATGACCTCAGTCTCAATCTTGACTCCATCAGCATGGACGTGGAACTGGATGCTACTTCCTGTTGTGTAGTGAGTGAATAGATTCTATCAAAATCAATTCAAAACAGTAAAAATGTTAGGGAAAAACTGCTGCCGGGTCAAAAAAATATGAAAAATAACTTGGTTAAGAGTCCTGGTTAAGGTTTTGGTTGGTTAGGTTTATACAAGGATACAAACAGAAAATGCATTGAAAACTATCTAATAAAATAATTAGCTTTAAAATACTAATTCTTTCATGGAGGAAACATGTATGTCTGTTTCCTTGTGTTATTTGCTGTGATCATTTGTTCTGGTGACATTTATACAAGCATAAAACAAACGGAAAACTGACATCCGATCCTCCTTTTGTGTTCACACTGTCAATGTATGAAGCCCTTTCTTTAAATATCATGGACAGAAAAAGCATCATGAAAGTGCTCTTCCTCTCTTCGCTCCATCTGTTTAATGTTATCTCATAACCCGGCGCCTGTGTGCACAGGCCTTAAGAGAGACATTACGGTTCTTTAATCTAGAAAATTAGAAATGTCTTGAAATACACATGTCGGCGAGGAAAGGAGATGTGCAAATGTTGGGCCCACCAGGGGAGCAGTGAAATAAATACAGAGCTCTTTTATTACTTATTTATATTCTCCTCAAGATGCAGCATTTCTTGGAGAGGAGGAGAGCTGGAAGGTGTGAGGTTGGGATGAAGCTTTATCCATCTGAAGAAATATCTTCTAACTGCTGTCAATGGAAGCTGGACTGCAGTTTGGATGTCCAATGTCAGGATTTGCATGAAGCTAGACACTTCTTCTTAAAAGTTCTATTGTAGTATGAGTTCAGAAAAGTCGCAAATCGAAAAATATTTTATATTTATGTAAAAAATATGCTATGTAGTAGTTTGTAAATAGATTAACTTGGAACGGACCAATATATTTCAGTAAAATTTGAAGGTTGGCTGGGAAGTTTCTATAGGTTTGTCAGAAGTACACATGTACAAGTTTGACAGGACCCAAAGAATCTTTTCCACAATTCAGAGGGCTATTGGAAAAAAGAGAAAAAAATAATAAGGCTGCCACTGTTTACATTTTCCTCATGTGTTGTTCAGTGCTGCTAGGTTTTGACTGTTTAGAGCAGTTTAAACAGAAAAAAAGCCGAAAAAAACAGCTGAAATGTTCAACCTTAGGGCATGGTGCTGTCTTTGAAATGATGATGAATCAAATCTTTAACCTGTCCTCTGCATATACAAGAAACTTTGACTCCAGGACTCATGTTATTCAGTTTACCTGGCAGTTAAAGAGAATTGAAACGTCCTGGATCTGGACAAGCCTGTTCAGGACTGAGCAGCGTGGTGGTCTCTCTTTCAATGACTGCCGTGGCCTTGTAGTTTTGAGAGAGACTAAGACTCAACACTCCCAAACTATCTTTCTGGCAAAGATAAAATCGTTGCCGATTAATTAGTAATGCAACCTTGTTAAAGGAGAAACTCAATAATTATTTTATAACTTACATGTCGAATAAGATCAAACAGCATTTAGCCCTTCATTTTATTCATGGACTCTTAAAGGGAAGTATATATATTTTATTTGAATGAGGATAAGCTTAAAACTACATGTGGCACTTTTCAATGAAACGTGATTTCCATATTCCATATTTCCATCTTCCATACTTGTTTTTTAAAGTTATTTATCAAGCAAAAAGTGGGGGCTGTGTTGTTCAGAAGAAGGGGGAGGAGTGGTATAGTTGATGGAGCTGCTCTTCTAAGTTTTCTGAAAGGTTTTTCGTATCCTTTGGGATCGAGTAGCCTCGGGATCCCCCGGGAAGAGCTGGAGGAGGTTTGTGCGGATCGGGAAGTTTGGGCTTCCTTGCTCCGAATGCTGCCTCCGCGACCCCAGATAAGCGGCGGGAAGAAGGTGAAGGTGAAGGTTTTTCCGATCACTGAAAGATAGATCTGTGCTTGTGTTGCCGCAGACCAACCAGGGTGTCGGTGCTCACCCTTCTACATCGCCTGCGAGCATCAACAGTATTATAATAAAGTCAGAAATGTGGAGCTCAGTGTGCCACGCCATCTGTAACCTCGCAAGTGTGACTGCTTCTCTTCAAGGAAAAGCTCCAGTTTTCCAGCTTTAGCAACTGCTAATGAGAGAACAGAACCCAGGAGTCATGGCGTGATTAATGAATTCGCTTGTCTTCTCCCATTCATTTTCAACCTGACAGTGAGCTATAAATAACAGCACACAGCAGAGGCAGCCAGGAGACGGTCATGAAAAGCAGAGGCAGAGACACACACTATTTGGGTGTCACTCAGCAATATTCAAGACTCAATCACTTTAATGTCACTATGAAAACATGCCTCTGTTTGTCAGCTGGAGTCAGGTCCAGATTTACTGCGTTGCAAAGCTGCCACCTGGTGGTCATTAAGTGGTGCTGCAGCTACAAGAGTTGACTGAAAAACAATCCTGTCATCCCAAAGGAGCCCAAGATCAAACAAACACGAGGCTGACGGGAGTGTAAAAAGGTTGTGCTCTAATCCAAATCAAACACGCCTCTCAAGTATTGATGTCTTTATTTTACAATTAAAAGGTGCGCACGCTTGTAAATCAGAGGTCGCGTTTCATAAAAGAAGAAAGGCTTGAGCTGAAGGCTCACTGCAAGATTTGAGAGGCCCGGATTTGGATCAAAACCAGCTGCTTGGTATCATTGTACCTCATGTAAATGGGAACATAAAATAGAAATAAGTCTATTACTGTCTTTGTTTTTAAAATCACATCACAACCTATTTTATTTTTAATTTAAACTTTTTTTTAAATTTATTTTTAGGTTATTAATATTACTATTTTTTTTAAATTTATTTATTTTTTTCTCTGTGTGATGCTCTTCCTGACTGCACGCCCTTTCTTGCCTCTATTGCTGCTGGAAATGTAAATTTCCTGGAGGGAGTCATCCCAACGGGATCAACAAAGTCTAGTCTAAGTCTAACATATGTTTGACCGTCCAGATTCATTTTTGGAGTATTAGCACAAGCATGTCTTGCAAAAAAAAGTGATTTGGAAGGCTTTTACTCTCTTTGTGAGTGAGTTTCCTGCTCTGTCTGAACAAGTTTGTGTTTGGGATTTCTCCCGTCCCTGTTCATATTTGGATTTTTCTGCAGTGGAATATTGATGCGATTGAATGACTGCTGTGTTCTGCTGTTTGTCTCCTGCAGGGCCATGCTGAGTGACATTGGAGACTATGTAGGTACTGACATTGAGATATCCTGGTTACCTAATCTGGATGATTTAATGAAGGGCTATGCCAGAAATTTTCGCCCTGGGATAGGAGGTGAGTATGAGATCTAATGCTCGTGACATTGGGCTACGCTTCACCCCCTCACATTTACAGCCATCCTTAGCAGACGTCACCACAAAACCACTGTATTGTAGCGCTGTGCGTTTTCAGATTCTAGGGCTGAATATATGGAGTGACATTTAGCAAGGTCTTGTGAAGGGATTACAGAAGACAATTCATCCAAGGACAATGATGTTGCTAAGAATGGCTGCAAGATGTGAAACACCCAATGACCACAGCGATAGATTTCTCAATCTCACAGCTTAACTCAGCTGAGCCAAGAGGGAGCGCTACACCGGGCTTCCAACTGTGTTCCACACACTGACCATACCGCTTTCTCATCGGCTGACTGGAGGTCTGCGCCCCGAGGCTGTGGTGGCCATTCAGGAATCATGAATGTTGTACGGCTTCCTGTCGTTCAACTGCTTCCATATGTCGCCTCATTTAGCTGACGCTCAATTCAAAGATAACACGAGGTGCTTGCAAGCTTGAAAATAATTTCTTGACTTGATATGTCAGTGAGTATTTTGGTTATTAGGTCTGGGAATAATTCATTAAAATGGATTAACAATATAAAAAAGCAGGCTTGAAAGTGCCAGTGAGAAAATAAAAAAAATACTGTACTTTACAACTATTATATTATATTATATTATATTATATTATATTATATAAGATGCGGACTAAAATAGGGAAAGTATTCAATAAAATAAGGAATTGCATTGTTATTATTTGAATTATTCACCAGGGAAAAAAGCATGTCATATGCAACATTAAAATATGCAGATATTTGTAAAATTAAATTAGAAGAAAAGTTGCGGTTGAAAAAGTACAGTTGTGGATCATAAACAACAATAATTAAAGGGTCAAATAAAACTTAAAAAATACATTTTCATAAAAACGCATAAGTAATAATGTAATAATAATGTAATAATATAAAGAAAAAAGGTTGAAATAAAAAGCGTATTTCTTGAAGATCAGTATGCAAATGGTTATAGATTTATTGTTCCATGAATAAAACAATTATCTTAAATGACCTTGTTTTGCTGTCATTTATTGTTGGCGTTGAAGTCGATGAATTCATCTTAACAACCTCTCTGACGTGAGAGGGAGCCGTACGAGGTTGTTAGACTCCGATTCCTGTGGTTCTCCGCTGACCTTGGCGGATGTAACCGCCCGCTGAATATCACCACGCAGGTTTACAGCCAATTGAGCCCATTTGCCTGCCACGATTATGGGAGCGTTGAAAGGTGGCGAATGTTAATGCATGATTCCTTAATGTTCAGCATAAAGAGCCTCTCTGTTCCACGCCAGTGGGCATCCGATCGAGACACTTCATGCTCATCGTATGGCAGTACTGTATTGTTCAAGTGTGTGTGTGTGTGTGTGAGTGTGTGCTGGCAGAAGCTCACCCGCTGCAAGTCCATGATAGCTCAGTGCTGTTTATGAATACCCACAGTGTGATGTGCCACTTAGCTCTCTGAAACTGCATAACGCTTAATCTCTACGCACGGCAGGAGTGTTTGGGGTGATAGTGGGAGGAAGTGAAACAGATGGGAGGGGAAATCCACATTGAAAGGGGTGTTTGTTTGAAGGAGGGAGGCTTGTTTTCTCACTTCTCCACGCCACAGGTCCGCCAGTCAACGTGGCCATGGCGATTGAAGTGGCCAGCATCGACCACATCTCCGAGGCCAACATGGTAACGTCACCCTCTTCCCTCCGCGCTTGAACCATTGCTGGAAAGATCAAAGATCCGCCATTTGCATAATCCCGATTTATCCCACTCCAGGGTTTGGAACTGCTCAGTTTGAACATGTGTGACGCACCGGCTGATTTGTTAGATCATTCGATACTTTCAGGCATCTTGTGTGCGCAGCTCCTGAGTATATTTGCATGAAGCATTTAGCTCCCCCTCTATTTACAGGAGCGGAACATTTTAAAGATAGATGACATAAAGAAATGGGACAATTTCAAATGTTTCTCTACTCTCTTGTCAGAAATGTTATCCCATTGTTTTGCTCTAGATTTATGTGGATCCTGTTTTGCTGATTCATTGTTGGTGTCCTCTGGCAGGAGTACACCATGACTGTGTTCCTGCGGCAGAGCTGGCATGACGACAGGCTGTCCTACAACCACACCAACAAGACGCTGGGCCTGGACAGCCGCTTCGTGGATAAGCTGTGGCTGCCGGACACCTTTATCGTGAACGCCAAGTCCGCCTGGTTCCACGATGTCACCGTGGAGAACAAGCTGATCCGCCTGCAGCCCAACGGAGTCATTCTCTACAGCAGCCGGTACGAGCCCGTGCTTTTCAGTCCTCTCTCGGTCCCTGTCAAATAAACTGCGAACATCTCTCTTCTTATAAAAAATGAATGCCCTCCCTTGAACCACACAATAGCGCAAACATTGGCAACATCTGAAGCTCCAAAGCTGCGGGATCTTCTGAAGTCTGTTTAACGCTAACTTGGCTTGGTCTTCGGGGCCTGGCTGTCATTTCAAGTTCTGAAAGTCTGTGAGTTCTGTGTTGCTATGATATTCACTTTCTGCAATCCCAATCGTAGACGCTGTTGGTTGACTGCTACAAAGAGGGAAAACAGAATAAAACATCAGTCGCAATTCTTTTTTTTTTTCAGCTTTGGCTTTGAGTGACCGACGCCTGGTCTGCAAACGGGTCAAGCGCTGTAAAAACGATGGGAAAACATAAGCATAAAAAAAACAGTTTTTGAGACGCAAACTAAAAACTAATGTATATTAAATATTACTATGGTAATAACTAGCTTATTACAATTCCATTTTATGTTAGGATCCCTTGGCTCGTCCTACAGTTCGTTTTGTAGAAATCACGAAAGAGTTTGGTGGTTTATACAGAAGGGGACAGCCACATATCTGATTTCATTTGGCCTCTGGCATCTATGCGACTTTCAGACGTTGCAGCACAATCTCCCTTTGAGATACTCTAATCTTGTAGGTGCTAAACTCCCTTGTGGCGATGCCATTCCTGTTTGACACAGTGTCTACTGGCTGCGTCCTCCTCTGGCTTAGCTCTTCTTGACATCATGAGTGTGAGTGCTCCTAGGTCCAATAGTGGAAGAGTCACAGAGTTTTATTTACACAACAAAGAGTCCAAGATAATCCAAAAAGCAATAATCCAGAATGGCATCGGTTTACTAGAAAAGGCAAACGTACAGTAGGGATCCACTGACACCTAAAATAATAAACACAGGAGGTGGAGAACGGCTGGATGCACTATGCAAAAAGAAAAAAGGAGTCACTTACTCGATGAAAAACACTGGCAACACCAGGAGAGTTTGCAGCATAGATTCCAATAGACAAGAACACAGAGGAGTAAATGCACGTCCATGTCTAGTGCCCCGGCCTGACATGCCATCTTACTTCACTCCAACCTCATTTCACTCGCAGTTTAAAAACAGAGAGGACCCCACCCGGTGGCAGAGTAGAAGATTACCACAGTGGCTCCCAGCGTATCATCATCTCCCTGTTTCCCTTTTTATTTTTGTTTGGCCAGTTTCCATCCTGCAAGCTGTGTCTGCTTGCTGCTATTACAGAGCAGCTCATAGGAAACCAGCTGGGGATGATGAGGCGCATTTGCCTCTGAGATGCCAAAAACAATCCTGAGAGAATAAAATGTCATGCTGTGTCCTTCCACACAGGTGCAGTTTGATCTTGAATATTAGATACAGCTCAATAAAAGTTTGAGGAAGTTTGGGAAAACCACTATCTGTGTGGAGTGAGTTTCCTACAGTGTAAAAAAAGACAATAAAATACATGTCAGACGAATAATATGTCTCTCAACTATGGCCAAATATGCGTGTCGGCACAACAAAATTGGAAAATTCCCATCATGCAGTTCTGATTTTGACCCACTTTACATAGCAAGGCCCTGTGTTCCCGCGTGGTGTGGTCACACACAAGCGGAGCTTCACGGTGAGAGTGCAGAACATCTACCATTGTCCTGGAGAATGTGCCTGATCGTCCATCAGACTTTGATACCCTTTTGGATTGCTCTCGATATCTCGAATCCAAAGGATCTCATGTACACTTTTGAGACGTTTCAACATGTCTTCATGGAAATTGGTTCTCATTGTACACAGCGTGTACGGTTGCTGCAGAAGAAACTCCTTCTTTAAACCATTTGTATCTGTTCTTCTCAACCGTTCCACTGTTATTGGTTCCATCGTCTTGCATGTTGGCTCATCATTTTCTTTTGTTCTTTAAACTTTATTCTACCATGTAATTGATACCAATATACCTGTGGTGGTTTACAACTAAGCAGATGTGTCATGTTGCCGCATTATTTTCTTTCAAACCTGTTTTTTCTATTAAAGTGGACACTTATACACCCATAATGGTAAACTGATGTCATGTTGGCACACTCTTTTTATTTAAACATTCAACAATTCTTGACAGTTTTTTGCACAGCAAAATAAAAGTGTGGATATGCTATTTGGAATTTTGTATTTATTTGAATTTAGGTAACTAAAATATTATGCAGCTTTTGCTAATAATACAAATCATGCTGTTGAGCAAATAAATATAGTAATATTGGCAAAATGAAGAGGTAATAGCAATAGAAATTCACAGAACAGCAGAAATGTAATTGGTACAACAATGAAATGTCACGTGAGAATTTTTTTTTTACTGTGTACGAACATCAAACATCAATGTTCATGCATCTGTTTCCAGAATTACTTCGACTGTGGCGTGTGATATGGACCTCACCAAGTATCCCATGGATGAACAGGAGTGCATGCTGGACTTGGAGAGCTGTAAGTTTCCCACGTCAGATAAGCGTGTGGTCTATGACTGTGCTTGAAGTGGCAACATGTGTGTTATAAAGGAAAGTGATGGTTGAAGATAGAAGCTTGCTGCAGAGCTAATGGCAGAACGTAGACTTTCACCTGGCTGTGATTTCTTTCATGTCTTCCTCAGACGGCTACTCATCCGAGGACATTGTGTACCACTGGTCGGAGAGCCAGAGACACATCCACGGGCTGGACAAACTGGAGCTCTCCCAGTTCACCATCACCGACTACCGCTTTGTGACCGAGATGATGAACTTTAAATCCGGTGAGCGCTCCCGGTGAACTTCATCGAGAGAGCCTTTTTTGAAGCCGGCGAGTGGTTTTCTCTGGTCATATTCTATGCACAGACGGAATGGGAGACGTCTGACTTGCAGCTGAGCCAGGCAGGAGGTTGAGGAGATGATAGGACGCGCGGCTGAAAAGATGCAGACTGATGCAGTTTTCTTTTCTTTTTACACATTTAGATTCTCTCTGTAAGGTTGGCTGAACCTTGTGATGAAATAAGAAATAATAGAAGGCTCCTCTCTTTTCACCGTGCAGCTGGAAGGTTCCCACGGCTCAGCCTTCGATTCCAGCTGAGGAGAAACCGAGGCGTCTACATCATCCAGTCATATATGCCTTCTATATTACTGGTGGCCATGTCCTGGGTTTCCTTCTGGATCAGTCAGTCGGCAGTTCCGGCTCGAGTGTCTTTGGGTTCGTGCGACTTAACCAAGTTCATATACAGTCCTGTTCTTCTTGACATTGACAGCGTTTTTTATGGAGTAAAAGGTCTTTGTTTTTGCTAGGTATCACAACTGTCCTCACCATGACAACGCTGATGGTCAGCGCTCGCTCCTCTCTGCCACGAGCGTCAGCCATCAAGGCGCTCGACGTCTACTTCTGGATCTGCTACGTGTTTGTGTTCGCGGCCCTCATTGAGTACGCCTTTGCTCATTACAATGCTGACTACAGACTCAAAGAGAAGGCCAAGGTGAAGGCCAACAAGCTGAGCTCGGAGGTGAGCCACTCATTCCCATCATGCTCCTTTATCAGCAGATAACAATGTGCAGCTTCAGGGGGGTGTTGTTGCCAGTAATGAGCATGTCTGTCAAACACAGACCTGGGCCGCACTTTAAACCTCCCCCCAACCATTGACAAGCTTCCACCCACCTGACCTTCGCAGGGACTGGGAAGTGTTGAAAAACACAACGGGGGAAGAAGCTTTTACCTGCGTGGAGACACAATATCCACCTCCATTCACCGATGGAGTTGTTACTAAGGCGCTAGCTGTTGTTCTGAAAAATGCCTGAAGAAGAGATTTTATTTTTATTAATGACTAATACACTTTTAACTTTGAGAAAACAGAGATGATTCGCTCACACTGATTTGCTGATCTTATCCATTTCTAAACACACAAAGCGCTCATTTCCTTTGTGTGTTTTTTGACAGTCCTAAACTGGTGAAGCTCTTTTGAATAAAGCTGCAGGTCCAGTTGTCTTGAATCCTCAAAGTACCGTTTATTAAATGCATATTTAATCAAGGCGGTCTGTAGCTGAATTCTTATTAATAAAGTATGCATGAACTGGAGGAGATAGTTCAGAAGAATTTCAGGAAGTGAGACCAAGACTGAGACCAAAACTGAGCGCAGACCTGACAGTCTATTTGTTGGACTGAATCGCATCAGACACACTGTCATTTGCTTCGGAATAAAGGTCTGTCATGAACAAACTAAACATAAATAAAATAAAATAAAATAAAATAAAATAAAATAAAAGAAACAAAGGTTGATCTCAAATTCAACAGTCTGATGGCCGAAAGCTGT
The DNA here is from genome assembly GCF_027744825.2 of Synchiropus splendidus. Classification (NCBI taxonomy): domain Eukaryota; kingdom Metazoa; phylum Chordata; class Actinopteri; order Syngnathiformes; family Callionymidae; genus Synchiropus; species Synchiropus splendidus. The sequence goes on from NC_071351.1 coordinate 7,643,445, forward strand.
TCCTGTGACGGGTAAGAGGGATAAACAGTCGGGTCGGCTCTGGTCCGACCTGCACGTCTCTGACTCCAATGTTGGGAGAACTAAGGGTTGAAATGTGAAACAATAAAAAGCAAAAAACTCAATCGACGGTTGAATGAGTGAGTCGGCGGCTAGAGTCGTGACATCATCGCTCTCTTTTCAGTGCTTGTGTGAGTTAGCAAGAGGAGAAATGGCATATACCTTGAAAGTATGGGGTCAAAGCCTACTGTTTAAACACTACAATCGGATGTGTTGGCATGTTTCTTCTTGCACTCTGACAGTCGGGTCGACGATCAAAATCGCGGTTAGCTGCAGACTAGACCAGCCTCACAACGGTGTGATACAGTATAGCACAGAAACTTCACTTTTGACCTTGTTCCTGAAAGTCAGCAGCCCTTAGGACACTCTTGTCTCTCTCTGTTTCCCTCTCTGTAGTCTATTGTGAAGAATGGCAAACAGGCAATGGTTCTCTTTTCCTTGTCTGTCACCGGCATGAACCAGGGGGTGATGATTTCCAACCGCCACGGCCGAACTCAGCGCTCCAGCAGCGAAATCCCCGGGGAGGGCAGCACAGAGGACACGGAGTCCAGGAGGAGACAGTCCAGGCAGGCAGACGAGGCAGAGGACGAGAAAAAGTGCTGCTCCAAGTGCGTGTGCAAGCCCATCGATGCCGACACCATCGACATCTACGCGCGGGCCGTCTTCCCCTTCACCTTCGCAGTGGTGAACGTGATCTATTGGGTGGCATATACCATGTAAGATGTGGGCGGGCGGCTGGCTGTCGTCCAGGGCTGTATATAAGACCCTGCTGGAGCCCAGCCACCGACGCGCGGGATTAATCGTTGGGCTGAAATATATCGCAGGCTTCAGCAGAGAAAAACAACTTCTGAGGAGTCAAATGGAAATGTTGCAATTAATGGAGTGGTGAACTCAGACGCTCGCGTCACACCGAATATATGAGGCGGCGTTAAAGCAAAGAGGCAGCCGCCTGCTGAAGGCTCACGTTTCCTACTGTCATTTCAACACAACAGGAGTCCGAGTCGACGACGACCCCGCGTCTTGCAAGGACAAACAAAGTCGGAGGGGAAAGCACTTGTTATCACGAGCAACAAAAGGCACCACCAAACCAAACTATTCGGTGTATTACTCTTCTGCATGGCTGATAACAACCCCACTCTCACCGCCCTTTTCAACTTTGGCTCTCCCGATTTGTTTTATTCCAAATCATTTTTGGTTCCGGACACAGACTGCGGTGTCTTATCTCCTTCTTCCAGTCCTGCCTGTTTCCTCGCCATTAAAAGAATTTCTGCCACTCTTTCTCTGTGTGTGCTGGAGTTCATGCTGAAACTTGAGTTGTTTTGCGGTTCACCTTCATGTGGAGGAGCTCGCGACGTCAAGTGTGTCGTCACGACCTTCGTAAAGACGCTAAAAGTGCTCGGCTTAACTTGTGAACTTCTCCCGTACGGCCCGAATTAGCACAACAGTGAAACACACCGGATTATTTTCTGCTGAAAATTTGCAAAAGTCGCAGACTTCAGGCGCTCATTACATTTCCCCTGGTGGGTTTTCACACCAACAATTCTCTTAAATATCCATTCCATAAAGAGGAAAACTGCCATCATTAGAACATTTTGTGAATGAAACAGCAAACTCTTCCTTGAGTGTAAAAGCTTGGAGTGCTGAGGGCAGCAGCCTCACTATGGTGCAGCATGGAAGCAGCAGTAATGATCACTCAAGAGAGCATCAGCGTCGCCATCTCTGCCACTTGTTAGTCCCTGTTTTCGGGTGTGGAGGAAGCAGGGCTGGAGGGTTGTTATCAGGAGCAGCAGTGTGAAGACAGACCGAACATGGGTGGGATTGGGCAGGGATGGTCGCTCTCCGTGCCGCGGATCGCGCCACGCCGAAGAGATAAGTTTGTTCTGGACCAGTGGAGATGACATCATGACTGATGGTGACGAAGATACAGTCGCCGAAGGCAGGAAACGCTATCGCTAGCTGTGGCACAATGGGAACACGATGGTGACGACACACGTTATTCGGCTTGGTTTTAGTTGAAAAAAACAAAACAAAAAAAGGTTGCTCGCCTGTTTTCATTACGATGTTGAGAAACCTCCTCTCATTTCAGAAAAAAATGATCCAAATATTAGCTTCATAGCATACAATAATTGTACGCAGGGAATATTTGTTTTGGATACGTAACATAATGTGACGTCATAACCAAAACATCCTTGGTAAAGGAGATAAAATGACGTTTGGAATTTCAAGTTTAGAAGACTTGGCTCATCATTGAAGCACTTCAAGCTGATGTTTACGCTGAATTTAGATCATTCTGGTGTCAAAATTTAAAATGCGATTAATCGCGATTAATTCACTATAAAACCTTTTATTAATTCGGTTTTTCTTTAATGATATTTATACACTATTTATACACCATATTAATATTGACACTGTTTTTAACTAGTTTTTAATGGTTAAAAGTATCAGAGAGCAACACAACAAGTCAATGCCAGGAAAACAAGACTGTTTTGCCTTTGTTTAATGATCACTTTGTTTCGTGGTTCTGACGTTCAAGCTCATGAAAATTCATCGGCCAGGGTAATCAAACTGAAGGGGTTTTTGGCTACTGTCCATCCGAGACGATGCAAGTTTATTTCGGGACACTATATTGGCGCTGGAGAAACGTGCATCAAGACTGGAACTGTGGCTGCAAATAAAACTAGAACCCCAACTAGCTTTCAACATACAGTATGTTGAAAAATAGCGTCATAACTCCACCGTCATTGTTGTACTTTTTCTCCCTCTTCTTATGCTCTGAATACCCATTCAGAACCTGTTTAATAAGAATATTTTTTCATCTTTATAGTGTTCGCAGTCTTCTAAAAAATCTGTGAGAAATGATTTCGCCAGACTTTCTGAACCTGTTTTGCAGGAAATAACTCCTGAAAACTTTATAACCCATTGCTAAGACGTATGAGCGGCAGCTCCTAATATTCCCTGCCACTTTATTCTCCGCAGCCCTCCCTCTCTTAAACTGTCTATCAAAAACAAATCTACTCCCCTGCAGTTTTATTGCTCTCGTCTTTCACCGGGTTGATGTCCTCCATCCAGCCTGTTTTTCGGACAGCCGTACGCGTGCATCTCGCCGAGTTACATTTTGGATCGGTGGTAATAGTTGCTGAAAAGTAGGAGGCCTCTTTAATGCGATGTTTGGGCGTCAGCATCAGGAGGTGAAAGCTGGAGCTCTCCGGCTCTTAGACTCGCTGAACATCATCAGAGGAGGCAAGCTTTCTTCAGGCCTCCTGCTTTCTTACTGGGTTTTACTTTGAAGTCCTCTCCTTGTGGAAAAGGCTTTGCACTGTCAAGTGGGATTTGCATTTATGATGAGAATAATTGCCCGTCTGAAATGCGATGCTCCTTTTTTTCTCTTACAGTGCATCAAAAAAAAAAAAAAAAACAGTCACTAAAAATAACTACAAACATTGGCAGTCGACTTCTAGGCTCTCCCCTATGCTTCTCTCAACCTCAGCTATATCATCCACTCCATTTGGTGGCTGGAACCGAGCCTGCCGCTTTCCAAACTGCCCATCGACAATTCCTCAAGCCTGGAGCTGTGTTCGTTGGCTTGCATCCCAATGTCAGCAGCAGGTATTACGCTTTAAAGCCACCGACCTCCGCGTGGCTACGTTTAACATCAGCTGAGATTTAAATCTTTCTGAGGAGGTGTGAGAACTGTGAGGTGCAGGTGACCCTCCCTGTGGGCCCTTATCCTGTGGTTCGGGCACAGCAGCTTTCATGTCGGAGTTAAGAGAGTTGTTGCCCTCAGCGATGCTTCAGGACTGGTGGCTGCTTGGGAAAATAGAGAAGGAAAGTATTGTTATTTCATTGTAATAAGCAGACAATAACTATGGTCATTATAACTGATACCAAGCTTCTCATTTACGTCCACATTCTTCCAATATTATTTCCCTACTTTTACTTTGTTTGGATAATATCTGCAATGCGCTCAGCCGGACGGCAGGTGGAGGTAGCGTGGCAAAGCTCCCACAGCGCGCACAGTGGAGGAGAGTGAAGAAAAGTAGAATAGAATATCAACCTTTGCAAATCCGAATGGTGGTTTTACATCTTAACAGTACACATTTCTAAGACTCCGCTTGAGATAGGTTGCTGTATGGAGCATTGAGAGTCTGCTCTGAGATGCTGAGGATGTAGCCGTCCACTCTGGAGAGCAGCAGCGTCTCTCAAGCGAAAGCTCCGTCTGTCAGTGTTTGAGTTATTCAGCCGAACATGAGCCATCGGAGTCAGAATAAAATTCTGACCCAGAGGACTCTGACCTACCAGGTCTGCATGCAACGGGCCCCTAAGGCAGGATCCTGAACCCATGGCTCTGTTCATAGAAGTTTGAAAAGACACACGGTGAACCAGGACAGTTGGTTGGAGTTCAGCTAAAGTAATTGGGATGCTGCAGTGTATCTCTCTTACTCAGGGTGGGGGGCATGCGTTTGAGGACCATGGGGTCACAGTTACACTTCTCCCAGGGGTTATTTTCCACGTCTTTGGCTTCACCTCATGGTCCAATAGGCGGTACTGAAACGCCAGAAAACTGTCCTCCTCCTGCTGGAGTTTTGAGTTACGTCAGGGAAGTGAGCCGCCCTCAAGGCTCGGAGTAGAACACAGGAGGTCGCTGAGGAAAACAAAACTGACCGAGAAGATAAAGGAGAGTGTCACTGTGAGCGGCGCTATAAAGCACAACCAGAAGGAGAAGCTGAGGTGGGGAGAGATCAGAGCGGTATAGAAAGAACTGCTGTCATGAGAAATAACCACGGATCTCTCAGGAGCAAAGACGGCGCAACTTTCTCTGCTCCGGAGAAAAGTTGAATTTCTTAGCCACCGCTCTCTGCCTGGCTCAGAGCCGGTCTCTCTGGAGGTTCAGTGACTAGAAATAGACCACAGAGGCGAACAAGTCCCAACAGAGAAGATCAGACATGCATTTATGCAACGGCTTTGATAAAAACCTGTACTCTTTCAGATACCTTCTTGGCTCGATCTGCGCTCAGAACTTCACATTGCCTCTAAGAGCATGCTACTTGGAATATTCTCAGTGAAAACAAGGCATTTGTTGTTTTAAAATTGCTCAGATGGTGTGGCCGCCATGAGATGGCAGTGTTGCCAAGACAACAATGGAGCCTGTTTATGAGCGTGTGAAGAAACAAGTGCCATGGCAACGTCATTTTACTTGCTGGTTTAAAGTATTATTTCAGTTTAAAGCTTCAGCTTTTGGAATATCTGCTGGTTTTGGATAGAAGAAGACAGTTTTCTGTTTCTTTCCTGTTCTGAGACAGAAAAAAAACAGCATCTGCAGGAGCTCTCTTGAATAAGTCAGTGGCTGCTTAATAGAAGTGTTTGAGCTCAACCCCAGCTCTCAGCCACTTCAGATTGGACACAGGTGTGTATCGCCGCATCCCACTCGGACCAGACGATGCCTCTTCAGCGAGCTTCAATTCAGACCTTCTGCATTAATGGATGACCCTCTTCCACCGGTGGATCACTGCTGGTGGCAGTTCAGTCTGGAGGCCTCTCACTCTCTCTCCGCCTCGTATCTGTGTCCATCAAATGGCTGCCTAAAAACCCAAGGTGAAATGGCATCTATCAGGAGGAGAGAGGAGGCACGAAATCTCCGGTGGTAAACACTGTTATGGATTGATTCATGGAAGATTATAAGAACAGGATTTGTGATGTTCGCTGCATCTGCAGAGGGCAGCGCTGTTTTTTTTTTTTTGTGGGAGGACACTGCCAATTCAGAGGAAAGGTGACAGGCACGTTCAGGAGGTGACAGGAGGGTGATAGAAGGCTCTCCAAAAGTGCCACTTCCAAACCGCCGCACACACACAGCTACACTTGCGGCCTACCTTTTCATCGAGTCTGTCTGTTCTTTTGCAATACGATGGGTTTGTTGAGAAAGCAAAGTGCATAGGAGGAATGATTGACGTGGTAAATGCTGAGATGTGACCTGCCATGGATGTTTCTGTCAGGTGACAAAGGAGTGGAACTTCAGAAGAGGCCATTTGATTGACAGCTATCTCCCTCAGTACAAGAGCAAGCAGGCTATGACTCGCTTGGGCGAGGAGCAGTCAGTTGCGCTTGATTCTGGCGCAAGTCAGTGCAACCCCAGGAAAGTTTCAGTGTTCATTTGTGGATTGGACTGTCGGTTTGCATCAAAGTTCAAACTAAACTATGGACATGACAAGCACATAAAAGAAGTGAGGGAAATCCAATGTCATGAGCCTTCACTCTGCCGAGGACCTGAGGTGATGCCCGAGTCATGAGGGACGTTTGACCAGCGTCCAGATGGCAGGATGACCCTTTCCGACTGTGACCTCTCACTCCCAAAGGGGGATAAGAATTTGTGATGTTTTTTTTGTCAAACAATTGCATAGAAACGTGTTTAATGCACGTATAAACCAGGAAGTTTTACTTATCAGCGAGGGAGGTGGCTCCTCAAAAGTATTTCCAGTTCAAAGGATGACGTCGCTACCCAGGCTTCAATGAGTTTAATCGCTTATGTTTTCAGAATCTTTGCACCACGTTTTGATGCCTCAGTTGGTGAAAAAGACAAGCGTCTCAGATGCACAGTGATGCGCTGAGTTAGTCTATTCAATAAAAGATGGCGACTTATGAGCACAAAAAGTTTTGTTGAGCAAACAGTGGTCTCTCTCCAAAAATAACTTCCAAACTTGACCCGTCCAGCATGAGCATTGGGTGGTTGGAGGGCGCCATGATATCCATGAAACGGTTACGCACCGCACTCCCTTCCAAACACCTGAGTTTTAGGAGATTTGTATATGTGTGTGACAACGTGAGGCAGGCGGTACAATGGGGTGATGAAAGAGCGGCTTGCTTGAGAAGAGAGTCCTTTTCCTCTTCAGATTAACTGCATGCTTTAACAAGATTGTGTGGGCATGTGGGAGGATGGGGATGTCAGCTGATCCACGGGCTGCCCTACATAGATAGAGTGAGAGGAAGAGAGCGTGGAAGCTAAAACCCGGCAACTCCATGCACATGGATAAGATGTTAAAAAAAGAAAAAAAAACACCCTCAAACCTCAAAAGGCTGTTCACATGAAAAGAGCAATGCTGCCTTCAGGTGCAACTTATGAGCTTCTACATTGCTTACTACATGAATTAATTAATCTTCACATGTAGGAGCGCTCTTGAGCATGACCCAAAACCCCTTTATTGTTCGCCTTAATTCTATTTCACACTGAAAGACGGAGGCTCACGCTTGTCAGTGAGGAGGCAATAAATAGTTAACGTCCACGTGACTCTTGTCTGAAGACTGTTCTCTTACGGAAAAACAGACATCATTTAAAGATGTTTGCAGATAAAAAACGGGAAAGAAATAGAGACAAAATTGACCTCATAAAGTTGAGGTTTTAGAATGAAATGAATTGTGAGCAGTTGCATTTTAATATTTGAAACCAGAGCAGTTGGATTTAAGGTGAATCTTTATGGGTGAGATGAGCTAGCATTTGTTGCATTTACCCTCCTTCTTCATGTTTATGACGCCACATGTGGTGCACCTGGAATTGGTGCCCTGAAAAAGAAAGACAGTACAGTACCGTAGTTGTCAATGTGTCTCCTTTCCATGTTTCCAAACCATCCTCCCTTTCCACCCTGCCTGCACTCTATTCTTCACCCCTGTCATCTCTATCTTTCACTTTTAATGCAGCTTTTCAGGCGGATATAAGCGTAAAAATAAGGTGAGAATTTGTCTGTGACTCAAAATAGAAGTCATGAACTTCCCTCCGATGTTCCTCTAATGATTTGCCTCCATCTTTAGACCTTTTAATCACCTCGCCGGGTTGATAAGTGTGGCGCCGCTGTTTCATAAACCTGGAGTTTTAATGAAGCACGCCGACAAGAAGACAAACACGCAACATTCTTCAGTCTTTTATCAACATGCCACGATTTTGTGTCAAATAATCAAAAAGCCCAAACAAGGTGTTCCTCATCAGCCTTCAGTCCTCCAGATAAACCTGTCAACACGCCTCAGATATGTTTCCACCAGAGCGGGAGAGTGAAAACAAAGGCAGCATTTCACTGAACTACACAACTTTTTGACAGGCAGCTGAGGATCCAGGCAGAAATAATGAGCTTTACCTCACCGGTTGTGCCTGCTTTCTAACAAGACACACAACATTTGCTCACACCAACAGTCAACATGGGCTAAGGGGGCAGCAAGAATTACCTTTTCAAAGCAAATATGGATTATTTTCCTCTTCCATGGGGTCAACAATCGGCGCCTGGAGGGAAGTGTCAGATTCAGAGGAGATCTTGGGCTCATCTTGATGAAGAAATGCACCTCCCGGAGAGGATTGTGAGCTTTTTCTGTTGTCACACTTGCTCGCCTTCACGCCGCTTCACTGCACATCAGAAATCTCGCAGTCGGCAGATACAGTGTAAGATTCCTCCCTGGAGATGCAGACGGAGCAGCCGGCCAAACTTGAAAAACTCCAGCTTTTTTTTTTTTTTTGTGAAATTGTGGTAATATTTATAGACTTTAAAGGCAGTGTTGCACACCTAGATCTGTCCAACATTATTAGCAAGCGTTCAATACAGTTGGGTTGAGCGTGTCTTTTTCAAACGTAATGTTAAAAAGCATCTTTAAATACTGTCCCTGACCGTTGCTTTCTTTCACTGAGTCTCGTGCTGGGCTTGACTTCAAGTGCTTCAGTAGATGTACTGTGTTTTCAGGCTAATCTGATAAGAGCAGGTTTTGCTTCGAGGAATCGATAACTGGAAAACTCCAGTCTAAGTCTGGTGGAAAAGCATTCGCCGATAAATTGCACCATTCTGCATTTTCCTTCACGCTGTGTGGGCAGAAAATTTTGGATGGAACACGGGGGGCTCGTACCAAGTTGGTGTTCAGTTCTCCATGTGGTCTCAGTCCGGCCGTAAATGTCCGTGTGGAAGAATCAAGGAGGTGCTTAGGCGGAGCTGAGTTTACTCCACCGAACTGAGCTGCAGGGAGAGTAGGTTTGGGGATTACGGATCGGCTGCCTGGAAAACATGGAGCTTTACAGGACCGGGTGGAGGTCGGTGAGAGGAATAGTTTGGAGTCAAAGTTGGGGAGAGAAGAGGCAGAGCTGGACTGGAGATGGAGATACCAATGAGGCGTTGGTTGGAGGAGGCCCCTGGCTTCAGCAGAACTATTTTTTGGAGTTGTTTGAAGTAAAAGATGGCTGGTAGAGAGAAGTTTTTCACTGGGCGCGGTGAGAGATGTCTTTCCTGATAGTGTGGAACAGTCAATGTTCATTTCATTTGTGTTCCGCTCCAGTAAACACGTCTTTAATCATGTTTTCGCTCCATTTCAGAATCAAATCAGCGCTTTATTGCTGAGTCATTTGACGCCGGTGTTGAGGATTAGTCACCGCTCCTATATGACATGATGAGTAAACTCCAAAAGATGATCACAAAAACTCTTCATGTATTTAGCCACCCCACTATAAACAACGCAGATTGCCATGACCTTTTCTGTTTATGAATATTGATGCAGATTTGTGTGAATTATGTATATTTTAATCAGGTCCTTGATCATTGATTTATTCAAATAGTCCGTCGCAAAAGTGTTTTTGTTGCCTGATTTGTATTTATCGATTTGCACCGGCTGCTAACGTCCATTAGGGGAGCTGTTTTTCTTAAGGGCACTGTAAAGCAACCAGAAAAACCCAGTCAGGAAGCTTCATATTGGTCTCGATCTGTCATGGCTGTCTGAGGTTAGACTCAGGTGCAATGTGTGCTGGTCGACAGAAGGCAAGGCGACAAGTTGATGATGATTTCATGAACAAGGACGAGGTTCTCACACGACCAGGAACGAAGAACGAAAGGCGCCGGAACCAGAACATGGACCGGGAACTACACGTCAGGGCTGGGGAAAAACCTGTAACTAAAGAGAGGCGAATTATAATGAAGCCAAACAAACAGGGACAACGCAAACACACTCAGAAGTAACTCACGAGACCCATGCTTGGTGGTGGAAAACACACACACACACACACACACAAGGAAATAACTATATCAATGAGACTATATTTATGAGAAAACTATACAAAAATACAAAATACTCACACGTGGAATCTACGGGAGAATGAAAGTGAAAACAGAAGCGAAACAAGAAGGATGAGAAATAAGAAGGTGGCTGAAAAGGAAATGGAGCGCGCACAGGATTTAGAATATTCAAGGAAGCTTAGGGAGAAAGAGAAGTTTTGGGAGAGTTTACCATTGGAATGCGAAGAAACCATCTGGCGACACAAGCTGGCATCGAGGCGTTGATATCCGGGAGAGTCAGATTACCAAATGCACGCCAGCTGTGTCGCGTGGAAAGCTGGAGAGAGACAAGGAACAGGAAACATGGGAACAACCAGAATCACAAAAATAAAAGCATGGAAAACGCGGACATGACAGTTACAATAAATGCATGGAGAAACGTGGGCATGACACGATCCTGCTCAGTGATGTGTCTGTGTAGCTGCTCCACAATACTTATTTGTTCACTCCAACGGTCCTCGTGTCGCCGAAGTTTTGACTGGCAGGTCCGGTGAAATCTTGGCCTCCTCCCATCAAATATAGACAGAAGAGAATAGAAAGTGTTTTAGAATTTCTTTTTCTCTATCTATTTTGCCTAAAGAATACATTTGTAGGAAGATGTTTCGGTTGGAACGGCCAGGCAGAAGGTGGAGAGGAAGGTCAAAGAGGAGATGGATGGAGGTGGTGAAGGAGGACATGAGGTTTGTAGGTTTGAGAGAAGAGGAAGCAGAGGACAGAGTGAGATGGACAAAGGTGATCCGCTGTGGTGACCCCTGAAAGGAGAAGCTGAAAGAAAAAGAAGATTTTTCCTCAAGAACAAAATGTTTCCTCGTGCTTTCTGAATTATTCCGGAAGAATTCTCGAGAAGAATACTGCTACTAATCAACCCTAAACGCGATTCGGAAAAGAGCTCACCTTCCACCTGTGAGGGGTGGATGACTCTTCCGTCCTGCGCCCAAGGCAACCACTTCATTTGTTCCTCTGCAAACTCTGTCAGATGTTCTACAAGCTTCACTGTCTCCAAAGGTGTTAGATATTGACTGGCTTTCATTTACCTTTGTCCTGGCCATGTTGCTTTACTCAAGCATTTATTCCTGTTGTTCTCAATTCGGTGTGGAACGTAAAAAAAGTGATCACTATTACAGTCCCTCTTTAAAATGGTGCTAAATCACTTAGCAGTTTGGGAGATAGCGGTTTCATCAGTCAAGCTCAGGCCTCAGAGGATGCATTGTTGAAATATTAATTGTTATTTCTCCCTCTTAGTCTTTGCCGTGAGCGCCGCCACGACGCTCATTTGCCATCCGCGACATGACTCCTGGTCATTAGGCTGAGGCCATGTCGGGACAAGACTTCTGGTGGTGACGTATGAACAGCGTGGCAAAAGTAGGACAGCTGAGATATCGACTATGTCCTGTGTTGAACAGTATGGATGGTTTTTACTTCAAGACATTACACTGGAGAGAGGCTAAAACTATCTTTATTCTTGGATAAACCTTGAACACGGCTCACTTCAGAAGCTGCTCTATCATTATTTGTGGGTTGTTCTTTCCTCCTAAAACTGCTGAACGTCAAGGATCGTGAATCTGACTCAGTTTTTTGTCCTGACTTTTTTGGGGTAAAGGTGAGGCGTCATAAAGACTCTAATAAAGAGCATCCAACCACGACCTGGAGGAGCATCCGGCTCTCATGAGGTCAGTCTGAAATGACGAAACTGTCCATGTGCAAAATGTGCTGCATCTGATATTCAATCGGTTATTAACAATAATGATTTCCAATATGCAGTTTTTGCATTTTTATCATCACTCATCATCACAGTATTTTGAATAACACAATTAGTTTAAATTATTTTTGTTTTGACCTGTGTTCATTTTCTATTCTCTATAATTGTATAATTGTTTTTTTCTTAAAATTTACATTCAAAATCTCACGACGTGAGATCGTCACGACTTCTCTTGCAAAATATTTATTTATTTAATTAAAAAAAAAAACATTTTGTATGAAAAATGTATTACGGAAGAGGATTAGGTCCAGTGAAGAAAAAAATAAATAATTGGCAGAATTCGGCCTTTTTTTCTCAGAATTCTGACTTTAAAGTGAGAATTCTGAGAAAAAACGGAGATTTCTCACTTTAAAGTCAGAATTCTGACTTTTTTTCTCAGAGTTCTTTCTTTAAAGTGAGAATTCTCACGAGAATTCTGACTTTTTTTTCTCAGAATTCTGACTTTAAAGAGAGAATTCTGACATTTAGGTCAGAATTCTGTCTTTAAAGTGAGACTTTAATGTCAGAATTCTCCCTTTAAAGTGAGAATTCTGCGAAAAAAACTGAGATTTCTCACTTTAAAGTCAGAATTCTGAGAAAAAAAATTGAGATTTCTACCTTTAAAGTCAGAATTCTGACTTTAAAGTCAGAATTCTGCCAAATATTTTTTTTCTTCACTGGCCCTAATCCTCTTCTGTAAAAATGTAACAACTTTCAGAATCTATTTTTTTTTAAACTGAGGGCTTGTAAATGCTCTAAACCCTTCAAGATGCTCTCACCAAAGCCATAAACACATCTACCCACAGATGATTTGTTCCAGAAAGGATCTGTCAGCGATTGTAAATATTATTTTTATGTTGGCCCCTGCAGCGTCTCAATGCAGCTCTTTATCCATAAAACCCGATCGATTGCCAGCTAAACAATGATGGCAGGAACGTGATAAAACACGGAGGCAGCCTCAGGAAGGGCACTGCGATGCGACGCACATCCGAACCGAGGTGCGCATCCAGGCATTGACGTGGACTTCCATCTCTCCCGGTGATTACCCAGCATCGATTGCGTGGTCGATTGTGTGGTGTGCTGGTTCTTCCTCTTGGTTTGGTTTACATAATTGCTCTATGTAGGACATGGGCAGCCAGAAGCACTTCTATTTCTTTGGAACACTTCAGAGAGTGAATGGAGCCAATCTATTTCAGGAAATGGGTTATGGTGAGAGAAAGAGGCTGGATTCACAGAATAGACTCCGTTTTTACGCATAGTTGTTGTTTCACGCCGCAACCCGCTGGTGTTCCTGTTTGTGGCGGGATTAGCCACTGATACGCGCCTCAGTAAGAGCATTAGCAAGTGTGTTTCTGTGTGTTTACATGTCATGCATTGTATTGTAAGCCATTTTGAAAAGTTAAGAGGCTACAGGTCTCCAAGGAAAAGGAGGAAATATTTACTTATATTTACAGTTGCTGGCTTCAGAAGCTTTTTCCTGCTCCTGATGGCTACTACTACTACGACTGTGGAAAGCCCTTTGGTTATGGAAATCCCAAATCCTGCTCTCTGATAGCCAACTGGAAGCCAGAATTAACCTTTACGTGCCCATTTATTCGTAAATAAGGTTAACTAGAGAGTGAGTTTTTTAGTTCTAGTAGCACAAGTACAATGCTGTTTAGTTCACTAGTAGCATTGTTTAGCTCTACTGGTAGTACATGTGACACCTATTGCTGTACTAGTAAGGTGTGCTTGCGCACGAGTCTAACAAAATTGAGGAGTAGTACACAAAAATGTAGTACTTGTAGAGCAGAACAGGGCAGATTTCGAATTTATGACCAACGGCTTTCAATAGTCATTGCATAAGAAAACAGCTGTGAGACCTCGGCAGTGAATTGTTGTAGTACTCGTAGTTAGCAAAAATGTAGTACATGTAGAACTATATAACAAGGTTGATGTTGAATTTATGACCGAGCCGCATTCCATGTGGGTGGTATCCTGTTGACTACATTTTTGAGTACTTCACAACTACTAGTCTACGAGTGCTACCAGAGTCAAAAACTCTTGCATGCGGATAAATGGGCAGGCAAAAAGTGAAATCTGGCTTCCTATTGGCTACTGAAAATATTTTAACCAATCAGAGAGTGGAATAATCCCTGCCCCTCCATTTGTATTAGGTCTACTAGTACTACTTTAGATATTACTAGCAGTGCTCGAGAACTAAATACTGTCTACCTGTGCTACTAGTTAACATTATTTTTTACTAGCCAAACATGTATCACCAGTGTTACTAGTATCACTAGCGTTACTAGTATCACAAGTGTTACCAATATGATGCCACCTTCTTGTTTCGCTAGAAGGTGTACTTGCGCACTAGTCAACCATAACTGAGTACTCGTACTCAAAAAGGTTCGTAGTGGTAGAGCTAAAGTAGAGCTAAAACATAGAAACATAAAACATACATATGATATCAGCCATGTTGAATTTATGACCAAAGGCCTTTACTACTAGATTACTACTATTACTACTGTGATGATAACATCTAAGTCGCTTAAACATGACATGACTGAAGCCTGATTCCAAATGAATGAGCTCTATCCAGTGAAGCAAAAAGAACCAGACGTCGTAGTCCAGTCCAAAAGTGGAATGTCAGACACCTCAAAATTCCTCGGAACATGAAACATTTCCATTTGGATCCCAAGCTGTCAGTCTACACTCGACTGCTGCATGCATCCCTTCGCTGCTGGCGGGGGAAATTCGGGGTTATCTTCCCTCTGAGTCTGAGAAAGCCTACTCCGAAACAAGCAGTGATCAATGTAGACAAGGCTTCCTCTAAAACAGGATCCCGTCCGAGTGAATCGCGGCATCACTTCAGTGAATACGATGCTACTCCCACGTCGTAAGACGTGTCAGGCACAACCGCCAATGCTGCTGCTCCGTTTAGCAACCTGTGGGCTCGGATTATTTTTATTTTTTCCAGCGAGAACAAACAGAAAGATGTGCGACCGAGCTAACATGAGTTAACGTCACGCATATCGCTTGTTTAAAGACGGCTTCCTTGCCTGCAGGAGTTTACCACAGGAATCTAAACACCCTACATGTTTGGGTAAACATCGAGCGACTCGAACAAAGGCCGGCACGGCACTCGAGGACTTGCGGAGAGTCTCGATCGAGTCTTGAGAGATTGCTTTCATGGTAACATGTAATCATGTACGGCATATGGCGCTCATTCAAAGAAAGCACGCGTGAGAAAAGAAAATGTTTATTCCCCACTCACCGGGCGACGGCAGGAAAAATGAGGCAGCAACCGTGCGTTCAAATCAAATCGACCCTCGACCGATTGTGAACCGTAACAATCCAGCTGCATTCGCTCAATCGCCGAGTGCCCCTGAAGTATTGCCGCTCCTGCCCTTGAAACCCACTTACGGAGGAATGATGAAAGCACATTGTTTGTGATGGCGCACTCAAAGAAGCCCCACGCAGGGAGCGACAACTTTGCTTTTATCAGACGAAAACATCGCATTCTTGACAAGTCAAGAATGGAAAGAGCAGGAGTTAAGGGGCCATTAATAATTTCAGTTGGTGCTTGTTTAAATGAATTGCTAGGAGAACCACAGTGCGGCTCGAAGCTTGTAGTTTTGGAGGGAAAATCATCACCATCTAGCATCCAGTGAGCTAGTGGCTACATTAAAAAAAACAGATCCAAAATCTGAAATCCTCACCATTTTTTAACTTCAGCCACATTGTTCTGTAACTCTGGAAAACACCTGTTTAACTGCCGAAATATGTCACTGCCTGTGATACTTCTCACCTCACATCTGTTTCAGCAACCAGGACTCATATGTCACTGTCACAAGTGGCCCCAATGTGCATCAGTGAGAGGGATTATTTTTACGCTTGCCTCTGTCTGCGTCTATCCAAAAATGGAGCAGCATAATTGTAACCCCGAAAGTAAATCTTTGCGCCCCACAGCCAGTTTATAAGGATTACTTAATCCAGAACATAAGCCTGGCTCCTGTGATCCTTTGTTTCAGAACAAATAATTGCATTCGTCTGGCTTACGCTCTGGAGATAAAAGGAGAGGCGCCTGATGGGGAGCCACATCCAAATAATTGGCTCCCCCCAAAAAAAACAGATAAACATCACCCCCCCTCCCCTCCACCCTTTTCAATCAGAGGGAGCATAGGAAATGGAATTGTCTCTGATCCCAACAGGAGGTGGCTTTTAGAGGAAACTTTCCTGGCCACTGAAAGCAAGGCAGATACATGTTTAATCCTTTGATATCTGTTAGGAGGATTGAGTGTGTGTGGTTCCCTTCTTGGCCGACGTAGACACCTCGCCCTGCCAGATGGCCGGTGCTAAAATTTCCAGCTGCTAGTGCTGATACACGTCCGCAGGCCTCAGCAGCTCCGCGGGAAGCCCCTCTCCCGCTGCTGAGCCCCCCCCTACATCCAGCGTCTGGCCTGTCCCAGGTCGTGCATCTGAAGCCTCCTCACAATACTGTGCAGCCGTCCTTCAATTCACAGCTCGAGCTCAGCAGCGAGGGCCACCTGAATTTACTCAACCTTTACCTGCACACCTCCTGCCGCTCTCATGAAACCACAACCACCAGTTTGTTTTCCATTTTCCGCTTGAAAACAACAAATTCCGCCCACAAACCCGCTTCAGGATCGTGACTCTGGAGTTGCGAGACGCTTTAATCCGCTCGGCACCACCACTCGCAGCCAGAACGTTTCAAATCTCAAGCCCTTGAGTGGAAATAGTGATGCCGCGAGTTAAACAAAGTTCATACATTCCCGTCTCAGCCAACTTCTGGGAAACACAAGAAGAATGCGTTTCTTCAAAATGATTCGATGAGTCAGAGGGGATTCGGTCTTTAGACTGCTGCATCCTTTTTACAGGGAAATGACTCATTCACACTGAAATATTTGTCGCACTTTTAAACCGAGAATCGGGGTTGTTTTGTGTCAAGAGAAGTGGCAGTGGAATTTAATGAGACGCTTCTCACCGCTCAAAGTTTCATCTCACTGCGGTGCGCATGGCCGAGTTCCCTCGGAGGATGATCTAGCGTAACACTTAAAAGTCATTTGACTGGCTTCATAACCGCATAAATCATCGCGGCTCAGCGCGCCCCCCGCCTGCACACTTGTGGAAGGGAAGCGCTCAGCAGGAGCTCTGCCCTAATAAGAGCGAAGGCTGGTCAATGGCTCGGTCAAGCTTGACTTCACTCGTCTCCTGGAAAGTCCGACCTTGGAGTTTGGCGAAGCGTCCATTCTGTGTCCAAGACACACAACTGTACGTCTCCACGCTGACTTCATTCTTATGTATGTCGGAAATCTTGGGAGGAATTCTGAGACAGAAGCTGCTACCAATTCGAGAGTTGTTGTGACGGAGTAAACAGCGCTGGGTGCTGTAGGACTAAATGGCTGCAGCAGAGTTTACAAACACATGAGCGGGAAGTGTGTAACAAAGGATCTTTGTCTTAAGGTATTTGCATGAGCTTTCGCTGCAGTATTTTCTTCTAAAACTTTGCTAAATTTTAAATGCTAAAGAGGCAATAATAATAAAGAATAAAGAACTTCATAACATCTGTATCAAGTTAAAGGCTGCCAGGTCCAATAAACGCACGAGTGAGGTGAGGTTGTCACGAGTGTTCGCCTCAGAGCTGTGTGTGATTGGTCAGTGTGTAGCCTGCCGCCCCTCGCGCCGCTGAAAGCGATCATATCCAAATGTTATTCTGACTCCCGTCTCCAAATAAAGTCACGCACTGCCAAAAATATAGACAAACCCCTTTCATCTGTTGTCACTGAATCCGTCACATTAGCATACGGCTATTATTGTGATATCGCGACTGTCCAAATTCGGCGCGGACATCAAGTGCAATTTCAGCGAGTGTCAAACAAACACCAGCCTGCAAAGTGACGCTAATACGACTCTCGTATTTACCGTCGGACGCATCGCATTTCCGACGCCCCGCCGCTAAAGTGAACACATGGTTGAAGAGAAAAAAAAAAACAAAAAAAAAAAAACAAGTCTGACAGTTTGTGTTTTATGTTAAAATTACCTCCGACTTTCATCTTCTGTGTTCGGATGGCGGCTTTTGCAAACACACAATTTATGCATTTATTCATTTCCTCCGCAGCTTGTTCAAAGCGATGTACACATCAACCACTCCTGATGTGTGAAGCTTTTTAATTATTCATCCGGCTATATCTAAGGGAGATCAGGAGATTTTCTGCTGACAACCTGACCCAAAAGTCTGCGAGAGCCGACTTCTCCTACTGATAATATAATACCCATCCAGACCGTCTGTCATGAGGCGAATAATTCAGAATATTTTTTCTTATTATTGCCACCATGCTCGCGTACAGAGAGGGATCTGAATTTGGGGTTAAAGTTGTCCCCAGGCTGTGTTAGCATGTAAGCTCCAGAGCGGGACACGCTGTAATGCGTCTTGGCTCACTAATGGTCGGCAGCACTCTGGGTTCACGGCCATTACTTTGTATTTGCCTGCAGTTTTTCCGCGCCGCGATAATGCACGACGCGTTTTTAGCAAGAGCTGCTCTTTTCCGAGCGACGCTCTGGTAAATGATGTGCGTGATGCACGGGGAGACTTAAGGATAACTGCCTGCAGCTCACAAAGCCTCTTTGTGGGAACCGTCATTTTGTGTCATTTGTTTCAAAAGACACACAGATTAGCTCTTCGGGTGTCGACTCTGTGTCAACAACGCCGCTTCCGTCGGAACCTGATGTTTGACTGATAGCTCGCTGTTTTGAAATGATCATCCTCACGCGCTAGGTGGGCTGGGAAGCCATTTGTTTTTGGACAGGAGAACGATGACTCTGTGTGAACGCCATTAAGCAGCACACAAAGCTGGGATGGCTGTGCACACAAATGAGTCCCTTCAGAAGCAGGCATCAACTCCAAAAATGCCCACTATGATTCTGTTTTAGCCAGGAAGAGACTGATCTATTTCCTGGATCATATTTATTCAGAATGACTTGCCGCTCTCGCACTACATTAGGAAGCTGCGCTGCAATCAGTGCGCACCATCAGCAGGAAATCTCTGGTTCAGCAGACCATAATCTGTGAGGGGGGGAAAGTTTATGCCCTCCTGGCTTGCTGTGTGCAACCAGTGACTTGGCAGAGCCTTTCAAGATGGATCAGATAAAGTTATCCAAACAAAGGATGAAAAGGTTTGAGTGAAGAGTGAAAAAAATGACACAAATAATACAGATTAACTGAAAAAAACATCCATGATGAAGCAGCTTTTTCGTGGAGTTCATGCATGAGCTTTGGGTCATGACCGAAAGGATGAGATCGTGGATACAAGCGGCTGAGATGAGTTTCCTCCGCAGGGTGGCTGGGCGCACCCTTAGAGATAGGGTGAGGAGTTCGGTCATCCGGGAGGAGCTCGGGGTGGAGCCGCTGCTCCTCCACATGGAGAGGAACCAGCTGAGGTGGCTCGGGCAGGGATGCCCCCTGGACGCCTCCCTGGGGAGGTGTTCCGGGCATGTCCTACCGGGAGGAGACCCTGGGGAAGACCCAGGACTCGCTGGAGAGATGATGTCTCTGGTCTGGCCTGGGAACGCCTCGGGATCCCCCGGGAAGAGCTGGAGGAGGTTTGTGCGGATCAGGAAGTTTGGGCTTCCTTGCTCCGAATGCTGCCTCCGCGACCCGACTCCGGATAAGCGGCAGAAGAAGGTGAAGGTGAAGGACTTGGATGGGATCCTTGCATCCCTGACATCCAATAGCATTAGAAGAGAAAAATATAACATGGGTCGTGTGTTGCTTCAGTTTGGTGGCAGTTTTTATTATTTTGTGCAGTTGAGCTTAATCCCAATAGACACTTCGCCGCTTTATAGCCTGCAGTGGCCCGACTGAGGCTTCCTCAGATATCTGCCGACCAGGTTGAGATGCTTCCGCTCGACTACTTCTACTTTTGATCACCTGTTCCTTCCTTCTGAAAGAAGCGCACAGATCTAACAGTATTGGAAGCCGACAGTCTTGATCAATGGAAAATGATCAGAATCATCTTCAACCTTTGGCGCTTCTGCTGGTCCTCCCTCTGCTTTGAAGTCAAGACTCGGCCATATTAATAAAGCTATTAAAGTAAAATGTGAATGTTCAAACAGGATTTCATGGGAGCAAGATGGTTTCCTTCTGTCTGGAGGCTCATTCCAGCAGCTGTGAGCCGAGCCTCATGGTGCGGCGGATATCTGTAAGCGGTTGATCCAGTCCTCTGAAGGTGTCAATAGGATAAACAGTGCAACAGGTTATTTTTCTCCAACATGTGTGTCGCATGTCACATCCCTCACTGATGCCTGTTTGGACACAACCTATCATTCCATCTGCAGCCTCACTGTCTCTGCCACATCAATACAGATCGTCCGTGAGGACTTGATTGAATAAAAGCTATGTTGCCGCCAGTTTTTTTTTCCCATATAAGACAGAAATCGCACCAATCCGCCACAATAAACAACAGCTGGCTGCAAGACTGACGGCAGACTGTCAGCTCAGTAGTTGCCTGGCAACTGAGAAACAAAAACGCGGAGCTGCTTTCTCAAGCGTTTCCCACAAAAACAAAAGTCATTTGTTCCTCCCCGCGTGAGCCTCTTCCAGAATATGTGTGGTTTTATCTTGGACTTTTAATTCTTGTTAATCGCTTAGTGAGATGAGAGTTCTTATTAGCGTTCATCACTTCCTCCGCATGTTACACCCATTATTGTCGACATGCAACACACGACTGAGTGGAGCAACACGCTACCTTACCTAGAGCTCGACAACGAAACATCCCGAGTTACAGGAGAGGAGGCAGTGTGAGCCTTATAAGGGTGACATTTGTCCCGCAGTTGAATTATTAAAACATAAAACTGAAGCAAAAATTGCAGCCTTTTTCTGAAGGGAGGAGAGTCCAGTCAAAGAACGGTCAGTGCATTCAACTTTAATAGTGAAGGAACACCAGTTTGCAGTGTTTAAAGTGAGCACCCAATGAAGTTTTATAAACAGTGTAGTTCCATACATTTAGATGGTATTAAAAATGGCTTTTAAATTCATGGAAACTCAAATAGTTCTTTTTTTTCTGTCAGCTTCTCCCTCTAGGGGTCGCCACAGTCGATCACCCTCCTCCATCTCACCTTCTGCTTCCTCTTCTCTCAAACTTCATGTCCTCCTTCACCACCTCCATCCATCTCCTCTTTGACCTTCCTCTCCACCTTCTGCCTGGCAGCTCCAACCTCAAGATCTTCCTACCAAAGTACTGGCTCTCTCTCCTCCATACATGTCCAAACCATCTCCATCTCGCCTCTCTGACTTGGTCTCCTCAACACCTGAGCATCTGATCTACTGCTTCCTGATCCTATCCATCCTGCTCACTCCCAGAGAGAAGCTCAGCATCTTCATCTCTGCTACCTCCAGCTCTGCCTCCTGTCTTTTCCTCAGTTGTTTCCAAACCATACAACATTTGGACACTTTCCCTTTCATCCTCGCCGACACCCTTTTGTCACACATCACACCTGACACTTTTCTCCAATGATTCCATCCGGCCTGCACCCGCTTCTTCACCTCTTTCTCACACTCTCCATGGCCCTGGACATTTAAGTACTTCAAACCCCTCACCTTCTTTATCTCTACATCCTGTAACTTCACCTGTTCACTTGGCTCCCTCTCATTCACACATATGTATTCCATCTTGCTGCGGCTAACTTTTGGTTAGTGGTTAGCGCTCTCACCTTGTTGCAAGAAAACTTCACACTTTCTTCGCAACGTGTCTCATTTAAAGGTTCCCCCAAAACATTCCCCTTCATGCATTCAGTTATTTTAATGAATTTACTACATTCCTGTCATGTTTTGTTTCTCGTGTGCTCTTATTTTGTTATTTCCTGAGTTCCTATGTGTCGTTTCCTTTTCCTTCTATTTCCTCAGCTTCATAGCAGCGCAGCTGGATCCTCTTCCACTGATCAGACTCCACTGATTTATACACTTGGCTTCCAGTCTGCGCTGCCAGATGGTTGCTTCGCGTCCTCACGGTAAACTCTCCCTCGACCCTCTGTTCTCTCATACTCCTGTTTATATTCCAAATTCTGTGCGTGCTTGATCTTCTTTCTGCCGCCTCCTTAGTTTGTTCTCCTCGCTCAGTTTCTTGCTTCTTGCTATTTGATAACTCACCTTATGCTTTCCTCTTGTCAGTTATTTCCTTGTGTGTGTGTGTGTGTGCGCCTTCTGTTATTTGGGCCTTTTTTGTTTCAGGATTTCCCCCTCCCCTTGAGTGTATTTTCCATTCTCGTGTAATTGTTAATAAACCTTTATTAAAAAAAAAAAAAAAAAAAAAAATCTTGCTCTTCCAATCCTTCTGTTGGTCCACAGCAATTCAGCAGCTGGGTCGGATCCCACAGACAGCCATGATACTTCCACTCTATCTTCACCGGATGATTAATTTCCAAATATTTTGTGTATGGAATGATTTCAAAAACTCAAGTGAGGAGACAAACCAGAGAGATGCAGTCACCAGGCTGTGATCCGTCTGCTCTTGATCCTCCGTGCGCGTTGCTCAGTGGATGCCTCAGACCTGTTATTGACCGGCTCTGGCTGTATCTCACGGCTCCAAGAACAAATGTGGAAATATTCGGAAACTATTGTGACTGCACCGAGGAGGCACAAAACAAAAGAGAGCTGAGGAAAGTCAGCAGTTTTCCACTATATTGTGCCCCCGAGCAAAAGCACCGAAACACCACAGAAGAGTATATTACATCCATTATTTTTTATGGCTCAAACGCATTTCCAAATATGTAGTGAGTCATTCAACACTGAGAGGATTAGCTTTCCCGAAAGCTCTGCAGCAATCACTTCAGGATGCTTCAGCTCCCCGAGACTGATGTTTTCGACTTTCTGCTCTGGTGTCTTTCTAAATAAACAGACCTGAGTGAGCGGCGCCGCGCGGCCTCTCCTCCAGCCTGGGTCGGAAGATTAGCCGACTTTGCTCTCTGCTCTTTCCGTCTTTCCAAATTGGGATCCTTTTTTTTTTTTTTTTTTTTTAGTCGCTGGAAAGGAAGGGATGGAAACTAAAAATGTGTCGACTCATATGAGCTCATCTCCTTGAGTGAAATAAACTCACATGAAGTGGCATGAATAAGACATGAAGCGATGTTGGGAGCTGAACGGCGGCAGCATGGAGAGTCTGTCTTTTCCAGTGAGGCGCCGACGTCGGCTCTCACACACACACACACACCTCTCCGTCCCGATCAATCTTGATCGTTTGACGACTGTTCCAAACAAATTTATCTCAACTAATGAAGACACTTAACAGTGTCTGCCAGGCGGAAGGGGCCCCGGTAGCGTGCGGGAAAAAAAAAACTGCTTGTCTGGTAACTCATCTAATTGCCACAGGGCATCACCTCCGCGTTAGATTTCCTTTATTAGTTTTCCGAGGACGAAATGAGGCTCATTAGGCGGCGCGCTCTAATTAGAGGACATACATCAGGGCACTCTTGGGTTTTCCCACATTGCATGCTGGGAAGATGAAATGCCATGAATCAATCCGGCTTGGATGTTTAATGTTCCGGACAGTGGAAACAAACCTAATGCTCACAGAGTCGCCGAGGCGGAAATGGAGTTTGTTCAAGTGTCACGGACGGCGACGGGCAGCGCTCGGAGGCCTGTAGCGTCGGGGATGTTTGACTTTCTTGTTATGGTTCAAAACGTGCAGTGGTGAAAGTCACAGGAGGCAGGAGCGAGTCAAAAACAATATTTTAATCATTAACAACAAGAAAACCACAACAGAAAGCGTCACTGAACCGGGAGAGTCAAACAAACTTAAATCTGTAAAGAGAGCGACAAAAACACGATGAACAGAAATAGTAAAATCACAGAATAAACCAGGAAACACGCGGAAACAGAGGAAGGGACTAAACTAACTCCACCAGGGAGAGTGTAGTCAAAAATGAACAAACTAGAGCACGGAGAGAGAACAAACAAGGAAAGCCGATTTACCACAGGGAACAAGAGGAGACAATCTGGCACACGTTGCTGGAGTCCAGGTGCTCTTATACACAGGTGATCAGGGGTAGATCGGCTCCAGCCGTGGGCCACAGGAACAGGAAGGAAGGCGGGAGAAAGCAAAACAGGACTCACTTTTAAATGGTCATGTTTCAACTTGACTAAGCTGCTTCATGCTTGTAGACCGCTTAACTGTTTAACCATCCTTCCTCTTGCAAGCAAAGGGAGCTACCGTCTTTTATTTGGTTTCTGAAACTTTGACATTTTGGGATCTAAAAAACAAACAACAAAAATTAAATGAAATTAAATTCTCCAAATATTTTCAAGACATTCAAAGAGCTTTAGTTTAAATAACTTTGTATAAATTTTTTTTAAATCGAATCCTTCCCCTAAAAAAAGCGAACCCAATGACGGCTGGCATCAATATGAATTGTTTTAGGAACTCCGGACTCACTACAAACTCACACTACAGACACACATGCACTTTATCTATCTATCTATCTATCGATCTGTCTGTCTGTCTGTCTGTCTGTCTGTCTGTCTGTCTGTCTGTCTGTCTGTCTGTCTGTCTATCTATCTATCTATCTATCTATTTATCTGTCTGTCTGTCTGTCTGTCTGTCTGTCTGTCTGTCTGTCTGTCTGTCTGTCTGTCTATCTATCTATCTATCTATCTATCTATCTATCTATCTATCTATCTATCTATCTATCTATCTGTCTGTCTGTCTGTCTGTCTGTCTGTCTGTCTGTCTGTCTGTCTGTCTATCTATCTATCTATCTATCTATCTGTCTGTCTGTCTGTCTGTCTGTCTGTCTGTCTGTCTGTCTGTCTATCCTTCATCTTAGTTTTCGATTTGATTTTGATCCAGCTGTTGGTGTTTTATAGCTCTTAAAAAGGAACAAATTGGGCCCTCGGAAATTTCTCGACCCAAATATCATGTGACAATAATACTTGCTTCACAAAACAACTAGTTTTGAAACTGTATTTTCATCACTAAAATACACAGTTTGCTCTCTCATTTGTTTAACTCCATATACACAGGAGTTTTCCTGACTTTTCCTGGCATATTCCGCAATGTTCCTCTCCTTTTATTTGCCATCAGAAACACTGACTTGCTAAATTCAAATGTTAATAAAGTCAAATCATGCCGGTAAACTAAAACAAAATCACAAGTTCGAGTTTTAACAGTCTAAAAATACTTATGAAAACAGAAAGAGCAGCTGAAAAAACACCAGAGAAAGCACTTGAGTCAAAAAGTTTTGCGTGTGGTATAGTGGCAGCATGTGACCGGTCATTCATTTGCAGTGAAAATCCAAACGTTTTTGCTGGAGTAGCATAAACCCGTTCAGAGATACAACACTGGTAACAAACCAATTTCACCGTCTGTCACTCACTCAGCTGTTGGTGTTCTCTCTCCTGACCACAGGCCGCCTTCCTGCCTCCTGCAGGAGGGAAAATGCAGGAGTGGATATGTAATCCAAGCTCTCATGACAGGGCGGCCCCACCTGAGTTCACCAGGAGTTCCTCCAGGACAGAGAAGGTTTTTTTCACGAGTGTGCCTAGAAACAAAATAGTAAAACCCACGAGCTCCTTCTCGTGTGCGCCTCAACATAACTCACCTCCTGTTGAGTTGTCAAGCCACTTCTGTCTTTCAGAAACGCACAAAAAAAGCGTATCAAGTGAGCAGTTTGATCAATGTTAAGTTGACAAATGGAGATAAATGTCGGCTTTTAAGCATTGTGCGGCTAAAAATGCAATCATACATCCATGCAAGAGCTCATTTGTTTTCATTGGTGCAAAGATTACGGCTATTACTGTCACTGGTTTGAGCTAGAGGCTGGGACGGTCGGGGAGGCGTCTCCAGTCCTGGAAAGCATTGAAGCTATTGAACAGGCCAGAGGGGCTGTATTGACTTTGATCGTAATGGAGTGACTTTCATGGTCAATTTTACATGCGCCGCTCGCTTCGTGCTTCGGTTCAGCCTCAACCTTTTGGCCGAGGGCAAACAAGATTCTCTCCACACTTGATCTACTTCGGCGCGGGGATCAGTGATGCACGGTCAGTGGGCTTGCTGCGGCCTCAATGCAACTTTCAGCCCGGAGAATAATCATCCTCCTGACTCACATTTACATCCGTGTATTTATTCAGCAAGTCGAATTAAAATTAAATAGATGAAAATCACATTATAAGAGAATGATCGGGGCAGTGACGGATCCCGCTGGTGATGTCACATGACAGCCACTCCGCTGCACTTCTTCCTCTCCCGGTGCTTTTATCGCGGCGTAGATATTTCTTCATCAGTTGGACGGTCGACAACTCATGTGAAACCTGCCCCTGTCAGAGGGAAGAAGAGAGCAAAGACTTTTAAACAAAGACGGACTGATCCTATCGCTCAAATGGACTGTAATGACTTTTCCACCTGAAATATTGAAAGAGGTGTAGGGCAGGTTTAACCATCCCATCGCTCTACCCACTGGCATGTGTTTTATTCTCCAAGTTTGGGAAGTGTTTAGCTATTTTGAGCTTTTTTTTTTTTTTTTTAATTGCCCGCAGAAACCAATATATTTCATATATATAGGTGGTGGGACCCTCATGGGATCCAATGGTTTAAATACTGAAAACAAATAAAACTTTATTATATAAACAAGTGTTTTAATAATTCATGGGAGGTAAAAAAAAAAACCAGAAGAACATACACAACTGAATGCAGAGAAGAGGATCAGTCTGCAGTCCTGACCCCACCACAGTTGTCCTGAACCCAGCTGACAAACATGCCGCCAAATAAACTTCATGAAAAAAAACATTTTTCAGTCAATAATAACAAGCTAGAAGTGGTTTCAGGGAATGTATTGAACCCTGAACCTTGCTTGAGGGGATCAGGTCAGAATAACCCTTGAGCTCATGAATCTTCTGGAAAAAAAATGTTTTCTAAAACCACTATATTGTTTCATAGAATGCAGCAAACACTTTCTCACTCTTCTTGTTAAGAACTTCGGAGTCAATACATGGTGATAGATGAGGAGCTGAGAGGCTTTTGAAGCTCTTCACCAGACCCCTCACACAGCGGAGCGCCAAACTGAGAATTATATTACGGAACAAAACATTGACACAAACTAGTTAAAATGTGGAACAAAACATCATGAGCAGCAGAGTGGTTTCTCTTGTTGGCTCCCTCTCACCATCCTTGGCTCCGCCCTGCTCCTCTCCTGCGCTCTTAATGACAAGAATACATTCCACTGTCAACACAATTATGTGACTGCAAAACAATAATTGGAAAGCAAATGATAGGTGACGTTCCACGTCTTTTCAATTTACTCCCATTTTAAATTGCTTTTCATTTCAAGTTTGCCACCACATCTGAAGTATTTAGCCTGGATGGGAAATACAATTCCACATTGGGGGTTTATTGTCACGGGAACGAAGGGACGAGGGAGCTAAAGCCACGTAGGGGGACGTGGTGTAGGACCCAAGTGCAAGTGGTTATAGGCACAGGAGGCAGGAGGGAATTATAAATAATATTTAATAATTAAACAAACTAAAACAGAACAGAAAGCGTCACCGAACCGGGAGAAACAGAGCGAACACAGAATGTAAAAACAGAGTAACCAATACTAGCGGAAGTGCACAAACATAAGTAAAAAGTCAAAACAGAAAGCGTCACCGAACCGGGAGTTAAATGAACTTAAATCACAAATGAAACCGAGAATAAACTACAAAAGAAAACAAAGAAACACGGCAAACAGCAAGAAACCAAAAACACTAACTCAAGGCAGCAGGGTTAAACAGTGTAACAAAAGAACTAGCAATCGCACAGAAACAAGAGAACGAAAACAAAGAGAGCCACGAGTTAAATTAACTTGTTAGCAAACAGAACTAAAAGCCGAACACAGGAAGAGACACGAGAACCAGGAGAGCTAACAAATGGAACGAAAGAAGCCGAACACAGGGAGAGACACGAGAACCAGGAGAACTAACAAATGGAACGAAAGAAGCCGAACACAGGGAGAGACACGAGAATCAGGAGTTACCACGGGGGAACGAGAGGAGTCCAGCAGCACAGGAACCAGAGGAAACATCACAGGGGAAGTGGAAAACACACAGGGCCTTGGAGAACTGGCAGGAAACAATGACAACGATCTGGCACACGTTGCTGGAGCCCAGGTGTTCTTGAAGACCGTAATCAGGGGGTAATCGGCTCCAGCCGTGTGCCAAAGGAAACAGAGGGAGAGAAGCAAAACCAGGACTAGGAGCCCGGAAGCGGAGCCATGACAGTACCCCCCCCTTAAAGAACACCTCTTGGTGTTCCACCAGTCCTGGATGGACGGTCGTCGTAGACGAGGGGAGGAGGAGGCCCATTGGAGCGACTGGAAGAGCCGGGCTGCAGCGACCCGGAAGACAAGCTGGGGTACTGGAGAGGTGGCGGGTGGGAAGTTGCGGCTGGGGTCTTCGGGAGGCCGCGGCGGCGTGGCTTGGGAGCCACGCTGAAGACGTCGGGAGGCGGCGGCGGCGGCGGCTTGGGAGCCACGCTGAAGACGTCGGGAGGCGGCGGCGGCGGCGGCTTGGGAGCCACGCTGAAGACGTCGGGAGGCGGCGGCGGCGGCTTGGGAGCCACGCTGGAGACGTCGGGAGGCGGCGGCGGCGGCTTGGGAGCCACGCTGGAGACGTCGGGAGGCCGCGGCGACTTGGGAGCCACGCTGGAGACGTCGGGAGGCCGCGGCGGCGGCGACTTGGGAGCCACGCTGGAGACGTCGGGAGGCCGCGGCGGCGGCGACTTGGGAGCCACGCTGGAGACGTCGGGAGGCCGCGGCGGCGGCGACTTGGGAGCCACGCTGGAGACGTCGGGAGGCCGCGGCGGCGGCGACTTGGGAGCCACGCTGGAGACGTCGGGAGGCCGCGGCGGCGGCGGCTTGTGAGCCACGCTGGAGACGTCGGGAGGCCGCGGCGGCGGCGGCTTGTGAGCCACGCTGGAGACGTCGGGAGGCCGCGGCGGCGGCGGCTTGTGAGCCACGCTGGAGACGTCGGGAGGCCGCGGCGGCGGCGGCTTGTGAGCCACGCTGGAGACGTCGGGAGGCCGCGGCGGCGGCGGCTTGTGAGCTACGCTGGAGACGTCGGGAGGAGACAGCGGCTTGGGAGCCGCGTAGGGGCCATCGGGAGGAGACAGCGGCTTGGGAGCCGCGTAGGGGCCATCGGGAGGAGACAGCGGCTTGGGAGCCGCGTAGGGGCCCTCGGGAGGAGACAGCGGCTTGGGAGCCGCGTAGGGGCCCTCGGGAGGAGACAGCGGCTTGGGAGCCGCGTAGGGGCCCTCGGGAGGAGACAGCGGCTTGGGAGCCGCGTAGGGGCCCCCGGGAGGAGACGGCTTGGGAGCCGCGTAGGGGCCCCCGGGAGGAGACGGCCTGGGAGCCGCGTAGGGGCCCTCGGGAGGAGACGGCCTGGGAGCCGCGTAGGGGCCCTCGGGAGGAGACGGCCTGGGAGCCGCGTAGGGGCCCTCGGGAGGAGACGGCCTGGGAGCCGCACAGGAAGGTTCGGGAGACGGCGGCCTGGGAGCCGCGCAGGAAGGTTCGGGAGGCGACGGCTTGGGAACCGCGCCGGAGTTTTTGGGAGGCAGCGGCCTGACCAGGGGAGGCGCCGGCTGGAGAGCTGCGCCGGAGAACAGGGGAGGCGCCGGCTGGAGAGCCGCGCCGGAGACCAGGGGAGGCGCCGGCTGGAGAGCCGCGCCGGAGACCAGGGGAGGTGCCGGCTGGAGAGCCGCGCCGGAGACCAGGGGAGGCGCCGGCTGGAGAGCCGCGCCGGAAAACAGGGGAGGCGCCGGCTGGAGAGCCGCGCCGGAAAACAGGGGAGGCGCCGGCTGGAGAGCCGCGCCAGAGACCAGGGAAGGCGCCGGCTGGAGAGCCGCGCCGGAGACCAGGGAAGGCGCCGGCTGGAGAGCCGCACCGGAGACCAGGGAAGGCGCCGGCTGGGGAGCTGCGCCAGAGACCATGGGAGGCGCCGGCTGGAGAGCCGCGCCGGAAAACATGGGAGGCGCCGGCTGGAGAGCCGCGCCGGAAGACACGGGAGGCGCCGGCTGGGGAGGCGCCAGCTGGAGAGCCGCTGGCTGGAGGGCCGCGCCGGAGACCACGGGAGACGCCGGCTTGAGAGCAGCGCCGGGGACCACGGGAGGCGCCGGCTTGAGAGCTGCGGCGGAGACCACGGGAGGCGCCGGCTTGAGAGCTGCGGCGGAGACCACGGGAGGCGCCGGCTTGAGAGCTGCGGCGGAGACCACGGGAGGCGCCGGCTTGAGAGCTGCGGCGGAGACCACGGGAAGGGCCGGCTTGAGAGCTGCGCCGGAGACCACGGGAAGGGCCGGCTTGAGAGCTGCGCCGGAGACCACGGGAAGGGCCGGCTTGAGAGCTGCGCCGGAGACCACGGGAAGGGCCGGCTTGAGAGCTGCGCCGGAGACCACGGGAGGCGGCGGCTGGAGAGCCGCTGGCTGGAGAGCAGCGCCGGAGACCATGGGAGGCGGCGGCTTGAGAGCAGCGCCGGAGACCACGGGAGGCGGCGGCTTGAGAGCAGCGCCGGAGACCATGGGAGGCGGCGGCTTGAGAGCAGCGCCGGAGACCACGGGAGGCGGCGGCTTGAGAGCAGCGCCGGAGACCACGGGAGGCGACGGCTTGAGAGCAGCGCCGGAGACCACGGGAGGCGAAGACGGGGAAACACAAGAGTCACGAAAAAAAAAATCACGGACGGGAACAGACAGAATTGGCTCCGACGGAAGAGCAGAAGAAGCAAGTGGAACACCGGACATAGCAGAGCGGGAGGAAAGCCGCGTGACTGATTGAGCTATTGAGTCCAACACCTCAAAAATGGACAGAGTCATCCTCTCCATATTACCTATACTGGTGGCCTGAGCGTCTAGTTCCTCCTGCCAGCCTTTCACCACTGCTGGGTCCATAATTATGGCCAGATCGTTTCTGTCACGGGAACGAAGGGACGAGGGAGCTAAAGCCACGTAGGGGGACGTGGTGTAGGACCCAAGTGCAAGTGGTTATAGGCACAGGAGGCAGGAGGGAATTATAAATAATATTTAATAATTAAACAAACTAAAACAGAACAGAAAGCGTCACCGAACCGGGAGAAACAGAGCGAACACAGAATGTAAAAACAGAGTAACCAATACTAGCGGAAGTGCACAAACATAAGTAAAAAGTCAAAACAGAAAGCGTCACCGAACCGGGAGTTAAATGAACTTAAATCACAAATGAAACCGAGAATAAACTACAAAAGAAAACAAAGAAACACGGCAAACAGCAAGAAACCAAAAACACTAACTCAAGGCAGCAGGGTTAAACAGTGTAACAAAAGAACTAGCAATCGCACAGAAACAAGAGAACGAAAACAAAGAGAGCCACGAGTTAAATTAACTTGTTAGCAAACAGAACTAAAAGCCGAACACAGGAAGAGACACGAGAACCAGGAGAGCTAACAAATGGAACGAAAGAAGCCGAACACAGGGAGAGACACGAGAACCAGGAGAACTAACAAATGGAACGAAAGAAGCCGAACACAGGGAGAGACACGAGAATCAGGAGTTACCACGGGGGAACGAGAGGAGTCCAGCAGCACAGGAACCAGAGGAAACATCACAGGGGAAGTGGAAAACACACAGGGCCTTGGAGAACTGGCAGGAAACAATGACAACGATCTGGCACACGTTGCTGGAGCCCAGGTGTTCTTGAAGACCGTAATCAGGGGGTAATCGGCTCCAGCCGTGTGCCAAAGGAAACAGAGGGAGAGAAGCAAAACCAGGACTAGGAGCCCGGAAGCGGAGCCATGACATTTATCTTCCGTGATATGCTTAACTTCTTATCCTCCTCTCTGTTGTGTGATCCAGCGCTGAGCCGCGACCCGTCCCGGACGTCCCACACCTCTTACCCAGGGACAGTGCTGATTAATTTTGGCACCATGTGACCTTGGCATGAAGGGAGATGATAGATGAATGGGGGCGGGGCTTCTAAGGAAATGCCTTGCCGACACTTACGGTGAAAGGGAGGGACAGGAAGTTGATTTATTTATAGTTTTCTAATTCATTTCTCTGTTGTGCAGGGCTGAATATGCCCCCATCCATTATTGGATGGGGGCATAGCTGATTCCAAGGCTGCTGCAGAGATGCAGAACAATCTTAAGGGCAACTAAAGAATTACCTAGTGTGTGACTCAGCCGCACAATAATTTAACTTTTCTCCCTGGAAATATTGCTGGTACTTGGCAGGCAAAAACTGCATGAAGACGTTTCTTTTTCACTCATTTGTCTTGCACCAATCCATTGAATTTGACCAATATTTGGTGGTGCAGCCGAACAATCCCGTCTCATAACCTTCTGTGAACCCGTTGACAAGTAACAACCATTTCGCTTTCACCTGAATTGTCTCTGACGCCAGCGCAATTTCTCGAGAGTGGTGCTTTGCAAAGTGCGCCGTGAGGTGAAAGAAATTCTTCATGTGGCAGTCCAATATCTTTTTTGTTTTTTTTTTTGGACTGAATTTCTTGGCTTCTCAGTGAACAATTCACGATTGTTTCAGTGTTTATTGAACACTGGCTGGTGCCAACGCAGACATCAAATACCCACGTAAACCTTGTATTGAACCCTGGCGCGCTGGATTAGCGTTCAAACCAGCGATGTGGATACAATGGAACGTAATCTGGGAACTCAAAAGCTGAATCGTGTGCAGTGATACATCTGTGTCATTGCTGACTGTAATTGATGTGCACAAGCTGATGCAACACACACCAGCGTTCACATGTCTCTCCTGCCAACCTTTGTTTGCTATAGATCAATACTCTTATCAGAATAGGGCTTCATGTGCAACCCCAGCCTCACTGCAAACACAGCTCTGCTGCCGCAAGTCTTGTTTCACAGAAATCCATTTATTTATGGCTGGAATATTTCAATTCTGATGAACAAACTGCACCTGTTATTACAGAAATATGTCGCTGTCTGTAGCCTTATACTGCTATATTTACGCATGTCAGGCAGAGGTTAGCAACTTGTATTATTGCGCTTACTGTACAACACAATAAATCACAATGGTTATTCTTAAAAATTATTTTTAAAAAATCTATTGATGGTTGTTATTAAAAAGGCACAACATTCTATTGCAAAAAATGTGTTTTATTTTATGAAATATATTCACAAGTCATAAATAAATATGCACTTCATAATCCAGTGACTTTTATTATGCTTTATTGGTGCATTCAAAAGGCATCGTAATGCATTTATAAGGTTTTATAAAACGTGTTATGAATGCTCATAATGATGTATGGTAACTTAGGACCAAGTATATGTAGTGTTATGAGCTATGGACTTAACTTAACCTCGGTACAAAGACTCAAGAGCATCATTGTTATACGTTGTCATACGTGACATAACATCTTCTATAAACCCTTATGAATGTACTAATAATAAGTTATAGATGGGAGTGTTATTTTTTTAAGAGTTATTTTTATATTGAGTTTTTCATGAATTTATTTTCTATTGATTTTTTTTAACCTGAATGTCGTGTTTATGTCAAACAAACAAACAAAAAAAAAATATGAATTCTATAAATATAGATTTCCAAATATGTGTGGGAGGCTAAGTTTGGTGGAATGTGGGGGAAATAATTTAAATAATGTCAATAATTTCAATAAACTGGAAGCACTAAATTGCCTGGTTTATTGTGGAAATTTTAACATCTCTTATTCATCATGTCGGCAGTGTTGGATTGTATGTGTCTCCCGGTCTATAGGACCCACATATATATATATATACATATATGCTTCTTGTTGACGGTATCTATGACAACCCGTCGCTGCATCTCTCTCCTCTGAAGATCTTCGGCATCAGCGGGGGTGAAATATGTAGATGAAATTAATAAAAAATGCAGAGGAACATCGACACTCTTTTCATGCAGCAGCCTCCGACGATGTTCTCTGGCAAGTGCCACTTTAAGTGCTTTATTTTTTCCCTACCGCACCTGACGTGTGGAGGAAGTGGAGAAAGATAGAGAACATCTTGAAAACTTGTTTTTGTAGGCTTGCCAAGTAACTTTATGGCCGTCCTCCTGTGACGGCTGAGCCGGGTTTATCTTTGAAACGGGAGCCCCACGAGGAAAAGGTATGTAACATCACTTGCTATATTTACACCCGAGCTCTCAACAGGAAGACGATCTGGTCGCCATGGCAGAGGATGTGATGTTCTTTTGAAGACCGACTAAACCCTGAATCAGTTACCAAGACAATACATGACTCAGTTCAGCCTATTAGACGTATATTCCAGTGACACATCAACACTCATTTGAATGTTTTAGAAGCAGCTCGGTGAGCTCTGAACGATGAGGTGAGGCCCCGGTGTGACAATACATATCCTTTCATTTCATTCATTTTCAGCACTTGGAAACCTTTATGATAAACATGAGAATTCTGTAGCTTTCTGGGTGGCTGGTTTCATGTAAATGGAGGTCACGACAGCAGACACGTGGTTCCAGTTCATCTGCAGAGGTTTGGAAATGATTCCACAGCTGCCAAAGAAACCTGCCTTCAGTGGTGATACAGATGTTTTCGTCAAACACCAACCATGACTCGGGCCTGACCTTCATCCTCTCTCAGTCAGTCAGTTTTCTTTGTGCTGCTGTGAGTCGGTCTAACTGTGATGCAACGGCAACCTGTCTGCCTCCTGCCCTTGGTAGCTGGGACAGACTCCAGTCCCCATCCGCTGGGAATTACAGGCATAAATGAATGAATTAATGATCGAATCACTGCTGAGCAGATTTCTTTGTGTTCAACCATTAGAAAGGAAAGAGCAGCAGCTTGAGCTTTTGACCTTTCGTTCGGAAATCCAATTCTATCGACCAGTGATATTTTCATTTCTCAGCGAGTGATGCAACTTTCTCGCCAAAGAAACACCATGTACTTGAATGAATGAATAAAAAAATGAAACATCTTCCCGAGGGAACATTATCAAGCCGTGCGTGGTTTATTTCATTCCGAGTCTCTCGCCTTTTTTTTTTTTTGGCGTAAAAGTGGCGTCATCCTCGGAGTGAAGATTGCACCCATCGCCAGGGAGTCATGCTGTTGCTAAGAGCTTTTTGCACGGATGTGACCCGGCTTCCTTGTGAGTTGATCTCTAAATATTAGGGAGCAGACAGACGGTTTCCCTCCTCTAGAGCGAGAAAGCACCTCAGGAATACTTCCAATAGAAGACTATTGAGTCAGTGATAATAACTACTCACAGCAACTCCTTAAAATCCAATACAAACTTTATAAACCCATTTGCAATGTTCTGCTTGGAGAAATTGGATTTCCATGAAAGTAGAGGTCACGCTTGCCAGCCAAGACCAAGAAGATCCAGCTGGCCGTAAACAGTGACTCCATCTCACCTCGCTGGACTCAGTTCCTCACTGATGAGACGCTCCTCGGGGCGTAGCAGCGACAGCAGTGGGGGGGCCTCTGTTGAGATGATGCGGCTTGTTTGCAGCCTTTACTCTATTTTTTTTCTCTCGTGACAGATGGTGGCTCAAGGGCGACCTTTGTTTCAGCTACAGCCTGATTCATTTCACTGACAAAAGTGTGCCTTCCGTGAAACACATCGAAAGACTCGGTCTGGAAGCGTGTTTTTTTTTTTTTGTTTTCTTTGTTTAATTCAGCAATTTCTCTGCTACTCAGAGGGGCTTCAACACCACTACAACACCTGCTGGCGTTCAATTTCATCCGAAATATTTGCTTTATTTGTCAAAATCTGAAGTTTAGTAGAAGAACCGCTCACCGCAAGGATTCAGAGATCAGCACCATGGACAGCGACAGACGCTGCCGTCATGTCCGTGCGGAGGAGGAGCGCGTGAAAAGTGTCCAGGATTGCTGATGTAATCTCCCAAAAAAAATGTATCTAGATTATCATCTGAGCTGTTGAGATTGACTGAGGAGAGATGAGAAAGCCCAGGTAATTTCATAACCTGGGAGTGAAAAAAGTTGAGCGAGATAATGTCAAAAGTACAGTCACCATCGGGGTCATTGAAAAACTCATAAGCACGTCTGTCTTTTTCCCTCCAAGACAAGAACATGAAATGTAATCCCAGACAGAGCAAACATAGACTGCGTTGAGCAAGCAATTTGAGAACGCATTTCAACAAACAACCTGTTTTCTTTTTTCCTTTCAGGGACCATCAGCGATCCAATGAATCACCCGCTCAGCCGATACATTCTTAACAACTGCAGCATGAAAATTTGAGCGTCGGCTGAGCTGGTGAGGGAAATCAAATCCTGTTGGTGGGAAGAAAAAAAACAAACAAACAAACAGATACGGCATGCTTCCCTCTCCGTCAATACAGAGCTGATGAACAACAAACCCGACATTGACCTTGGAGATTAAGTCTTGTTAAATATTTCATCAAGTCTGTCAGAGCAGCTGGATCGATGCGAAGTGGAACACAAAACTTCCGCCGGCTCACCTAGCAACAGACATTCCCCCGAAAACAGGCTAAATAGATCTATTACAGCGCTCCAAATTTCATCTACATGGGCTTTTCCTTTTTTTTTTTTTTTTGTACAAAGGCTTTAGAGAAACCATAAAAGCAGAGACTTCATTGCTAGGCAACTAGTCTCTGCGCCGTGGAGGGGAGGGTGTTTACTGTCAGAGATATGCTGCTAGTGGGAGGGCAGCATCACAAAAAGAGAGCAGAAATGATTTTCTTCTTTTCCAGATAGAAAAAAAACCAACATAAAGCAGTCGATAGTGCAGGCTTTAATTGCTGCAGGAACATGTGCCGGCCTTGTTCACATTAAAGGCCTCGCAGACGTGCCGCTCATCTACACGGTGGGAAGACGACTCTCTGGAGAGAGAGAGAGAGAAAAAAAAGAATGATGAGATAATCATTCGACCTCATCTGAATTAAAAGACCTTCCTAAACAGAGCCATGGTATGGATTCATCAAACCGTCTCCTCTGCTTTGGGATTTGTGACAGTTTGCCACTGTCATAATCTAAAATAATAAAATTATAGCTTGTATTTGCACCCCACCGCCTCCTCCATCTTCCTAGTCACCCTTCACCTTAGGTGTCCAACATGTCAACTGTCTCTCACCATGTATAAAAGGGCAGAAATAAACTGCTGCTTTCTCCCGGTGAACATCTCATGAAGTAACAATGCAATTCTAGGTCAACTACCATGCGACCTGGCGACTTCCTTCTGCTCCCGAACACTAGAGGAGCTTCTCCACCGTCTCTCTGGCTCTGGATCTGATCGTCCTGCTTCTTCTTCGCCCCCCTCTTGAGAACAGTTGAGAGAATTGCTCCATGATGTGGAAGTCGGTGTGTAGCAGACTTGAAGGTACGTCGGTTCACGGGGGGGGACTCACTGTGCTTCCACTGAAGTGGATGCGACAGGTGGTTTATACCAGGGGAACAAAATCAATGGAAACAATACTAAAGTGACAGACACGTACACATCAAGCTGTCTTTTGTTGCAACCTTGTAAAATGTGATTTACTCCCGTGTTTCCTCACATTTCCCCGAATACGACCCAGATTTTTTTTTTTATGAAGCGCTCATGGTCACGTCAAAGTTTCAGAGAAATTTATGGTGAAAGAAATGATCCCGGGAATATTCTCACGCCGGGCTTCCAAAGTTTTCAGCTCATAATTTAAAATGGAGCACAATGCTAGAAAGAACCTTGTCTTTAAAAGTCTCGCCCAACACTCTAAAGACCCTTGTAGGAGTAATTTAATTTGCAGCGTGACCCAAATTCTCCAGATCAGCGGCTTCATTCAGCAGCTTTTTAAACGGTCAGATATCCAGTTCTGGACTGTGAACACTGTGCGTTGAATGGTGACAACAACCAAGGTGAAACTCTGCAACCACACATTTCCGACACATTTATTTGGGGGGGGGGATTTTGTCTGCGAAGCAGTATAGGGCTGTGAAGAAGAGGGTGAAGACAGGGTGGAGGTGAGTGTCTGTTATATTGTGACCTTGAAAGGGGGACATCAAACTCAAAGAAAAGAGGGTAAGAGGAAATTTAAAATAAAGTGATGACATCATGTGTGAAATTACGCTTTAAAAATGCGCAGAAAATGTTGGTTTGTTGTATTTCAGTTCATTTTAACCCCACTTCATTTAAAGATTCTCGATGTGTCTCATACATTTCAAAATCTGCTTTCAATTCTGATGTATTTTAAGTGACAAGAAATACTCCTAAAACTATTCAAAAATAAAACAAGAAAGTTATGTTTCTATTGCATCATCATGAACAAAAAACAATGCACAAGACAAAAATGTCGGAGTAACTTTTATAGTTTTTCTCTAACTTCAGGAGGACCACATAAATACAGTCAAAGGGCCGCATTTGGCCCCTGGACCGCACTTTGCCCAGGTCTGCTGCAGGAGCTGGAGTGAAAAGGTTGTGGCTGTCTTTATTTTTGGGAGCACATATTTGTGTTCGGGAACTGACCCAAGTGCAAGAGTGAGGGTTGAACAAGGATTTAATCCAGGTGAAAACATTGAACAAAGGGGGCGCCACAAAAGGTCCAACTGAAACGCCACATAACTCCGACAAGGAAGGACTATAAACACAACTGTACTGACAAAGTCCATGGATTGGAATTGGCTGAACATAACTTGACGTGACACAGACTTAGGCAGCTAAGTAAGACACCAGGCAGAGGTGAGATGCACACAGGAACACAAGGCAAATCTCACCAAAATAAAACAGGAAGTGGACGAAAACAAGACAATAGAAAGTTCAACAAACCCTGACTCAACAGAACTGGAGAAACTAGACCTCCGGTGTGGTGTCGATCAAAGCCATTCAGCTGGAACTCCAAGAGTTGCAGCAGCAAAGACAGATGGAGGCGAGTTTAGCCCGGAGAGAGACGCGGCACCTTCTTTAAGTAGGCACAGTTAAGTATTCATGATTTCCCAGCAGCCACATGACACACATCATTAAGACTCAGGTGCTGCAGAGTCACAGGCGTGGAAGAGAATCCAGACATCAATCAGACTCTTAACCGGGATTTTTTTTTTAACAGAAATGAAATGTCACATGGAAAAAAAACCTGGAAACTTAAACAACTCAAACACTCCCCAGTGCCTGACCATGCTTCTTTCAGCCACTTTGACTTACCTGAGCGGCGCAGGAAGCGGAGGGAGCATTGATATTCTCGCGGATGGGTGCCATGTACAACATCCATAAATAATCCAAAGGGTGTGTTTAACAGATAAATGGCTTTTTGCTCAAGTGCTGGCACTCCTGTTCGGGCCCGACGGGACAGCCACGGTACAATCTCCCTCTTTATACTGTTTATCCCCGCTGCCCGCCGCTCTAATGCTCAGTCACTTGCTTCCTCATTCATTACTCATGAGGCCGTTCAGAGAAGGAACCGCAGAGTCACTTTTAAAACGCTGCTTCTGATATTCATTTTCATAACCACAATCCCAGCCAGTCCATTATGAATTCCCGGACTTTAATGGTCCGCCTGTTATCGTAGCTGATAAAGAAGACATGAGCAGAAACCAGGCTCAGGTTTTCAGGAGAAACAGTTTATTTAAAGTCACTTTGCCTTGTCCATCACCATCTGGTCACCTGCTGCATCCTCCATCCGACGAGATAGTTTCCGTACAAACACCTGAAAACCCGGTTTGTCTTTACCACAGACCTCCTCTTGTAGAGCAAAAGTTTCCCTCATTTTCGCAAGTTGTCAAGTGACTTGTCATTTATCAAGTTTCAAATATAGCCTCCGGAGGGAGACAGAAAACATCTCACAAATTCACAGCGGGCTGCTCCCGAGAAAAGATTTGTATAAGCCTGTTCCTGACTTCAACCCAATTCGCTTCCTAAAATATACGTGAATTTCATGAATGCGAGTTCAGAGGGGAGCTGGGACGCTGTGTTGTCACACCCGCCGCGACAACACCGGGGCGAGCTCATGCGGCGCCATTGTTTTCTGACTGAATAACAACAGTTTGTTCAATAATTCTTCACGGGCCATTAGTGTGTTTGGGTGGTCCTCGCGTCAGATGGGAGCGGAACTGAATGTGCAATTAAGATCGCGGGGAAAAATAATGGTGTTTACTTAATTTCACATCAGAGCAGTGATACAAGGAGAGAGGGCTGCGCACAATGCGCTCGCTTATCGCCCGAGGCCCGTTCACGGCCTGCGCGCCCGCCACTTTCCAAACCCTGCGTTTAATCTCCTTATGATCATGCAGGTTTTCATTTCATCGCAGCAGGATTTGAGATGTTCCAAGGCCAGATCAGAGATTTCGTCTGATATTGGATTCGCTGTCGTCCTGTACCACCCGGAACCTCTCTCATTCGAGCCAAAGAAGTGAAGCAGATGTGGATCCCAGCTTGTAGGTGAGAGTCGAAACCCATATTTCAGTCGCTTTGAATCTTTTAATCTGATCTTGTGTCTAGGGAAATCACAGATCGGAAACTTGGAATTGTCACTTGTCTTCCATTGGGGGATGTTTTTAGTCAAGTTTCCTCAATCCTTTTGTTCCTCTAGAGGGCGCCATAACGTGGGGTTATAAGTAAATTTAATGTCAATTGATGTCTTGGATTTCTTAACATGGAATGCCATCTTGTGCACTTGAGCAGCCTCAGGTCACATGCTTGCATGCATTTTCCAACTCATCTGTCATGGCTGTCTGAGGTTAGACCCAGGTGCAATGTGTGCTGGACGACAGAAGGCACGGAGACAAGATTAAATTAAATCATTTAATAGACAAAGACGAGGTATACATGGACGAACAGGAATGAAAAACGAAAGGAGTGGGAACCAGAACACGGACCAGGAAAACCTGGAACAAAACAGAGGCAAACTATCATCAAGCCTTACAAAACATAGAGACGCACTTGGAAGTGACTCGCGAAGCCCAATGAACATAAAATGCTCGGTGGTGGAAAACACACACATACACACGAGGAAATAAATATATCAATAAGAAAAATGAAATCTACAAAATACTCACAGGTGGAAATCTACCAGAGATGGAAAATGAAAGCAGAGACGAAGCAAGAACAAACAGGAACAAAGGAAGCGGCAGAAAAGGAAATCAAGTGCGCACAAACTTACTTGAGGGAGCTTTATCTTCGGAGAGTTTTACCATTGGAACGTGAAGAAACCATCTGGCAACACAAGCTGGCGTTGAGGAGTTGGGAGTCCGATTACCAAATGCACGCCAGCTGCGTCGTTCGGAAAGCTGGAGAGAGAACAGGAATCGGAAATGAAGGGACAACCGGGAATCACAAAAATCAAAGCATGGCATGACGACAAAAGCAGCTCCCTCTTCAAACTGGACACTCAAACATCCTTAAACATTCACATTTTCAAAACACTCAGGCACAGAAAGCCACCTAGTGGTGCTCAAACAAATGCGCTTTTACCCTCTTTTTGCGGACCCCTTTTTTATTCCTTCAGAATATTAGCAATTATATTATCAATTCCACCCGACTGTAATATGATATTTGAGTTACTTCTAGTAGTAGTAGTTGTAATGCTAAAAAAAACAGCAAACAAGTTGTGCGACCGCCTGAATCAGGATGAACTGATGAAGCTTTATGAAACAGGATTCTAATTGTCTGAGCTCACCAGGGGGCGCTCTTGGTTAAAAAAATAAAGATAAATAGAAATGGTCGTTCAAATACAAAGATCTAGTGGGCTGTGAAAATGAGGACCGTTTCACACCATCGCTATTCCTGACGTTTTTACGGGTATATTTTTGAATGCATTTATAAGTCATTAAAAAGCACACAATGTACTTCAGAGTGGGATTCAACTCTATACTAAATATTGAGCAGAATTTTCAGAATAATTTTCAGCTTTTTTTTCCTTTAAAATGTCAACACGCGTCAAGACTGTACTTGAAGTTCTACCATTCTGTGCCAGTCCCACAGCAATAAACCTAAAAGAGTCACAGGTCAAGGTTCATACATCCTCAGACAAAGGTAAATAATGTCAGGCATGAGTGAAATCTACTTTCTAAAGAATCAAATCTTTCAGAAGGCTGGGAGGAAATATTTTTGACTGAAGAATTCTCAGTGGGACGGAGGACGCGCGTGGAGCGGCGAGAAATGGCAGGTGATGACATTAGCTGGTGCAGGTGAGCAGCTAGGTGACAGTGTGGTGGAGACAACGCTGAAGGCTAAAAGGGAACAAGGTTAGTCAGCAAATAAAGGAACACCAGGGAAATATGAGTGTTATTATTTGCCAGGAGGCATGTTGAAACAACCGTGCTGGTGATGAGACGATGGAGGACGGGTGCTCTAAGATTTGGAAGCAGAATAAATGCGTTTTTATATCATGTGACACCTCGCTTTTTCATGAGGTTGAAAACAAGTTGAAAGATCTGAGTGGAATTTGTGTCGTCTGGTTGCGGCGGGAGACAGGAGGGAAGCGGTGTTTCATCAGAGAATAGTTCAAAGCTTCTCCGAGTGTTTGTCTTGTGTGACCGCAATCAGCCGAGTCCGAGCCGGAACATGACGCATCACACTCAGGTGGAATCAAGCTGTCCGCCGGTGATAAGGTCACCGTGGCAATTCAGTCCGCTGATGTCACCGCAATCCAGCCAGTGTTTCCAGTCGCTCTCACACACACAAGCACACGACGGTTTAAACATGAACTGAAATAGAAGATCGATACTGACCACGCTTTAGACAGAAAGCGCCAGAATTACACTTAAGTCACGGCAGGAGTGAGCATTACCGTGTTATTAATGTTTCAGTCACCGTCATCGCGGACTTTCGAAGCAGAAATATATATATATACATCATTATAAATAAATAGACTAATTTATGATGAATTATTTAGTGGTGTTTGAACCAGCGATGTAGCTCCGCCGCGAGGATCTCTATTAGCTTAACTAGCAAAACACATTATTTATACATTCAACATGCTTTGAAACAGCCGCTGCCTGCTCGCGCTAGTCACGCCAGCGGTGAGTGGTGTTAGAAGGCTCTCGCTGGTGAGGTGAGGGATGGGAGGAACCTCCTGCAGAGCGACCAAACATGTCAGTACAGTGCTGTGTTACAGGTTGGGAAACCTCAGGGGACATTCGTGGGCACTTCTTCACTCTTTGTTTGGAGTCACAGCAGGATTGAGAGGACGCAGCTCTGAAGCGAGGTGAAACATTTTCCGGAGGTAAGTTTGAGTAAGACTTCCAAGCCATCAAACCCTCATGAAGTGCATGTCAGGCGTCTCCTCCAATAAAGATCCCTCAGTGAGGAGTGTCACCTGACAGTTGTGTTTGGCCCCACTGAACACACTATTGTAAAACTGTCAGGAACCTGAGAAATGGAGTCGGCAAAAGACCAAAATCATGGTGATCTATCCCCCAACCAGTTCAGGGGGAAGTGGTTTTACTTCCCACCATCATAACCGCCTTTTTTCTGCGACAGCTTTATTCAGTATAAAAGAAACCAAGAATGTGAAAGACTCCCTCGATGCTCACTGTAAACATGGCAATATAAAGCTTCCTTTATTGCAGCAGCCATTTCTTTGCTAAAGTTAAAAGGCGCTCATGTTTTCTCATGTTTCTTCCTCCAGCGCTGTGAAACATGATCCCTCGGTGGCCTGTTAAAGGAACTTTAAAACTATATATGTGTTGATACAGTATATTTCTTTTAACCTCAAAAAGTGTCAACATCATTCATGTCATGTATATCCTGCAATGACAATTAATTTGACTGTATTTGATGTATTCACTTTTCATACAACGGAACTACACCATCGAGGTGTCACTGTA
Organism: Synchiropus splendidus; assembly: GCF_027744825.2. NCBI lineage: Eukaryota > Metazoa > Chordata > Actinopteri > Syngnathiformes > Callionymidae > Synchiropus > Synchiropus splendidus. The sequence goes on from NC_071351.1 coordinate 7,687,026, forward strand.
TTCAACTGGGGGGTGTTCAAATTATACACATTTTTTTTCATAGTCACGTCCTCATTGTTCCCTAAAGGAAAACCAGGAGGTCCTGTTCATATTGACTCTAAATTTGATGTGTGACAAGCTATTCACCATTGAACTCATGACACTGTATTGTTTTTGCCCCATATTTTTTCATTGCTACATAAAATGTGTAATTATTGTTGTTGTTACCATTTTTATCATTATTGCCTTTGATGTTGTTGTTTTGTTGTTATTATTATTGCAATGATTATTGCTATGATTATTGTTTTTGCCAGTATTATTGATAGCATTGTTGTTGTTTTGTTGTTGTTGTTCTTTTTATTATTATTATTTGTGTTATTATGATATTTATATTAGTATTATTAGTACTGTTATCATTATTGCATTTCTCATTATTATTGTTGTTTGTTGTTATCATTTTTTTTTCGAAACTTTTACAAACAACAACCAAAAATTTAGATTATATTATATATTTCATATTATTACATATCTTATATATATTGCATCACCTTTATTAATAAACAACAACCACAACTGTATAATTTACTTCAGAATGAAATGAAAAGACAACAACAACAACAACAATAATAATAATGATAATAATAAATTGAAAACCAACATTAACAGCATGTACAGAAATAACCATCAAATAAAAACAAACTTATTCTATCATAAATAATAATAGTATGCAGTGTATATAATGAAAAAAACAATAGAAACTCATATTGAGCCCCCATACCCCTCGCTGCTCGGTAAAGTGGGTATGTTTTACATGAAGGACTGTGGTGGGAACAATCGCCAGCTGAAGCAGCGGGGTATTTAACAGCTGGCTTTTAAGATATTACTGCTCCTTGGCATGTTTCAGGAGGGGCTCCCCATGAAGAGAACCCCAGTCGATAAGCCACATTGCTCATTCACCTTCACAGCACGACAAGGTTAAACTTCACACGGCCGGACCTTCTCCCACATTCATTACGGCGAGTGCTGGCGACAACTCGAGTGGAGCCCAGCGAACTTTCCAGATCTGCATATCTACCTTTCTTCTCTTGACAAACTCCGACTTGTTGTTGTGGACGCAGCACTCAAGTCGAACTGCGTGTTCCGAACTGATGGTGAAATGTCACCCGCTGACCGTGAATCACACTTGAAAGAATGAAGAAGAAGAAGAATGGAAGTCTCTCTCAGGGGGACGCTCGGTGTCGTGCACGAAATCCCGTCTGAGTGACTTTTCTCCTTTTCCGATGTCAGAGTTTCATCGTCTCTGAAAGGTTTAAGAACTCATTTTCTGATCTTATTAAGGTTCTAATGGCCTCGGTGAGGAATGGCTTGTTAAAAACAGATTACGGAGAAGAATGGAGCCCCACAGTTCAGCGGGGAAACCTTCACCTCCGTCTCACCCGCGCCCAAGTGAGAACATTGATTTACGATAACAAGCTCACACTTTCTATCGTTCTATTTTTCCTCGTTGACGCTCCGGAACGTGCTGCAGACCCCATTTTCAGGTTCAACTGACACATCCATGGAGGTTTGATGGAGCCAGCCGCGCAACATAAGGACCCCTGCTGTGGTCGGCCAGTTTCCCAATTTGTCCTGCTTGTATTCGGAGGGTGGAGCGGCTCTCTGTCTTAGGAGCCGCTCGGATTCGCTCGGCTTTCGCTGAGCTCATGGGCCGTGACTAAGGCTTCAACTTTCCTCTGACAAACTTTGGTCATTTAAAGTTCCTTTGTGACTCAGCATGGCCCATTGGAGATGGGATGGAGAATCATCTCCTCGCTCAGCTGCGCCTGAAGCCAAATATGGATTTATAAGACGCAAAGCAAACGTGAAATAAAAGTCATGTTAAATTTTTAAAAACGCACGAGTTCTGCTCCTTCATACTGAAGATGCTGGTTGACGCCACCTGCTGTCCTATTGAGGTAATTTCTATCAATGATATTTCAAATCGATTAGCTAGAAAAGCAACTAAAAAAAAAAGTATGGATATAAGTGTTAAGTCGCGATATCGTGCTCCACCTTCAGCAGCTTCAGTGGAGTGGAAAGGATCATTCAGACAAGGAAACCAGTCTGTGAAAAGTGAGGTGAATCTGTCAAAATTTCACATCCATGCGTTATTCGCATTTTACTATGAGAGGAGCAACAGGAACATTACGATATGGACAGCAGCTCTGAGGGACACACAAGTGTGGAGGACATCTTCATTGTGGTTTGACTTGAGACTCGCCCCGCTCAGGAAATGGAACTTGACGTGACTCTACCTCCACTACTTGATCCAGTCTCTGTGGAATTCCAGAGCCACATTTTCGTGCTGCAACTTTGCGGAAACACTTGGAAATAGCGCCCACTATCAAGTAGACTGGAGGTTAGCTGTAGCAGAGAATTTAACTTCACAGTAAAGCGTGTCACCTTGAATGAACCAATGAGAATTGCTGAACCAAAACTGGTTAAACTTATTGCCAAATAAGAGAGCAGCCTAGGGTCACATGCTTGCCTGACGTTTTTTATGAGAGTGGCGCATTACACAGGGAATTGAGCAGTACTGAACATTCATCATCTATGAGGACTGAAGTTGGGTCCCCACATTGTTATCTAGAACCCCAAGATGGGACTACTCCCTTCAAACAGATGGACGCCATCGCTGTCCAAATCTCTATCCTCGACACCTAAGACTAAACACGATTCGGTGCACTCAAATTTGCAAAACAATGGGGCTAAACTGCAGCCGCCGCGTGCACCATCTGACGCCAACCTCCACCGGGGATAAAACGATTAGTCCAATCCTTTTGTGAGTGATGAAGGAGGACGCCGAGGCCTCTGGAAACTACAGTCCAATGATCAATGAAATGCGTAGAACGCGTTCCCATTTGGAGGAGAAAGAGATTTAGATAGACAATTCAATAAAAGTCTTCCAGTGGAAACGGATTGACTAATAATAGAGGAGGTTAACTTTCTGGAAGCAATTACGGCGGAGCACAATCGCAGCCCTCGCACCTAAGCATGGTAATGCAATATGGAGATGTGGAATATGCTGATAAGACAGAAAATGTATTTTCAAGGTTACGCCGGAGCACCAGCCTGAGCAGGAAATAAAAGGGGGGTTCTTCAAGATGGACATCGGAGTCATCGAAATTATGAAGGTGAATCGCAGTGTGGAGAGCATGGCACCCATGTACCTTGTTAGAATTTGTATTCCAGCCGAGGAGCCCGTTGATAAGTGACCTCGGCTCTCATGCCAGGGAACGGAATGTTTGTCCCCTCACTGCTGCTGGAACACAAAGAAGGCCATGCAACAGCTGTGTAGCTGTTGTGAGAGGGATGGAAAATAAGGAGCGTTTTAAACCGTCTCTGACCTTTAGAGCCAACATTTTGGCCGTGGCTGACAATAATGGAGTTTTTATGCAGTTTACTGCTGCAAGTTCGGCAGCATACTGGTGTCACTCATGTGTGTGTGTTCTGGACACACAAGTTGCTCGACTGACCTCTACAGTGACTCGTAAATCAGGCAAGTAAGTAGGATTTAGTGTGCTTGAATACAGGCCTCGTGAAACTGACTTGGTGAGCCAAATATGGCCCCGAAGCCATGGGTTTGACACCTTGTTTGAGGGCGCAGAGGAAGGTGGAGATCCAGGAGCAGGAAGAAGGCACTGGCAGAGCAAGAGCAAAGTTCAAATATAAACAATTGAATCAAACACGGCAAAGCCAACACAAAAGGGTGATAAATATCCAAGAAGTCGAGAAAGAAAAAAACAAACAGGAAAGCAGAAAAAAAACGCAAAATGGTGGAGGGGGTCGTGACACCTAACTTGCTGCTTCCACCACAATAACAATGACACATTTTCACTTGGATTCTTCATCACCTTGAAATCATTTTTAAACGTCTGCAACTTACCAAGAACAATGGAGCTCTTGAGCTGATGTAACCTTTCGCAGGTTTTATTTTCTGCTACACAAGGAAGCCTCGTCTTTGACGTCTGCGCGACCCAAACTGTTGCATTGTTGTGGGTAAATTCTGACGGGACAGAGAAGAAAATGTGTCGGGGGAGACCTTTGTTGCGCAGGTGACTGAGAGGTGACTTCACTCACATAACCAGTTAAAGGGGGTAAAATGGCTGGCATCGGTACAACAATACTTGCATCTCAAAGTGAGAAGATTACGCCCGTCTCTGGAGTGAATTTTCCAAAGTCTGAAAATATCTTTCAGTCAATCTAAAATTATTTTTTGAAGATCACAGACTACACATTTGTCAGTTTTACCTTTCATGAATATGGTGTTATGAAGTGCTACTACTTCATTCTTTAATAGATTTCAATTGTTTGTTTGCACTTAGTCACATATGAACTGAGACATATACAAGGTTGTGTGTCGCTGTCCCATTCTGATGACATCATACAGTTCAGTTTCCGGCAGAGATTTTCAAAAAGTTTTTATTTTTAAATTACACTTCAAACTAATGTTTTAAAAGCATTTTTTGTTGCACATTTTTGGCTGCTGAGTCCAGTTCTCCTGTCGCCATGGAGAAAGACGTGTGATAAAAAAGTGAGTTTCAGAACCAACTGTACTAACTCGGAGTACAAGTACGCGCAGAATGCGATGCTAGAAGTCCAGAAAGTGTGTGGTATTTACTATTTATTTCCGGCTGGACATCTGAGAAACCATGATGGATGGCACCTCACTGGTTTGATATCACTTCGCCTGACTTCTGACCTGCATCGTGTCCCAGAAGTGGGCTGAGTGGTCAGCAACTCTCAAATATTAGCTCTGTTATAAAGCACGTGACCTTGTGACTTGTCCTTCAAGATTGCTCTGGAGCCAGGTCGGAGTGGAATATTGCAGACTGAATGTGTGTTTACCTCAATATATCCGTTTGAAATGTCAAAAAACACCTTAAATCGTAATGGTAAAGTGATTCTGCGGGGCAGTTCTGGCTGTCTTCGCATCTTTGAAACCTATATAATAGAGGCATCGTTGCCCAAGTGGTGCTGAGACTCTCCGCCCACACTGCCATTAACTGCTGGGTGCATCATTTCTCTTCTAATTCCAGCAGCGGCGATTGAATGAAGCCGAAAAGCAGCGGTCACGGCGGCGCAGAGGACACATTCCTGCACAGCTCCGGTGCGATGGCTGGGAGCTCACACCAGCATCTGTTGAATGTATTCAAATGTAAAACCCAGCCAATTACCAGAGAGAAACAGGGCTCCTGGCAAGTCTGTCCTCGGTCCATTTCTGGTCAGCTGTTGATGACTGTGGCTTGTTTCCATCCTCCTTCCTGCAGGCGTGACTGGCTGATTCAGCTCCAAGGACGAGGATGTGAAGAGCCACAGAGGCAATAAAAAGCCGACCCGACTGACTCACACTGTTTATAAAGGAACCCATGTTGAAGTGGGCGTAAGGAGGTGAACCTCTTTGTTTATGTTTGTGTCGGTTAGAAATCTCTGGCAGCCACTGAACAGAGGTATATACATCTGTTCTCCCCGGCACCGGGGTGTTTTGAGGACCCGCTTTTATGTATAGATACCACACTCTGGGAGGAGGAGGCAATTATTTTCTGCTTGGACGTAAATTAAAGGATGACAGAATGGATGGGTGCCACGGCCGACTTTATGGCGTCGGTAGCTTGACACCGGATTAAAATGACAGCAGATAAAATCCTGTTCCAAAAGAGACATAATGCTGAGTGTCAAGCGTTTAATGTTTCATATCTCGCGCGTGGAAAACTTAACTTTGTGAAGCGTTGGGCAGAGAAAACATGTATTTTCTCCCACCGAAGCTGCAAGTGAAGAGAAATCGACTGGTAAATCAAGAGCTTCGCCTTTAAACTTTCTTCCCCGAGACTGTGTCCTTACGCTGCATTAAGTCTGTCAATCTCTTGCTCCATTCTTCTTCTGTGAAAAGAGACACAAAAGCAGTCCACATTTAGCACGCTGTGGTCTCCACGGTGTCGATTCCAGGTGTTCAAAACACAGACATATAAAGTTTTAAGCAGGTCCATGATCTGATTTCAAAGTTTGGATCGTCTCCATGTCTGTAATGTTTGATGCTCTCACTTGAGATCAGAACTATTTTGAAGGTTAGTGTGAAGCACTCGGGGAACTTTCAAATATTAATCAAAGACAGTTTGAGCGAGCAGGAAAAAAAAAAAAAAAAAGAAACAAAGAACTGACAAACGACTGGAGTTGGTCGCACAACGTTTGTCTTCTCGCCACGTTGTGACTTCACATCGGAGGGATTTCATTTCACACTCGCCGGCGTCCAGCTGACTTCCGTCTATGCATTGCTCTGTTTCACTCACCGCAGGCGACTCCATTATTCAAACGGCGGAAATGCAAGCAACAGCGTCAGGCGGAGTTCTATGAGAGCAAACTCAATTTTATCCTTGGAAAATTCTAAATTGAAACAAAGCTTCAAGACTTTAGAGGACACTGAACCAACAGTTGGGTTATTATTCAAATTCACAGCTGAGTTTTGGAAAAGTTTTGGCTGCTGATGTTTAAGTTTTCAAGAATCCGTACTCAAGAATTCACAAACAATATATATATATATATATATATATATATATATATATATAACTTTCTTTCATATATATATGAAACAAAGCTTCACTCATATATATATATATATATATATATATAGGCACTTTCAAAATGTATTTTTTCAATCGTATTGTTTAGATGTCTCTATTCAAAAATGGACAAATGAATAAACCTCCAGTTTCCTCCCACTTTTCAAAACATAGCGGTCCATTGTGCTGTGTAAGCCTCCAGAACCCAAAGAAGGAAGAAAAAGAATCTTGTTTTTCCACCCATTTTCTCCCCCTCACTGTGTTGCGGCGAGAAACTCTCTCAATATTCCATTATGTTTTATTTATTAGTACCCATTTTCAACAACATTTTAAAGCATTCTTCCATCACAATTTTATAATAAGACCTCCCACGTGTCCCTTGCGCTACACATCCCTTCTAAATTCCAACGGTAAAAATGCTTCAAAGCTCAGCTTAATTCCCTTTAAACTTCTCTCCACACTTGCTTGACCTTCAGATTCAACTCGATATTCCAATGCGGGGCTCGTGTGGCTGAGCAATACATTTCCTCCGGTCCTCACGGCGCCACCGCTGGATTCCTCTGACGATTGTTTGTTTGTAGCGGGCAACAGCGGCTATCAAACTGTGAAAATGCTTCACAGGGTGTCCGTCAACCATATCAAACTCAATTATTCTGACGGAGGTCCCACACTCACGCCAACACCAGAAAAGTAATTTCACACCAATTAAAAGCTGCAACAGGGAGTTGGACATAACTGTAGTGAGGACCCCTTGAATTCCGCCCCTGGCGCTGACAATATGATACAATGAGGTCAGTTTCACGCTGCGCATGATAGTCATTAAGGCTCGGCGTTCGGTGGAGCGCTGCGTTCCATTCGTGTTTGCGGGACACTCCGCTCCACAGGAAGGACTTGGAGAGCTCTTCCTCTCCGCAAATAAACAGCATATGTCGAGCGCTAGCATGGAGATAATTAAAACCCGCCGACTACCTGTCTCTACCCCATTGCATTTAACAGCTCCGGTGAAAGTGCCAGATTATATTTAATGGATATTGGATTGTCAGTGCAGCCTGGAAAGACAGGGAACAAATGAGTCGATCTTCCTGAATCACCTCGCTGGCTGTGTGGATTGTTAAAAGCTCCATAAAGGAAAGGTGAGATTTCCTGTGGCCATGAGCACAAAAGTCAGTGAGCGCTGTAAATCTTTGGGTTATGTCGCGCCACGGGGACGTGGCAATCATTTCCCGTCCCATTGGAGCCGTCGCCAGGATTCCGCAGGCTGATGTGTTTTCCAGACGCTGCTCTCATTTGAATATAGGTATCTCACCCCTTGTTCTTCAACTGGAGCACTTATGGAGCTCAGAAGTGTGGGATATTTCAACACGGAATGCATGAAGGAAGAGCTGGAGATTCATGATCCTCTCGTTCCTCATGGAGGAGGAGCGGTAGAATGTCCAACATGGAGCTGAAGGACTTATTGTTTGGCTGTAAAATAGAAATATAACAATGTATTATTGGCACAAAATCAACCCACGTTTACAGCAAAACAACCAGATAATTTTCGAGTCCAGAACCGCGAGCTTCAGAGAGCTTTTCATTTGGTATCTTTGATCACTACAGCTGCGATAGAAGCTGAAAATCTGTGGATGTTTTTCTTAGAGAATCCTAAAGGCTAATTGGATTGTGCCCGGAAAACAGAAGCATCTGAGCAAATGGTAGTTTTGGAGAGGTTACTTTAGGGCGTCCGCCGAAAAACAAGGGGTCAGTTTAGAGAGTGTGGAGAGAGCTACATATAGGGTAGGTCATTTCCTAAAGTGGAGGGGGTTAAGAAGCCCCCAGTCTTGTTCAGGAGTGAGGAGAGACAGCTGAGCCAAAAGGCTTGGTTTGTTGAAGGTCCTTCATCTTTAGGTAAGAACTGTTGAGGCGTCAGCCTTAGGGATAGGGTCAGGAAAGCAGAGAGACTCTTATTAAAACCAATGGCGATTGAGAGGAGGAGACCATGGGGCAGACCCAGGAAACACCAGGGAGCTAGTGTCTCTCATCTGGCCTGGAAAGTCGAATTTCACTCATCCATCACGGCATCCACAAGGTTTGTAGGGCAGCAGAATCCAGATAAACCTCCCACTTCTTGAAGCCCATACCAATCCAAGGACAAATGGAGAAGAGCCGGACCTTCCCCCATCGTCGCTCCCTTGTCATGGTAGCTCAGGTGAACAGACCCAAGTGCTAAAATTGTAGCTGGCTCACTGGAGACTCGAAAAACACAACAAGGTTAAGTTTAACAAAATTGAATGCACAACAAACAACAAAATATCTAGGCACAGGCAGTGCCTAGGAAGGAAAGACGTTGCCACCAAAACGCGGAGCGAGGGAAACACGCAAGGTCGGGGAAAACCCTGAAACAGAAGAGAGGCGGATTACAATCTAGCCTAACTAACAGGGACAACCAAAAACGCACACAGAGGCTCAAACAACAAACAAAAAACGCTTGGTGGTGGAATACTCATACACACAGGAAGAAAAACCCAACAAAAGAACACAAGATGTGAGTACAAAAACTGTCACACAAAGCACAAACGCTGCTAGGAAAGGACCAAAAATAAACTCGGAAGAAACCAAGGAAAAGGCACGCAAAATCTAAAGTGAACAAAGAACGCGATAGAACTAATCTGGAGGGGATCTTTACCAGCAACCATCTGGCAGCGCAGACTGGAACCAAGGTGGAGAAGTCAGCGAGCAGATGAGTTCCAGCTGCGCTGCTGTGAAATTGGATTGAACAAAGGAAACGACAGACAGGAGAACAGGAAATAAAATAAAAGCACACAAAAACCGAAACACGACATCTCTAGCCAAAGTGAGTTAAAAGCACCACTAACCCCATCTTTTCACATTCACCAGGAGAATGCAGTTCTCCAGACTGTGAAAACTTTAGAATCCCGCAGTCATTAACCCGGACTATGATATCACAAACCGGGAATTTCTTGAGTGGAAACTTGACATTTGGCGTGAAAGCCTTGACATTTGGGCGAGTCTGACGGACGATCAACCTCGACAGTTTTGATATTTCCACCGTTGCAAAGCAAAACATCGTCACCGTCAAACACACACTTTAATTCACCCTGAAATGAGTTTTTACCAGGCTCATGTGGGTTATGAGTTTTTTTTCTTTAACCGAGGAGCTTAGCTTCGACTTCACTCCATCCCAGCTAATTAAATAAGTGTTAATATTACATGCCCACATTCCAGACGGAATTACCTTGATGCTCATGAATATTCCAGCAGGGTGAGGTGGAGGTTTCACAGCTATCGCCTCCTCCATCACAATGTTCCCAGCAGGCAGAAGATTACATGTAACATCATTCTCTTTGAGACAACACAGCCCAAAAACAGAACTTGTTATTTCTATCCTGTCAGCGCGCTGTATCAATAATGATCAAGTGTTCCAGGGCTCTCTGTACTTGCTCTGCAAAATGCATACATGTCTTTTTTTTATGGCTGCAAACCAAAACAACACTTCAGACAGAATGGAGGAGGCGCTCTGACAAGGGTTGTCTTTGGATTCAAACACTTGAGCTGTTGGTGGATGTTTGAAATTGCGTTAAACGCATTCGACAGCTGGGGTCGAGCTGTTGACAGAGGCAACTGCTCATATTTATGTGCTTGAATTGAGTCATTCCGGGGTTACATTGACTCATCCTGAACATGAACTGACACACATTCTGACTGAACACCTGTAGGAAGGGTGCTTCAGGGTTGAATGGGCAGAGGGTCAGATGGTTTAAGAGCTTTAAACATGCGACTGTTTAATTCAGCACCGCCTAAAGACAGTCCTCCGACAATGTCCATGTTGTTCAGGCTGTTTTCTGTTCCCCAAACATTGAATTGGAAACTTGACTGATGGGAATTTCATGAAACCAGGTGATGCAGACAGGGTCACTGTGGTGTGGGAAACCAGCACGACTCAGGTGCTACCAAGTCAACATACCATTAGCAGCTTAGTCATCTGGTAGAGACACACTTCAGAAAAGCTGTTCCTCCACTTTGAGAGAATCCTATTTGGGTGGAGGCACCAGGGCAGACCTGGCATCAACACATCCCCACTCCCAATAATATATTCACATTGGGAAATGGACTACAGCGTCTTATACTGACGCCATGCGCAGCCTTCAGCGTTGCATGCTGATGCATAGCTTTTAAATTGACGTTGTGGGCAGGGCGTCCCATAAAAGAAGGACGGAGGTTGGGGTTAGGTTTGCCATAGGATGGTGCTCCTCTGTCAGTATAGGAAGCAAAAGTCCCAACGTCAATACATTAGGCCAGTGATTCTTAACCAGAACTATGGTTGGGCCGCAAAGTTTTTTTTTGTTTTAGACCTATGAGAAGCTCTGTTTTAATACATTTGCCACCCATGGTGGCAGTAGTGCGTCACTGAACTGACTTGACAGCTGCAAATCTGTGGTAGTAAACAACAATCGAGAAGTTCTTGACAAGAACTTGTCCCCTCCAACACAAGGGAACTGTTCATGGAAGCAACTGTTGAAGCAGTTTTGATGGCATTTTACGGCGATACTTTCATTTACACTTTACTTATATCTTCTTTGGAGTTTAAATAAAATATATTGTTTTTATTATGATATATAGACATATTTTATTATATTTATTTTATTCAGAATTTAATTCGGTTGTTCCAATTTTCTCAACATTTTGCATCAACTGTTATTTTTTTCTTTTTTTTTTTTGAGTAAATCTGATGAACATGACTTGCACCTGGTTCTGCTCCTGGTTGGACTTTTCAATGACAAATATCGTTGCAATGATCACATGGTTCCATGTCATTTCACAAGGTTTTGGTTTGTTTACATGTAAGTAGATTAAATATGGTTGTTGATCACAAATGAAATCAAGAGTCATGAATCGGTTCTATTCCTTGAATGGGCCCCGGGTCCATTTGTTCTGGGAAAAGTGGGCCCTGAGATGAAAAAGGTTGAAAAAGGAAAAAGGACCCTTGTATGAGGCCATAGGAGTGAGGATTGTATTGTATTCCCCCAGAAAGGAAAAGGCTGGGGCAGTTTCTGGATGTCTTTGCGCCACCTGCTGCCCCCATGACCTGACTCGAGGATGGCATGAAGATAGTTTGAAAGTGTGTGCAGCAGCTAACCCTGTTGATTCAAAGCAGACGGACACACAGAGCAACACCCGCAGCGTCTCAAGCTTCTTTGACTTTCATGACATGAGAAATCGATTTCTGAGCCCAGGAACATACTTTGCACTCAGGTGCATATGCTTCCTTCTAATGGTTCCCATCTGAAGAAGGCGAGGGAGCAGAGTGGAGACATGAATTGGGTCGGCGCTCGTGTACGTGGATTAGATTCCAGTTAAATGTGCTGCAGCACTGATAGGGAAAGTGCGGCTCCCTTCCCACTGTTGATCTTGCCATGAATTGCTCTCCCTGAAATAAATCCACTAACCTATGACAGTGAAATATATCATCTCAACAACCTCTGCACTGATGATTTGTGGCAGCACAAGGTCATGATGGTGATATATCTGACTGCCAGCTTTACTGCCAACAGGTAGCTGTCTGCCGCATCACTCACAGGTTGAACTCCGGCGCTGCGGTGAGGCGGATAGATGAGGTGATAAACTTGATGTTCTTGGTGAAGACAAGTGAGATCTGAACCAAAAGAAGAGGGAGAGTCTGAAAGCAAATTTAATTCCTCTTGCAACGACTGGTAATGTTTGATGAATAGCGGCCATTTTAATTTGACCTGTTCTGTCTGAACAGAATGAGCTTCCTTTATGAGTTGAACCACCCGCCCTGCAGCTTGTGCGTCCGTCCAACAGGTGCCCAACAGCCGCTACAGAGCAGGTTATGCTCACAAGGGGATTTTCTATTCAATCAAAGGAAAAAGTTGGATCATCCGTGGATCATCTGAGGGGATAGTCTGCCGAAAAAGGCTTCTTCTGATACCTTCAGTTTAGCACAAATCAGTGCAGAGTTTAGTTGTAATTCAGTTTTCATCGGCGGTCGAGACAAACCACGCAAAAATATCAACCCGCGTTGAAGAAAAGCTTGAAACGGAATTAAACTCTGAGTGCCCCATCAATATTTCCAGTCGTCGACACCCCAAAAGTGACAAAAAAATGAATTTCTCCGATGAAATATTGAAATGGTTAATGTAGTGTTGTGAGGCAAATGCGCTCCTGTTAGCGCCGGTGAGCCACCAAACCACTGAGTTTGGTTCAAATAAAATTCCAGTTGAAAGTGATGTTTTTCTCTCCTGATGCTTGAGACTGTCGTGGCTGAACCTCCATGGCCAGGATTTATAGTCCAGTTGGGACAGTGTGAGGGTTTGGTGAGACCAGACAGCTGCTCCTCACATGCACTCTGTTTGTCGTCACTGAAGGTAACTCACATGGCATGAAGGAGGAAAAGTCAAACAATAAAAAAGACTCCATAAAACTGTCATAAAGCAGCAGCTTTTTTAGAATCAAGTATCGGGAGTCACATGACAAGAGAGACCACTGGAGCATTCTGTGGCAGCTCACACTTGTTTTTGCAGGGGAGTGTTATATTTCAAGATCATTTCCACCTCCCTGCCTTCATCTTATCAGCACATTTGCATATACTGTTGGGAAAGTTTGCCAGGCACTGACAGCTGTCTAATTCTGCCGAACGACAGCGTCTGATAGCAGCGTGTGTGTTCGTGCTGCTGGCACACAGCAAGGTAAGTGGGAGACGGTTACATCACCGAATAACAAAGCCAATGACTCATGTGGTATTATTACCATCCATCAAGTTTCCTGAGGACTAAAATGTCTTGATGGTTAAATGAAGCAGATCGACAAGCTGGGCCCTGTTTTCTGTTTGGCTTTTGAATGGTCGAGACAGCTCCTCTGGTTTCACTTATGAGGATGGGGCAGGGCTAAAGTGACCGTGAGTTTTTGCCCAATCCCACTGTTCCGTGTCAGAAATCATGGACGCACAACATCAGTCAGGATTATAAGGAACTTTATAGGTAGTGGGTATAAGGCGTGGTAAAACTTGTCAAGTCCCATTTTCAAGTTGCTCACAAGACAAGCTGCAACATGGAGAAGTGGTTTCACACAAATTGAATTTGGCTCTTATAAATCTGTCTTGGTCCGTCAATCGTTTCTAATCGAATTTTTTTATGGAAAAGCAACCTTCGTATTGATCTGCGACCCAGATGGGCCCCGAGTTCCAGGATTAAGGCGGGAATGCTTCATAAAAAAGGAAGAGTGCGGCATGCCATTTTGATTCATGACATCCTCCATTGATGGCTCATTGAATTCCCCCCCTCAAAGGTCATCTTCTCTCCGAGGTTGTGCTACTTTTTCTATGTATTTTCTCTATCATTTGTCCTGCAACTGTAAACCATGTTGGGTTTCTCTCTATTCGTCTGGTGTGGACCAGTGTTTTATCAGACGGAAGCTCAACACCAGAGGAACTGCAAGCTTGTTATTACAAGGGGAGTTTTCACATCTGCCAGCAGGAAATGAAAATGCAAGCGACTCGTGTAATAAATAATAATAATAATAATAAAAAGTAATAACACCTGCACATTGTTTCTGACGCAGATGCACCACCTGAACTAGCTTTTCATTCTTAGCTCCGTAACACTGAATCAAGAGGAACGTTGAATTAAAGCGAAGGCAAAAACGGTTTGCAGTTATGAACCAACCAGAGTCAGCACGGCAGTAAATAATGATCCGGAGTTATGGCTGCAGAGCTGTAATTGTGACGGATTGTCACCGTGACGAACGGCATCATTCACGGACGGTGACATGTTTATTGTTGCCGTGTTGTACTCCGAGTCTGCTGAGTCACAACTCATTCTCAAAGTACGTGGTTGAGCGATGATGTGGACTCTTAAATTTAGACTCCAAACTGCAGCGTAATTTCAACAAACGGTAGAATGTGGAGCGTCCGGGGAGCGCGGCGCTTGTGTTTCCTCTGATAATTCACTTTGGCGCGGCTGCGACTCCACCGTCTCCCGGCACCTGGGGAGTCAGGCGAGTGAGCAAATTGAAGCCTGTTATATGTTAGAATCCCCCCGCCACCGATTCTGATCCATATTCTTCTGCTTCCTCTTCCCCCTTGCTTGTCTCTCTCTCTCTCTCTCTCTCTCGGTGTCTTCCTGTTTCTCTCCCATCACAATTATCTCTTATAGCCCATGAGGTGATGAATGGGTTTCATTCGACATCCTCTCTACCCTTCGCCGCACGCTAACAAATAAAACCGTGGCCCAACACACAAATTGTCCCTCAGAAGGGCCGTAAAAGGAAGGGAAATACGGGGGCTGCGAGAAACAATGAAGCACAGCGATCTGGCCGTTGGAAAGAAAAACATTTGCAGAGGAAGGGCCTGGAACCATTTCCTCAGTAGCCTCGCTCTCTCCAGAGAAATCCCCCGACTGCTAATCTACAGTTATTGCGAGTGCTGTCGGCGTGCTCCAAATTAAACAAGGGAGGGGAATAAAAACACTTAAGACCTTATTGTCTCTCCACGTGTTATTGTTCAAAACACTTTGCTTTCTCTTTATTTCAGTCGGACTTGAGGGCGCCGTTATTTGGCTTCAAGTCGGCTTAGTTATTCTGAATGAGAACGACAGGGCTGCTTGACTCAGATTAGGAGAATTTGGTTTGATACACCGTGATGGGTCTGAAGTCGGCGAGAGCTCTCGCGGGAATTCAATGTGTTACACTTCAGATCAATTGTGCCCAGAAGGGATGCGGAGATGAATTGACCCTCTTTTCATCCATTAATAGAAAAGAAAATATTGCAGGTTTACAAAGAGGCGGTGAATGAGAAAAGCAGACGTGAGATCCTGCTTCATGTCAGTCGGTGGGTCTTGTTCATGAGTGTGGGTCAACTAACCAACTAGGAACCACTGTTCTCTGGTACTTCACGGTTGTGTTGCTTGTGTTACAGCCCAGGGCTGTTTAGTTGTGAACCATTTCGCAGGTGCTTTTGGTTTGTCCTCATGTCGGGAACCTTTAAATTCTCCAACTTAGGGGTTGATCTTTCCGACTGAATTTATGTCATTATTTTGTTTGTGTTGTATTTGTTATTTTGTTACACTTAATTGAATAACTTTATGTACAACAACTTGCTTAAATATATATTTTTTTCCTTTTCACCCAAGCAGGGACAAACAATTGGGGGCTCGTCCGGGATATCTTGAGCAACGTGCAGGACTCCTGTTAAAAGGATCCTGTTGTAAAGTTTCTCTCATTCTGTTAAGTATGTTATGGTTCAAGACGTGGGGCGGTGATGAAAGAGTCACAGGAGGCTGGAGTGAGTCAAATACAGCGATTTAATGAAAAAAACTATATAACAAAAGGCATCACCGAACTAGGAGAAAAAATCCAGAGCATCACAGAAAACGGGAAGAGTCCACAACAGAATGAGTCCAAACAAATAGTGTCACTGAACCGGGAGAAAGAATGCAAGAAGAGTCTGTAACAAGAGAAGGCACACACAATGAGCAGTAGAACACAAAATACGCTATCGAGGTTGTCAAAACGAACGCAGAAGTAGACAGAAACAGAGAGAAAACCAAGAAGCCACGCGGAGACAGACGGAGTGCGGGACAAAAGGAGTGGATCTGGTTGCTGGAGTTCAGGTGTTCTTAAAGTTTAATCATTAGGGGTTTATTGGCTCCAGCCGTGTGCCACACAAACAGTAAGGAAGGAGGGAGAAAACAAAACCGGAGTCAAGGGAACAAAATAAAAGCAGAATCATAACAAAGTAGTAGCTTTTCGTTTCTGTGCATTTTGGCACAATTTTATTTGGGGTGGAAGGAGGCGGTTTTCCTCACCAGGCCACTCTTCACAGCCGGCACGTGTTGCTTAAGGCAGCTGTGTTTGATGGAACCCGAGTGTGGTAGGTAGATGAGCAGGCCACGACACTGGCCCCAATAACTTGTGAACATTTTTGCAACTTAGCCAAGGTGGAGCTGACAAGTTTCCCTTGAGCATAGCATCTGACATTGAAGGTGAGCCGTGAGACAGCAAATGGTAAGAGTGAGAAAAGTTCCTTTTTTCCACCGTTTTGATAAACTGTCCGTTTGACCTTTTCTCGCAAGTTTCTTAACTGTTTTTTCCTATTTAGAAAGGACACAGCAATAAGATGTCCCTGGTCGTGACAATAAAAACAGTGGAGGGGGGCTACGACGACTGGGGACTGGAGCTTTTTATTTTTTGGTCAAAAAATTGATCATGACGTACAGCCGAAATAAACACGTTTATGGGCCAGAGCAAAATTCATTAGCTCGGCTGCATCAGCTAGCGTTGCGACCTTCTGCTCATTGAGATAAGTCACAATTTTATCAGGGAGTTGATTCTTAAACTCTTAAAGTGCTCCAATTTTGTCACTGGACTGACACCATTTATCAAAAAGGGCAGCTTTCTCCCACTCTAAATTCCACAAATGTCTGGTTGGCAGTTTTTCCTCACTGAATTTCTGCCTGTATGCCTCAGACATGTCATAGTTTGTTTTTTAGGTGCTTTTATTTTGTTACTTGCTGTGTTCCGTGCCTTGTTTTCCTGTTTTTCATCACTCTGGATATCTTCTCCTGAGTTCCAGTCAGCTTTGCCAGATGGTCACTTCATGTCTGACGGTAAAACTCTCCCTCTCGACCCTCCGATGTCCTGGATTTCCAAATTTGATTCTTGTTCCCCTGATTTTAGTTAGTTGTTGTTTCTTGTTTCATTCTTAGAGTTCCATTGATCGTGTGTGAGTGTTATTTTGTACTCTCCATTTGCGCTTCTCTGCGTTATTGTCTTCCTCGTGTGTGTGTGTAGAACCACCACCGAGCGCTTTAAGTTGTTTGGCCTCGTGAGTTTAGTGGTCGAGTGCGTTTCAGTACCTGTTTTCAGGTTAGAGCTTTGTTCACCTGTTTTTTTCTGTTTTCAGGTTTTCACCCTTCCCTACGTGTGTCGTCCTCGCGCCGCTTCTGGTGTCGACGTCTTCTTTTGATCCTTATTGTTTGTGATTTATTTGTGTTGTTTGTATTAAACTATTGTTAAACTTTACTCTCGCTGTCTCGAGTCTGCTGTAAACCAGCATCGATTTGCAATTGGGTCAGACTCCTTTCGCGATCATTTAGGCCCACAGAACGGTAGTTTTAACAATATAATTTAAGCTTTCTTCAATCGATAAAGAATTACACACTTCCTGTCCTGCACATAACAGGGAATGATGTGTGTACAGCCCGGGAAAGATTCACATTTTCCCAGAAGAACTGGCTCCAGATGCTCCAAGTCCCAGCTGTTTTCTATCGTACTACACCAGCGGAACACTTGTAGGCGCTCTTCGGTGACCTCTAGATTTGTGTTGCCGTCTTGAAGCTCCTTTCCGCACGCACACGAAAACCTTACAAGCAAATGCCAGCCACTGGCATTCAGCTCAGAAAAGGGTATATCAGTCCATCTGCTTGGGCGTCCACAGCTGTCCGACCACTCACCAAAGCCTGTCTGGGCATCATTAGCGTATGTTCATTGCCCTTCCCACAAGTTCTGCGAGACATACAAACATAGCTCAGAGGTCGCACACTTCTGGAGAGGGAGCGGAGACGTTCAATGAAAGGGTTTTTCAGCTGGTGTGCGACCTTGCATGCCAAGTACTGCTACCTTACTGATGACATTTATTTCATGATATGATCGGCATGGAAAATACCAGCCAGGTTTCCAGGCCACAGTTCAATACTGACTTGCAGTGGAAGGAAGGGGATCCACTGGCTTAGACTCAAGACTGTAGCAGACAGAAATGCTCACCGGAGCACAACAATACTATTTTAGAAACTCCCATGTTCTCTCATGTTACTCTATTATTTATCATCCGCTGCATCGTCGCTGCGAGCCACGCTATCCCCAGTGACCCCAAGACAGACACGGGCGTCACCCCGCACAGCTGTGAATGGAGAGACCCAACCAGTCGACCATCATCATGTGCCTGTAAACACTCACCAGCGCCATTTTACTCAAGGCAACAGCAGTTTAACATTGAACCTGATCACAACAAAAGCGTTGTCTATTTTTTTTACTTTATATTTATATATAATTTATATTTTGAATAAAGTTTTCCAGAAATATTGGAAACTCAAATGAAGGAAGGCTATTTTCCCCCTTTAAAATCTGAATTCTTCTTCTCCTTGGTCTATCAACTTGTGTAGTCACGAACCCACGTCATGCATCACCAGAAACAAGGTGTTCAACATCTCCGATCAGCATAATGGAAGTACATACCTTGAGGTTTGCATTACAGGGGAAATGAAGTGCGACACACATCGTTTAAACCACCTGTCTGGCAAACGTGAATGATTTTATTGCGGAATGTCCAATATGAAGGCTGAGAGGAAGCTTTATGATCCACTAAATAAACATACGGCTGATCTTGACAGAGTTGTTAGCACCGCCGGCGGCCTGGTCTTAAAATCGATGCTCTGTGGATCAAGTAAATGCGACGGAGAGAGAGGTGAGGAATGGAGCGGAGGTAATATTACAAGGTGATTAAAACAGTGTCTCTGCTGGGAAGCTGAATGAGGAGGTGAAAGAGAGAGCTGGAGATCATCTTGATCCCGCCGTCTCCCATTGTGAGGGAAGCAGTTTCCACCTTGACTGTGCAGTTTAAAGGCTCCATTATCAGGTGTTCAAAGTGTTTCCATGAGGTGCTGACATCAGCTGGAATTTCAATATCTTTGGAGTGAATTTGAGGCTGAATCAGAATCCAACAGTGACCAGAGTGGAAGGGACGTTCTGTGCCGTCGAACCTGCTGGCAAATAAAAAGTAAAAATTGCCAAAACTTAGAGGTAACTGCTGATAAATCCCTCCCAGTCACGTCATAGAGAGCACCTGAGTAGTCTCTCCCAGCTGACTGAGCTCCTCACCTACTAGCGGGACGTGCAGCCTGGCTACTTGCCGTATGACTTGCACCTGACTTGAGTCTTTTTGTCCGCTTGCTGCTCGAGACGAGTCGGTTACTCTAATGGGGGCGGAGCTACAGTCAATGGAAAGTCAACATGGCGGATTGAAGAGACAGATTTTCACCCTTTATCTCTTCTTAAAGCAAAAAAAGATTCAATCTCAGTCATCTTTAAAGATGTTTGATGCAAAATTGCTCCCATATTATAATGCGACAGGTTCCTCTGTGCATATAATCTATAATGTTTTGACAGGGATTTATTTTATGGGCGACAATATCAACCTACACTGGCGTTCTTGAAATGCTAGCTTTAATCTTTACGCCACAAAAAAAATTGCTTCCATGCCATGACCCCTGACCTCAAGTTCACTTTCAAACACTCTTTATTAGAATAAACTTATTTTTATTTATTGATATTTCATGTGGATACCTGCATTTGAGTCACTGTTCCCTGGCGCTGGTGTTTCAGGAGCGGTCTATATTTACTGGTCGCGGAGTCGACTGCTGCCGTTGACTGGATTAAACTAATTTGATTTGAGCCTGCGATAAATATTATTGGATTTATGATCCTTGCGTCACATCCAGAGGTACAACCCAGTGGGGCGGGGCCTCAGAAGAAGTGGAGATAAGGCATATAACAAGATAAAAAAATTACCTTTTAAGAAGCCCTTCATTCAGAGGTCTGCTCAGATTGTATCAAAGCATATGGTTCCGGCGTCCAGGCTGATGTCAGAGCAGTATTATGGGATGGCAGAAGATGCTACGAGGCAGATTGTTACTCTGGCTCCAAGCACCCTGCTGGCAGTAAATGTCATATTTATGCAGCTTGCAAAGAGAAAAGGAAAAAAAAGTTCATAGCTGGAGTGTCTTTAATCCATCGGCTGACATTTTTTTATTGCTCAGCAGCAAAGTGATTTACACCGTCCCGGCAGTGCAGCCCGAGGAGTAATACCATCAATTTGCCCTTATTCAGTTTCAGTGACAAACCTCCCACACTGGGTAAACTCATTCACTCCCATCAAATCTCTGCTTAAGAGGCCAGCAGTCGGAGTTTAAAAGAGCTATAGAATGCATTCTTCCGTGTCTTGAATTACTCTCTAATGTCTTTGTAGACATCCCAGACAGTGCTCAGGGGCAGAATGGCCCATATGTGGCTTTATGTGTGCATTTATAGACAATGGTTTTGCTTATGGTTGACAGAGGTCTTCTCACCGCCATTCAACCTGCAGCTAAAGGTGTTTTAGCAGTGTAAACAAAGCCGCAGTGTATTTGCCGTAGCGCAGAGGTTTATCTTTTTGAGAGCATTATTTGATCTCCCATGGTTAGCTGTCGTGCCTCCCCTTTTTATCGGGGTGTCTGCCTCCATTTCCATCCCTTGAATTCCACTAAAACACACCTTTGTCTGGAAGTTTCAGTTACACGTGTACCTCTCTTCCTAGCCAGAGTCAGGACAAACCATTTCCTCCGAGTTAAATCCTCATTCCAATCTACTTCTGTCCCCTCCGAAGCTATCTCACCCGACATATTGTGGGAGTCAACCATGTGTGATATTGCCAGAGCCGCTTCCTTCGATGCCCACTGCACTTGAGAGTTTCATTCTGCTTTGCCAGTGGCCAGGAAACTCTGGCTCAAATTTGGTTTGAAGAGGACAACATTTTGCTGTTAAGCCCGGCTACACGAGTGACTGGAACCAAATTGAACATGATGTCTGTATCCTTGGAAGCAGGGGAGACAACTTCCCTCCACTGAAGAAACCTTCTATCCCTCCATTGGCGTCTATTTCATTAGAACAAGGCAGCCTTCGGGGAAATATCCGGCTCATACGTGACCAGGGAGGACCAAGCAATGTTGCTACCTTTCTCCCTTTGTTGCTATTGACTGATCAATTAAAGTCTGCTCTCCTGGGTGGTGCACCTTCTGCCTCAAAATCATGCGCCGTCTATGTCTCTCTCAGTGTTTTGCTAGTTTCCATGGCGATGACTCCATCTCTCCCACACGCTTCACTTTCAGGTAGGCACTGTTGGGGCGACAAGGAATTTCTCATCATTATAGCCTGGCTGTTAAAGCAAGATATTCCCCACTAAGTCCCTTTGTCATCGCCTCTCAGATCCATTGACATTTCAGCGATGACGCTGAACAGAAGTGGCTTGATCTGAAGCAAAAATGAGTGTAAAATCCAGCAAAAATCCAGCAAAACTCATTCACTTGCAGCTCCCCATCTTCCACCTCTTCCTCCTCCATCAGTGTCTGGTACTCTGCTGCTACTCACACCTCTAAACTGTGGCTTCAATGTAGCTTAAACATTTATATCATTGGTAAAGGTTTACAAATATGGCTACCTCGCTCCAAAGCTAGAGCAGCTAAAATGGTACGAGCGACCAGGACTACAAAAATGGCTGCCCTCACAATATAAAAGCGCAAATCAAAATAGAAAGTAGCGCAGCATTTGGACCAACAATATTGAAGCATGTTGACTCTTTTTTGCTGAGTGTGTTTTATGATGTAAACAAAAAGTCACTGGACACTGAGGTGCTATTGTGTTTTGTTTTACACAAACTACCCAGTTTTTCCACAGAACAGAGTGATAAATTTGTTCATACCTGAAGGTGTTCTACTACATGAGATAAGCATCTTCACTTTGGTCTGTTGTTTTTGTTTTGTCTTTTTCCTTTTTCCACATTCCATTGTGTGCTCACATGACATTTCACCAAGCTAACACTCAAAACACCGAGGAAGTCACTGTGACCCACAAACAGCAACTGCTCAAAATGATCATTTCTTTCTGAAATACCTCGAGAAGCCGGCCATTCCGGCTTTTGCAAAACAAAGTTCTTGGCTGGATTTCACCCATCACTAACACAAATTGAACATTTCCTCAAGGTCAGCTTCCCACATTTCACATCGCTGCTCTCCCCCTTCAAACAGCTCTGCTGACGTTGCTCATATTCAAACTCATTTATCTAGCTGCCTTTGTATGATTCGACAAAATGACAAAATATAAGAGGCGGCGGAAGGCTGAGACAGTGAGCTGCAATATGTAAAAGCTTTTGAAGTATTATTACAATAAGCCCTTGATGTGTGCCTTTTGCTGCGCGCACTTTTTTTGGGGTGGAGGGCGGCTTTCATTTGTGCACGGAGAATCAGCATTCACGGTGATAAGGGTCTCGCAGCAAGTCAGTTAGCAAATCGAGCTTGATTTAATGTTCTCTCCGACATCGGATCATGTAAAACTCTGAGCACTATGGTGATTTATCATGTGCCAAGCTGCTCCAGCTCCAGCGGGGACCGCACAGGCTGCGAAATGGATCACTGTGCTTTTGTTTCCTCCATCACTCGCGGCATATGTCTGTTTGTGAACCGCGAGTGAACAATGCTCTTTGTGTGTTTTGGTCGCAGGTATGACGCTGTGGACGGCGCGAGTGCAGGGTCAAGTTCACGATGACACTGTACTGGAGGAAAGTGAGAGTGGACGGGGGGCAGGTGACCTGCACAGATGCTGGAGAACACAGTCACACACACCACTCTCCGGAATATGCTCTGTGGAGCCTTTAAATCCATGTAATGTTTCCCGATAACTCCCGGATATTTTCTGTGTTGGTGGATTTTGTTGCTGAGCTGGAGGGAGCTTTGAAGTGCACCTTGAGATCCACACAAATTTCCTGGACGGTCCGCTGCCAAGGAAACAAACACTCGGTTTGCAGGCGTCCTGTGCAGGCAGATGTGTGAACGCTGCGGCATAAATAACAGTTTTTAAAAGCGTTTTACAGCTGAGCTGTTATGTACGTTCATATTTTATATCTGACCCAGATAAGACTGGGAAAAGAAGAGACGAACAAAAGGTTGTCAACTTGATTCCAATCTCAAAGCCACGGCTCCATCCAGCCACCCAAGATGTGTCATTTACAAAAAGAAAAAAGGGCTTCATACTTTTAAATCAGGAATAAATGACATTCTCTCCAGCAGCTCTGGGCACCGGCCCAGTGTGCTGACAGGGTTCCTCTGTCTGTCTTTGTGCTTCTGTGTGGGCGCCTTTGTTCATTTATTTAGAAGCTGAAATAAGTGCGTTCAGAAGAGGTTCATGCCAAAATCTTGCTGATGAGTGGTGAGGATCAGCGCTGCACGGAAAGCCATGAACCCACCGGCAATTTGCACACACTCCTCTGCATCCATGAAGGTAGCACATTCAGGAGCGAAGGCTGCGGCTCAGGGTCCCGGCAAACAATGGAGCAGGTTTTGGTTCTAGTGTAAAAGAGATTCCCGGGAATGTTCTAGTGGGAATATGGTGCTCGCCGAGGGTCAATTTCAGGACCATTGCTAATAAAGTTTCTGTGAATGAGCTTCGTGACAGATCCTTTTGTACATTTTACACCAATTTTCTGCATTGAAATAGCACATTATTAGATAATTATCAATAATAACGCCTCGGCTCATTGGTGCGGTAATTACCGCTGCGTACAGGTGAATAGAATCTCCTTCCTTTCACTGAGTTTTTCCTCTTTGGCACCAGTGTGTGCCTGTTTCCAACTTTCACTTCATGAATCTATTCATTTCTCGCTCGGATTCCTTGATGGGATTGTCTCTGTTTCCTTGTCGCCTTTGCTTTGCCCGGTGCTTCACTGTCAAGCGGCCAGCACCGACCCAGCACCCGTCCCTGCCTGTCTTGCTGTTGACGCGTATCCCAGCACAGCTGTTCCTCATTAGCTTGTTAGCTCCTCTGCTGATCCGGAGAACGGTAGCCCACACGCAGTCACCTGTGCGGGCTAGTGTTTCATTTATATCCGTCATATCGGATATGCTTCTGAGCGGTTGCACCCCGCGTCGTGAGCTCCATCGACTCTCTGTCACCGACTGCAAACCTGGGGGTGTCGAGGCTTATTCCGCTGTGGCGCTGCGAGGGCTTTCTCAGCAGCCTACTAGTTTCTCTAACTTAATTCACCAGACTGGAAACTGACCGTTTAATCCAGCCCCAGTGGAATCATTTATCAACAGATACCCGAGCCATTCAGGTACTAGGACCCAGTCCCACAGAACCAAGGACCCAAGGCATCCAACCAGCCAAACCTCTGGGACTCAGGAGGCATAAGCCAGACACCACGGGAACCAGGACAGTGGCAGGTAGATGCCAAAAAATAAACTTGGACTCACACCAGGAGTCGTCCTGAAGACATCCAGGGCCCATCAACCGGGACTCAACCAAGAGAAGTGAATGCAAGCATCCATAAGCCAGGGGGCATCACCAGGACCTAAAGGAGACCGCTCAACAAAAGTCCACATAATCATGAGACATCACAACATTATGTAAATAAATACAGCCTGCATGGAGTTGCTCTAAAACTGTGCCGTCCTCCCTCACTTTTATATGACAGGTTGGATCGGGAACTCACTTTTTCTCTCCTATATTGTAAGCAGCGATGTCGAAGTCCAGTCAAGACAGATGAATGGAGGCTGCCAAAAGAAGTTTAAAGGGATTATTGGAAGCAAATTGTTTGGCAGGAAGTCATTCATCTCCCTCAATTATCTGGCTTGTGCACGTCCTCTCACTTCAGAGCGCAGGTCTGCGTGTGATGCGATCATTCATTATTCAACTGCGAATCAAAGTGAAGAAAAGTGAATTCTGAATGTGTGACTTTATTTTGTTTTATTTTTTGCACCTTTTTCCGAATCTCTTGTTTTCTGTGTTTGGCTGAGACTGAGCCTTGCCGTTCCTGCTGTGTAAAGTGTCTGTGGTTGGGACGAAATGAAACTCAACAGTCATTCATAAAGTACCTATAGGGAACTCGACAGCCGCTGTGCTTCCCACTCAGCTGTTCGGCTTAAATATGAAGGAGCAGTTACAAAAATGTTTTGTGTTGTGAGTCAGTTTCTGACTTCATTGCAGCCGCTCATCAAAAGTATAATTTTCAGAAACATAATTCATGACAGAGATCACATTGTTCGCCATCACAAAGCGTCTGATGCAGGAAGCTAGCTATCGCTTTAAGATGAAAAGAACGGAGACATTTGCATTCTTATTTGAATAATTGTGAGTGATCAGAGAGGAGCGTGAGTTTCACTGTTGAAGACCAGGCAAAGCAGGATGGACAGATCCCTGGAGTCCCTGCTGTCCAGTTGAATTCCAACCATCATTAGGAAAAAGACTCCGACTCGGCACGGACGACCGTCGCACAGAGCGGCACACATTGTCCATACACTGTACATGAAGCGACATCACTTGTTTATGCACATTTAGAAGGTAAAACAACCACCTCAGCTCCCACTGACATGTTCACCCAAGATGATAGTGTTGCCATGGAAACACATCAGCTTCTACAGTCTTATGCTCCACTTTATTCTGCCCTTTGAGATGTAGTGATTATGTGAGACTTAATGACACACTGTGAGGCTTGAGACGTTAAATGACTGTATCACGAATGAGTGGGCATCTGAGTCCAGATCATCAGTTCATGTTGAGCAACGTCCTCCTACGGTGGCTTGTCTGCGACAGCCAGGGTGGAGGAAGCAGCACAAATCAATGAGCGCCCATTACACCGACGGGAAGTATAAAATTATAAATCAAAAAGTCTGGAAAGGTGATTTGTTCCGGTGTTTCTTCTGGTTCCCTCAGCACTCTGGAGGACCTGAGTAAGCAGAAACAGAAAGGCGTTTCCTAACTGCCTGTACTGTGAGCGTGCAGTACAACAAAATAGCCGTGCTACTTCGCAACCTTTTTCCACGACTTTAGATGCGACTTTCTGGGGGTTGAATTAATCCACTGCAGGGTTTTTGCTGCAAAATAATTGGAAGGTGGCCAAGGTGGAGCCGAGGGAAAAAAGTGCAGGAATGAGGGTACCACTGCTGTCGCATCAAGAGAAACCAGTTGGGTGGCCTCTTGTGAGGTGCCCGAGGCATGTAGAACTGGCATCTGGACACACTGGAGAGAGTCTCACTGATAAAGTTGGGACTCTAGTGAGGCCCATCTCTCACCCTAAAACTCGTTTTTGGCCCTAACACTGGGTTTTGCGCGTTCATGCGCAAGTGTAGTGTGTCCCAATACTCCATTCACCACTTGAAATGACCCCTTCAAACCGAGGGGGCTGACTTGAAACTAAGTGGGAATATGAAGTGTGGATAGATTTCCAGGATGCCAAAGTACTTACTTAAAAAAAACAGTTGGATAGGACGACAGGGACATTTTCGTAGCGAGGACTACTCTTCCGTTTGTTTACTTTCTCTCGTATCACATGTTAGCGTCCCAAATGGTTGACCGTGTCCGACAACATGAACAATACAACATGTATGTAAAACAGTATGTTTTTATTTCTTCTGAACAAACAACAGTGGGCTAGCATCTAGGCTAACGTTAGCATCCTCATATCCTTACAGATCTATCAGCAACATAGCAGCGAAGCCGGCTTTGGCTCTGCCCATTTTTTTCTCTGTTGGTTCACCAAACCAAGTGAGATTATCAGCACTGATGCAAGAGGTTGCAATAACTTTGGAGCTAGCTGGCATTTCAAAAACATCTCCAACACTGGATATGTAGGAAACAAAACACAGCACTGCAGCCAATGATACATTTTCTTAAGCGTCACATCATGAAGCGTCATCCCAATTTTTAGGGACGTCAATCACGTCACTTCGTTGTCGGAGAGCACTTTATCGTGGAGGGCGCTCAGAACCAAGTGCTAGTGTTGGGGTGAGAAATGGTCTTTGGGCCTCTTAGCTCCGCCTGGTGCCCCCGTCATTCACCTTCAATCTGTTGACAGTTTCATCAAATGCCAGAACCTATTTCTCTGCCTTCATTCTTGAAGTCAAATGTTTGTCTCAAACCACCACAGATGTTGGCATATTCCGATAAAATTACCTCAACATATGCCAGATCATGGATGGCGAAGTGCGCAGTGTGAGCTTGTCAGAGCTCTAAATGGTGATTGAAGTCAGTTCCGCCTCTCCTCGCGCCCCTCTTCCAACACTCTTGGTGGGGTGTTAATGGCTTACACAGCTTAGTATGCAGCGATGATGTCTGTATGTGCCAAGGCGACGCATGTTCCCCATCATGCATGACAACCTGTGACTCAGTCTCCGCGGCTAAATTAGCCCGCACGCTTGGTGTCACACCTATGTCGGGCACGGCATCACGCAGACGCGGTGACAATAAGGAGGGTGAAGACAGGCGCGGCGAGGAAAACGGTGACAGCCTCCATCTGCTGGAGGCAGTTGATTCTGACCCCAGCAAACATCAAAAGCAGAATTGTGGCGGATGAGGTCAATGTTAGCGACATTCATTCAGGTAACTAGGTGCGACACTGACAGATTTGAGGCGTAACTTGTGTACACTGCGTTTTAATGAATCTAGAGGGATCGCCAGTTAATATACCTGTAGAAATAATTCATAAAGTGACTCGATAGTCAACGTGGAGGGTCGCGAGAGCGTGAAGGAAAACACGTTATTGTGGCGACGGCCCTTAAGTTTACACTTGATAACTCCACTCCTGCAATGATGCAGCAGTAGTTACCCTAAGAGCTCATTTACTTTCTGCCTTGTTTATATCTCGGTTGAGATGGATGACGATGGCGGCACCGACTTCAAGGACAAACCTCGTGCGCTGTTTTGTGTTCAGATCTGCATTACCACTTTGGGATTGTGCCACCGCCTAAAACCTTGAGGTAAACACTTATGGCACCTTTCCCACTGACTCGGCAGATAATAAATTGGACGCGGCCGGTGACACACCACTTACGCTCATCTCGGATGTTGAGTGGAAGAGCAGCCAGGCTTGGGGTGAGGTCAGCAGGGTCTTCTATGTGGAGTATGCATGTACTGATGTGATGAGCTAAACATAGTCTTCTGTGTCCGCTGGGGGAAGTATGTGCAGGACTGTTGGAAAGTTTGTCGTGCTGTTTTCTTCCTACTTTCTCGAGAAAAACCAGACTGGTGCTCCCATCTTAGCTTTTTTGTCCCAGTCTGTCCAGTGAAAACCTTCTAAAACATTTAACATTGAACAAATAGAACTGTAAATAAGACACTGTTTTTTTAAAATACAGTTGGGTCGTATGAGACTGAGCATTACGTAGAAACAACACTGTGGTTGTGACCCAGGAGGGGAGTCAAAGCAGCCAACCAAACCAAGCAAAAGGTTTGAAAATTCCACTCCACTATCCTTGGATTTCCTGGCTTCTTTTGCTGCTATAATTCAGTCAGTAATCAGAGGCGTGCTGTCGGGCAGATGTTGTTTTATTCAGCCACGTCGGAGAATACTTTCCGGACATTTCTGCCATTGAAGGACAGCCGCACTGGTCAGCTGTGCCGAAGCCAAACCTCGTATTACCTTCACGCATGACAGCCTGTCAAAATTTGAAAATGTTGCTCAAAATCACAGCGACTGTTTTCACGCTCGGCTTGTTCTTCCTGCGCTGGATAAACAGGACAGCTGATGGTGCGACGCTTTATTTTTCAGTTGGCGACTGAGAAGACCATCAGCAGCTCGGCACGGGCCTGGGTCAAGAGAGACGTTCAGGAAACTCGGAAGCGACAGCAGGAGCCGGGAATTCCAACCACAAACGTGAGAATTAAACTGAACATTATTCTGATTTCACTCCACAGACTGGCTGAGAAAACTTCTGAGGCGATGGCCGACAGATGAACAGTGTAATTCTCGACACAGTCAAAGCGATGCTGAAGACAGTCGTGTCGACAGAGAGGAGGATTAGCTGAGATCTGATTTGGACAGGACAAGATTCCTCATTCTGAGAAATCGAAAAATAAGATCCAAAGGATTTTCTGTCTGAACTGTTTTGAGTCCACAAAGATCGATAAGAAATTGTCACTTATTTCATCCTTCTACAGGAAAATGAAACCGCTTTTTCTCCACTACAAGGGGGCGTTGTGCCGAATCCAGAACAGAAATATCTCTGTAAGAACAGACTTCTGAGAAGCAAAAACATTCCATGTGACCCCAATTTTTTCTGCTCAGTTGCTGCGATTTTCACTTTCAGAAAGAGCTATTTACACTTAACAAGCGGACGGCTGAACCAAACCACAAGACACTCGCTGAGAAAACCAACAATCAAATTGTGGACTTTAAGCTATTATACCAGTGGAACAAATCTCCAGCTGAAAAGATGAGGCAAGAATTGCTGCTCGGTCAAACCGTCGACGCAGCTGCCAGCAACTTTTCCAAAACACTGAGTAAAAAAAAAAAACATGTGGTGGACAGGTTTTCCCGCAGACTTAACTACATGCTAGTACAAGAGACGCTGGCGGCGATTGAAGTCGAGGCGGCAAAAAAGTCGTAACAGGAGCTCAGAGGCTGATGGGGGACGCGCCGGAATGAAAACCTCTGTGAATGCTGACTGCTGACGGTGACAGGAAATCTATGAAAGCAAAACAAAATACAAGCAATTTAGAGACGAAATTGCCAAGTGATGATTCTGCAGAATTGAGCTCCTGAAACGGCAAAAGTCATTATGTTCGAGGGAGTAAAAGACCTGGATCCATACGTGATGATACGTAATTTGCTGTGATCTGGGACTGTGGCGTCAATAGATGCTGAGGAGGAAGCCACGAGCGGAAAAAGAGATGAAAATATAGGCTCAATATACATATACGTATAGCTGAAAAGGTATGTATTAACCAAGCTGGGGACTGTTTTTAATGGTTGCTCCAAAGATGAGAGCATACACCGGATACCAGAGTGCAAAAATGAAGCTCTTGCTTGGTGTTCTATGTAATCGGTTTCAGGTATCACCGGATGACGTTTAGATGTGAATGGTATTTACTGCCTAATAACCCACCGTATACTCACTTTAAATATCACGTTTGACCCTTGACATTTCAACTGTAGTGACAATAGTAAACACTTTGTTTTTTCATTCATGTTTGATCCTGAATATGCAGAAAAAGACGCTCCAAAAGGAAAAAACTTGACTGTTGTGTTGGCAAATGTGTTGCTAAGCTTGTACGACTGGGACATGTTTCGCCCTCTTAGAATAATTCACGTGCATTTTAAAGGCTAGCAAACCTTAAGTACATTAAGATCAAGGCATTTAAACGAAAGCAGAAAGTAGAGTTTGGTCTGAACCTCCGATGTATAACCATTAAATGGATTATTGAGTGCTGTAGAACTCAGTGGAGCGACTCCCTGGTGAAGGAGCTGAAGCAGGGTGAGCAGTGATGGCGTCCTCTCATGATCACGGGCGGAATCATACACTCTACTGCAGCTTGTTTTGTGAAAAGTCAAAAGGATGTTCTGGGGGTGCGCTGTGCGAGGCGTTCATCCGGTGGGAGAGTCCACAGCGACGAGAGGGGGAGAGGTTCAAAGGAGAAGAGAGCTGCCGGCGACTGTGCGATGAATATTTTGATAATCATTATATTTCACCTTATCAGGGTACAAGAGCAGTTTCCTCACCTCAAAGAGGCAAAGACTTCTCTCCGCTCCATCTGCTGGTGGCTCATCCAGGCATGACACGTGATGAAGGAACAGAGCCACTGTTTCACCTGGTGCTTTGACTTGACTGTAACATTTTTTATTTTTTTTTCCTTGAACATAAAAGCAAATAAAGCAATTTGAATTTTGTATATTACTGAATCAAATGTTGGACCCATACATACAATTAAACAACAAAATATTGCTTATTTTGCATCAGTTTGACAATAAATCAGGATGGTGGCTATATTCAAGTTTTTATATCACCATATTTGAACTAAAGCTCTTTTAACGTTTTGAAAATATTTGTATAAGAATTTCAATTTTATAAGAATTTCAAGTCCATTCAGAGTAGTGGAAACCCTGACCATTGTGTAGCGAAAAACATCCCTGAACAAAAGCAAACAGATGCTTTTGTTTGCTTTTGTTCAGGGATTCCTCCATGTTTGTTGTTGTTGTTATCATCCTAGCTGCCACGTGTCTTGTGCATCAGTGGGATCTATATATATATATATATATATATATATATATATATATATATATATATATATATATATATATATATATATATATATAAAACATACTGTTTAACAATATATTAGAGAAAACATTGTTACAATGCCAACAAATGGTCAGTGGTAAAAAAGTGAAGTACTTATTATAACAGTCCGAAATATTTACTTGAACATTTATGTACCATTTTAATGTATAATTCTGCAAAACTAGAGGAGACGGAGTCGTACCCTGAGGTACCCCAGAATCAGATTGTCCATGGAGCCTCGCAGCAAGATCATGGTTCCAGCTAGGCACTCTGGTTTCCTCCCACATTAAGTTGCGTGCCTCTCTCCCTGTGTTGCCGGGACAGACGGTGGTGGATGAGTTTGTTATAGTCATTGTCTTTGCAGGTCTTCAAGTTCTCCCATGGAGTGATGTCACACTCAGCCACATGACACGTCGGGCTTTAAAATGACGTCACGGCAGCACGAGGCTCCGCCAGCAGGTCCGCTCCGTCAGTCTGAGAGAAGAGGAGCAGCAGGAGGAGCAGGAGCAGCCACTCATCCTCCTCTCTCCAACTCCACTGGAACAAGTCCGGGATTCTGCGCCTTCGATCTCCATCGACTCTTTTTTTTTTTTCCCCTCCTGATTTTGATTCGTTTTCTTCACGCACTGAGATGTTGGTGGATGACGAGGACCCCCCGTCGACACTGACTTGTCACCTCTGAAGCTTCCACCCCGATTTATTTTGGGGGGGTGTCGCTCCTCTGTGATGCAGAAGAAGGCGTGCAGTCTTTTGCGACCATGAGGACCACGGTCGTTTGCGCCTCCGCGAGAAGGTCTCTTCATGAAGGCAAACTTTGAGGACAGCGACTGTCGCTTTCCCACTCACCTGTCCTCCTCCGCACGCGTCCCCTCGTTCTTTCCAACTGGTGAAGTGACACATCGGCTGGACAATTCACCTGGCAACTTCACTAGAGACTTGACATTTGTTGGAGTCCGCCAGCGCCGTCGGAGGAATTTAATGTGCGCCACGTCCGCGGATATTTCCTAAACCATGTTCGCGTTATTGACAGCTGGAGTAAGGTCTGTTACCTGAGTGTTTTCATCCGCTGCTGTTCGGTGGAGACCCCCGTCTCGATGGGAGGCTACCTGGACGACTGAGTCCGATTCGGCTGTCACGGAAAAATGTGGATTAAACGCAGGTAGGAACATTTCATTTCATCGCAGCGGCGCCTTACATTGCGCGCACAACTTTTACGCAAAGTCTCCTTGAATAAACGCGGGCGTTATGGGGACATATTCGTCTTTAATGCAGCTTTGAAATGTGGTGTTAAAAAGAGAACAAAACCATCCCCAAAAATTCAGACCCTGCACGCTGGGGGTCGCCAGCACGATGAAAAAGAACGCAGACGCCGGCGGAGCTAAAGGTGAGGTCTGGGCTTTCTGTACCTGAGCCTCACCCGATTTGACAGTTGAATTTATCCCCAAATCTCGGCATCTATTTTTAAATCCGGCTGAAAGACGAGACTGCAACTAAAAATAAACGCTGTTGGTGCGCAGTTGAAAAACGTGGTCCATGTTTTCTTCACAGAAATGTGACAATCCATCGCTGCTATTTCAATCTTTGAATCCATGTTCTGGGGGAATACATCCAAATAAATGTTAAACAACAGCCCAAAAATGCCTCCAGTTTAACTGGGAGTTTCCTTTTCATTTGAGCTGGTTGTTTTGAGAACTTCTCTGTTTTGACTAAGTGGATTCTTCTGCAAGCCAAATGGCTCTATTGGTGATGACATACAGTGAAACAAGAGCAGTGGTGGATCTCCTCTCCGCTGCCGGATGTAATGGCCGTCCATTTGCATCCATTTATTAAGCATCCTTGACTGTACATGCAGCGCCTGACCTCCTCTGGCTCGCACTTGCATGACATCATGAGATGAAACACTTCAATCTGAGTGGAGGAGAGGCTGAGACCTCTGGAGGAGAAGTCTCAGCGTGGACCTAACCTGAGGTGCTGCTCTTGTCTGTGGCGCCACCCTTGGCCTCAGCAGTGTTTTTAGGTGCTTCTATGCTGGTTTCATGAAAGAAATGGATTTTCAGGTGGCAGAACTTCTCAGAATTGACTGGTTCCTCTTGATGGTAGGAAGGTGACTCGCCCTGTACCTGCTCAGTCTGTCACCCAAGTCGGCAACATCATTGTTAATCTCAAGCAAAGAAAGGACTAACCCACACAGCAAGACTCAGTCAGAGCGTCCGCCCAGCTGTAGGTGACACAGGCCATCAGATAGCGCTCAGATTTCGGAGCCATCTTAACAGCCTCCACGAGGATTATTAACAGCGCCTCTCTGGAGCGTGCTTAACCCAATTTGCGGTGAAATAGGCTGTGTTACGTCTCTAGGATCCTTTCCTCCAGAGATCCGTCTGCGTGCGTGTGGTAAACATCCTGTGCTCGGCGCTCGGATAAACCCTGATGGAGCAGAACAGGTTGTCCCTGTGAAACTGGAAACTGGAACGACAAAAGGGAAGTTTGTCTGACCAGGAGGGAGAAGTTGATCTGTTTTTTTGAAAGAGTCAACCGCAAATGACTTGTCATTGACTCGGCATTGTAATGAGGACATGAAGAGACGCGGGCAGAACTAGCTCATAACAGCTTATTCATATTCATGAGTTTGTCTTCTCACCACAACAAACAGAGGTAGGGAGGAAGAAAACCTGCGACCAGAAAAATGTTCCACCGCTGGTGTGGCGCGGGACTCTGTGGAAGTCTGGGAGGAAGAGAAGGGGCGGGACATCAAAATTTAATTATCAGATTTATTTGGCGCACATCAAAATAAATAATGCAGACACAGTGAGGCGAAAGCAGTCCAGAGAGCATGTGCTGTGTCCCCCCATGTTTGAATCATTGATCGGAGGATAGAGCTCTCGCAAGTTTATTGTTGTGCTCGCTTTAATAATCTGCTTTTCTATTATTCATGCGTATTAAGTCACCAGGAAAACAGTGTGTCTCTTCTGGGTCGACTGAGGAAAGTGGCACCTTTTCAGACATGAAAGTTTCAACACCTACGTAAAGTGAAATAGAAGTTTGTTGATATGAGGGTGGTGAGCTCCACAGAAGCCAGTTGAGATCCAAGCACCTGGAACCAGGTCTGTGGGAGGTTTTCTCACCCAAAATTATTAGTTTAAATTCATTCTCTTGGTGTAATTGAAATATTGTTGATCGCAATGAGCTGAGTCGGACTCCAGGGGGCGGTAGTGCTACAAAGCTGCCTTTCACACAGGAGGGAAGATGAAAACTGAACACAGCAAGAAAGTGAAAGTCAAAACCTCCGAAACTGTTGGAAATTTCCGACTGTTAAAAATCGCTCATAATACTTGCTACTTTTATCAATGGATACAAAGGCGTTTGCCTAAAAAAAAAAAAGGTCCAATCCTGAAGATTCAGTGGCGCCGCTCCAAATCTGAAATTCCTCCTCAAGTGTGATCGTGTGATACACTTTTCATGGCGAGCTGTCAGCACCGTGGTGTGAGAGTGGGCGAGCGAGTGTTGGAGCAACAGGAGTGTAGGATAAGCTGTTCAACTCGTGTGTATTAAGCCATAAAAGCCATGGGTTTTTGAGGCAGCAGCCATGATGTTTATGAGGCTAGATAAGGCCTACCTCCGCTCATTTGTCTTGTCAGTCGGCGTCAAACTTGGTCAGGGTTTTCTATCAAAACCACGTGTGTTGTTCTGAAGAGAACGGCTGTCATTTATCAAATCCTGACCCCCGGAAAATGACACTCCCAGGTGAGCAGTGTTGCTCCAGCAAGGCAGTAGCTCTGGAGTCACAGCAGATCTGTCACTCACAGGCAGTGTATAGCGGGAGACGCAGTGAATTCATTGACAGAGCCTCATATGATAGTGGCTTTAAGTGAGTCAATTCCAAAGGGTGGCAAGTCAAGCGGCTCGGCTCCACACCTGGATATTTTCAGCTCCTCCATAATGGCGCCAGCCGGATTTTAATGACCATCTTGTTCGCTCCGGACTGTGCTAGACTGCACGTCCCTCTTCCTCTGAAGCTCATCCATCCCTCAGAGTGAAGGAACCAGCAGCTCCCAGCTCATACTTGATTCATGTTGTGAGCTTTTTCTGGATCAATACCGACTCTCTTAAGGTTCACATTTATCCGTCATGGACGTCCCCACTAACTGGCCTGCGTGCCATGCCTCAGTGGGCCATTTCTCAACCAAAATAGTCCTTAAATGAATGGCAAAACATCCTTCCACCCTCTCTATTTGTTCACAGCAGCAGCAATTGGTGTGGAATGAGGCAGAAAGTAGAATTGGAGAGCGAGGGTTTGAGTAGATTGTGGTTTTTGTTTGATCTATTTTCCCCTCTTTCAGTCTAATTCCCTGGCTTTTTCGAGTGATGCTTATCTCCCAGAGCATGTGGGTCATGGCAATGGTGTCATGGAGGTTGTGCTTGGATTGTATCTGTTCTGTTTGGGAAAATAAATCTCTCACTTCCCCCATTGTTTTCGTTGACAAATAAGCTCTTGTTTTGAGTGGATGTTTTGTCATGTCATGTGGTGATAAATGCATTTATTGGCCTCTGATCTATGACAACAAATGGTCGAATTTAATCTTTTTCTTTGCTCAAAACTGTGCTCAAAACATCTCAAACACATCTTTCCTCTTTCGCGTGCGGTTTTTCTTCTTGCAAACAGGACACTTGTTTATGAAGATCTTTTTTATATTCGGTCAATGCGCGCTTGACAAAAGCTTTTGTGAACGGCGCCATCTTCTTTTCCGACCCTGATCAAGGGAACGCACTGTACTTGGGTCGGACTTTCAAATTCCGAGGTAACTGGAACACAGCGTTAGGGTGCGGATTACATCCCATCAGGAGCTACATTGCTCAGTGGGCATTGGACAAGGAAAAATAGTTTCATGGTGTTTTTATTACTTTATATTTCAATATGAATCATAAAGGAGAATACATTTAAATGTGATACAAGGGCACACAAAATATTTTCTTTGAATTTCAAGAGACATGAAATACCCAAAAAAAGAGAGGATAAAGTCCCGGAACAAACTGATAACAAATAATAAACATAAGTAGACACTATATTTGCCAATCATTTTGAGGAAAGTCGCCCTCTGGCTGACCTGTATTCAAGTGGAGTTCACAAGTTTTTAAGTGTTTTCAGTCTTAAAATGATCATTTTCTCACTACAGTCATGTAAGTACAGGTACAATGTTGCAGAGGACGAGGGAGTCAAGAGTAGAGAGGAGTTGGAGTCGGATGCATCTACTCTGGAAAACTGTTGCACCAGTGAGGTCCAGTTTTCCAGGAGAAGTGGAATGAAACAACCACAGCTTTGTTTCTGATTTTGTGGCTGATAATTCAGACCAACAATGTGCAACACTCCGCCTCTACAGTTGGAGCCTATTCCTCAGCGTGGAGCAGTGTGTGCCAGGTGCTGCTAAAAATGTCCTTTAAAGGGAATAACGGAGGAACGGTGAAGCCCTCTAATTCATAAATATCTAATATGCACTGCCATTTATCAAGCTGGAAGCCAAGTCTTTGCTGCGTTTTGTATACCGTCTGACATTTTCAATTTACTTTATCATCAGCAGTTTATTGAGTTTATTCGACTGGAAAGGCAGCTCCCACGTATTTTTCATTTGAATTGCATATTTTCTTCCGAGGTTCTGGCTTTGTTTCTGCCCGACTTTTCCTGCCGGTGACAGCTGGGCTTCTGTCTCCGTGAAGTAGAAATGATCACAGACTCATCCACATTCTACCTCAACGTGTATGATCTATGAATATATCTAAAAAAAATCATTTTTAGACGTATATACAATGGTTTTACTGTTAAATAATAAATTGAGAAACACTTGGTGTGCTTCTCTCTGAGCCTTATTTACAATGCAAGTGGCAAATGCATTTAGTTAAAAGAAAATAAGGAGATTACCATATGCATTACATTTATACGCGCTTCCATACGCTCCATGTAAATACAGGTCTTGATCTCTATTTCAAGTCTGATCCATGTTCTGAGATTGGACATGATCTGTGCTGTAGTTTTCCGCCACATGATGCCCGCCCACTTCCCACTCCCGAAGAGGACATCACTGTAAGCGATACCCAGCGCAGCTCACTTCCAGGATCAGGCCGTCCTTTACATAACAGATGCGCAAGTCGACTTGTGAGGAAGCTAAATTACTCTCCCTCTTATTATTTCTGACAAAGACTGCTGGTTGCTTAATGCACTACTCGGGGCAGTTTGAGCTGCGGAACATTTCTGTCGACCTCGCCTTGAAAAGAGTCATTACTCCGGGTCAGGAGCGCTTAAACTACACGCTGGGATTAATGAAATTTGGAAGGACAGAAAAGCAGTCTTACAGTGCGAGTGTTTCGGAGCCAAAAAATACAAGTCGGTTCTTGATAAATAATTTAGAGGCTCGAGGAATTGACTCTGGAGTGAAGTGCGATGTAAACAAGTGAGAAGAGGAATGGGAGGAGCTGTGTACCTTGTGGCGCTCCATTCCTCCTTGTATGGTGCGAAAAATTGGAATTTTTGGGGGTGATTTTTTACAGACTCCAGTGCATCTCTTAGTGCACCCTTCTCAACGTTCTCCTTTCCCAGCTCGGGCGGAAAGGAGGAGAGGATAGGAATCATTTGAGGTCTGCCTGGAAGAGTGCAGCTCGCTGTAAAATACAAGTCTTTAAATATTTTATCAGTAATTAGTAGGTCACAGCGAGTTGCAGCACTTCAGACACGTCTTGAGCCTCTTTGGTAAGCCACTGTTTCATTAATAAAAAGCCAGGAGCTCAGCGGATATTTTATGTTTCCTAACAAGGGAAACCGGAGATGGATGGCCGCAGATGAGAAGAGCATTCTGGCTTTATCACTAGCTCGGGATGAAGACATGTTTGTGGTGTGGAATCTTTCCTCCACTTTGCCGCCAATGAAGTGCCGCACCGAGAGAATCGATTCCCACCTGTGTGGCGGTGCAGAACACAAGTTATGGACTTGTAAAAGTCTTGCCGAGTCGTGTTTAACAACACGAAACACTATAAAGCGTCTGCGCAAGTGTGCGGCGTAGAAGTGACCTTTTTATAGTCAAGAAAGACGGTATAAAGTGTTTTGTGGCTGCGGTGTGAGTGGACGGTCCGGCATGCCCCGGTGTGTGCCCTCCTTCCCGCTCCGTGTCCTTATTTCCAGGCCTGAGTTTTTACCCCCCAGAGGGGCGGGATTGTCACACAGCTTCTTCCCTGTTCTCCTTTTCCCCTCCATCTCTGTGGCTCTCTAAGGGTGATGTAAATGTATAGGCCCATGTATCCCCCATGTCTATTTTAAGAGTCTCTCTACAGTGTGAACAGTTTGTCCTGGAGGCTGACACAATCGGGGGAGGTGGAATGAATGGAAGCACATTGTACGAGCTCCCACCAGCAGCGACGGTCTCCACGTAATTATTCTTTTCCACTTGCGCGTTGGATTGCTTGCCTGAGGGCCTTCAAACAATTAGGATTTCCCCCACGGTTTTGTGAAGAAATAATCGTGAAATGATGTCAACCTCTTTTTCTTTCTCAGTGTATTTCTATCACTGTTAAAAGCTCTTCTGTTGAGTCGGCGGCTGCGAGTTCTCCACCTTAGCTAATGGTCGCTCCAGACGTATGAAAAAGACCTTGAAATATGAGAAGCCTTATGTTAGTCTGGCTCCTCTTCCTGGTGCCGGTGGTGTTTACAAGTCTTTGATCAAGCCGCAGTGTTCTTTCATGATAAACACAGCTACGGCCCCAGCCCGCGGGGAAGTCTATTGTTGAGTGTTTGTCTAAGTCTGGAGGGTTGTCTTCCTGACAATGGCAGATAAAAGAAGGGATGAATCATCGCCGATGTTTGTGGTTGGCGGGAAGTTTTTTGTGAATAAGCCACATGTCCCTTCATGTTCTGGCTGTCACTTTGAAGAGGTGGCGCCAAGGTGATGCCAACTATTCATGAAGACTGGGTTTTCAAAATGGATTGGATTTGTGCCACAAAAATCACTAGTTTGGTCTTACATCACAAGAAATATGGCCTTTGCTTTGAAGTCAACGTAATACAGTATATGATATATGTTTCCAAGGAGCTACATGCATTGGTTATTGAAAAGATGCTTTTGAAAAAATGACGTTCTTTAAGTGTCAGGATGAAAGTCTCCATTGGTTTTATCTTCCGCCTTCCTTCCTTCTTCCGCTTATCCGCGGTCGGGTCGTGGAGGCAGCATTCGGAGCAAGGAAGCCCAAACTTCCCGGTCCGCACAAACCTCCTCCAGCTCCTCCCGGGGGATCCCGAGGCGTTCCCAGGCCAGACCGGAGACATCATCTCTCCAGCGAGTCCTGGGTCTTCCCCGGGGTCTCCTCCCGGTAGGACATGCCCGGAACACCTCCCCAGGGAGGCGTCCAGGGGGCTCCACCCCGAGCTCCTCCCGGATGACCGAACTCCTCACCCTATCTCTAAGGGTGCGCCCAGCCACCCTGCGGAGGAAACTCATCTCAGCCGCTTGTATCCACGATCTCATCCTTTCGGTCATGACCCAGAGCCCGTGACCATAGATGAGGGTGGGAATGTAGATCGATCGGTAAATCCAGAGCTTCGTCTTGTGACTCAGCTCAAGATCTTCCGCGTGGCTTCATTGAAAACAGTTGAGGTGCAAAAGTGAGAAGGGAAAGAACATTGTCAGTAACAGACACACAGTTATCTGACGCAGGTTTGCTCTGAAATCTAGCTGGAAAATCCTCACAAATTCTTGTTTTGACCCCTGATTTCCAACCCACCAGAGAAAACCACCCACTGCAGTTAGAAACACCATGAACTGTAGCTGCTGAGCTGCTGGTTTTTTTTCCCTTCCCTCTCCCGTCAGTGCCATTTTCAGAGCTGCGTGGGAGTGACAAGGTTTACACAGTTCCACGTTGAAATGTCCTATCAATCATTAGCGCTTTTCTGAATGTGAAAATGCAGGTTGTGTCGCGCGCTGTTAAACGGTGAATAAGTGTCACCGCCTCTTTGGTTTGAAGCCCCTGCAGCGAGGAAACAAGAACACTAGTGTTTCAGTCGCAGCCCTGTCCATCATTTTTTTTTCCTTGCAGGGCTCGAGTCATGACACATTTGAGTCGCTGTGTTGTCCAAAATTGAAACTCAGTTGCAGAGCTGTCAGTTGCATGGCTCTCGATCCAGGTGAGGACACCTGTCTTCTTCCCGTCCCTGAGGGGGGGAGCTCATCTGCAGACAAGTTCTAATTAAGACGCGCCTCTCACAAGTGATCACAGTGTGATGCCGACACTGGAAGTCAGCCACAAAAAGGTAGATTTAATTTAATCCCATGAATCTGTTGTGTTATTCAGGGTTTAATACCCCGACAGAAGTGCTAACATTTCTGACTAGGGGACTTTTGTTTTTTTTTTATTTAAAGGTAGTGGAAGCCTCATGCAAATAGATACTTAAATATGAATTTAGTTTGGATAGCAGCGGAATTTTTGCCTTTTTGAGGTGTCGAATTTGAGAACTCTGCTCTAGAATTTTAAAGTCGACCATGCTGGCTGCATCTTTACACTGTAAAAACTGAAACTGTGCTGCACTCAAACATTTTCACATTTTAAATGATCAAGTCAAGATCAAAGACATTTGTGACATATACACAGAAGTAGATATGAATATTTAATACTCTTCAGTCGTAACTTTGAGAGTTTTTAGTTGCCTGAACTTAAAGAACAGCAAAACGAAAACAAACAGAACTTTCAGATAGGTCCCAAGATTTGTTTGTGTTTTTAGATTTCATGCACCCACTGCTGTGCCAAACAATTCCCAAAATCCTTTGACTAGTTTGTGTTTTATTATTTTCGCAACATAATCCTTCCGATAATAGTGAGTTAATATTCTTAATTCTCCCTCCCCTCCTCATTCGGTTCTACCCATCCATTCATCCCTTAGCTTGTTACTCACTTCCCCCGGGAATTCTGAGGCGTTCCCAGGACAGCATCTCTCCCGAGTGGCCTGGGTCTGTCCCAGCATCTGACAAGAGGCAACACATCCTCCTCCTCCTGACTTCTAAGTAAATCCAGCCCTCTCTGCGGAGATAGCTGGCTTTTCCTCTCTATACTAAGTGAGCCTTTTGGCTCAGCTCTTTCCAGCTCGACTGAAGAAATGACATCCTGAATAAGAGTGTAGCAGAGGTAGAACCGGCTGCGGAACGTGCGATGATCCGATACATCACTTCTAATGCCAGCAGTCGTGCTCAACGGTTGTATGAAACCTGTTCTGACGCGCGGCACTGTGTACTGTCAAGGCAGAGTGCCTTCTGTGAATGGGCTTTTCTTCACCCTCTGCTCGAGCCTTTTATTCACTCTTATGTGTCGGACCTTTTTTCCTCCCCAACTTCAAAGGCCACTCTGTATTCAATTGGCCTTTTGATGGTATTATAGGTCGGATATTTCCGAGAAATGCTACTCGGTATCATGTGCTACCCAAGTCGATAAAGTTAGCCCAGATGTTAAAGGCGAGCTTCCATTCTCTTCAGCTTCACTTAAATTCGCTGCACATAAAAGGTGTGCTAATTTGCCTTCCTTATTATTTGTTGCCGACTCATTCTTAAGTATGTTGACGTATGACGACGTGTTTTATTTTGAGTGCCTGTCAAGGCCTAATCCTAACCCCCCCCCCCCCGACAGTGGCATTTATTGGAAGCTGCAGAATAAGTTGAAAGTAGATTTGCTGAATATAGCAGGGCTTAAACTGGCGCCGCCGAGAGAGAGAGGAGTCAAGCTCGGCGAACCCTCCTCCACTGCTTTTTCACATTTTGGATGAGAGGCATAATCCAAATTTACTGCTTAGAAATAACATGTCTTTCATGTGCTGTTACATCATTTGCTTATGTTGAAGGACAGTCAAGGTCCAGCCTCTGAAACGGAGATGTCTTAGAACAGAGAGAGGAGGCAAGGATGTGTTCCCATTTATTCTTCTCTTGTCAGGAGAAAATCCCGCGTGTGTGTCCCAAAAGTGAGGTCTCAATTCCTGGTGATGATGAGCTCACTGTTTCGGGTGTAGCCGAATCTCCTTACAGCAGCATTTGGGGGTTTAGCTTGGTTCTGAAGCTGATAATGACAGCATGACGGTGCATGAGCTTAAACAAACGAGCTCAGCGGGGATAAAGGAAGTATTCTTCCGATATTCAATATCCCTTTATCAGCCATCTTTTTTATACTCTGCTAGATTGATTTGCCGTCGGGGTGCAGTTTTTACAATCCAATATATCTTTCTTTGTGTGCTGGCAATGGTTCCTGTTCAACAGGCTGCGAAATATGTGGTCAAAAGCACGGCACGCGCCTCTGCCAAGGAGCGCGCTCACACGGTTTCGAAAATACAGCATAAAATTGAATTCAAGAATAGTGCTGGCTCACAGTAACACTGGCACTGTTTGTGTGGCGTAAATACGAAAGACATCATTTCTCACCTCAGTCACATGAAAGTCGGTCTATATTAGTGATTCACTGTGCAGGGGAATGAGGAAACGTTCCGAGTCAAGTCTTCTGCTTGCAGTTTAAGCAAGTTTGCATCTGAAAATTGTGTCTTTAACTCGCATGTTTCAAATGTAATGTAGGTTGCCAGGAAAGTAGTGTGGATTCACCTGCAACTGGCGGCTTCAGAGTTAGCTCTTGATCTGCCTGTGTGTTCGTGTGTCTGTGCCACAGCGACAAACGTTATCATGCAGATGGAGATCAGCTATTTAGGCGATTCACAGTGCTCTTGTTCTGGAGCTGTCCAAGGTGCTGAAGGCGGATCATGCAGCAAACCAGGAAACAAAAAATATCTGACTATAACGCAGTTTTAGTAAATCTCCCTTCAAGCCCAGCTGGTTATAATCATCTACCAAAAAGAGGCTTCTGTTTTAGTGTGTTATTCAGCTATATTTAAGATGACAACACCATGTCTGCTTCTTCTCACCACATGTGTTTGATGTAGCATGAGAAACAGGGTTCTACTGGACCTGCAGGCAGTGCTTTCACAGCCTACATCTCGACATGTATAAGCATCGGGCTGGTCTCTCTGGCTACTTAATGATGGACAGTTTCGTAAGAAGAGCAGGTCTGAACGTCCACTACAGTGATCTGTGGGGTTTCCTTTCAGGCTCTTTTCCATGCTCCCACTCAGATGAATCATTGGTAGAAGCTGCATTTTGTCTCTCCGCTGACTTTCTGTCAGCGCATCCCACCGATCTCCATCTTTATTCCTTTCAATATACACCGAAGCAATGCGTGCCTCCAAAAACAAAGCCAACTAGAGAGTTAATACCTGGAAATAACTCGCTGATCTCACCTCGGCGATGACATGATATGGTTCCAGACATGTCAAACAATAGCGACAGGCATGTTCTGAGATCATGGAGATTATCGCACCAAAGCATCACCTCATATTGCCTCTGAGACTAGATGAGCCGAGTCACCGTTTCCCACACGTCATCACCTTTTCTGACGCTTCAGAAGTCTCCTGGGTGGATGCTCAAACTGGCCAAGGACAGCAGAGATGAAAGATATCCCGTAATGAGGTCCTCCCCTCAGAATCAATGTGCGGCTTTGTCCCTGGGGTCAGTGAAGGTTGTCGGTGCAATCGGTCGACTGTAGGGTCCCGGCCTCAACCATCGGCAGCTGCGTCCCACTGCTGATCAGGACTTGTGTTTGTTGAGCGCGAAGGTCGTTTTGGGACTCGTGAGAAGCCAATCGATACGACAAGTGCGACGCTGAAGACTTTTCTGAGGCACTTCTGCTGCGTCCGGCTTTCTCATCCTCGCGCTGCGTGTTGTCTTTTGGGAATGAGGTGACTTTGTGTCTGCGGGAGATAATGCTGAATATGATGATGAGCTGAACCGGGCCCGACCTTCTGTGGCGGTGCAATCATCCCTGGATTGATATGAATCTGCAACATCAGGGATAAATCCCTGGAGCTTCAGATCGCAAA
Organism: Synchiropus splendidus; assembly: GCF_027744825.2. Lineage (NCBI taxonomy): Eukaryota > Metazoa > Chordata > Actinopteri > Syngnathiformes > Callionymidae > Synchiropus > Synchiropus splendidus. The sequence goes on from NC_071351.1 coordinate 7,731,404, forward strand.
GATCAAATCCATAATCTTGGACATATTTTCTTCACTCCGACCTTCCTTCATCTTGTCTTGTATTTTTACTGCGAGTCAAGATGTGCAACACATGGTGGTGGGCCGTGGTGCCGTGGTTCGCATGCAACCTCGCAACAAGCTCGAAACACCTCCGGGTTTGGAGGAAACCAGTGACCTTATTTATGTTCTGCCTGCGTGGGTTCCCACCGAGCACACTGGTTTCCTCCCACACTACATCGGTTAATTGATGACTCCACACTGTCCTCAGGTGTGTGTGGTTGTCAGTCTGCCCCTCGGCTCCACTGGAAATCTGGAGGCGCCACATATTGTTTATTTTGACCGGCCACTAGGTGGTCAGTGAACGTCTCATCGGTTATCTAGGTCACCTGCTCCTGCCATGAAGAGATGCGAGCACACCGTTTCTGACTCTCTCTTTCTTCTGAGAGACAAAAGCCTGTGCTGGTTTGTTGGACGGATGACTGGGTGTGTTGTTAAGATCAAATTAATCATCTGTTCTTCTCCCTTTTCTCTCTCTGCAGTCTGTCTGCGGTGAGGCCAGGCATCCATGTGGGGCACCGGATGTGGCTCTTGCTGGCTATGACCCACCTAACAATGGACTTCTCTGTGTGCAGCCCACTCAGTCAAGGTCTTGGGGTCAAAGTAATGCCTAAACCACTGCCTCGCTCGCGGCCTCGCTTGCAGCCCATTTGGGACACGCCAAACAAACTCCACTGGAGAACAGTGAGCCCTCTGGCCCGTCGGCTCCTCAGCCCTATCTCTTCTCCCCAAGACATCCGGGCTGGGCTTGGCTCGAAGGTCAAGGGTCAGAAGTTTCGCAAGCCACCTCATAAAGGACAGACGGCATGTAAGGAGTGCCGGTGGAGAGTCTCTCAGGTGGAAAGCGGCGACGAAGGAGCTCCTATATCGAGTCGGAGCAAAGAAAACCCGGTGAGGTTGTTGCTCAGAGCCAGGAGGGAGTTCAAATGGGACAGCTACGACAAGTCCCAGGAGGGTCGGACTACGACGGTGGCTGGATTTATTGACTGGGGTCCCACAGGAACAGACAGCATCGATGATGATGGAAAACCGGGGCCAAACACAACACTGTCTACGAGGGCCTCCACCACTACAGCGGCGACGACCGCGAGCACTACAAGACTTTTCCAGACGACGTCGACTGTAGTGACCACACCTGAGCCCAAGAGGATAAGCACCACCACGAAAAGCTTCGGGGAGGCTGTCAAACCACCAAAGCCATATGGGGAAACCCCCGGTAAGAGCACGGCGATTTTTATTCCGCAATTTCCGCGAATGTAAAGCGAATTTCAAATCGCCATAAGGCTGTAAATATATCTTGTAATTGCTTCTGGCATCAACGCGGTGTCCTCAGAGATTCCAAATTGAAGAGAGGCTTACCTGAAAAAACACAACATAATTTACTCGTCCGACTGTCTCACCTGTTTTCTCTAATGATGCAAAGATGGCAGGAGTGGATCTGTATTACAGCGATATTACACTCTTTGATGATGCCACTTCTGACAAAAGTGTTGAGCTTCTAATGTTGGAAACATTGACTTAGGTGGGCTGAATGGACGGGTCATTTCAGATGAACAGCGAAGTCATTCTGCACCACTTCTGAGTTCCACAAGGAGTTAAAAGGGGGGTCAGTATGGATGCCTTCGCTGACCTTCCTTCCCCTTAAAAGTGTGCAGAAAACAGCATCTTATGGGATTTTATTTACCCTTGAATGAACATCCATCTTAGCCTAAACCCTCTCTCAGGTTGCTCTCTCTGGCTCTGTATGAAATTGTAATGTAACATGGAATGTAATTTTTCGGGAACTGAGGTCAGTTTTTTTTCGCTGCTCCGACAGACAATTGACTTCAAGGATGCAGAAATATGTGTCAAAACCGAGTGACTTCCCTCCATGAATAATACAAGTCTATAAAACGTGTGAAACTCCAAAATGAATCCTTAAAAACTCCCAGCCGAATTCGCTCGCATGACTTTCGCCAGTGGCGTGAGCAGCTGTTTCCAGCGAGAAGAAAAGAAGTTTGTCAAGCGATCCTGACATTTTAAAGTCTCTTAAAGTTAAACGTCCACGCAGATTACGTCAAGGTACTCTAGCGTGCACAAAACTGCACGCACTTTTGTGTCTTCCACAGCTGTTCTATTACACAACGGTAGATGATACCGAGCAATGGATGCTTGTCTTCATGAGATTTGCGAGGCACACGTCAGCTTTGGGATGCAGGCTTCTCCCGATAGAGACACTCTGGTGGAGTGAGTGACTGAGGAGAAGCTTCTGAGAAACACAGCCGTGTCTGTCAAGCGCAGTGATGAGGGGCCAAAACTTTAAGCACCATTGAACTGAACACAGGAAGTTATTTATGTACCTGTTTATGGGTATAAATGTAACCTCCATAAAATAGCTTAGTTTGAATTTTAAGATCACTATGTGCATTTAAAGTTGCGGGCCACTTAAAGTAAGTTGGCAGGGCATATTTGGCCCACAGGCTTTGGGTTTGACACCTATGATTTGTATAATAGTTCAAAACAAACTCGAAATGTGAGCCGAAAAAAAGTCCCACGCAGACCGGAGAGTCATTGTTCCTGGCAGCCGTTCATCACAGTTTATTCAAACAGAGTGAGTCGCGAGATCGACCGTGGCGCTAACAGGGGCATGTAAAATGCATGTCGCGTTTCTAAGTATCTATTATTAAAGGAGGGGATACATTGCAACGCAGCACGTGGCGCCATGCTAGCGAGCCGCGTCTTACACTTCACCGCTGAGCGACGCTGACAGAGAAACACTTTTCGCCACAGTCGCCATGGCAATCCTGTAAATTCCAACATCACACTCGCTATTGAATCCCAATAAAGTAGATAAAATGAATCTCCTTTTCTCGCACGTTAAATCTGGACTTAAATGCTGATGCCTGGTGACAGGCGTGCGGAGTCTCAGCCCCTTCGCCTGATTTACAGGAATCCCAGCCAAGAGGAGATGAAGGGACCAGACTGAGCAGATGCTCTTTCTTTCTGTTACTCCGCCGCTCAGCACTTTCACCAGGACTTGACGCATCTGCCTGCAGGAGGAGAAGTGCAGATGTTGACTGACACATCGTTTTGGATAAAGGACATTATGATGTCCAGCCAATCTGCTCGGTGTCAGTGCACGGGCATTAGCAGGCCTATGTGCTTCTCATGCCAGAGCAGGGACAGATCGAGAGGGAAGTGGAACGTCTAGATGGCTGGGATTGATTTTAACTGTGACTCTCCTGAGAGTTGGAATATGGTAAGAACAGTAGGCTTCAGCTATGAGCCTGGATAAAAATGACATTTTCCTTTTGAGCTTTGTACCTCTGTAGCATGCGTCTCTTGTGTTGGCTCTCCTCCAATGTGTGAGCAGTGGTTGTCCTGTACATCACCCATTGTGTTAGAAAAATAAAAAAAAAGAAAAATAAAACTAAAAAATAATGTTGTTTTAGGAATATATGGAGAATAAATATTTGATTTTCGGGATAAAAAATGTTGAAAAAAAGTGGAGGATGAATTATGCATGTGATGGTCGGTGCCTGTCTTCAGCATATTATTATGCCCTCAGCATATTTTAAATTTCAAGGCATTCAGATTAAGTGTCTTGGCCCATGAATCGCTGTTCTGTGAAAGCTGCTTCGATCTTCGATCACTAGTTCCTAGAGGCTACTGCCACCTGTTGACCCCACAAGCGAATTGCAAGCAACAACATTTCAAATAAAATAAATCAAATTGTTTGGTAGAATACATTGCCACTGTGTTTGTGTGGACCAGATAGGGGGCGTCAGAGGGCCGGTCCTGGCCCATCATCACCGGTGGTCGGGTCCAGAAGTGCATTAAAACTCCAGCCACTTCCATGTGTCTCTTAAAGGAAAGCGCTCTGTCAACATTAATGCTGGCAGACACACAAGACAAACATGCTCTTGGCCACTCTCTTGTTATCCGCCGATGTCTCTGACGTGGAGGCTTCAAAGTCATCGTTTCTGATCCATTTTCTTCACTGTGTTTCCTCCCTCCCTCTCTTTTGGAAAGTGTTTTGGGTTGCTCGGCGGAAATCCGTGTAGATTGACACTTTGACACCGACGTTAATTGGCAATTCTTTACTGTCAGCATGCCGCCATTGATGGAGGTTTTTGCTCAGCATCTGCCTGATGTTTGCAGGAATCCGGGTGAGTTCATGAAGTGTATCAGGATTTATGCCTTCTGAAACAAATGTGCGTTGTGTGGCGTGGGTGTCCAGGAGCTCGCCCTCGGTATGCTGCAACTAGATTAAACAAATTATAGGCCTTTTCAGCATTTTTATGAGGCTTTTAAAGCAGCTCCATGTGGGCGTAGGCTGCAACACTAAATAGCTCTTCTGCTGAGGATGTCTGCTGCGCCACTGCCGGGCTGACAGTCATGACAACCTTTTCACATATTTATGCAGCAGTTTAATGCGCGCGCTCCTTTCTTTTCACATTTGTTTAGCAGCGATTGTGACGTACGCTTCTCTGTCTGGATGTTTGCCCTTTTCTCAGCTACTCTGTGAACAGAGCCGACCCATAGGTCTGCACCTTCCTCCCAGTTAGATTTTACTGACGGACCTTCTAGTCTCTATGTTGCTTTTCTTTTTGCTAGCTTAAGGCCATACGTACAAAAGTGTACCCAACTATCTCAAACAATGTCACTGATCACATACTTCTACGCATTCTTTAGGTCAGCATTGCTGTTCGCCAGTATATCCACCGGGGGGAGCAGCCCACAGTCAAAAATTCATGACAACAACAAACACCAAAACAAACATGGCGACTGTGGATGAAGTATCAATAATGTACCTCTTGCACAAAAGAGGCAGCATTGTAGCAGGTTGTTGAATATATTGCGACTGGAGGATGGAGAATTCTTCTTTGTGTCTCATTGGAGTTTCCATGGTTTCCACTGGTACTGCTCCGTTTGGCCCATAACCATAAGCTTTGGGGAAATTTGGACAAAATGAATGCGGAGCACAGACACAAGGCCTCGTCTGTATTCGGATCTATATGTAGCATTGATCATGATGCTACGAGGGTCATATCGGACCTTCCCGAAATTGAGTCAAGGGCATAAAGACCTAAAGGGCTGGTAAAAAAACGACTTTTTCTCCCTGTTTTAATACGCCTGCCTGCAATTTTATTTTGGTGGTAGTAGTGCGTCATTCAGGTGACCGAAGAATAAAAGAGTGGCCCACATTTTCATTCCAGTTGTGCACCCTCCCGACCAAGGGTTATAAGGCAAACGTGCAAGAGGATTCTTAGGTCTGTGGGGTGACTCAGCCCGATTTGTGACTCTGAATACGGAAATGTTAAGCGTCATAGGTGCCACTTGAACTGCCTTTTTTTGATGTTCCTCAACAGTGTGCCAGATGACTGAATTCCTCCAATGACAACTGAGTTTTGGTCCCTATCCAAGGTGTCTGTCCACCGTTCCGTCACTTGGGAGCAAGACTCCGAGATGCTTGAGCCCCTCCTACTTGCTGTCCTTCGACAGAAGCTGAATGAAACCAACATTTCCTCTTATCTCTCATCACCCAAAATATAAGACTGTCTAATAGACTGCAGTAAACGCTGAAATATTCCGCCCTAACAAGGCGCCCCATTAAATAACAACCATTTCTGTCAGCAGTTTTTGGCCACATAAACACTCAAGCATTATTAGTTTCCCATATATCGCCGGGACAAAGACTCGCTGATTAAAACGGGAGCATCAGAACGGAAGGTCCGCTTAATTAGCCGCTGAGAGGTTATGTTGCGATCCCCCAATGTCACATTCAACGTTTCATTTAGAACTGCTGCGACTGCGCGGCGAAAATAAAACTCATGCGGCTTCTTTATGTGACTTAATCCGATGGGTTCTTGGTGGACAAAAGAGTGCCGGCTGTCTTTTCTGCAAGAGTAGCTTCTCACTCATGCTGGAGGGAGTAATTCTCAGCTGAGGGCCACGGCTATTGATCAAGGTCAAGGCCAGACTCTATTATGTCTGGATTTAGATGTATATTTATAAATGGGCGCTTTTAACTTGTCGTCCTCTGACGTCAGCTGGGGGCAGGCGGGTGGAGGGGCGGAGAGAGGAGGAGATAGAAATGCTAAGGACTCCACTGAAAACTTCATGTAAAGATCTCAACCTGAATCCAAGTTGTGTACCATGGAGCTCGCATCAGTCTTCATAAAGTGGCCAAGACTTTTGAAGACATATTGTCTGAGACAGGCAGCTGGAATATGAAAAGGAGATAGAAATGCTAAGGACTCCACTGAAAACTTTATGTAAAGATCTCAACCTGAATCCAAGTTGTGTACCATGGAGCTCACATCAGTCTTCATAAAGTGGCCAAGACTTTTGAAGACATATTGTCTGAGACAGGCAGCTGGAATGAAGACATATTGTCTGAGACAGGCAGCTGGAATATTAAAAAATATGACAAAAATAGAGAAAAATATTGTGCATTTTTGACATAGTTGTGTGGATACGTGAACCTCCTTCCGCTAGATGTCAGTGTTTTATATTGACGCTGAGGATTCAGCGACTGACCCTGTGTTCAAGTGAATTGTGTGGGTGGTCTGAACATGTGTTTTTTCCTGGTGTGCGCGCAGGTTTGGCAGTTCACCAGATAATCACAATCACTGTGTCCCTCATCATGGTTATCGCAGCCTTGATCACAACACTCGTCCTTAAGAACTGGTAGGAAAGATTCTTCTTTTTCACGATTCCTTCGCTCCTCTGTGGGAGCCAAGTCTGGACTGTCGCCACGGAAGGTTCAAGGTATGATTTTATCTTTGCTTCTTGTCTTTGGTGCGTGTTTTTGTAGCTGTGCGCAGTCTGGAAATGGCCGCCACAATAGCCATCAGCGCAAGATTCACCAGCAGGAAGAAAGCTGCCAAAACCTTACAGACTTTACCCCAGCTAGGGTGCCCAGCAAGGTGGACATCTTCACTGCCTACAACGACAGCCTGCAGTGCTCCCACGAGTGCGTGCGGACTGCCGTGCCCATCTACTCCGACGAAATGATCCAGCAGACGCCTGTCTACAAAACATCATACAACGGAAACAGGTGGGAAACTCCTCTGTTGCCCTTCAAAACTCCTTGCCGACCCAAATATTCCGGCGCTCTCCGTCCTCTGCAGGACTTTGTGAAGGCCAAACTTAAAGAATAGCTTAGCTCAAAGACAAATCAATGCTTCCTTATATTCTCCTCCTAATGCCACAGATGTAAAAGAATAAAATGCTACATTTACATTTCTCAAATGTAAGATAAGCAGCGCTCAAAAGAGTTTGGTTTTATCTCCCATATCTTTAAGGAACTTGTTTATCTTTCTGAACCAACAGTGAATTGCTTTCAGTCAAGCGACTGAAACAGGAATTCTTGCTTCTTTTTAGTTCAGTACCACTGTGTCAGGAGGCATGACACCACTGTGTCTCCTGATGCTTCAGCCCTGACTAACTGAAGCCAAGGGACTCATAGGTGATACATAGATGATAAAACGGACCTGAATTCCTGTCAGAAGATCACAAGCCAGACATCTGAGTGCATCTTTGAAGTTTCTATTTTTGACACGTGGAATCAAATCTGCATATTACCCATCATCTCTGCTGTTCTCCCACAGGCTCTCCCCAACTGAAAGGCAACTCATTCCTGTGGCCTTTGTGTCAGAGAAATGGTTTGAGATTTCCTGTTGACGGCATGAAAGCTTTCTTCTCTTCCGTGGGAGATACTGAGTGAATTCATAATCTGGTAGGTACCAAGTCGCTTTGTCACTGTGCAAATCATTGCCCGGGTAATGGGCGCATCCATCCCGCCGGTAAAGCTGCCCCACTTCGGGAAGAGACGGGAAATTGACATCTGTTTGTTGTTTGTGACACTATTATCTCCCTTTCACTCGTATTTGAAAGCGGATTTAGGGATGTAATTCACCGCTATATCAGTGGAGGAGAGACTAACAGGCTGCATGCCCTCAGCCAACACACGTTGTGTTTAAGATAGTAAAAGAAATTAAGCTGGAACATCATGCAAATGAATGCCAGAATGCCCAGCATCAAAAGTTAGTGCCGGCGTCAGCGAGCTGCTGGACGCCCAGGGGGAAGTCTCATGTCGGCTATTGACCTAGATTTTAAGAAGAATGTATCGCCGGCAGGGATTGTTGTGAGACTACAGTGTCTTGATAATGTCTGGACTCACATTCGGCTTCGGCACTGTGGCATAAAAGCCTCTAGATCTCTGCAGGGTTATGGGTTTTTATTAGCACCTGGTTGCAATATAAAGGAACTCTCAACTGGAACATGTTCTGAGATCACAGTGTTTGTGGAATCTGGCCTTGTCATCTTTCCATAAAACATGGTGATACGATGTGTGTGATGTAAGTGCCATGCGCTGAGTTATGATGGTCATGTTGCAAGCAAAATAATGCTGCTTCTTCTCAGTCGCAGTATTTGTGTACCTCATAAAGCCAGCTAATGAAGCAGATAATAATGGCAACAAAAAAGACAATTTCATTATGTTGCAATTTAAAAAATGCCATACACAATGAAAAATAATAAGGTGCACAATTAAACATGTTATGTGAGAAAATATATATTTTTCATTTTCTAACTCAGCACTGTCAGCAACACTTTAGTTTAAGTTGCCATCAGTAAGAGATGAAGATGTTGTGAATGTTCATAATACAGTGGTGCCTCGGTTTTCGAACGTCTCAGACTTCGAACAAATCGGAGTTCGAACAAAAACTTCGAGATTTTGTTTGCTTCGGATTTCGAACGAAAATCCAGAACTCGAACGCCACCGAAAAAAAACCTAATGTGCGCGGAGCGATCAGCTGACCCACGGTGCGCTTTGTTATCATTATATTGAGGTGTAAAACCTTTCCTGTCTCCGCACTGGACCATGGTAGAGTGTCACAGGGGAGGTGCTGGAGCGCACACTCCAGGGTTTGATGTCCTGTTGTGGGCTGGAGCTGGGACAGGGATGAGGCGAGTCTGGGACAGAGCGTGACTTGGTTTATGACTTTGTCACAGCCAAACTGCACAGAAGCGCACATTCAGAGCTGGACACGCACCGGGCACCTCTTCCCTTCTGGAGAGACGTCACTCACTCTGCAACCCCTCCCACATGCAGCGGCCACACACATAGAGGAACAGCGCACCTGCAGCAGACACTTGACATTCACTCCTACAAAAGACTATTTTAAGGCTTGGAACGCATTATTGAGTGATTCTGAACATTCATAACATCTTCTATAAAGCATTATGACGTCTTATGAGTGTATTAATAATGTCTTAAAGATGAGACCTTAATATAAAGTGCAGCATCAATTTGGGCTGTTTAAATGTGAACACAACCGTGGCGAATAATAAGATATATAGATAATAAGATACAAAATGTGCGATCAATTTTCCATTAATCGAGAATTAACTCAGCTTTAGTGCGACATTTTTAATCGACTGACAGCCCTGGCACAACACAATGTGTTTAAGTCAAGTCAAGATAAGCCTTGTGCTGACTCTGTTGCTGTTTTGCAACTAGAAATATGTTTGAAAAAAAAGCGCATTTAACTCTCCCGTGTTGTGTTTTTACCGTGTTGGTCATGGATAATGGTGTTTTCTCTGCGTGTCCACAGGATCCAGTCGGACACCAGACACACAACACTTCTTTTGTAAAATCGCGTGCTCACTCTTTGGACGCTGGCGAAGATCTTTATTTTTCTAGAATCGACACGCAAAGCAGCTAAGACGCTGCCATTCCATATTCCCAAGAACTCCAGATAAAGGTGACACGTCGGTACATTCACAAGAGGAGCCGGGACGGTGAAGATTTTCAGGGCGGAGAGAGACGGCGAGATACTTACGGTTGGACGTCGTGGGCTCCCGGGGAAAACCGCCGTGGGTGGACGAGGAACTGTATTTCTGAACAATGTGCCAATAATGCCGCTATGTGCCACAACTTGGAAAAACAGAACAGATGGACAAACAGACAGTTTTACTCCAACTACATAGTATGTTGTGTTTTTTAAAGAAATGTGACAGTTACAAATTACAAATGTATTATGTTTTTGAAATAGTTTTAAGAGGAAATGTATCACAAACAATTATTTATATGAAGCGCTATTCTATATCGGGGAAGAACCTTCGGGGAGATGGAGGAAACGGAAATGCTTTATTTCAAATTCTCTTTGGCTCCCACTTCAAGATAAAATCAGGATAGTTGTTTCTATTTTTTTACACTGAAACACCCCACGCTCTGGTTCGTGAAGAGGAAGAACCACCTGAATGAAAGTTGGCTGAGTATTTTCCCCATGTATTTTTTTGGTTTTAATTCAGAGTAGACCTCGAGGGCAGGTGAAGTGAGGGCGAGTGCACGGAGCTGGACAGGACATTTTTACTGCCTCAGGTCTGTCTAGCTCTGTTGCGCACGTTACTTGGGTTTCAACCCAGCAGCTTTGTGTTTGCTCCCCTGAGCTGAGATTCATTCAAGTCAACCAATTTTTGCATATCCGATTACTTTGCACATTGTTAAGCTCCCGCCAATAATGTGTCACCGGAGAGCAGAGCAGGACTCGATGTGTAATCTGCTGCAGAATTTGAGTCGAGTAAGAATCGAAGTTTGACCTGCCAAGACTGCAGATTTGTGTTCTCTTAGGGCCTGATTTATTAAAGCGGAAGGAGAAGAATTGGCAGAGCTGTTTTTGGATGCCGAGGTTTGTAGAAAGCAGAACAATATTAGGTCGAGGAGTGGAAGCCAAAAACGACACTTGTTTTTCTGCTTGTTGCAGTGCATTATGGGACAGTCACAGTTTTCCTGGCAACACATTGACAGCTCAAAGGATTTATTTGGACTGCAAAAATTGTATTTCGTCGCTGCGTTATTCAGGTGTTGTCGTCCATGTTGCCATGGAAACAGAGCCAACAGGAACAGGGTTTTTCAGCCAGTGAGTAGAAAAAAATATTCAATTTCAAGTCATCCACTTCCAAAGAACGGCTCGCGTTGTATGAGGGGCAAAAAAAAAAAAGCGCATACCAAAAACGTTTGTGACGCGCCTTTACTAAATCAGGCCGGTCAAGTCGAACATGTTGGAGTGAGATCTGTGGAAGTGAGAAAACGTCCCGTGAAAAACGCCTCCCTCTTGGGTGAATCTTCGCTTGTGCGATGGAAACAGCCATCTCTGGCTGCTGTGCTGTACGGTTAAACAAAGCACAAAAACGAAACGTTCCTGGCTGCAGACAGCAATATGTACAGAGCAAGAGTGGATGAAAGTCAATTCGGCCAGAAGCACAGGACCCTCCCTGTGAGACAAGTCTTTGTCAATTCCTCCGTCAGATGGTTGTGGATTAACACTGTGGTACCAAACTGCTTTCGCCCATTTAAAAACCAGACGGACCCACATCAGCGTCAGGCTCTTTGACATACCATATATTTTTGTGAATGAAGAGCGCAATCGTCCTAGAGAGAGGGTTATGAACACTTAATGTATATTATACACATGTAAATGTATTTTCTATATATTTGCTTCTATTTGTGTATAGGTGTGTTCTATTTTTCGAGACCTTGCCCGTTTTCCGGGAAGGTTTTAAACTAGGTCTGGGATAGTGTCTTTGTTTACATGTGTAACTACGGTATTTCTTTGGAAACACAAACCTTGTGCCAAGCTTCCTACCTGCACTTTGGAGCAGTGTGTGTGTGTTATATCTTTAGCGACAGTATAATACTTCAGTGGACGCTGCAATAGTTTCTTGACCGGAGCGGGACTTTGAACTCGAATGTCCGACGAGCAAGATCACATCCGGTTGTTGTGTCTGGCGGTCGGAGGGAAACCTGTTCTTCATTTTTACATCGATGCTATAATTCAGTGTTTCCTTACATTAATAATAAACAGTGTGTATCGAACTGTAGCTGCCAAGAAGAACTTCATTTGGTCCAGACCGGGATTCATTCATTCATTGCTCAGTAGTGTCTAAAATACACACACAGAATATGAATTGTATATGTTAGTAAATACTTTCAGATTCAAGTTGATGCTGCGGATGAAAAATATTCACAATAACTCAACTGAGAAGCATATTCATCATAGATTTCCCCATTCAATTCTATATGATCTTAAATAACACGTTCTCATTTGAGAAGATGTTGCCTTATAAAATCATTTAGATATAGATATATGTAGTTTCTTCGAGCTCATATGAGATCATTTATTTTTCTTCCAGAACATTCATAGAGGTTTTATCTAGATATTCAAAGTACGTTTCGTGCCGGTGGCTGTTGACATGGACTGCAATGACCTATTTATATCCATGTTTTCCTTGAACTCCGACCACAGTTGCTTGCTTCCTTATTGTCTGTCTAAACACACAATGCAGCCGCAGATGAGTCTGTGTTTGTGCATCTGAAACGCACAACTAGCTGGTGCTATTATTTGAGCTTTATTTGCTTCACAATACGCTCAGATTTATATTGGCTGTAGTTCTTCGGCAAACACAGATACACTTTTTACCTTGCTTGAGTTATGAGGCTGTGGTGTATGACATGGATTAAAATGTCACCTTACACTTATAAGTTACAAATATATTTATTTTATTTTTATTGACGCAATTCCATGCGAGTTCGCCCATCCATCTACGCAGCATTATTTTCCCTCCCACCTTGTTGCGATGGACTCATTCGCGACACCAAACGCAAATATTTCCGCTGAGGCTCGCGATTCAGACATGATGGTTCTGAATCTATTCTTAAATGTCCAAATTCCAAACAGACAGAACAAAAAAGCGGAACTCACTAGTGCAGAGGACGTAAACAAACATGGCTGACCACTAGATCCGTCTCTCTCAACGCTATGTCTGACACCCGACATCCCACCCTGTGGAAAATGCTATATCAGACGCTCTTCCAAAAGTCTGTCTGTCTCCAAGTATCATTCTGATACTTCTATATAGATGCATTTAAATTTTTTTTTTTCAAAAATATTTATGAAATTGAAAACAAATATATTTGCCCGTATAGTTATATTTATGAATGTACATATTTATACATAATTCTGAATCCACATTTCCCTATTCTAAAATATTCACCCGTGTTTTTTATATTTCCGTCGCAACTTTCCTGTGGTTCCACAAGCAGCATTTGCAGTCCATGTTGATGATCACAGTGATAGAGAGGAAGGTGTTTTTCCACATTGCAGAGCAAGCTATTGTTGACGAAAGCCGCGAGCCCGACAGTGGGAGCCTGTCCACTTCCTGTCCCAGGGGCGCATCTCGACAAAAACACACCAGGAATGAGCAGTCGTGAACGCAAAGGGCACATTAATCTGCAAAAACATCTTTTACCTCAGCATAAAATCCCACTGATGTTCAGCGAAAACGCCTTGTTGCATACTTGCCTGTTCATTTTATGTCTTTCTTCTTCGCCGATAAGCTTCGCGTGTGCTATTGCTGTTATCAGGTAAACAGATTTCTCATTTAAGGGTCTTTTCACAGACACCAAAGACTCAACATGCCTTTTCCACGCGCGGAATGAGTACTTTGCAGATCCTGTTTCTGTCTCCTCAGCAACCCGTGAACCCCTCAGCACAAACAAACTGTCAATCACGCAGCTTTTGGTGTCAGGATGAAGCGTCACGCGCTGATCTGAGAAGGCTGTGATTCAGATTTGCATGTCAGACATGCCGAGTGCAGCACATCGACATATGTGGTGTTTGAACGGACTATTAGCTGCGGTGGGTTCTTATTGACATAGTTTAATTGGGGAAATCGCGTTCTCCATCAGCTCAAACAGCCTGATCGACATCTTCATTCCTCCTTCTTTTGAAAGTGAAGCCTTTAAATGTGAGTTCTGTTGATGGGAAAAACAGACGTTTACAAAGTGAGCCAGTTTGAGTCCAGATTTTCAAGCTAGAACAAAAAAAATATTGCATAAAAAAAGACACTCTCTCACTATAAAAACAACCTCACTAGTATAAACACATGTTTAAACCCACAAAATGGATTCACAACAAAAAAAACAAAGCATGTGTGTGGTGGGAAACTAGTGTGGGTGGAAAGGGTTTTTTTTTTTTTTTCAAATCTAATGTAATGCCTTGTCGGTCAAGAGCATTTTTTCACCAATTTAAACATGTTTTTTTTATGGCTTTATTGGATTATTTATACTTAAACTCCACCACTTGGGGCAAGAGTTAAAGTATAAATAATCCAATGCTGCTGCAGCGGTGGTGAAGAGGGAGCTGAGTCACAAGACGAAGCTCTGGATTTACCGATCGATCTACGTTCCAGCCCTCACCTATGGTCACGAGCTTTGGGTCATGACCGAAAGGATGAGATCGTGGATACAAGCGGCTGAGATGAGTTTCCTCCGCAGGGTGGCTGGGCGCACCCTTAGAGATAGGGTGAGGAGTTCGGTCATCCGGGAGGAGCTCGGGGTGGAGCCCCCTGGACGCCTCCCTGGGGAGGTGTTCCGGGCATGTCCTACCAGGAGGAGACCCCGGGGAAGACCCAGGACTCGCTGGAGAGATTATGTCTCGGTCTGGCCTGGGAACGCCTCGGGATCCCCCCCGAAGAGCTGGAGGAGGTTTGTGCGGATCGGGAAGTTTGGGCTTCCTTGCTCCGAATGCTGCCTCCGCGACCCGACTCCGGATAGGAGGCAGAAGAAGGTGAAGGTGAAGGTGGACTATTTATTATTTTAAATGCAGAAAAAAATGTATTGAAAAACTAATATACTGTATCCCTAGTTGAAGAATGAATTCCCACTCAAAAATGCTTCTTAGATTTTCCACAATTTATTTTGAAAGTTTAAAACTGAAGCCACTTGAACACCCACTTGAGCTCCTTCCACTGACTTGAACAGAGTTGCATTTATTTATTTTAACTACCCAGAGCTCCACCTCAAAAATCCATCCTGCTGACTGAAAACATTTTATTTTCTTTTTCCGCCTGGTCTTTGTTCAGGCTGTCGTCGTGTTTCACCGCTACAAAGCCGTCACTCACTCTGCGCGACGTCCTCATTTCCACGTCCCCCGGAATGAGCTTCACGCCGTTCCTGCTTATCAACTCAGACTTGAAGATACCAACAACACTGTTTCTAAATTCTCCCCTAATCCCTAATCTAGATGAAGATGATAAGAGCTCGACCCAAATCTGCTTTTCATTAGTGGAAGAGGTTTAACAACGGAAGACAAAGCGCTTAATTCACGTTGACTCCGGTGGTGACAATAGCATGAGCCGTCACACAAAGCAAACAATAACATGTTTTGAGTGAGTGTTTTATATGAGTTATTTCAATAAAAAAAGGGGGGGTTGGGGTCATACTTAACATGAGGGAAGTCGTGCTGTCGCCATACAAATAAAGACTTTGTACCTTGTGACTCTTTTACTTTTTATATTTGTGTTTAATATATCAATGAGTACCTCTGTTCACTTTTGTACAAGACTATAGTCACACACACACACACGCACACACACTCAGACACTCCTCCGCGAAGGAGCTGCAGTCTTATATCTGTGACAGCTAAATGTTGTACAACTTTAATTTTGTGTCAGATGGACAACACCTCTTCCTTTTTGTAGTTATTGGTAATTGTTGAGATTTTTTTTGTTTCCGGTGACATTTGATTTGGTTACTCTTGTACTACTTAAGCTCTGTATTTGCAAGCACTGTAAATGCGATTCGGGTTGGACTCGTCCTCTGTACATTTAATACTCCAATGTTGCTATAAATAAAATGTGAAACAACAGCAGGAGGCTCCAGGAGGGTTTGTTGAACACACAAAGTAACCTATTTTCATTTGATTTGAATTCACTTGGATCATATTTAAAATAAAATTGTCCATATTTTCTAAAGATTTTTTCCAAGGTATTTTATGAAAGCAACATGATTTTTTTCAATGCAAGGAGTGCAACCTGTACTGTGCTTTTGTTGCCCAATATTATTGCCTTACATTTGTTTTGTTCATGTGATTTAAGACATTGCGCATTTCAAATACCATTGATAGCAATGAGGTCGATGGAACAGTAGGTGGCAGCGTGGAGGCGATTCAAAAAGTAACATTCATGATAAAAATATAGCAACTATTATTGTCTGTAGTTTATTGATCATGAATTCGATATTACAATTCTAAATGGTACAAAAAAGCTTAAATGAAAGATTTAATAGGAAAACAAACTGAGTGGGAAAGAAAGCAAAATGATTTATTAAAACAAAATGTACATTACTATAAGTGTCTCTTACATTACTCAGTAGTTCATATGAGATAATATTTATCATGATTGATCAATAATATTCATATGTGTCATATTTTATATTTTATTTCAAAATCATATTTTTAAATATTTCAAAATATGATTTATTTGTCGAAGCAAAAGTCACATTATTAACATAGTTTATAGAATTAATCTGAATATTACTATTGACGTGAATATTTTTTGAGTCCTCAATAATATATAATAAAAAAGTGACAAACTATTCAGATGCAAGAGCCACATTACCACCATTTTATTTGTCTTTTCTTCATTTTTTTTAATTCTTTTTTTTTTTAAAGACATGTCCGCAGAATCAGTTTTGCCTGTAAATGGAGGTAAAACATGTTGATATTGTATAGATGCCCAAACGCTTCTTTTTTCTTTATATTTTAGATAAAAAAAATACATATATTTGTGTGTGTGACTACTTCTTCACATGCAGTATGTTCAAACCGCTGCATATATGTGAGATTTTATCAGAAAGAAGAAGGATTTAAACCTGAATATGTGACCTGACTGTGTACTCAGATGGAATGGAGAAACACTCAGGCGAAATAGAAGAAGAGAATATCTAGTTTTGAATTCTATTTCCATAAATCTTTCCATTAAAAAGTGAATCAAAACGACGCCGCACAGTTCTAATTTGACTTCTGCTGGCAGAACAACCCTCTTCGCAGTGGTTACCTGAACTGATAAACCAAAAACAGGAGTCAAAGGGGGAAAAAAAAAAGTTCCTTATCGCAACAGCATCTCTTAGTGTCATAAATCACAGCTCCAGTGCAGCGCTGCTTTGTACAGTGACAAAAAAAACATTGGTTCCATCGCTCTTGTGGATAAAAATCTCCGAAATGAGCGCTGGCATATTTGCGGGCCGAGCCACAAGTGCTGGAAAAGCTATTTTTCTATCTGATTAAGGTGTGAAATAGCTTCTGAGCGGCCTTTTCTTCCTCTGCAGAGCAGCCAGCCATTAATAATGGCATCGATTAAAGCTTCATGAAGCCGCTATTAGTATTCTCGTCACAGTTGTCTCCCAGCCGATTGCCGTTTAACATTCTAACAAAGTTAAAACCTGATGGCAGCTGCTCTCCTGATGGAGCTTTGAACCGCTTGGATCACGTCAAACATTGTCAGGCCTCCGAAGATGCCATGATGAAGTCACCTTGTGTGGTGGAGATGGTCCGCGGAGCCGTGCCGTCGGCGGGATAGAAAGCCATTCTACGAAACTACGGTGTACTTCCTGGTGAAGGCTCAGGAAACCAGGACGTGGATTGGATTTGCAATACTTGCTCTGAAGATATGAGCAGACGGGGAGACGACCAAGCCTGAGGTAGGAGACACAAACTTCAGACACCAACTCCTGTCCTCGTGCGAAACGGGATGTAAATCTGGTCAGTATTTGACAACTTTGTTGAAGACTTTTCTACTTCTTTTACTGTGATGTTTTTCCATGTTATCATTCTGATACTTAAAGTAATGTTCAACATATATGTGTCAGTGAATCGGGCATCAAGTGGTCTGTCTTTAAAATGTAATTTATGACGCATGAATACTTGGAGTTTTTGGACGGTGCAGTGAGAGTAGTGATATCATATTCATATGCTCTTCTCTCAGTGAAAATACAATTTTTATGGGGATCGATCCCATGAAGTCGACGTCTGCTTCAGCCAAAGCTAAACTTAGCTCGCAGGCCTTTCGGGACTAGTTTATTTATTAGCCGTAGTTTCATTCAAGTCCGCTCACTGGAAGGTGTCACATGTTCTTGAAAACTTTCTGCCTCTCCAGAGAGGAATAAAGCAGACTGCAGCCGCACGCGAGCTCGACAGCGCGGCTTTGACGTCCGCTCAAATCTAACAAGAAGTGACTTGCTCTGGAGTTGTGCATTTTTAGTTCTGAGTTAAAACTCTTGAAAAAAAAAGAGAGAGAACACTGTATTCCCTCTGACGGATCAATATTTCATAGAAGACATTCAAGCTCCGTGTAGCTTCTCACAGGACATTTTACTGCCGTTCTTTCTACCAAGTTTGACCTTTTTTTTCCAAGTGTTTCCCTTGACCGTGGAGTAAAAGAAAAATGGCTGCTATGTGCGATTCACTCGCATCAAAATCGGGTTGTTTGAAACAGTCTGTTGTTTTTCCTCCACCTGCTTTCTTCTCCTGTTTGATGAACCAGTGTGGGCAGAATGAGTCCTCCTCTGTCCTGCTCTCTCAGCCCAGACTCGGTCCTCTGGAGGGCCTGCCAGGTCACATTAGCGAGAGCCCTGTTGGATCACTCCACGCAGACCGTGACGGGCCCGGAGTCCCCCCCTTTGCACCTTATACATTAAACAGAATTATGCAGTCCTGCCCGCACCGACAGGCCGGATCAATGTGGTGGACAGGACATGCCAGCAGCTGCCAGCGAGATACTTTAGCGCGTTGGGATCAATCCTGCAGGCGAACTTGAATCTGTCAAAGACTCTGGCACCACGAAGCTCAGACGGTTCAGTCAAAGTTTATTAGCCCATGACTCGGTGAGTGTGAGGTAGAGGAGCTTTGGCAACTTTAAATGGCAAGTGGGGGAAGTACAGAAGTGCAAGGGCGGGTCAGAACTGACACCAGAACTGTTTGGGGAAAAGTACAACCTAAGTTGCAAATGGCGGAAGAGATTTCACGCGACTTTTGTCGCCATATTGGCGTTCTGAAACACAAACATCGCACTTCATCATCACTTTAACACTGCCTTGACTCACACGACAGCCACATACTATGTCGACATGCTGTGACTCACCGACTAGAAATAACTCGCATATGATTGACAGACTCTGAGGTGCGATCACAGGTTTACTCTGCTTAATGGCGGTGCGATTAGCAGCGATGACTTGTCACCAAACTCCTCAAGTGGATCAAAAGTTTGGGCCCTGCTGTCAAGGACAAGTGGTGTCTCTGTGGCCTCATTTTGCCACAGTTATTTTCCACTTTTCCAAAGTAATTCAACCACACTCTTGAAATGTCTTTTGTCAGATGAATTTTCCACTCACTACCTTCATTAAAAAAACATTCAAAGATGATCCTCCGTCTGCGCAGCCGTATGGTTTCCCAAGTTTTCCAGTTAACAGGGAACATTTTAGTGAGCAAACAAGACTTATTTTCTCCCTTCAATCCCTTACATTGTTGTTCATCTCTGTGGCATCAGTGACCACCTGGATGCTTTTAAAACTCCCATGTCTCCGAGGATTCTATTGAGGAGCTGAAACGTATGGCAAGCATGTGACCTAATCCTGGTTTTTACAGGGACAGCAATAGAGGAAGGAGCCCCTGTGTCACGTTCTGCACTCTCATTCTGTCTGTTCCGCGTGCTTTTATTTTGTTAACCCCCTGTAGTTTCCTTTTCCTTTGTCCCATCTAGCTTAATGGCAGCGCAGCTGGAGCTCATCCCGTCATCAACCTCTGTGGATATCACCTCACAATCTCCAGACTGCTGGCTGCTAGATGGTCCCTTAATGTCATTCGGTAAATCTCCCAAGACAAACCTTCCTCGCTGTTGTTCTGAATTTTTCTAGATTTCACTTTCTCCTCCTTGCTCCGCTTCTGTTTTCAATTCTTTAGCCAGCCGGCGTGTGAGTGTTCTTAAACTCACTTTTCATCGATCGTGTAGATTTTTCCTTCGTGTGAGTTTGAGTGTTTCACCTCCACCTAGCGCTTTTAGTTGATCTGGACCTCGTGAGTTATTTTCCGAGCGTTTTTGTGTTCTCCCTAGTTTTGAAGGTCGACATTGATTCCCCTCTCTTTTGTTACAGATTTTTCCCCAGTGCCTCTGTGTATATCCCGGTTCGTGTTTTGGCTCCGGCGCCTTCAGTTCCTGTCTTTGTGATTTTTGTATTAAATGTATTACTTTAATACCATTGTCCGTGCCTTCTGTCAGGCTGCACTCCTCTGCACCTGGGTCACTTCTTCGGCAAGCATGACACCCTGAATGTCATGGTTCCAGTCAAATGCCATGCTATTAAAACGCACTCATCCTCGGCGCCTGCAGTCACTTGCAGTCAAGTATTTAAATGGGGAAACATTTGCGGGCGACAGGACGAAGGAAATAGTTAAGGAGTTTAAAACTGTGGATGAGAGTGTTAAGTTAAAGGGCAGAGTTCAAACCTGGAGGGAGGAGAAGCCGGAGGGGGTTGGCAGTGATGTCACCCAGCTAAAATAGGCCCTCATTAGCACCTAAGACGCAGGTTGTATGACGAAGATTTACAATCTAATTAGAGAGTCAGGGTGCGGAACTAATGACGCACCTTTGAGGCAAACATCCGCAAAAAAAAAAAAAGACCCAAATGGGCTTTTTGAGGGAAGTTTTGTGCCCGTGGCTGATTGATGTCAGAGGCGATGGCTCATGTCTCTGGGACTGCGGATGTTTGTCACATCTATTGGCTATCACTCATCGCCCTTGGAAGCTTGTCGACAAACCGCGGTTCGTAAGTAGATTCACCGCTTAGTCTCACATCAAACACTTTGGTAAAGTGATTTTATACTACACTCTGTCAGCGGCAGGCAACAGCAAAAAAGAGGGGCTCATTTTTTATGACGTTTGTGCGATGGCGTGCACGTATTTGCCCGGGAATGTGTTGCCGTGGGAATGACTAATATAGCAGCGAGTGCCTCGCCGCTCTCCAGCCTCGCCTCAAGTTTTAATCCCCACATTTGCATGGCTAAACATAGATCAGCCTCCTCACATCCGGAGTGGATATCGACTCAAGGAATATAAATGCTTGTTTTGACTGCACGTTGGAAGTGTTTATTAAACTTTTATGAACCTGCTCCTCCTCAGTCTCCGTCACTACCTGTGTGACGCTATAAAGGGAAACTTTCCCAGTGAGGTGAAGGAGTTTTATGTCTCTTCTAGTTCAGGCCGCGCGTTGTTCCAGAGAGTGATTCAATTCCTTGCAAATGGGCTTCTCCTGGAGCGTTTAAGGGAGAATTCATAGGCGCAGAATGAATGCAATAACCGCCAACTCACTGACTGATAGAATAGCTTTATCAGACAGCGCAAGCTATCATGTTTTACCATGCGGCATTTCGCTCCCAGAAAAGGAGCGAAATAGGAGTTTTGTTTTGTGCGTGGTGAAGCTTGGGTTCAATCGACTTGTGTTTCTCCACGCACGACTTTCACAGGAGGTTTACAGATGCTTCCAAAAAAGGAGTCTATGTTTACATGGGAGCCAAGAAAACACCCATTCATTCTCAACGTTGCATACGGATACAGGTACGGATGGAACTGTCCGCGCACTTCAAAGTTCATTTCAACCGAAACTTTCCCTCCTCCAGTCCCGATATATTTTACAGCCATTGCCTCCTTCAGTGCTGCCTCTGTTTTCCTCTTTTGCACGGTCAATACTTTGTTCTCAGTCCCCATGTTGGTTTTGGAGTTGTCAGAAACTTTTGACTCTGAGCTGCTCCCCCTGGTGGATATATTGGTGAACAGCAATACCAACAAAAAGAACGCATGGAAGCATGCGATCAGTGATGGCAACGCCATTTGAAATGGGCGGGTACAATTTCGGGGCATCAATGTGCCTTTAGTCTCAAGATATGTGGACACCAAACACGATTTGAGAAGCAAACTGTTTCGCTAAAAGTGAAAAGTGTTTTGGCCGACCGGGACGCATTTCCAGTCACACGTTTCAGGCAAGAGTGAAGTTGAAAATATTTAGATTTTACTGCGACGTACGTAGCAAGGGAACATTTATCATCACGAGAAAGAAGCGAAATGCGAATGACTTTTTAAACGTGACCTCAGATGCAGGGACTACTCTGGTGCAAGTAGCGCAACAAGTGTCGCCACAAAAAAAAAAAAAAAAAGATGGTACAGTCCTTTACAGGAGAAGTGAGCGGGCTGTAGTCTGATTGATCCATTGTATATTTTGATGTTTTTAAACACATTGTTTAAGTTCTTGAGGTGTTTAGGGTCTGTCAGTAACTTTCACAGGTGTGGCTCTTCATGTCTATCATCCTGCCTCTCTGCACCTCCACTACTTTCTGGTTGGACTTGGCCACCCGGAAGGACTGAAGCAGCCTGCAACGAAATGTCAAGACAGCAACGGATTATCTCCCCTCAACTCAGGACAGAGTCAGGAAACCGACGGGCAGCCCAGTCCTCACCGACCGCCCCTTCTCTCTTCTCCACCAAACACTTTAAAACGATTCCGATTCCATAGAGTATTCTCATCATTGATGTCTTGATGTTTGTCATTGTCTTTAATATCGCTGCTGATCTTCACAAACCAGCTCTCCTCAGTGTCATAATCACCAAGCGGAGCCTTTTATGTCCCAAAACGTATTTTATATTCTGAAGCATCCTCATCACAATTCCCTGTTGCCTGCTGTAGAAGTAGCACTCTGAGTTATCCTTGTCACCCTGTCGTCTCCAGACACCCAGGAATGTATATATATAGATATACATATATGGATAGAAAGATAGGTAGCTAGATAAAGCTAACAGATAATCCAAGGCGAAGCGGAAGATAAGGCGCACGTCTCAGTTAATCTGGTGACCGAATAGAAAGTGAGGTTCGCTTGATCATCTCTGACAACGCCCCTACTGGGACTGTTGTCCTGTTTCAGTCAGAATCACAGTGAGTCACTAAAATTCCACCAGATCAAAGGCAAGAGAAGAAGAAAGATTTTGAGCAAACTTGACGAGAAAATGTGTCGACACAAACGCGGCGTCATGTTTCCTCTCATCATGTGTATTCTTCTTGTCTTCTGTCACGGTGGGGAGAGAGGACGGATATAGGCAGGGCAACCTTACATTAGCATGTCCACAGCTGACTCACTCGATAACATCACCATCGCCCTCCTTCCTCCGCGTTTTTCCTTCCTTTATGAAATAAAAGCAAATTCAATAGAAAGGTGTGCAGAAAGGCAGTGGGGCGATATCCTCTCCTCTCACAACAGAACTCCACCTTTCATCCACTTCTTCATTCTCTTCAGTCGAGTGAACACAGACTGACTTAGGCACAGAACAGATCAGCTTTTTCCCATTTATCTCCGAGCTGCAGCCTGCTTTTCTCATCATGCTGCTGTCCTTCTCTCGTCCGCGCAGAACTTTGATTACTTTCTCTCATCCCAGTGACTCTGAATGTCAGGAGCAGCAGGCCAGTTTGCCAAGTGACAATGCGGGGAAAGAGAATGGAGAGTCGCTGTGTTCTGTTCGCCATCGGTGAGGATATGACTTCTTTTTGTCTGGCGGAACAGGTAAGTAGAACCGAATAGCGCGACTCAAAAACGAAGGATCACTCAAGCTTTTTACAGGTTTATAGCAAGAAACAAGTTCGATGAGGCCACAGTGTCCGAGGACACACTTATCACACCTTATCTTCACCTCCATACTGGCGCTCTGAAGCACCACAGGGAGTTTGTTAAACATTATGAGATCTTATAAAACCTTAAAGTTCTCTTTCAAGTGAAGATCAAAGAGACCGTAAACGTATTATCGCCTCACTACAATTAGAATCTGCCTCTCTTCTTTTGCATTAAACAACAAAATAAAATTGGCTGAAAATAGAATGGAAAATCCCATAGAAGTCTGACTCAGATGGGAGTGAAGAAAGAGGGCTTCGTCCGCTCCGTTCACATCATTTTTGAAAAGGCAATCTCACCCTCATCTGAAGAAGACCTTCGTGGCAGGTGCCTTGGGCAACAGAAGTCTTTTTTCAGATGTTGTGTGAAGAGAAATGGAGAAAGTTTGAAGGTAAAGATGAAGGACCATGTGAGAAGAACCCAATATCATGAGGCATACCCAGCCCAGTCTTCAAAAGCCGTCATAGTGGATCTATCAACCCCATTTCACTTTTTAGGGTTAGAAACACGAACAAAATCTCCTTTAGCTTACTGAAATTCTGCGGTGTTTTTTTCCAATTGAAGGCAACCCTTTGTCTACCAACCATAAAAACTGCACGCGCTGCCTACGTTTTCGCGCGATGCTCAAGGACTTGGGGATCATCCAGCGGCGTATTTGTTATGGTTCTAGACGCGGGGCAGGACCCAAGTGCAGTGTTGAAAGAGTCACAGGAGGCAGAAGCGAGTCAATACAATAATTTAATGACAAAATCTAAAATATATAACAAAAGGCGGCACCGAACCGGGAGTAGAAAACAAAAGAAAAGTAGTGACCAAAATAAAAGCAGAATCATGACAGTATTGTTTATAGCTTTGGGAGTCAGAATTCCGAGTCATTTGCCAGGACTGTTGCAATGATGATCGCGCCCTCAGCTAATATAAGCAATATATAATGGAAGCATTCATGAATATTATCCCCTCTCTGCTCAAAATCCACTCTATATTAGGAGTCAACTATATCATGTTACACACATTTCTTAGTGCTCAGTGAAGTGGGTGTGGATTCAATAGCTCAATAACTTGAGAGGAGAGTGTGAATGGGCCAGAACAAGTGTGGACGACTGTCAGGGTAATCCATGACAGTGAGTGAGCAGCCAATGACTCAAATAGAAACTTTTCTCCAACAAGCCAAAGGGCCATTTATTAAGTTTATCAGGTGACAACAACAAAAATAGAAAGCAGGAGGCATGAAAACCTGTGTAACAAGTGTGTCAGTCACTCAATATTACTGTAGGTTTTTGTCAGTTTACTGTAATAACAGTTTAAATTGGAAACAAAAGTCAAGACATAACTGGATTTGGAACTTCATAACATAGTAAGCACTGTCTTACTGACATATTTTATGCAAATTAAGACAATGAATCTAAAATTTGAACTATTCTACATATGTACAACAGCTAACTTTCACTCCTGGAATTTTAATATTCAGTTATTCCACCACTTGATCAGTGCAATGTTGCAGATGTTTGACTCAGGGTAGGAGTGAGCAGCCTGGTGGTCTCTCCACTCTCACTGACTGTGGCTGCACGGTTTTGAGTGGGACACTAAAACAACTGTGAAACAACCCTCCCAAAGAAGCCTGCTAACTGAATACAAATGTAAAATAAAATTTCCGACATGTTTTCAGGCATAATAAACCTTCACTGGTGCCTCCAACACCACTCTCTTTTGGTCTTGCTACTTGTCTGAGGAGTCATGGCTGCAACTGTGTGCGCTAAACCATTCTATTTACAGTCAATATGCAGATGGTGTCACACGACCGTCCAGGTGTTGTTGTACTGAGAAGCCTGCATCATTCTTGAACCATTTCAATGCTGTCTGGGATCATTAAATCCTTCCACGAAGCCTTGTGGTTGATGTTTCTAAGTGGCGACAGGGTCAGGCGAGGTGACTCCAGTGTGATTATAATCACAGATACGTCGAGGATTTTCATATCTCACAGACACCGCCGCGCCGACTTGACCTTTAAGTTGTTTTCAAGCTGCTTCCTGTGTCCGTGATCAATACTACAAGGCTCCCGTTGAGTCTCCGGTCGTGTTCCCGGAATACTTCATCGCATGAGTCATACCTTTCCTGAAAAAAAGTTGTTTTAAATGCGCTGCTCGAGGTATTAAAAGTGAATGTCATGTGGAGATCGGCCGGTGCCGCATAATGCCACCGCGATTATCACCGTCCCTGACCCAGACCTGCAGCGGCACAGAGCCCTCGCCTGCCTCAGACTTTTTAAATCACCATTTAAAAACACTTTTTCCTGAAGTCAAAGTAGCATTCGAGAGAGCGATGATCATCATTTGTGTTTGTTTGCACTTGACGTTCCTCATCCAGTGTTCTGCAGTTGTTAGCACAGCCCCGTTGCGTGCGCCGCGGGACTGAGTTTTGGGGATTGTTTGTCAAAGTGTCAACTCTGCGGCGCGTTTATCACATGCGACTGTTTAGCACAAACAAACCCAAAGAGTGGATTTGCTGATGGTTTGGACTCATGGTGAGCGCGGCGCATTGTAACCGAGAGCTCTCGCACACTGTGTTTAATTGCTCGATTCATCAGCGCCCCTTGATCTCCGGCAGCACAGGTGTCTGGTCGCAGGCAGTTTGTGTTGCTGTCTCATCCCTGCAGTGGCAGCACATTTCCCCACTCCAAACATGATCCAGCAAACAGTGTTCACCTGTGGGTCCTGGTTCATTCTGAGCTAAATGGCAGAAGACGTGGGGCAATTACTGCAGTTGTTTTTTTTGTAAATTATTTGTTTCTTTTGTAATCTTTGGTTCGCAGGAGGAACCCAAGGTTGACATTCCGTGACTCAAATGGCTTGGATGGCAGACTCCGGAACGCTTTCCCGATGGCAGAGTCAAACTTCCCAGGCGAAGAAAGAGAAACTGTTGCTTATTAACAGTGGAAACTCACTGAAACTTTAACTGTGGTTATACAACAGGTGGGCAATTACATTTCCAGTGGGGACACAATGTCACTGTCTTGAAGGGCCGTCGCATAACTGGAAAAAATAAGGGGGGGAAATATGCATAAACAGGTTGGTGAATTAACATGACGCACGAAATAGTTTCATATGAGGCCAAGAAACTGGAACAATACTTTTTTTTCTTTTAAATAAATACATTTAAATTAAATAAATAAAAATTAAATGCAGTACATAATATGGAACCTGATATAATGTAAAAAAAAAAAAACAGCAAAATTAATATATATTAATGAATTCAGATATTATATGAATATATGTAGGGAAAATTCATTAATTGTTAATTGTACAATATATAAATAAAAATAAAATCCAGTAAATAATATGGAAAATGATATAATGTAGAAAAATAAACATCAAAATTAATATATATTAATCTATTAACATATGATGTGAATATATGTTGGAAAGATTCATGAATTGTTATTTACTATGATAAAAAATAAAGAAGGAATTATATATCCAGGTACTATATCATAATATAAAGTAAGTTCCCATTTTTCCAAATAAATAAAGTGAAATGAATCATAGAAAGTCAATAGTGTTTCACTATTGGATAATAAAGCTTGAAATAATTTTTATAAATATTATACGAAACCTCTCGAAAATAACATCGCCGCCCCGCTAGATTTCGTCATGGTCAGTTAGCGCATGAATTGGCAGTCTAGCAGGATCTGTAGGTTAATACCGTCTCATCTGCTTCATATCAGGCGCCGCCTCTCCCTCTTCACATCCACTGACTGTTGTTTCATTAGCAGCCAACTGAAACGACTAAATGAAGTCTCAAATAAGTCAATGATTCGGCACTTTTCCTCCCTGAAGACTTGGTGAACTGGAGTGGCTCTCTGTGCGTATTTACATAAGTGACTCCGAGTGGCGGGGCTTCGGGGCTTCTTCAGAAGCCCCGATGACAAAACCAAAAACATCAAGGACCGTGACGTCGCCCGGCATGGCGCAGCCGGGGCCCCACCCTGGAGCCAGGCCTGGGGTTGGGGCTCGAATGCGAGCGCCTGGTGGCCGGGCCTCTGCCCATGGGGCCCGGCCGGGCCAAGCCCGAACGAATGACATGGGCCGTCCCTCCTGCGGACCCACCACCCACAGAGGGAGTCATAGGGGTCGGGTGCATAGAGAACTAGGTAGCAGTCGAGGCCGGGGGGCCCGACGACCTGGTTCGTGTGGACATTCTCTGGCTCTTGGGACATGGAATGTCACTTCGCTGGGGGGGAAAGAGCCTGAGCTTGTGCAGGAGGTTGAGAGGTACCGGCTAGATATAGTCGGGCTCTCCTCCACGCACAGCCTGGGCTCTGGAACCCAACTCCTTGAGAAAGGCTGGACCCTCTACTTTTCTGGAGTTGTCCGCGGGGAGAGGCGGCGGGCTGGCGTAGGCTTGCTCATAGCCCCGCAGCTCTGCAGCTTCGTGTTGGGGTTTACCCCGGTGAACGAGAGGGTCGCGTCCCTACGCCTACGGGTTGGGGACAGGTGTCTCACAGCGGTTGCGGCTTACGGGCCGAACAGCAGTGTAGACTACCCGGCTTTCTTGGAGTCACTGGGAGGGGTACTCGACAGTGCCCCAACCGGGGACTCCATTGTTCTACTGGGAGACTTCAACGCCCACATGGGCAATGACAGCAAGACCTGGAGGGGCGTGATTGGGAAGAACGGCCTACCCGATCTGAACCCGAGCGGTGTTCTATTACTGGACTTCTGTGCCACCCACAGTTTGTCCATAACGAACACCATGTTTGAGCACAAGGGTGTCCATAAGTGCTCATGGCACCAGGACACCCTTGGCCGGAGGTCTATGATAGACTTTGTGATCGTGTCATCTGACCTTCGGCCACGTGTCTCGGACACTCGGGTGAAGAGAGGGGCAGAGCTGTCAACCGATCACCACCTGGTGGTGAGTGCGATCCGCTGGCAGGGGAGGAAGCCGGTCAGACCGGGCAGGCCCAAACGTATTGTGAGGGTCTGCTGGGAACGCCTGGCGGAACCCACTGTCAGTGGGGTCTTTAACTCCCACCTTCGGGAGAGTTTCTCCCAGATCCCGAGGGAGGTAGGTGACATGGAGTCTGAGTGGTCCATGTTCTCCTCCTCCATTGTCAGTGCGGCTGCACGCAGTTGTGGTCGCAAGGTCTCCGGTGCCTGTCGCGGCGGCAATCCCCGAACCCGGTGGTGGACACCGAAAGTAAGGGATGCCGTCAGGCTGAAGAAGGAGTCCTATCGGGTCTTGATGGCCTGTGGGACTCCTGAGGCAGCTGACGTGTACCGGCAGGCCAGGCGTGCCGCTTCCCGTGCAGTCTTGGAGGCAAAAACTCGGGTCTGGGAGGAGTTCGGAGAGGCCATGGAGGAGGACTATTGGTCGGCCTCGAAGAAGTTCTGGCAAACCGTCCGTCGACTCAGAAGGGGGAAGCAGTGCCTCACCAGTGCTGTTTACAGCGAGGGTGGGAGACTGCTGACCTCGACTGGTGATGTTGTCGGGCGGTGGAAAGAATACTTCGAGGGTCTCCTCAATCCCGTCGTCACGTCTTCCACTCAGGAAGCGGGGACTGAGGACTCGGATGGCTCTCTCATCACCCGGGCCGAAGTCACCGAGGTTGTTCGTAAGCTCCTCGGTGGTAGGGCCCCGGGAGTGGATGAGATCCGTCCGGAGTATCTGAAATCCCTGGATGTTGTAGGGCTGTCGTGGCTGACACGTCTCTGCAACATCGCGTGGCAGTCGAGGACAGTGCCTCTGGATTGGCAGACCGGGGTGGTGGTCCCCCTGTTTAAGAAAGGGGACCGGAGGGTGTGCTCCAACTATAGGGGGATCACACTCCTCAGCCTCCCTGGAAAAGTCTATTCCAGGGTACTAGAGAGGAGACTTCGGCCAATAGTCGAACCTCAGATCCAGGAGGAACAGTGTGGTTTTCGTCCCGGTCGTGGAACACTGGACCAGCTCTATACCCTCCACCGGGTGCTCGAGGGTTCATGGGAGTTCGCCCAACCAGTCCACATGTGCTTTGTGGATTTGGAGAAGGCGTTCGACCGTGTCCCTCGCGATGTCCTGTGGGGGGTGCTCCGGGAATATGGGGTGCGGGACCCTCTGCTAGGGGCTGTCCGCTCCTTGTATGACCGGAGCAGGAGCATGGTTCGCATTGCCGGCAGGAAATCAGACCTGTTCCCGGTGCATGTTGGTCTCCGCCAGGGCTGCCCTTTGTCACCGGTTCTGTTCATCACTTTTATGGACAGAATTTCTAGGCGTAGCCAGGGGGCGGAGGGGATCCGGTTCGGGAACCACAGAATTTCATCTCTGCTATTTGCGGACGATGTTGTTCTGCTGGCCTCATCGGACCGGGACCTTCAGCATGCGCTGGGTCGGTTTGCAGCCGAGTGTGAAGCGGCCGGGATGAGGATCAGCACCTCCAAGTCTGAGGCCATGGTTCTCGACCGGAACACGGTGGTTTGCTCTCTCCAGGTTGGTGGAGAGGTCTTGCCTCAAGTGGCGGAGTTTAAGTATCTCGGGGTCTTGTTCTCGAGTGAGGGAAAAAGGGAGCGTGAGATTGATAGACGGGTTGGTGCAGCGGCGGCAGTGATGCGGTCGCTGTATCGGACCGTCGTGGTGAAGAGAGAGCTGAGTCACAAGACGAAGCTCTCGATTTACCGATCGATCTACGTTCCCACCCTCACCTATGGTCACGAGCTTTGGGTAGTGACCGAAAGGATGAGATCGCGGATACAAGCGGCTGAGATGAGTTTCCTCCGCAGGGTGGCTGGGCGCACCCTTAGAGATAGGGTGAGGAGCTCGGTCATCCGGGAGGAGCTCGGGGTGGAGCCGCTGCTCCTCCACATCGAGAGGAACCAGCTGAGGTGGCTCGGGCATCTGATCCGGATGCCCCCTGGACGCCTCCCTGGGGAGGTGTTCCGGGCATGTCCTACCGGGAGGAGACCCCGGGGAAGACCCAGGACTCGCTGGAGAGATTATGTCTCCGGTCTGGCCTGGGAACGCCTCGGGATCCCCCGGGAGGAGCTGGAGGAGGTTTGTGCGGACCGGGAAGTTTGGGCTTCCTTGCTCCGAATGCTGCCTCCGCGACCCGACCCCGGATAAGCGGCAGAAGAAGGTGAAGGTGAAGGTGACTCCGAGTGGCGTGCAGGGAAACGTCCGCGTGTATTTTCGTTTCATCTTGCCTCCGACTTCAACCTGCTCAACTGTACATTTGTAGAAGCGTTGAATGAAAAAGCAGCCGGCGCATGGCAGCACTTGGGCTCAATCCTCTGTAAGCCTCTTTGAAGAACACCACCACTACAAATGATTCCTATCATTTGCTTTCCGAGGCCCTTAAAAACACGTAATTTATTTCTTCCGTGCTGCCTGCGTCTCCAGAGCCTGTAAAGCCTTTTAAATTCACCTGCATTCCACTTCAATCCCCCCAGAGGTGTCGCCGCCATGGAGGAGCAATGATCCCCGCTTTGGTGGAGTGGAGTGGAGATGACTGCCACTCAGCTCGGCCTGACACCTCACTCGCCGCTGCCTTGACCTCCCACTGGCGACAGACGGAGACATTCAAAAGGTATATTTTGAATGGTCCAAAGTTATGCAGGCTGATCAGGAGGAGAGGGTATGTCATCCATCCTCAGCCCATCCATCGTGCCACTTCCTCCCACCATCCATCCCTTCACCTCACGCCGCAAAGAACCCATCCATTCATCCGCAGGATGCTTCCGCGCCATCATCCATCTTCGGTGGCCGGCGACGGAGCATTAGCATTATTGGGTGATTCTTCTTTGTTGGCTTCAGAATGCAGAGCAGCATTGTTTCCAAGAGGGGCGGATGTCTTCATGAATGCCGTGATAAAGACCATCAGTAAGAGACGCCAACACACAGCTTGCTACAAACACACTTACACACCTGGAACATGTGCAGCCTGTTTGAATTAACTGCTTCATTCGCAAGTGAAAGCCAAGAACGCAAAAGATACAATTCGGAAAACACGCCACCATTCCCTGGTGAATTTAGCCATAACTTTTTTTTTTTTTCCTGAACTCTTCTCGTTGAAGTAGGTCACCATGTCTGGGCACACAGGGACGAGACAGCCTGATGAAGAGCACTTGAAAACGCCCAGAGCGCCGCAGACAGCGTCTTTAAAAAAGAAAAAAGAAAATAACCATCAGGCGCGGTTATCGAGGATTTATCTGAAGGTTCTGTTTACTCGCCTGTGGAGCAAAAAGGCAAAGATACAATGTCATGCAGTTTATCATATCAGAAGAATGTCGACAGCACTGTCTTGTATCACTGAAACTTGTGCAGCTTTGGTGTTATCGCTGCCACTTGTTTTATCGAGGCTATTTCTCTTGCTGAGGCACTGAAATAAGTTTCCTCACATGTCTTTAAGTAGACAGTAGGGGGCACTTTCCACAGTGGGAGACTTGGAGAGCGCTTCTGAATAAAAGTACGGAAAGGTAAATTTGTGCCACGAGACACTGAACAGCTCCATTTTACAATTAAAACGGCGAAAATTCTAATAGTTCAAATCATAAAACAAAGTATTAATGTTGATGGTTGGGAGAATGATACACCAGGGGTCTAGTAAGCATAAAGAAGTTGTACTTCGCTAGTCAGTTTGTGTACTTTGTGGCACGACCCTTAAAATATTTCCCAATTTTAGTCACGAACAGAGGAGTGTTTTCTAAGGAGAAGAATGTATGACTCAGATTCACCACCTTCTATTGACATGATGAAATTCTATTTTCAAACGACAGTGTTTTATAGGCTAAAGAAATCACCCTGGAAAATATGTCTGAGCCGTCGCTTGTTGATGACATCACGCAAGGCACAGTTCACAAGGATTTGAAAGACTCTCATGCAACGTCTACTCTGCTGTGTCCCTGCGAATGTGGTCTACGGTGCCAGGTTGACTCATAGTGGAATTGAAACGTGATAAGATGTGCTGGGCGAAGATGTTGCTGGCAGGTGCAGGTGTTTCTAGTTTCTGGATTTCAGCCCAGACCAATAACACCCACAGATTTGGTGACTCCAGGTGCGTTCATGTTTCAGCTCACCCAGAGACTCCCTGTCTTTGATATGGCTCCCTGAAGATGTAGTCCTACGTTGCTTTGCTTGGGTTTTCCAATTGCAGTGGCTGTGGAAGAGCATCCAATGTCTTGTTTTCAGCAGCTGCTGTGTGTGTCTCTGTTGAGTTTTTCCTAATTGCCTCCCAAAGGAGGCGCGCTGCTGTCAGACAGACAGAGTAGGAGCGCGATAGAAGGCTGCGTAAGGAATGGGTGGTGGAGGGAGAGGGGAGGGGGGCGCGCCATGTCACCGGCAACAGGAAGAGAACAATTACAGTAAAAACAAGGCGAAAGATGGAAGAAGTACAGACCGAGTTGGGGATTGCATGCAATATTCCATTTAGCCTCGCTCCCTGTGTTGACTGTCATCCCGGTTCCTGAAAACAGGTAGCAGACTTCTGAGTCACGAAGAGGGCTCCTGAAAAATGCATGCCGCGACAGTCTCGCCTGGAACGCTAATGGCTTATCATAGAGCCGCCGTATAATTGTTTTGTTATGTTTTGACACTTCCTGACAGTGACGGCCCCCGTGTGATGAGTGAAATGGCAAGGTAGCATTACTCAGATAGCAGCGGGGTGACATTTACGCAGGTTAAAAGCTGGGGGAAGATTTATAAAGCTCTTATCTGCTCTGGCAGCTTTGGCACCCAACTTACTGTACTGAAGGCCGGATGGTGTACACTGTGTTCAGGGCCGAACTAGCGGCCGATGAATATCCCATTGTTCCTCAGGGGTCCCGAGTTCATATGTTCGGCTCTGCTCATGTGTGACCAAACACATATCGACATACAGGTGGATGAGGATCCCTTTAAAAGCTCAGCTCAAGTCCGGAACAGAAAGTAACTTTGAGATTTTTCTTAAAGACATTTGATGAAAAGTTGCTTTGACTCTGAGTCGTGGACAGTGTGGGGGGCCTGGAGGAGCACATGACAATGCCTAAAATGAGTGAAGTGCAAGTGTGAACTGGCCTCCATAACCCACTTTGAACTCTTCACTCGTAACCGGGTTACTGGACAAACCAGGTCAACAATTAACCTAATCTTTATTAGAATTGAGGTCAGCGTGGGATTTGTGATTCAATTACGGAGGCAAAAGACTCGTGAATTCAGCTCAAATTTTCCTTCATCCAACGTTTTAAAACAGCCGCCGCTTCCCTACGGGTTTGGCAACATTGGAAATAGATCTCAGCACGACGTACAAATCCAATAAAATGGTCCGTCCGCGGAAAGACAAAGTGTTGAGCATCACCTGCGTCATGCGTGTTTGTTGAAATCTTCTCTGAAAGTGGCTGCATCTCCTCAGAGATGCTGCTCAGTGAAACTGACTTGGACAGAGGCGTTTGTTTATGATCACACCAAACTCGGGGCATTACCTTAGTGGCATATTATTTTCTCCCGATGACCCCCCTCCCGTCGACCGACGGAAAATGTGTGCTGACAGCAGAGGTTACCTTGAGCAGGCCGCTGGACCCGGGGGCTGTATGTCTTCATTTACCCCGGTATCTGCAGATGCCAGGGAAAAGAGAAAGTTATTTTCTGTGTCTGGCCCGCGGGGAAATCTGAGGCTAATGATCTTGGCCATGTTGATTGTTACCTTGCTCCGAGAATAGCTCTTCACTTTCAGGAGCCGGCGCAAAGGAATTCAAGCAGGGAGGAAGCAAAGACAAGGGTGCGGCGAGAGGAGCAGAGAGGGGGTCACCCTGCGCTCGCCTCACACTGTGTTTACACACACAGCAGGAGAGACCAGGTGGAAGTCAGGATCGTGGGGTGGTTATACTGAACCTGGGCGTCCGGCTATTCATCATGTTCAGGCGGACTATTTGGGTCAACCTTGCGTTGCTTACACCAAGCAGCAGGAGCTAGAGTGCTGGAGTTTCCTCTGCAGATGAACTGATCATAGCTTCAGGGTTGAGTCAGAGATCAATAGCGCTACTGAAAAATTGCTGAGTCATGAAGCCACAGACTGTGAAGAAGCTTGTCATACTCCAAGTCCCATGATGCACCACAACACATCGCGTCAGCCTCGAATGAGCGTCGGAAAACATCTAAATCTATGTTGTGTTTGACAGGTCTCTGTTTTTAACCAGCAAAATGAATTGAATTGTCACGATCATCGCGAAGGAAAACATCCGCCATTTAAGCGGCGTAAATTTTACGCTCCTCCGCGCAAACTCCGCTTTATCTCAGCGGTACAGGCATCCTTAAACACGCGCAAATAAAAACACACGGCCATTTTAATATTTCTATTTGCGCCTGGAAGACAGGTGTGTGAATCCCCAGTGGTTGTTTAAAGGCCCTGTCGCATCCATGCTCTTATCCATGCTTTTTTAATTCGTTTTATATTTACAAATATATACTGCATTATTCCACCCTGCTTTCCAACTCAAAAAGCTAAAAAAAAACATGAGTTATTTTGCTCCAAATAACCTCGACCAGTCGCCATGAAAAGATCAATATAAAGTGCCACTAATGTGCTCAGTCACATTGCTGCTTTCTATTCAGGATATATTTGACCACAATACAAATGGAACACTACCCAAATGTCCTTATTGTATGAGACGGGCCGATGGACAGACAGACGGACAGCGAGAGCTCATTTGATTTTCTCATACAATGAGCGAGATAATGACTCATGCTGATGACAGGAGCAGGAGTCTGTGTTCAGACACCAAATGAAGGGTTATTATAGTTAAATACAGGCTGACACTCTCTCAGCTAATCCTCGGCGCAGCCATTACCGTGGAAACGAAGAGACTTGTCAATAGTCATGGACAAATCCACTGTCTCATCGCTGCACTCAACACACCCCTCAATAGCACTTTAGCCACCTCACGTTGGATAAGTTCCTGGACTTTAGAATTAGTTCATGACCCTCTGTTGCGCTGAGTACTTCCGAAAATAATCATAAAATGAGAGAGATGTGTACGGAGGCCTGGAAGTGACATGCACGTGTTTATTTTTTTGGGATGTGTCATGCAGGGCTTTATTTTTTTTTTTTTAGCCCGAGATAACAGTTATCTCGAGATAATTTTTATCTCAAGAAACGATTACTTCCTGTAACCACTATGTCTTCCATGGCTTCGTAACTGTCCGTCAACGTTGTCATTCGCTGTCTGCAAGTCAGAATATTGCCGACGGCAAAGTCTGTGCGCTTTTAACGCTCTGATCAAGTGGCTTTTACTCAAAATAATACCACATGTCGCATGCGTGACTTTATTTTTTTTTCTCTCGAGATAACTATTATCTCGGGAGAATTACGAATTATCTCGAGATAATTTTTTTATTTTAGCGAGAATTTTTATCTCGGCATAACAAAAATAAAGTCATGCATGTGGCTTCCAGGGACGCGTAATACGTATAGCCTAGCCACATATGGTATTATTTTGAGTAGAAGCCACTTGATCAGAGTGTTAAAAGCGCACAGACTTTGCCGTCGGCAATATTCTGACTTGCAGACAGCGAATGACAACGTTGACGGACAGTTACGAAGCCATGGGAGACATAGTGGTAACAGGAGGACGTATACAAAATGCTTTGCCAGAGGCAGCTACGAATGCGCTGACATTTCGCATTGTATCTTGAGATAAAAATTATCTTGAGCTAGTTGTTATCTCGGGATAAAAAAAAATAAAAATAAGGTCATGCATGTCGCTTCCAGGGACGCGTAATACGTATAGCTTAGCCACGTATAGTATTATTTTTAGAGAAGAAGGCACTCGATCAGAGTGTTAAAAGCGCACAGACTTGCAGACAGTAACTGACAACGTTGACAAACAGTTCTGAAGCCATGGGAGACATAGTGGTTCCAGGAGGACGTATACAAAATGCTTTGCCAGAGAGGCAGCTACGCATGCGCTGACATTTAGGATTGTATCTTGAGATAAAAATGATCTCGAGATACGCATTATGTCGAGATAAAAATTATCTCAAGATAATTGTTATCTCGGGCAAAAAAAAAAAATAAAGCCATGCATGCCAGATCCAAAAAAATAAACACATGCATGTCCCTTCCAGGGCTGCGTAGATGTGGGAGGAAGGAATTGAGAATATGTCTTGGAATAAAGCAACACAACAGACTGATCCAGGTTACAGTGTTTTTTATGATTTTTCTGTATCTGCACTGTTATTTTATCCCTGTTTTCCATAACTTTGTGTTTTAAATTCTTGTAGTTTGTTAAAAAAGAAAAATAAATACATTTGGAAAATACAAATATTCATTATTATTAAATCAGAGTGAGAACATGTTTGTGTTTGTGCACAGAGAAGACAAAGAGAATTGGTGTATCGAAATGAAAACACGTTCATTGTGACAGTCAAATCGAGGAGTTTTGGTTTCAGGTGCGAGCGGTCGCTCAGCCAATCGGAGCCGCCGCACACCAGCTGCAGGTCATTACACTGTCATCAGCTCATCCTGCTTCCTGCATGTGGCGTCGAAATGCTGCTTGGTTCTCCATTTTAAACACATTACCTCACCAATATCTAAGCAAAGTTCCCTCTGCCATACTGTGGACGGTAAGTTGACGTCAGCTGCACGAGCACTTTAGCTGCTATACATTGTTTATGTTTATCACAACCGTATCACCTTCACAGCGGTTTCCACTTTTTCAGTCAATGTTTATTTTGTAATCATTTCTGCCCGTCCATTTTCCAGCTTAAAAGCACCTACTTTTTTTTTACTGCTCTGGTCATTCGTCTGATGCCATTTGTCTATGTTGTTGTCCCTAATGATTTATTTAAGCAGCGCCACTTCATCCTCACTTTTAACTGTATTGTCCCTTCCTGTTCAGCGCGCTGACCACCTCCCTGACATGCTGTCATCTGCCATCCATCTCCACTGTCCTCCAAACTGAGCCCGGCACCTTGAGCTTCCTGATGACTCCCTGTTCCTCTTCATCATGAGTTTACAAGGTAGGAAGGTTCAGTCTGTTTTCAATTATGTCGTCCGCAGCCTAAACATTTGACCCTGACACCGGCCAACCTTGTTTGCCAATCGTCAATGTATTGCATTTAAATATTATGGAGCCCTGAAAGTGACATGCATGTGTTTATTTTTGTTGGATGTGGCATGCATGACTTTTTTTTTTTCCCAAGATAAAAACTATCTCGAGATAATTTTTATCTCGTGATAATGCATATCTCGAGATGATTTTTTATCTCGTGATAATACGTATCTCGATAACAGTTATCTCGAGATGATTTTTATCTCGTGATAATGCATATCTCAATTTTTATCTTGTGATAATGCGTATCTCAATTTTTTATCTCGTGATAATACGTATCTCGATAACAGTTATCTCAAGATGATTTTTATCTTGTGATAATGCGTATCTCAATTTTTATCTCGTGATAATGCGTATCTCAAGATGATTTTTATCTCGTGATATTGCATATCTCGATTATTTTTATCTTGTGATAATGCATATCTCGAGATGATTTTTATTTCGAGATGATTTTTATCTCGTGATAATGCATATCTCAATGATTTTTATTTCGCGATAATGCATATCTCGATGATTTTTTTTATCTCGTGACAATACGTATCTCGATAACAGTTATCTCGAGATGATTTTTATCTCGTGATAATGCATATCTCGAGATGATTTTTATATCGTGATAATGCATATCTCGAGATGATTTTTATCTCGTGATAATGCATATCTCGAGATGATTTTTATATCGTAATAATGCGTATCTCAATTTTTATCTCATGACAATGCGTATCTCAATTTTTATCTCATGACAATGCGTATCTCAATTTTTATCTCGTGATAATGCGTATCTCGATAACATGCATGACTTTATTTTTTTTAATCCCCAGATAAAAATAATCTCGAGATAAAAATTATCTCACGATATCTGTTATCTCGGGAGAAAAAAAAAATGAAGTCATGCATGTCACGTCCAGAAAAAAAAAAACACATGCATGTCACTTCCAGGGCTCCGTAAAACAGAAATAAAGGGAGTTTCATTTTGCAAATAACATGCAGAGAGCGCTATCTTCAGACACACCTTGGGGAGGTCATCAACTCCTTTTAAGTTTATTGATGCTTTAAAATGTGACATATCGACCAGTTAAACACAAAGTTTTGAGATGATGAAAAGGCCTGTGCATTTCAATGCCTTTCCACTATCAATTCTGCTCACCTACATTCCCCAGAATGCCTTTTGGCGAGCTCATATGAGCGTGCCTCGCTGAATATTATAGAAAGTAGGTGGATGACGTAACTGTGCTGTCGGAGTTCCCGAATTGCACCTTCCTGGTGGAGTCAGCTGTCTGCACTTCTGCTGGATGAATTCAAAAGAGTCACGCCTGATACAAATAAAGAAAAGGCGGGCAGTTAAACAAAAGAGATTGGGTTGAAGTACCCACTTATAAATGTTCACCTCTGTTTTTATGTCTTCATTTTTTTCACCCATAAACCAAACAAGCGTGAATGATTTATAGCCGACCTATTTTTAGAAATGGCTGCCAAAGTTCCACACCTGTGTCTGGATGTTTGGCTCTTGACTGCCGGAGGGCAATAAGGAATGTTCTGGCCACGGTTGGCTTCCCTGTTCTCGCAGGGCTGCCTGTGAGCGGACTGACCATTCACTCAAGTGCGCGCCGCTTCCTTGCCGAGCATTACCAGTCGACTATAAAAACCCGAGTGGCGGTCGCCGCCGCTGTCTGCTGCAGCCACGCATCCTTCAGCTTTTATTGCAGTTTTTTTTACTCCCTTCCCTCTCCACGGCTTCTCTGGTTCCCCTCGTGTCCCATCGGAAGCAGCAGGTGCACTTTGCGGGCGACAAGGGTCCCTGCCAGCAGCGTGAATGGAGCCTTTATGGAGACTCTTTCAATGGCTCTCCTGTTCACTTTCTGTGCAATGCCATCACTGTTATGATCAACAGAAACATGTCGGTGAGGAGGAGACAAGGGACTGAGATTGTACATTTCAATTATGTCTGTAAATGAGACAGCGTTCCTCCGACCGTGCCGCCTACACTCACCATGGAGACGGAAGCTCTGTGTTCCTTCAAGGCCGCCGAGTGACTTTTAAAACACTGGAGGAGTCAGACACCAGTGAAGGTTCCGCACACTAGTTACCTGCACTCTGAGTATTTCTATCATTTTACTCAAGGAACTAACACAGATTTGTTTCGTATTTGCTCATATCTATATGCGAGTTTGATGTATTTGGTTCAGTGCTGTGTAAACTGGGTCTTGGCATCTTGGAAGTGCCCTGTGCTAAAAATTGGACGCTATGAAAATTTTGTTGAAACGTTTTCTTCCCACATCACTGAATGTATTTCAAGTCTACGGAGGTGAGTCAGCTACATGGGCAGAACGCTACAATGAGGAGCCCCGGTGTCAAGTTAGTAGTGACTTGGCTTTTTGCGTGACTGACAAACATCTAATAGAGAGGTGGGCAAAGTGCGGCCTGGGGGCCGCATGCAGCCCTCGACTTCGAACCATGCAGCCCTCAAAACTACAAAGTATATTTCTTCATCATCATGAAACTGTTTTTTTTTTTTTTTAAATTTTACTTCTTTTTAAATGCTATTCTTTCTCTGAGTAACTGTGTAGAAATAAATGCTATATGCTGTATTTTTGCAGCAGAATGCTGTCATAATATAATATCACTATTTAAGGTACAAAAGTTACAGAATTAAGAATTAGTTTGGTTTTTTTTTTATCCGGGAGGCACCTCACATCAGTCGCACAGGTTTTTACAGCATCATGCTGTATAAACAGACAATGACAAGGCAGTCACACAATAGAAACAGAACAATATAACAAAAATCAAAATACCAAAATAATAAAATAAATATAAAAAGACCACCTAAGGGATTAAAGAATCATATAATCTGGATTAAACGTAGGTAAAAAAGAGTTATCCTTCTCTCAAGAAGTCTCTGTTTTGATGGTTTCCCCTTTTGACTGATTTAAAATTGAAATTCTTCTCTGAAAACAAGAAATTTTCTCCTGAATAAAAGAGTCAAAATTGCCGAGGATGCTGTGTGATCTGCCTCGACTGCGTCTGCCGTGAATCCCTCAGATTACCTCAAGCGAAAATTGAATTATACAAGCACCTTATGCATTTTAAAGTAAAAGAGGTCACTTCCTCATTCACTCAGAAGTGGGTTTCTCCACTTCATCCGTCGTCACATATTCGATCCTCATTGCGGATGCTGTTTTAAAGGAGAAAGCCCCGCGAAGAACAATTTCTTAATTATTCATTGACTCACGCACTTAGAGATGGCTGTAATGAAAGGAAGGGGCTTTTAGAAGACCCGCCGTGCCCTTTTTACAGATTCAAAACATGGTCCGAACAGAAAACATTGATGGAAAAACAATGTCTGATGAATTCTGTTGACTTTTCGCAACAGCCGGGGGGAAATCCAGCTGCGCTTGAACTTCCCTGGAACAAATGTATGTCGCCCTGCTGCATCGATTCGCTTATCAAACAAAGCGACGACATTTTCCTTCTATCAAAGTGAGAACTCCTCAACCATCTTGTCTATATCAGGTTCTTATGGTTTACCCTCGGCTGCCCGAGAAGCCCAGATCCGGCCTACGACTCCAACGTCTTACTAAACACAGAGGTGTTGGTGACAAGTCAATTCATTGCACCACTTCTGTAAATGATTTCTCGAAATGAAGATTGAAATTCTAAACAAAGGTTCTTCCCTGCTTTTCAGGTTTCTCTCTGACTGCATCTGAATTGGAAAAAAAATAAATAAATACAATTGTTGTTTAAGCTTCTTCCTCCTGCCTTCTCTAAACCAGAACCACATTTAACACTTGCAGTGTTCAAACTTGAAGATGAACAATAAAACCAAGCAGAACATGAATTTGATTTTTATTCTCACAGTCGTATGTGTCACTGCAAAATAAAAGCAGGAGGAGTGAACGGTCAAAGTGAATAAACAAGAAGCTATTAAAATATTTTATAAATAAAGTACAAGGGAATAAGAGGCTCAAACTGTTGGGAAGTGATGTGCAACAAAGATTGTAGCACCACTGTAATGCTGATATTAAAGGTCTTATAGCCTCAACCTGCAAAAGCTCAAAGTTCTGCCGGTTTATTTGGAGTTTGTTGGCTTCTATCAATTTCGCATTGGCAGAAAGGTCAGGTGTCTGAGTGTCTTTAGATCACAGCTGCTGGGTCGGAACCCAAAATTGGGTCACAGGCCATTTCCCTTGCAAAGTAATGTCAAACAATACAGTTTTTCTGACGCACAGGTCAGTTTTATTTCCCCTCCATTTGGGTCACGGCTTGTCATTTGAGGGCGATAGTGGTCTGAACAGTTGAGACCAATGCTGCGTCCAAGTGTCCGCCACTTTCAACACAAACAAAGTCCGCTGCTTGAATGTGCTTTTCCTTTTCAATGGCGCACTGTTGCAGCATAGATGGCGTCTGTAATGGAGAGAGTGGAGAGTTTTAAATACCTTGGCGTGACCATGTCACAGTGTCTCTTCTTCCTCCGTCACCTCAGAGACTTCAAACTCCCTGTCAAGGTGCTCAGGAACTTCTACATCTGCACTATTGAAAGCGTCATGACTGGGAGCATCACCACCTGGATGGGTAGCAGCACTAAACAGAACTTATTGGCTCTCAAGAGAGTAGTCCGCTTGGCTGAGAGGACTGTGAGAACAGCACTTCCAGAGCTGCAGGACACCTACACCAGACGACGCAGGTCGAGAGCTCAGAGAATCCTCGGTCAGCCCCACCACCCTGGACATTCCCTCTTCTCCCTGTTACCATCATGAAGCTTCCTGAGGACCAACACTGAGAGGATGAGAAGAAGCTTCTTCCCTCAGGCCGTCTGGCTACTCAACCAAGTTGGATAGCCTGGTGTCATACTGTCACTTTACATATTTTTATTTATGCTCTTATGACTTTATTTTTACTTTGCACAGTTGTTTCATACTGCTGTTTCTATAATTCTTTATTGTTATGATGGTATGCATCCTGTGTGCACACTTCTTCTTCTATTGGATGCAGGGACACAAAGAATTTCACCGTGCATTTTACCGGGTATCACTGTATCTGTGACAAATAAACCTCTTGAATCTTGAACAGCTTCTTAAGCAGAGAAGGTGAGATTATCTGGATCCCGCTACGCACCACTGGTTTCCCGCGATTGGAATCTTCCTAATTTTACTGTCGAATGAAGGCGTGATCATTGACATTTCTTCGATGCCACATGATGAATATAAGCAAGGGACCCCATTAACCAAGCGTCTTAAACAATCCCTCCCGAATTAAAACAATTGATTTCCTGAAGGGAGAAACATGGAAAGTGCAAGCAAAGCACCCTTGAATTGCACCGCTGCTGGAATGCTTAATTAGTCGCCCTCCTCTCGGCAAACCGGCGGATATTCGGCGGCGGTCCGCGGATGGTCTGGAGAACCTCCGGGATGGAAAGGCGAGGAAGAATACGGGCGCCAACTCTTCATGCCGGCTCTCAGCACAATTCATCAACCTTTACGGTATTGGGGTCGCGCTCCTCGCGCAATTATTGAAAGAAGCTCGCGGATGAAAAGCCACCGAGTGACAACCACCCCTGACCTTTCCACTTTTCTACAACTCCGCAATTATGCAGCGCGGCGCTGAAACTCATTAGCCACCTAAATTGACTTCGCAGTTCTCCAGGCTGAGTGTTGTGTCACCTCATTTACATCATTTGAGGGCCACGACTATAAAGGTGTGAAGGCCTTTCTTTGGAGGTGAGCGTTGGACGTCGCGGTTGTCTGAAGTGGGCGCCGCCCTGGGGCTGCGTGGGCTGTGCATCCCAGCGATATGCGGCGTGTAAGTCATCGAATTGCAAGCTGCTCCATCAGCGTCACCGGCTGTCGAGTGATCTTTATCACAGAATCTGATGTATCATACACAGGAACGTCTCATTTCCTCGACAACTAAAGGCCATGCGGTTGAGTTGTCCTTGTAAATCGCTAAGCTGTGCGTTCTAGATATACGTGTAAAAACACAGTAACCAGGCGCCGCATCGCTGGGCAATTTGCACCTCTCCCCAACAAACAACTTGATCCTCTTAGTGCTGTGGATTTACCTTGACTGTTCCCCAACTTGTTTTACATTTTGAAGCAAAGCGGATCCAGTCTGCCACGCGAGGATGCGGCGATAAGCGGAAATACTGACGTGCCGGAACTCGATTGAGCCCTGCCTCGAAACGTAGCATGCAACCTTCAATTTGCCTCTGAATACTAAGCACATTCAAAGGCCATTTCCATATAAATACAAAAGCACGAGAAAGTTAAAACACCTGGGATGGTGTCCACGGTGTTGACACAATATTTGGATTATATTTCAGGCACCGGATAAGCCACCTTTTTTCTCTCCGCTGAAGGATGTGTACATAAAATGAGTCAAAATAAGCACTTCTTGGCAACTGGACCTGCTGCACTGGTGGGACGATACCCTTCCCAAAACACAGGTATGAATCAAAAAGCGTCCCACCAGCGTGAGGGGTGTCTTGAACTGCCGTAAATGGACCACGTATATTTCACAGAAGCAATGAGGCGCTGTTTTTTAAGGCTTTAATTCTGCTCAGAACTGGGACGTGCGGATGACTGGAAGTAAATTCAA
This sequence comes from Synchiropus splendidus, assembly GCF_027744825.2. Lineage (NCBI taxonomy): Eukaryota > Metazoa > Chordata > Actinopteri > Syngnathiformes > Callionymidae > Synchiropus > Synchiropus splendidus. The sequence continues at coordinate 7,775,637 of NC_071351.1, forward strand.
GTGCTTCAAGGATGATGAGAAGTGCGAGCGTGAGGACAGCTCAATCTGTCTCTTTGCCGGAGTTTGCTGAGCTGGTGGTTTGTACTTAATAACTCAAGCACTGGCAGACAGAAGTGGACATCCATGACAGTGAGCAGTACCGCGCACAGAGATTGCGGGGCCGCCCGAGATGAAAGGAAGCAAGCGGCCTCTTGGGATTTTGGTGCTAATACAAAGCAAAAAGTTGTCGCGAAGAGGCAAGTCTTAATTTTGAAGAAAAACTGCCGACATAAGTATCAACTCCACATGTCAGCTGCAGTTGTATTTCCCCCTCATCGGCAAGGCTGTTTTCTCCGATCAGCTGGCAGCCATTTAGGATAATAATGCTGCCGTTCGCGTGGGATTTTCAAAACTGATCTCCGCGGGACTTGTTCGTGACACAAAACATAGCTGTGCATTGCTTGAGGTGAAGATTGTAAATTGCCGTGTTGACATCTTCACTCTCGACAGGAGTCCGCTGTGCTGAGGAATCCACGACGCAAGAGTCACAACAAATTGATGTGCTGCTCATCTGCATATTGACTGGGAGCTCCATCAGGCATCCGTAATAAGCACGGAAAAAAAAAAGACCTGGAGATGAAGGTGGGTGATTATACAGACGCTGTCATTCAGGATGACTTTTCAAAAGCGACTTGGCGTGGAATGATGAATGTACAGAAGCTGCTGCTATCAAATGGTCAAGTTCGGGTTTGAGATGGATTTGTTTGAGTTCAGTGGGCAAAGTATTTCAGTGGTGTCACTGAGAACTGTTTATTATGGGAAGAGAGTGTTGAATTGGGTGGTGTTTTGAAGTTTCTTCTGGATTTCATGTGCTTTTGGAAGGTTGCTCATTCACTTGTTTGGCCTCGAACCACTGCCGTGCTCGTGAGCCATCACACTTCTGGTACGAATAAACATATCCAAAACTGGTTATTGAATCAGAATTACATTTATTGCCATGGTCAGTGGGGAGCCCACCAACTAGGAAAGTGTTTGGGAATAGAGTGCTGACAGAAAATAGAAAATAATAATAAAATAAAATAAACAACAAAGGCTGTTCACGAATGCCACAGTCTGACGACTGAGGGGAAGAAGCTGTTCCTGTGACGGGAGGTTCTGGTCTGGATGGACCGTAGCCTCCTGCCAGAGGGAAGAGGAACAAACAGTCCATGACCAGGGTGAGAAGGGTCGGCTCTGATCCGACCTGCACATCTCTGGGTGACTCTGGGAGACATATAGGTCGTGAAGAGGTGGCAGGCTGCAACCGATCACCTTCTCAGCAGAACATACGATGCGCTGCAGTCTTCTCTAGTCCCTGGAGGTGGCGCTGTTGTACCAGACAGTGATGGAGGAGGTGAGGATGGACTGGATGATGGCTGTGTAGAACTCCACCAGCAACTTCGTCAGCAGTCGTAGTTTCCGTAGCTGCCTCAGGAAGAACATTCTCTGCTGGGCCTTCCTGATGAGGGACCTGATGGTTGGCTCCCATTTGAGGTCCTCAGTGATGGTGGTTCCTAGGAAGCTGAAGGAGTCTACAATAGGAATGGGTGAACCAGCCAACATGAGAGGGGACAGAGAAACTGTTGCTCTCCTGAAGTCTATGACCATATCCACTGTCTTCTGGGCGTTGAGCTCCAGGCTGTTGTGGCTGCACCAGGACACCAGCGGCTCTACCTCCCTCCTGTAAGCCGACTCATCTCCATCTGAGATGAGCCCGATGATGATGGTGGTCTCATCCGCAAACTTGATCAGCTTCACAGACTCGTGGCTGGAGGTGCAGCAGTGTACAGAGAGAAAAGCCATGGAGAGAGAACACAGCCCTGAGGAGACCTGATGTTGAGGGTCCGAGTGTCTGAGACAGTCGTCCGCACACGCTGACTCCGGCTGGTCAGGAAGTCTGTCATCCATCTGCGGAGGGAGTCAGGCACGTCGAGCTGGCGAAGCTTGTCTTCAAGCAGAGCTGGAAGAATCGTGTTAAAGGCAGAGCTGAAGTCTACAAACAGGATCCTGGCATAGGTTCCTGCCCAGTCCAGATGCTCCAGAACGAAATGAAGGGCCTGGTTCACTGCATCGTCCACAGATCTGTTGCCTCTGTAGGCAAACTGCAAAGATGATGATTGATGCAACGTAAGAGAAATATTCGTGTCTACATTTCTGTCACACCAATTAATGAATTTAACATTCAATAACATCCCTCCCCAGGCCTGTTGTCGTCATGACAATGGAGCCCAGGGGCAAATAAAGCAGCGTATTCCTGCAGTAGGGAAACCCCTGGAGCATAAACTAACAGATCTCTGTTGCTTCTAACCAACCCCCAGAGCCCTCTTTCCTCACACAGTCTTGTGTTTGCTCATTGTATTATGCCAACAAAACCAAACACACACAAACACCCCATATGGAATCCCAAATCCCCTCGCTCAACAGAATCCGCTGAATAGGTTTTTGAATTTTCCGGGTAATTGTTCGGATTTCAGTGCTGCGACATAGTTGGTGAAAAAGTCTTTTCCTTGTGCGGCGCTCCCAAAATGCTGTCCCCTGATGTCCAGCCAGTTAGCTCTAGCAGTCTGAGGCACCATTCCCAGAATACGCTCTCGCTTTGAAATGGAATATCACCTCAAGCTCCAGATCACTTGTGGAGGGGGATAAAAAAAAACCTACTATTCTGCATCGTCTATACAACAGCTATTTTAGTAGTCATTCGTGAACGTCATGTTTTTTGTTGAACAGCATTTAGTTGCCTTAAAATGACTTGTTGAAATGAAAATAAACGAACCCAGAGGATGGAGTTGTGTAGCGTCTTGGATTTATGCCAACCAAGCCTTTGTACTTCTTAATACTCTGAATGAATGCAGTTTAACAGGGTTGTGAGTCTTGGTTTTGAAGGAGCTTGACTAGTAATGAGGTATTGTAGTGTATTTTATGACTCTGCCGTCTTTCAAAAGGGCATTGAATGAAGTGCATATTCATCATTTGCTGTGGTTTAATCCATCGAGAGATGCCTGTGTTGCAGTCCTTCAAAATTTGAGAACATAAAGGAACATCTGTTTTTTAGTTGCGCTTTTATTGCTGTATCTCTAATGTAATGTACAGCAGATATACTGCTTTGTTTACAGCAGCACAACACCGATAGTTTACTGTAAACAACATGCCTCTGTGCCTGAGTTGGACTAGGAATGTGTGCATGTGCAGACCCCTCTTTGGAGGTTGAGGTTGCTGGTTCATGTTTTATTTTCTTGTTGTGAATCAATACGAATTTGTCAGTCATGGGAGTTGTTATATATTTTTGTGGAGAATATCCCAGTGAAGTACAGTCCCCACTGGGGGGTAACAACCTCAGTCAAGTTGTGACGTGTGGTACCCATGCCAGTCGTGTAAGTGGTGCTTCTTGTCTGCAACATCCCTGTTGATACAGCAGAAGACGTGTCTGAAGATATGTTCGACGTCTGTTGCAGTCTGGAGATTTAGGATTTAGTCAAGTCGGTCGCCTTAACTACAGAGCGCTGCGGGCAACTGATCTGTAATAGTTTTCCACGGCTGTTTTTGAAAAGTGTTTAAGGCGCTCACTGAGGAAACACGTTGAGCATATGTAAAGCCCTTCTGTCAATACATTAAAATGGAGGATTAAGACTGTGCTAAACAATTATGGCTGCTAATGAACAAGTTTCTTTTTATGTGAAAACTAAATCCCATAAGATTCCATGAATGCCAGTCGGTTGCCACCAGATTATAGCATTTTTTTCCCCCTCTATTTACCGTCTATTAACCACATTTTTCCACCCTTCTCTCTTTTTAATGTTGACCTTTGGCTGCACATTAGCGCTGCCTCTTTCTATTTTCTTTTCTATTCATAAGCATTTACACATGGAGCTTTGGTTCGACGTCTTAGTCACAAATATGAACACTGTTCATTATAGGCTTCAGTTAGCAGCAATGAACCTTCCACAGCAGCTCTCCTCCTCAGGAGCCTGCTTCACATTTTGGCTTCATTCTTACAACATCAGCACCCGTGTATTTGAAAACAGATCAATATTGTCAGACTTTATTACCTCATTTTTAAGGTGCATGAGACATCAGTGGAGGGGAAGGTGGAGAAATATCTTCGAGCTGTTATGGACAGAATGTTTTCCGAGACATAGCTTGCCTTGTTTTACCCTTCCTCCTTGACCCTGATCATGGCGCTCTCTTATTCAGTTCTTCTCACTCTGGGTCCGGGCTCCTTATCGGAGTGTGAGGAAAAAGGGTGTCTCCTCGCTGCATGAAGACCAGAAAAGATGTTGCACTTACTGATGGAATATTGGTAATTGATAAATTGGTACGGCAGTGTCAGTTTCCAGTTGCGTGACGACCCAAAAATGTGGTTAAATAAACAGACTTTCATACAAAGACAAATCTACAGGAGGGAAATTCTTGCAACCAATTGAGGTCACCTTGATTCCGCCATTCCGACCCCTACCGAACACGGTAAATGGGTAAGAAACCGGGGAACTGACTCGGCCTGAGGCCTCAGTTTTGCAGTTGCCCCACAGGGCGTTCCAGTGGTCAGACTCAAAATTGCTTTTGAAGCTACCTTTCGAAACAAGGTGTATGTAAAGATCTCTCTTGGCAATGCAAAAGCACTTCCATCCATTTGAAGAAGGGAGGAATCGTGGGGAGAATCGCAGGACAGTGGGACCTCCTAACCCTAACAAGAACAAGGCAACTACCTGACTCATTTGCAGTATGGCATCCTCAATGGAGGGCCATCTTTAAGACCTTCTCACCCTGGGGTGGACTCCCAATGTTTGGTTGTGTAGTGTGAGAAAAATGTCCTGCTACATGAAGAAATGAGAATGCGCTGATTCAGCCCAACGCTCATATCGGGGTGGACTCCTGTAAATTAAGGTAGTGCAAGAGTTTCACACTTTGTGGTCCAAAGATAGCAAACACATTGCTTCTTCATTTGGTATGGAGCTCAACTTTAAATTTTGATGGGAGTGTCGCGGAAAAGAAAAATCAGGTTCAACCTCCCCTGTAGACTGGAGGGTATTGTTTTTGTCTGGCTGCTGTATTAGCATCCACTGCAGGCAGTGACCATCCTGTAGAAGGTGCAGAATAAACTCATGGACAAGAGGATGAGACAAGTCCATTTCCTTGTCGAAGGAGGTGGCATTGAAGAAACGATTGATCCTTCTTGAACTATGATCCCCCTGACGGAGTAGGAAAACCGAGGTCCTTCACGCCTGAGACAGCAATCTACTGACAGGCTTCCACCGTTTCTGCTTTCACTGAACTTGGGAGATGACTTGCCCTAAAATGGCTGTGCAATCTAAATGCCTCAATTGTCCAAACACACTGCACTTTGGGAATGAAGAGTGTGAGAAGAGTGTCTCCTTGCTGCATGAAGATTTGAAATGATACACTGAAAACTGAAACTCTGACAGTGGGATGGACTCCCATGAGTCAAGGGAGTGTGAGTTTCTCTTTCTGGTTGTGTGAAGACCTGGTATCCACATGAACACATTGCTTCTCTATTGAGGCAGAGTCCCTTTACATTGGAGTATGATGACTGGACTGGAGTAGGACTACTGAAACCACTTCAGGTTGCACCTTTCACACAAGCAATAGATAGAACATTAACTGTCGACGGGCACTTTTGTAGTGTTATTTCGTGTTGCCTTTTGCAAACTGCTCATTGGGGGAGACTCACTAAAATGACAAAGTGAAAGTAGAAACTCTATCAGGCCGAGCTCCCACGAATCAAGGGAGTGTGAGTTTGTCTTTCTGAGTGAAGACCCGGTATGCACACATTGCTTCTCTGTCTGGGCCAGACTCCCTAAAAGTTTTTTGGTAGCTTGAGAAGTGGCTGTGCTGGTGGACTGCAGAAACCACCTCAGGTTGAACCTTCTAAGCAGACAATGGAGGGTTGGTCCTGTCAGCATCAACTGTCAAAGGACACTTTTGTACGGTGGTTTTGTGATGCCTCTGGCAAATTGTACTTTTCACATTCAGGCTGTCTCCCTACAGATTGTAGGAGAGTGTCAGAAATGTCTCTTTGTTGCGTGAAGACCGGAAATAATACACTGAAAGTAGAAACTTTGACATTGCGATGGGCTTCCAGGAATAGTCAAGGGAGTGCGAGTTTCTTTATTGAGGCAGACTCCCTTTGCACTTCAGGTTGCGCCTTCCACGCAAACAATAGAGGGTCAACCCCATAAGCTCTGACTGTAGAGCAACACTTTTTGTACTGTTATTTCATGATGCCCCTTACGAACTGTACTTCTCACTTTGGTACGGACTCCCTACAAATGGTAGAGGAGTGTGGTAAAAGTACCACCTGGTTCCGTGAAGGCCGGAAATGACATTATTCTGGTGGTGTGAAGACCCGGTATCCACATGAATACACGGTTCTCTATTGGGGAAGACTCCCTTAAAGTTCCAGGGGAGTATGAGAGGTTGTCCTCACCACCTCGGGTTCTTGCTTAGTTGCGAGTTTACAGCGGCCACTGTAAAAGAGCACAGAGCCCACACTTAAAGCAGCATGTTACGTGATGAGGGCATTGAGCAACTCTAATAGTTGTTTTGTTTTTTGTTTAAATTCCGAGTCTAACACAAGTATGTTTTCCACTGCTGTTTTCTGCTGTTTGTTTATTTTTTTCCCACACATTTCTCCATGTTATTGTCTATTTGAAATGCTACTACAAACCCAGCAGACGCAACGATTGCTTCATCATGAGCTTTACAGATCTTGTGAATTATATCGCTGAACCGACATGATCCCAGTTGCCTGAAGTTATTTTGCATCCACAGATTTGTACATTGAAAAAAAAATGCATCATCAGTCACACGTGTTCCATTTCCAAGTCATTGAATAATTTAGCTCCATGAAGATGTACTGCCGATGTTTCCTATTCGCCTGTGGCTGTGCTGTACCCGCCCACTTCGTACTCAATCATACTTTCCTAAAAATTGAAGCACCACTTTTCTTCCTTGCGACACGCCACTTTTTTTCTTCTTGCTTTTATACTCCTGGTTACGAAGACATTTTTAGCTTCATATGTGTTATATTGTTTTTATACTGCACTATATATTGAGAAAAAAAGATTTTCAGCTGCATCTCAGTCATTTTTTTCAATGCAAGGTTCCACCACACTTTATTCTCGCGTGTCAAGTGGACGATCAGGCTCTTAAGTCCACGCACATTTAAGAGGACGCGATGCTGCATATTAAATTTCAGTTGGTGTCCCATCAAAAGGCAATCTTCAGCGGCCTCCATATAGCCCACGAGCATGGTGGTCACAAAGTCAGGAGAGGATGAGAATTTTTATATGCAGAGATAATCCGTTCACCATGGCAACAACTGTGTTGCCCGAGGCGATCTCACTGATTTGGCTTCAGAGTGCCAGCGTCGTGGGCAGTCGGTCATTCCTTGGGCCGAAATAACCATCGCTGCATCATCGCCACTCAAATATCCTTCGCCTCTCGTTTGAGCGTTTAATGTGGCTTTTAATTCCAAACAAAAACATGCATAAACAAATGTCAACATGTGTCATCCAAAAAATGAAATCCAATATATGTCACGAGCGCCTGTTTATTGAGGCTTATGAGTCATGGCGACCGAATCCTGTTACCAAGGAATGAAATGCCAAGACTTGGTCAGAGCCACACAGTTAAAGAGCTGCAGCTCACCTTGGTTCTCAGTGCCTTAAAATAGACAAGCAAAGGTCAAGAGAGCTGGTTACCTGGACCAGAGTGTTGACATTTCTTCCTTTCAGAGGCGGCCAGGGAACTCTTCAAGCTCCCATCACCTGTTTACATTTGCAAACAGAGCTTGACCACGCGAGTGGAAATATAAATGTGGCTGTGATCCCCAGCGTTCTGAGGCCTCTTTGCTTTCTGTTCAAACATCATCAGTCACACTCGCTCTCATGTTCCCTCTCCAAGTGATTTCGTAATTCTGCTGCAAAAATATGGAATGCAGATGCTTCCTTCTCGCCTGTAGCAGCGTTCTACCAGCACTCGAGCTTTCCTCGTTTTAACAGGGACATCTGTCTCAGTCAGAGGATGTAACTAAAAACTACATCCAGGTCATAGGGTCAACCATCTCTATAAGGCATGTTCAAATATCCTGTTGCCTTGTCATCTGGGAATTGAAGTTGCTCTGTATGCAGTTCAGATGTTCAGATGTTTGGTGTCTCCGCTGCTTGCTCTGGTCGAGGAGCTTTTCCAGTGCCAGGTCTTTCCTCACATTCTGTTGACCCGGCTAGAAACTGATTCTCTGGAAAACACTTTTTTTCCTCTGGCTGTTACTGAAGAGGTCCACAAAAACAGAAGCATTGCGTGGGTGTGTAACGATACCGCTTTCTCGCCAATAGCAATCTCATCGCGAGGGGAAAATGTTGCCAATAGTTTCTCAATCCAGCAACATTCGGGGTTATTGTTCCAGCTTTTGTTTGCAAAATGCGAGCGGTTGGTTGCAGGCTAAACATGGGCAGACGTCTCCTTCAGACTCTCATGCTGTACGTCCATCGTGGAAATGTTTTGCAGTCCATATTGTTAGTTATATCACCGAGCCTATCCTGAATTCACTATGGAGTGCGACAATGTTGAAGTAAACTTGCATGTGATGACGGAGTAATTGAGTTATTATACTATAGAACACAGGCTTTTATCTGGGGTGGGGGACGTCTGAACAGCAAAATGTGAAAAATTGGACGCCCTAAATTTTTCTTCTTTAGCGCAGCAAGAACTGCACTGGAGAGTTCATGCAGCATTTGCATGCAACGTATGAACTTGAACGTATTTTATTGAGAAATATTTACAGTTGTTGCTGTCCTTTTTTTTTCATGTAAAGGCTATAAAACATTTTCCAAACCAAATCTTTGTGTGAAAAATGAAAAAAACGAGACAGACAACACAGCTTCTTCCTGAAGGAAAAACAGGTCAGCAATGTTTGAATGTTTAAATATGTGTCAGAAAGCCCTCACAGCTGATACAACTCTGTGCTTGTCTTGCATAAGTATACGAAAGAAGATGAACATAACTGTTATTATTTTAACTAAGCAGGGTCAGTTATCTGAAGGAGAGAGTCCCATCCCTTCATCAGATCAGGAGAGCGAGGAAGAGGCTCCATCATCACAAAAGAAGAAGTGGATTTGCTGAGTTTGACTATGCAGCTGCTCGAAAAATATACCTCCAGACCCCCAGGCGTTTTCTGCATGATGTTGTGACAACATTTATGATATAATATAATATAATACAATATATGTTTGGTTAAGTTATACGTTTCTTATGTACAAATATAGGTTTACAATATAGTTTTTTTTAGTGGACAATATTCGTCCTGGTGTGTCGTGGAAGGGAATGCGCTGGGGGTGGAGTTATGGTTTGGGGGCGGGTCATGTGGGCGTGGCTATGGACGCCCTGTTTCAAAATCCGAGCTAAAAGCCTTATAGCATAGCTGTATATAGTTTTTGATGTTCAGCTGGATGGTTCAGGCTTGGTGGTTTAGTCATACAGGATCAGACGATGGTTGTTTTGATAGTTCATAACCATGAGCTTGTTCCTTCTGGCACACTGTGGTTTTCCACTCCGCGAGATGATAGCCGCCAATGGTGAGGATGAATAAAGCCCAGTTCTTGTAATTGAATGTGAGACATCCGCTCAGCAACTTTTCGCATGCTCACGCTGAGAATTGGGCTGCTGGGATCTGCCGAAACCTGCGGTGGGGAGCGGCGGAGAAGGCTGCTCTACAACTCCCACCGTTTATAAATAGTCTCTTATTAATTAGTCACTGAGGTATCAAGTGCAGCACAGACAGCGAGACGCTGCTCAGCTGGAGAGTGTCTTTCATGCAGCTCTGCAGAAGGCAAAGCTGGCCTTGGAACAGCTGCTCAGGCCGCCAGCACCTGAGTCCATCCACTGTGGTGCAGAGCTGGCTTCTTAAAACGCCCCGGGACCTTATTAAATACAAACATTCGCAAGCATAAGATGCTTTTGTTGAGCATCTTGGAATGGAAATTGTACTTTTTGTGAGGCAGCCGTGGTCTGAGCTATTTCCTCGAGTGGAGAGTCAGTTAAGGTGTTACTGGCTCTTGTGAAGAAGCGGCTGGGGCCCCTTTTTTTTTCCCCCGCCATCTTCATAGAGAGTGATTCGGATGTGTGATGCTACAAAGGAAACCCTGTCCACCAGATGCACTCCGGCTCCTCGGGTTCATAATTCTTGAATGACTTTTGCATGTGGCCATCAAACTGCTGTCAGCAGTGATGGTCACCAAAATGTTCAAGCGCTGGAGGCAGATGATGTAAATGCACATCTTGCCTTTCAGCTACAGCAAAATGCTTTTACGCTGTGGCAGGGCTGTATGTTCGCAGTGCTTTTATTGTGAGGCTAATGTGCCAGTCCACATTAGAGCCCCAACGTAAGCAGCATGTACAGCAAGGCAGTGGGAGAGAGTGTCCTGCCTGTGTGAAGCATCTGTTCCGCCTTTTGTTTCCCCGGACCGCTCTCCCAGGAACAAGCATCTGGGCTCACCTCACAGGCAGGTTTCCAGATGAGTGGTGTTCAATAGGAAAATACCTTGCTACGCTGTTGACAAACACAATGCTGACCGGGACAGGCACTCCAATGAGCTTGTCATGCTTGACCCCCCGAGTGGCTCATGGTGCGTTTTAATGGGTCGCCGACCATCACGTGAATATGCCGCTTGCCGTCCACGCCATCACTATCTGACCCATCTCAAATTTGAGCACGGCAAAACGCCTCCCTCCGCCGTCCGCTCCATTTCTGTAACCTTTTGTGGAACGCGTCGCGGGATCAATGGAAACGCAATGGCTGGTAGCACTTGCGCATCGATCTCAGGTTGTCTGTGGCCTGTAGTCAATAACCTGTAGATGTGACTGGAGACTGGAGAAAAATGGAGTGGGGAAAATCCGCGCGGTCCCACAAGGCCGCAACAATGGGCTTTTCAACATATGGCGCGCTGTGAGCTGATGATTGCATTCCTTCTGAGACGCTCGATAACAAATCTGAGGCAAAAAGTTCTTTCTTGAAACGATTACATCGCCACAATATCGCTGCTATTCCGACCATACATTTCCACTGCTTCAACTGTAACAAAATAAAAAGCCTTTATTTCAATCCTATATCTTCTAAACCAAAAAAAAAAAACAATCATGTCATAACCGAGTTGAAAATCTGCTTGACAATTGTTGACATCCACATTGACTTGTAGGCTTAGTTCTTTTCTATGAAACCCATTGAAATATTGATAGAGCCCCATATGTTACTCCAATAAAGCAAACGGGGACATCAAGTTTAATCCAGCAGAGTAGTGGAAATGTCATAAGCAGTAAGTCAGGGATTTTACAGCCTCATTGACATTTATTATTGCAAGTAAATGGAGGCCACAGGGCTAAGAGGCCAAAGTGGTTCCGCAGTAATTGGACGGTTACTTTCATTCCTCCGTCTTGTTGCACGCTGGCCTCAGGTGGAGACAGTCGGAGATGCTTTCTCTCGCCACAAAACAACGCTTCTGCTCAGAAATGCTTTATTGAATCAACCATGCTGGCTAATAAGCTCAGCATGTCCCGAGAAACGCACCAAAAATGCAATGCATCGGACTGGAAGAGTCTGCAGAGGGTGGTGAGGGCAGCGGAGAAAGTCATCGGGACCCCGCTCCCTGCCATCCAGGATATAGCAGATGGTCGCTGCTTCTCCGACAGACGGTTCCGTAGCATCCGATGCAGAACCACCAGATTCAGGAACAGTTTCGTTCCTGGTGCTGTCAGGCTGCTGAACGTCAGTAGCTGCAATACTGTTTATTTGTACATTTTCCTGGTTAGTATTTATCTCACAGTTATTTATTTTTGGACATATAGTTTTTGTTTTTGGAAACCGGAGACTGAAATTTCATTGCCATAATATAGTGATATGTTTTTGTGCAATGACAACAAAGAAAGTCCAAGTCAAAAAGACCTTCAGTCGCTTCTTTTATTGACCTGTTTTCTGTTTTTATTTTGCTTATTAGAAACAGTTTTCCTGTAATTAAATCAATCCTGTGAATTAGGTTTTCACTGTATTGAAAAGAAACCCAAGTTAATTAGTAGCAACCTCATTTATTCCGAGCGTTTTCTTCATAATTAAAATGACAGTGTTGTCGTGTTGGAGGGTTCAACTGTGGGTGTGTGTTGTCCTCGCCGCAGTTATCTCTTTAGCGTGTTTGTTTATCTCCTTGTTTCTTGCAGTCAAGACTGATAAATATGGATGATCCAAGGAGCAGGTCTTTTGTTACCTCATGTAGAAGTAATAGCAATGTAATGACAGCTTTTTACGATGACGGATCTGGTCGCCGACACATTCCATGAGGGATGTTTTTCTGTGTTCAGCGATTTGTTGACACTTTGCGCGGCTGCTACCTGTTGGCATAGTGGGTTAGCTGAGCGTGTCTGGCTTCGGAGGCTCCATTTGGATCTTGAGTGAGTCTGTCTTATAAATGTCATGATGGATTTTAAGATCATGTTTCTGGCATTAGAAAGTCTTGTTCTCAGATCATGGAGTGCGGAATTTTGGTTTGTACGAAGTGTTTCATCAGAAACCTTTGATCTGCTTGGTCAATTTCTCGGACTGAAAAAGTCGAGTTCACAGAAGATTTTTTTTGGGGGGTTGTTAATGTGGTGATCCATGCTGCGTTCAGAAGCTTTTTTTTTGTGTGAGATATTGTATTCATGAGGTGTGAGTGACACTCCACTACGGCCCATTAAGAAGTCAGTCCGTACCTTTTAAGCTTCTTCCTGAGGAAGCTTTTGCTAAATATACATAAGTGCAGAGCGCCGCAGTGAAATCATGCAGCATTTGAGGAGCAATTTAGCTAATTTAGATGTGGGGAAAAAGGTTAGTCCCACTCATATTACCGGTACAGTTACAGGAGTGAGGGAAGAAATGTATTTTAATATTGTAACGTGTGTTCTTCAGGGCTGAAAAAATGACTTGTTGAGAGCCAAACCATCAGAAAAGAGGATGTCAGCGATGCCTTCAATCTCCACACTGGACATCACAAAGACATCTGCTGCTCTAGTAAAGTGTCAGCTGGGGAATGGTACCTCACTTTTCAATTACCAGCATGAAACATTGAAGGAGCATGCATCACCCATCGAAGTTGATCTAACATATGATGAGGGCACTCACTTGACTTTGAAAATATCATGCTTACATACATCGTTGTATTTCCATGGCGGTAAACCCACTGAAGTGTCAATGGGGCCGCGGAGACTCTGAAGATCTGATGGTGGAACAGGCTCCTTTAATAAAAGACCACATGTACCATGTACCTTTAAGACGATGGTAAATGTTGCTAGCTTATATAGTCCAGCAACCCAGTCGTGCACACTGTCACGGCAGTAGTTTGTTACCGAGTGCACCATTGGGACGAACAAGAGCACACAGGTGTCAAGTATCAGGCACACATTGAGTCACAGGCGGACGACTATGTCGCCTGCTAGATAGCACATTGGCTATAAACAACACCTGTTGGTGTTTATAGTCATGGTCACAGGTCACCTGAAGATCACACTCATTGTGTCTGGAATTCCAGCCTGTCGGATGTATATGTTTTCGAGGTGTTCCCGCATGCACTGCAGGATGGTTCTTCTACAGGAATTGTGTTTTCAAAATTGCGGTGTGCGGTGGTTTGGCATCATTCATAGAATTCATTGCCTTTTAGCAAGATAAAAAGATACATTTAGTTTTTGGTCGCTGGCTTGCATTGATGTTAACTAAGTGATGGTTAACTACAAATATACTTTGATCACTTCAATTTAAGTCCATGTTTCCAATGTTAGATGTCATAGGAATGAACAGTGATTCACTCTCACATTGAACAGAGAGGCAGTGCAATGTGGATGCCACACGCATGCTAAAGTTGGGCACTCTGTTGTGGGCCACGGAACTGCATCACGAGGGCCACAAATGGCCCACGGGCCGTACGGTAAGTTTGAGTCCCCTGATGTTAAGAGTGTATGTCGGCTGTATAAACATGCGTCAGATGTGTACGTTTTTGTTTGGCGCAGAAAGTCTGCCTTTAGTCCACACTCTCGAGCACAAAGAGCCTGATGTATACTTTTCATTAGATGGTGCGAAAGCCTGGCAGTTCAATTCATGGAATAAATTGGAAACGATCGCGCAGAAGGCGTAAATATATTGCGTTTTAAATCAAACAACTTCAGTGCAATAAACGTGAAAGGTCTTGCGACGTTCACGTCGGGGTTTAAGGAACGTGGGCCTGCGGTGATCAGGGACGGGTAAATGAACCGAGGGGAATCCGTCAATCCACTTTGCTCATCATGAACCACACTGCTCATTTCCGACAGGAAGTACTTTGTAGAATGAAGTAAGGTACAAGTGACTGTAACTTATCTGATCAGGCAATGAGCTGTGAACGAGTCAGGTCATGAAATTTCAAATTTATCATTCAAATTCATTCTTTATCTCTTCTCGAATCTCTCATGCTCTTGTAACTGAGTCAGCCATTCCAGTTAAAGGTAGGGTGTGAGATTTGTCCTGACCTGGTCGTAATGACTGGCGAATGACGTACGCCTCCCAAACTTAAGTGATATTTGACATTATGTCAGAGCCAATAGCAGCAACCTTTTTTTTTTTTGTTGACTTTTCTTATCACAAACTTCAGTAAACTTTCCCACCACTTCTCATGGAGGAATAATTCAGAATCGGAATCGGAATAGAATTTATTGCCGTGGTCAGTGGGGGTTCCACCAACTAGGAAAGTGCTTCGAAATAAAGTGATCTTAATAAATAAAATAAAATAAAATAAAATATAAAGGCTGATCACAAATTTAACGGTCTGACGTCTGAGGGGAAGAAGCTGTTCCTGTGGCGGGAGGTTCTGGTCTGGATGGACCGTAGCCTCCTGCCAGAGGGAAGAGGAACAAACAGTCCACGTCCAGGGTGAGAAGTGTCGGCTCTGATCCAACCTGCACGTCTCTGGGTCCTGGAGACATATAGTTCCTGATTCTACAGTGAGTCACTTGTCAGCAAGTGCTTAACACACACTTGCGAAAGCAAACATACGTCAAAGCAGTCCGACGAATAATGAAACACCTGAATGAGTCACAGAACCCAATAGACGCCATTCTCACTTCCATACGTGACGATGATTCCACTTTCCTTTTGCGGCGGGGCTGAGATCTCCTGCTGATAAATGAAGTGGCTGTGTCACTCGCAGGGTATAAATGGAATGAACCTCAGAATAGAGAGGTCTTTCATCTTCTGTGATAAGACCGTCCTGATGAGACCTAAATGTAGCGCAACATTCGGAAGACTATCAATCACGCCCAACTTAAAGTAAAGGGGCGGGAGCCGAAGAAATTGACTCCCAAAAATGACCTCCTCCTTTTTAATTTCCTGCGTCTGTATGCGTGAGCTCTCATTACCACCTTAGTGCCATTAGGCGAGCAAATGGTTATGACTCCTGCCTCCACCAACAGCTGAGAGGGAGCTAATGTAGCGTTTTCATGCTGCTTCCGTCTCACATCTCGCCCCTGTGATGCTGCCTTTGCATTTCTCCCTCCGCTTTAATGTCCTTTTTTCTCGACTCTTCCACACTATCCCATCCCATGCTTTTAGGCCCCATCTGCCTCTCCCACCCTCGGGACACGAGTGGAAACGTCTTTTGTGTGGAGTTATAAACGGGCTAAGTACAGTAACCGGGGTCAGTCAAGCTTCAAACTAACATGCTGAACAAAAGAGGGCTTGTAAATGTTTTGATGTTTTCTTTGGCTCCCGCACTTTGGCAAGCGTGCTTTGGGGGTTAAGCGAGGAGCTTCTTTTGTTTTAAAATACACAGGTTTTGGATCAAGCGCTTGATTTAGTTCAAAGAAATGTTTTTGCTCGTTGGTTTCTTACTGGACGCCGAGCACAAATGGCATGTGACCAAGTCAACTGGGGTCTATCAAGGGTCATCAGCTGAAAACCATATTGATTCTGTGTATTTGAGACATTGCTTTGTGTTGATTTTTGAACATGAATCCTTTACATCCTATGTCCTCAGGAGGCAGCCGCTTATTTGTGGCCCCTGAATGGTTCTTCCTCAACCCCTTATTGAATGTTCAGTACATTCGGAAGTGTGTTGGAGAACAATTTTCTTCTAGTCTTGTTTGGGAGTGTTGCTTCACATTTCTTTGGCAAAAGTCTCTCTCAAAAACATTATGCAACTGTTCCAGAGAGAGAGAGAGAGAGAGAGAGAGAGAGAGAGAGAGAGAGAGAGAGAGAGAGAGAGAGAGAGAGAGAGAGAGAGAGAGAGAGAGAGAGAGAGAGAGAGAGAGAGAGAGAGAGAGAGAGAGAGAGAGAGAGAGAGAGAGAGAGAGAGAGAGAGAGAGAGAGAGAGAGAGAGAGAGACCAACCACAAGGCTGCTCTAGCCCACCCAGTCCAACTAAAAACGCCTGGACATTGTTCTCATTAAATGTCAGAAAAACTTCAAAAACGGAATAATAAAAGTCCTGAAGTGAAAGTGAGTTGTTGTAAATAGGTGACACAGTTCAAACTTTAAGTTTATCACCCCCCCCCTTCCTATTTTAAACTATTAAACAACCAAATGGAGATGATTTCTATTTTGAAACGCCTCCCTTTTTTCTATTTTTGGTGGGGGGTTTTTTTGTGCGTTGCAGGATAACATCCATCTTTCTTTTCACTCTACCCTCGGCATTTGCAAAATGCATTTCTAGACATTGTATGCAAACCTTTATTTATTGGGATTAAACCTTATTTATTTTGTTTGTTTGTTTTTTTTTGAGCGATTTAAAAGATCAGTGCCTGCTTTTTATATTTCATCTTCAACATGCACTGCTTGGAATGTTGTCTTGCCTTCTATTCTTCTGGAGAATGCAAACACAACAAGCCAACCGTTGTACTGTAAACAGTTCAACATACACAAGTGAGCTCTGTCATCATTTAACACTCGCTGTATCTCCATTTATCACCTGTGTAACTAATGGCCAGGATGATATATTGCGCTAAGACCGTGTCTATCACTAGGTCCTTAAGTCCTCTTACTGCATATTGTGTTTGTAACCCTCCTCATCCATCATCCCCATGTGAGAACCCAGCTGGGTAATACACAGCACATGCCTGTGCACTGTCGTGCCTAATAGGGTCTCGCGGCTGGATGTGTGGAGAGCAATGCATAGAAATGCACCGCACTGGGTGACAAAACATTTCTTCACTTGATTCGTCCCCATCCACAGAGTCTCTATCTCTCTAATAAGATGGAAAGTACCTGGACTCCAGGGGCCTCATGGCTTCATCATGAATAGTTGTATGAGCTTTGATATTGATGCGCTTGTGGGGAAAAGCAGAAAACAATGTGCGGTAATTGTTTATTAAAGGTGTTCTATTGAAGCCAAAGGGAATCAATCTTCCGAGTATGAATCCTATTGATGCATTAGCTTGGATGCTGTCACAGGTGATTATGATTTATAAAGTCGAGAAAAGTGAGTGTTGGTCTGAGAAAGCTGGTCTTCAAGGCTGAGTAAACAACAGAATGGTACTTTTGTTACATGGAAGGTATCGAGATTGTTTCGCACACATGCCTGTTGAGACGCAAATGTGGTGAACTCTGCTTGTCAGAATGAACTCAGCTTTGCAGCTGGTGGCTGGCGAATGCTTATCAGATGGAGCGATTCCATCTTCTCGCGTAGCCGTCACAAGAACTGAGTTTATCTGTGAAAGACACCAAATCTAAGACGCGAGTTTGCAGAGGATGCTGTTTTTTTTTTTTTACTCAGCAACTGAAAATGTTTTGGCATCACGGTCGACAAATGTACTTTTTGAAGAAGACTAAAACTTTAGAAGGCGACTGAACCTGGATAACCAGTCTGAGTGAGTTCAAATGTAAAGCCAACAAAGCAGAGTGAAGAGCCTCTGTTGAGCTTCTTGTAACCCCTGCAGAGTTCATAACAACCCTGACAACATGAATTCCAGAGTAGTTTATTGATTATTAAACTGCGAGCATGGATTTTCTGTCAGTTTCGGTCCGGCCTTGAAGCGCCGAAATGTAGGTTCGAACCCAGTAACCAGGTGCCCTACCTGGGGAATCGCCTGGAAACATCATGCACAATAGATTCCGAACTGATCTTTCTGACAAGCTGTCATGAGGCTTTTCTTCCTCCTGACTCTGTGACATCCACTCATGGCAAACAAGCCATAAGGACAAATGTCACGTTATTGATGAAGTCATGAAGTTGATCAGACTGCTGGAGTGACAGTATAAGGTTCTCATTGCGCAGGTCCGGACAGCAGCAGCACATGAAGGAGGTGCTCCCTGTCAAGCATGAGCAAATGCACGCTTTATTCTTCGCTCGTAATGACTCGAGGAATCATTGCATAATTCCCTCGCATTATTTCCTCTCAATTTATTTACACTGTAAAACGGGGACGGCTTGGCAACTCTTCGGATGCACATTAAAACAAACTTGACACACTTATTATCCAAAATTATAGGAGCAGGAACATAGTTTGACAAGCTTAGGTTCACTGGGGAGGCAAGCGGCCTCCGCTGAATTACGCCGGCTATCAAAAGAGCTCACCAGCACACATGTCGTCCACCCACGCAGGGATTAAAACGTGTAAGTGTAGAATTATGTTTCGCAAAATTAGGACTACATCCAATCTAAATCCTGTGGAGTCCGGAGTCCGAATTTCCAGAGAGCTTCATTCTCCAGTGGCATGTGCTGTTGTAATGTTAAGCCCAGGGACGAATGAGTTTGGACCGTTTAGAACGGCTTTACATTGTGTTGGGTTGGTTCTTCCTTGTATGAAAAAGTTAAAAAACAAACAAAAAAAAGACATTGACATTTGTGTCTCGAACATGATGCTTAGAAACTGAGTCCTACTTGTAGTCATCTGCAATGGTTCAACAGTCTGGCAGCATGTCTGGTCTGCCTTGTCCTTGCATCAGTTGATAAAACATCCACACCATCTTTTATTTTTTTGCTTCCCCTGGAAGTAGGGATGAACCTTTCTATCAACTAGTCGCATCTGGATGTCATTGAGAAGGGCATTTTTTTTCGTCATGAATTCATCCGAGGTCTCTTTCCTGCTCACTCTTATATCGGCTTTTTGTTCACGACGAATGAGCCCACATCATGCTGACGGCTGGAAGACAATAATGAGATCATCTTCTTTGAAGAAAACATGTCCTGCTTTTCACGGTGTGTCAAAGTGAATACCCCAAACACCTGCCAACAGAGACATTGTAATCTGCCCATACCTGCGCCTTCTCTTCTGTCATGTATCGCGGGCAATATTAATGGAGAAGCCCAGCAGCTGCCACCTTCATGTACAACGTTGCCTCCCAAGAGTTTGAGACGCACTGTGATCAGAAACGTGGCACA
Source organism: Synchiropus splendidus (assembly GCF_027744825.2). Taxonomy (NCBI): domain Eukaryota; kingdom Metazoa; phylum Chordata; class Actinopteri; order Syngnathiformes; family Callionymidae; genus Synchiropus; species Synchiropus splendidus. The sequence continues at coordinate 7,795,036 of NC_071351.1, forward strand.
GCAAATGCACCTTCAAAGGCTGAGCGACGTTTATTATGAACCTCCGTGACGGTAAATAAGCACCTGTAGGTGCAGGAGGAAATGTCAGCCGTCGCGTCAAAACAAATGAGTTTCTTCTCTTGAATACATATGTCTGAAGAGAACAAATGTGGGTTTTCTGGAAGCTGTGCACAAGAGTGGGCTGTGAAAAGGTTGGAGAACTCAGGAAGGCTGGTGCTAATTCCATATTTTAAGCAGTAAACAGAATGTTAAAATAACATCCACCATGATGGAATATGGCGCTGAGAGGTCGTGCTCTATTAACAGACACTCACACTGGCATCATCTAAACCATGTAAGCATTGTCTTAACTGGAAACAAGCTGGAAAGACAATCTGAACCCTAGATAGATATTAATAAAACAAGGTCCTGAATCAACAGCAAAACCAAGCTGGTGCCGCTCCAAGGTCCACGATAGGAAACACTGGCGCCTAAAAAAAATCTCTCAAGATACGGTGATATAAAAGTTGGCTGGGACAATCCACCAATTCTCTGCCTCTTAGAAACAGTATTCATGCTGACTCACATGAAGCCGCTTTAATCTCTTCACAAGTTTTTAACTCAATATTTTGAGGTTTATGTCCTTGTGTTTTGATGCTGTGGAGCGAAGTTCTGTCGGAAGTCTCATTTCAAATACACTTTTTTTTCCCCCCCTCATTATCTCGGAACAGTGGAAGTGGGACGTTTTGGCCGGGCACAATTGCAGACTTCCTTGGCATCGCTGTTGATACCTGCAGTCCCTTGACAATGCTCCCCCAGTTCCTGTCATGGCTGATAGTGTGAACGTGTTTGTGTGCAGCGCTCTTTAAATATTCATCTGCTGTTTTAAATTTAATGAGCCTTCCTCCCCTGCTTTCTATCTGTAAATAAATGTCCCTCCAGTTTGGGATCAAAAATAATAAGAGTGCTCCCTGTAACACAAGTGTTACTGACATATGAATTCAGTGCAGTTAACTTTTGCCCCCTCCTTGTAAATATCGCTGGGTTGGTTTAGTGTGAATGCAGATGTGCTGCTGCGACCAGGACCTCAGCCTCGGATTTCACACTTCTGTCAGCCCACATTAGAGCGTTTCTAACACTCGCCTTATTTTTCACCAGATATTTCGTTGGGGTCAAATGCTTGCACGGAGGTCGAGGACTCCAGCGATTGAATTAGATGAAACAGCTGTGAACTGACTCTCATCCGCACTTGACGCTGGATAAAGATGTGAATGTTTGGGGTTTTTTTTCAATTTATCGTTCCGGCGATTTGTGCCCTGCCGAAGCAGAATTACCTTTGGGACGGCAATATTAACAGAATGCTATGCTAGTTTACTCAGTAGGTGCATAGAATCCTTAAGAATCGTGAGAGGATCATGACGCCTAGTGAAGATCAACTTATGTTCATGTGTCCACACCTTTCCAAAGGAAGGTAGCCAGGAGGTAACTTGCTACTATCCAAGATGAACAACTACTTCAGCTACTTCACGTGCAGCAGCAAGCGGCTTTATTGCGTGGATAACTTCAGTTAACCCACCAGTAAAGGAGGGAAATCCATTTACGCAGCTGGTATCTGTGGTCTTGTTCTCTCGGTCGTGTCCTAGTGTTCTGTTATATTTGTGCCTGGTCAGAGTGAAAATGAATTTCAAAACTGAGGCTTTGGCCGGTGTGGTTGTGTCATGTCACTCGTGAACAAAATCCTGTGAAAATAAAGGACCGATAACTACTTTCCAAGGCTATATTTGGGCTGCCGTTTGAAATGAATCTGAGAGATGAACAGCTCTGACTTTTTCCTTGCCAACAGTTTATTTCCCATCTGCCTGGCAAATGCTGCGCTTCCGCAACAGGCTTGTCAGGGAGCAGGGATTTGACTGTCGATATCTCTTAGTCCCTGGCAGATTTGCTTCTAAAGGGCAGCATGTTGAGCTCGGGGGTTAATCAATTTTTATCTGAGCTTAATTTATACAGAGTAAATAATGAAGTGGCGGCCTGGTCTTCAACATTAGCCGGAGAAACTCGCTCAGCGGTGGCTCCAGGTCACACACGATGAAGATTCTCATTGGCTTTTACGAGCTGTGGAAGTGATTCACCGATGGCTGTGCTCAGAAAGTGGGATAAAGCTGTGTTAAAGTAATGAAGCTACATCCCCATAAAAACTGTTTATTTTGATTTCTCGGCTTTATGGTCAGACTGGAATGAAATGTGGAGAGGATCCTGAAAGGTTTTCACTTGGCCTAATTGTAGATTTAAATCTATGTTGCAGCAATACACCAGAAACGTCGAAGTCCTTGGGGAAACCAGGATTGATCCTGCAAAATGTTTTTATGAAGCTCATCTTTTTAAGAGCCAGGCAGATGGCGGCACCTGACAAGACCACTATTTGTACTCTGAAAGCCACAAGCTCTGACTGAGGTTATGAGCTTGAACATGAGTTTTAAATTTACTTGGAAGAGATGGCGGACAGGCCCTGACTGCACAGAGACATCTGTAATGTAAATGAAACAGGCCAATAGTCCATGCTGTCTTGACAGCGGCAGCACGGCACAGCGCCAAGCGGGTCACAGCTCGACTGACAATGGGGCTCGTCTTTGCTTCGGATCCATCTTCCTCTCACTCCGTCTTCCTGCGGAACATTCCTCCGACCTGTCTCATCAGGGAGGTGCCACGGGGATGTCAAAGTGATAAATAGGTCTGGTTCCATGCCAGCGGAATCGGTCAGCCGCTGTCATCTGCAAGCAGGATTCGCCAGATTTACGGATGGAGTTCAAGACTTGTACACTATCTCCAGGAAAGAAAAGTTCATTCTCATGACGACCATTGACTTGGTAGCCTTCAAAACACCTTCAGGAGGACTTGGAACGTAGTGTGGACTAAACTGTATTTGAGTCAGTGTTCTATACGTTTTGTTCTGTGGATAAATTGTGAGTGAGAGCAAGGGCAGGTGCCTGACATGTGTGTCGCTTTTTGTTGGCAAAGCAGCAGCAGTTGCGTTGATATTTCCAAGTTTGTTGTCCATTTTCAAGGGTAAAATGTGGTCATTTATTGTTTATGTCAATGATGTAGCGCTCATAAAAACCCATATTACTTTTCTATAGTACATTCTTAGACTTAGACTTAGACTTTCTTTATTGTCATTGCACAAAAACATATCACTATATTATGGCAACGAAATTTCATTCTGAGGCTTCCAGTTTCCAAAAACAAAACTATATGTCCAAAAATAAATAACTGTGAGATAACTACTAACCAGGAAGATTGTTCCTGAATCCTGGTGGTTCTGCATCGGATGCTGTGGAACCGTCTGCCAGATGGCAGGAGGGAGAACAGTGCATCACATAGTGGGGATGAGTAGAGTCCGCGATGATCCTACTTCAGCCTCATGAACACATTATTATTTATTTATTATTAGTAGTATTTAGAGCCCTATGGAGTTCTGTATATAATCGCGAATGACATCCCATTTTTATTTTGACATACGCCACTAAACGTATTTCATAACACCAACTTTTTTTTTGGTCGGATTCAATAAAGACCGTGGCACCCCATGCATGAATGCATCCTTGTTAACTGTACCACAAGCCCCTCCAGGGCCTCTATCGCTCAAGTCTAGCCCACTCTTTTACTGAAAAAAAAGGTCCACTATAAACACTGACTGGAGAAAATACCATCCTACCTCCCACCCATCAAAGTGTCTTTTCCCTTTAGGTTCAGAGGGAAGTGAAGTGAACGGCTGGTACAGGGAGAGGCGGGTCCTGCAATAGTTTCTTAAGGATCCCATCACAGCACTGTTTGCCTGCCATCCACCGCTTAATAGAAATTAAGGTGACTCTGAAGGGAGTTTTCCCGCTAGGTGTTGGGCGTCCCTGGAAATGGAGGCAGCGCCTCGGCAGCCCAGTAATAAGCTGGGATAACAATGTTATAACAGTAATGGAGTCAGTCTTTGGTTAAACAGTTTTAAACATCAATTGAAGCTGCTGTGTCTGACTCAAACTGACAGGTTGTAAAAGCTTGTTAGCTTCTATTGACTGTTGTTTTTTTTATGTTGATGTATTTTGCTGTCACTTTCCCCTGACCTTAGTTCCTCTGATGTTGCAGCCAAATCTTTTCCACGCGCTCATAATGGCAGTTCTCCTCCACAGCCACGCAGTATCATGACACGGATCGACCACAAAAGTGTGGCTGAATTATTTGTCAGCGTGGCACAATGGACTTCATTCACCTCCTGTCAGCACCGGCCGTTGTAATTGAAAAAGGCTGTAATTACACAGAGGGAAATGGAGAGACTTCAGTGGCGGGGTGGGAGGGGGTGGGGGAGTCCAGTCAGATTGGTGTATCAGAAAGAATTTATCATTTCACAGCCTTTATGTAGCTTTATATCCATGTGTATTCTACTCTCGGCTCAGAGTCTTTGTCACCGTCACTCATGCCTCGTGCCATGACAGTTGTCGGAATGGTGCGATGTCCTGCTCAGTAAGAGCCGCCGCTCTTGTGCGTTGATGCCGACGATTCGGCACCGATGACTGAAGCTCTGCCGCCGTGTGACTGGTCGCATTCACCCGGGTCCCCATGATAAGTGCGGCTCATTGAGCCCACCCTGGTACCTCTCCGCACACAAACACAGGTCCACAATTTCACGCACGTTTTGGAAATAAATTGAGGTTGCTGTGTCAGTCACCCAGCAGCGAGCCGCCTTGTACCAGGGGAGTAATTGAGATTGTGGAGGCATGCTTTCGACAGCCTTCCACACAAGTTCCTGGCCGCAGTCCAATTATAGCCAGCAGTCTCCTGAACTCCAATTAATGCCAGCAAAGCTCGGCTGGTCCGGGAACCCGTCACCCTGACCACCCTCCCTCCACAACTGCCAGAGAGAAATATTACAGCCAAAAGACAATGTACAGTGTTCTGTTCTATGTTGGTGTGCTGTGTTTGTTTCCGAATTTAGAAATGGATTTTCTGGATCAGGGTTTTTCGGGGTCAGACATTTCACCATTTTTCCTGAGGGCAAAAGCCTTAGGTTTTATAAATGAATAAGTATTGAGACTGTTCTGCCACTTTACTAAAGGTGGAGGAGCTGTGCACTCTTGTGGCTTTCTATTCTTCCTCGTGCAGTTTATACTATTAGCTGATATCTCAAGTTCTAACTTTATTACTCCCACCCCTCCATGCATCCAAGCCATCTGACCCACCTGCATGTGTTCCTTTGAACATGGTGCTGCAAAAATGAAGTTCGGAATGGTGTACAGTATAAAGCACTGCAGCAGAGTTTCTTCCACTGATCCACTGGTTTGTGTTTACTCCCCATTTTCTCTGCCACACATTCTGAGAGCTGGAGTGGACTCTTTTGGAAGTATCTTTCCCAGTAATTACGCTAGCCACAGGTGAGCGCAAGAATGGGAAACGTATCAACAACTGAGAGCTTTGCCTCGCAGCTCACTTCCTTGGTCACGGTGGCTTTATTTTATCTTGTTATTGCTTCCCAGGCTTACATCATTGCACCCGACCAAATTAAACACTAAAAGTCAGCGGTGCCAAAATTGTAGCGCAGTATTATGATGATGGTTCAGTGATGTTTGGAGCGGGGGAAAGCGCCAAAAGTACAACTGCAACTTGTTTTCATTGGTGATTCTTTCAATAAGTAATGCTCAAACTAAAAACTAATATCCAAGAAAATACTAGGAATAAAATACCTTTTAGAAATCATTTTATCGCCGCCAAATATTGAGGATTGATGAAAAGAATCTTCATATAAAATAAAAAATATAAAATGAAATCAGATGTGAACAAATGGCATGTTTTAAGAAAACGTCATGGAGTATTTACCTTCACCTTCACCTTCTTCTGCCGCTTATCCGGGGTCGGGTCGCGGAGGCAGCATTTGGAGCAAGGAAGTCCAAACTTCCCGATCCGCACAAACCTCCTCCAGCTCTTCGGGGGGGATCCCGAGGCGTTCCCAGGCCAGACTGGAGACATCATCTCTCCAGCGAGTCCTGGGTCTTCCCCGGGGTCTCCTCCCGGTAGGACATGCCCGGAACACCTCCCCAGGGAGGCGTCCAGGGGGCATCCGGATCAGATGCCCGAGCCACCTCAGCTGGTTCCTCTCCATGTGGATGTGGCTTTTGGAGTATTTACATTTACTCTATATTTTATAATATTTAAGGAACAAAACTGAAGTTTCATTTGAGATTTTTTTTTACTTTTGAAGCCCCCTGAACTATATAGCACACTCTCTTATTCACTGTCTGGAAGCTTTGACAGCCGAGTGTCAGAGGTTCCGCACTCTTCAACTGTGATCCCACTGTGTTGACATCACATCACTATTTGACGTCTTTGAATAAGTAACGAAATGAACTGAATCTGCCTTAATCGATGTTAATAAAGTCTAAATCGACGATGTGCTGTGCGAAAGAGCTGACTTGCTTTTTAGGTCACTACCCATTTACTGAATCCGTTTGAGAGCATTCCCCCGGAGTCCGTGCCGGGACTTCTGAGCTCAGTCTTCTCTTCTCTTTTGCAAAGCCTCACTCTTGTAAACAAATTGAAACAGAAAGCTCACAACAAACTGCTGCACAGGAAGGAACAAGAAAATAGTTCTGGGTCAAAGAATGCAGATATGAGTCTGCCTCGCCCCCAAAACGGAAGGAAATATGGGTGAACTAGCAGGGTTAAGGTTGGTAATACCGCCCATGGGGGGCGATGTCTGACCAATGCCACAAACTCCACTGATCTCTTACTCTTTGAAATATAGCTTATAAACATGTCTTTTGCATGAATTCTAAGTGTATTTTTTTGTGTGTGGCTGAGAAGCGAAACTAACATGAAGGCCTGTGCATTCATTGTCAGGCTCCATTCCACCGTGCTTCTGTGTATACCGACGGTGACGAAGCAGTTTAATGTTAGTTTTATTGAGATATGAGGCGCAGTTATGACCGTCAGACTGGAATCGCCTTGACCTCACTTCAGGCTAGATCAGTTTTTATGAGGCTGCTCCGTTGCCTGTGTTTTGTTTTCACGCAGCTCAGATATCTAAAATGAGCTGAGATTACTTCCGTCGTCCTGGTCAGTGTGTGGCGTCCCTTTCTGCACTCCGGCGATGGGATGGAAATGCTTCATGACTGACTGAATTTGAGTTGGGAAATGAGAACAGCGGTTATAGCTGCGCAGCTGAATCGTGCGGACAGCTCCGGTGCTTCACAATGTGTTCAGCACTTTGGACAGCTCCATTTACTTTGCACTGAGTCCAATAAGCCTGAACTGGCCTCATTTACCTGGAAGTAGCTGCGACAACTTCTGACTTTCCTGAACTTGACTTCAGAAAATAGAGGCATTACCATTTAAATTCAGCACTTTCTTATCTCCGGGGCAGGGCTGCAATATTTATATAGCAATATTTTGGCCTGATATATTTTTATTTAAACGTTTAATTTCATCCTAAAAAGTCTCTTATCTAAATTCTCTATAATTCATATCAATGTATAAGGCTTGTCAGCGGTGAGCGAACGTCATATTTATCAAAACAGAAGGCTGTTTTGGAATGAGAAATATGAAGTCATGCCCTGATCCATGAAGACTAGATTTGTTTTGTTGCTAACTATATCAGACTTGACACTGGATCATTTGCATATTTATTAAGTGTGATTATCGTCAATTTAATTACTTTTTTGAATGGAGTTTAATGAATATATCAGCCCAACAGTGTTTCATCAAGTGACAAATGATATCTGTTTGGAGTAACAGATGGATTAATAAAGGATTTTCAGCCATGAGCTGCATAATGACCCCCCTATTAAACACCGCGGCTGACTGTGTTGCCTGAGAGGATAAAGCTCCCTTCAGCGTGTTTTCATTCCAGGTCAGCAAATACAGACATTTTGTTTCAGCGCCGACAGACAGCAACGCAGATCAATAGCTCTTCATAAAGTCCTAGCTGCATATGAGGAGAGCTTTATTGCCCATTGGAGTGGTGGGAGAACCGGCTTCAGCCCTATTTATCTTCACGTAATACAATAGTTTTCATTGTAGTGCGGAAATATTCTTAAAAAATTGCAGCGTTTCATTGTGTATTTTTATCATCCAATGTAGGTTCATGCTTAAGAAGCATTTAGTTGCGTTCAAGGCAGTCTTCATGCTGCATCATGTCAAACCTCCCTGGAAGTCAAGCTGTCCATGATGGTATCCACGTCGTGTTTGGATGCTAAAGTGGATTCATGGCCAGTAAGGATGATGCGATGAGAAGGGCATGCCAACTGGACGATCACATTGTTACTCCGGCGTTCCCTGAGGAGCCCTGAGCTGCATTTTTGGGCAGAGAATTGGGCTTCAAGTCCAGCAATCCATGACCCCACATCTGACACGCCAAATGAAAGCCAAGCACCTCAAGCGTCCGCGTGGATGTATGAAGATTGTCTAGTGAGCAGTGTGGGGAAATGATTTGGTTGAGGTTGTGTGATGGTTGTGTGTCCCTGTATGACCGGAGCAGGAGCATGCTTTGCATTGCAGGCAGGCGGTTCTGTTCATTACTTTTATGGACAGAATTTCTAGGCGCAGCCAGGGGTCGGAGGGGATGCGGTTCAGGAACCACAGAATTTCATCTCTGCTATTTGCAGACGATGTTGTTCTGCTGGCCTCATCGGACCAGGACCTTCAGCATGCACTGGGGCGGTTTGCAGCTGAGAGTGAAGCAGCCGGGATGAGGATGAGCACCTCCAAGTCTGAGGCCATGGTTCTCAACTGGAATAAGGTGGTTTGATCTCTCCAGGTCGGTGGAGAGTTCTTGCCCCAAGTGGTGGAGTTTAAGTATCTCGGGCTCTTGTTCTCGAGTGAGGGAAAAGGGGAGCGTGAGATTGATAGACGGGTTGGTGCAGCGGCAGCAGTGATGCGGTCGCTGTATTGGACTACTGTGGTGAAGAGGGAACTGAGTCACAAGCTCTGGATTTACCGATCGATCTACGTTCCCACCCTCACCTATGGTCACCAGCTTTGGGTCATGACTGAAAGGATGAGATCGCGGATACAAGCGGCTGAGATGAGTTTCCTCCGTAGTGTGACTGGGCGCACCCTTAGAGATAGGGTGAGGAGTTCGGTCATCCAGGAGGAGCTCGGGGTGGAGCCGCTGCTCCTCCACATCAAGAGGAACCAGCTGAGGTGGCTCGGGCATCTGATCTGGATGCCCCCTGGACGCCTCCCTGGGGAGGTGTTCCGGGCATGTCCTACCAGGAGGAGACCCCGGGGAAGACCCAGGACTCGCTGGAGAGATGATGTCTCCGGTCTGGCCTGGGAACGCCTCGGGATCCCCCAGGAAGAGCTGGAGGAGGTTTGTGTGGATCGGGAAGTTTGGGCTTCCTTGCTCCGAATGCTGCCTCCGCGACCCGACTCTGGATAAGCGGCAGGTGAAGGTGAGGTTGTATGAACGCTCATGTACGTTTTTCATGTGGGACGAGTCGATGGGGAAGGAGTGTAATTCATAAATTTTGAAACCAATTCAACAGCTTAATATTAAGAGACCAAATTTTGCTCCGCTCGCAGTTTCCTTCAGGTTCAGTCCTTTGTGAGACTTGCTTCCCACAGGATCCCAGTTCGCTGAGTGACTTCTTCTATTCAATAATTGTTTAGTGCGGAGGAGATCACTCACCCCGACCCCCCTCTTCAAACCGATCAATCTTACTCCCTGATGGGAAGAGGAAAACATTAATTCCCGAGTTTATGGGAAAACTTGAGAGTAGAGCAGCTTTAGATGACAGATGTCCTAAGGAATACTATTAACAGGCTTTCAGCAGAGGGACACCAAACTGTATCAATATCCATTTACTGTCACAATATTTGCTCACAGGCTCCGGCGTGCACAGAGGGATTCCGAGCGCTATGTCTATAAATCAGGTTACATTTTCCGAGTATTCAGAAGATGCCTTCGCCTGTTGTTGTTGTTTTCCTGCATGCAGAGACTCGCTGCTAGACATCCCAGCAGGAGCCTAAATGCACAGTGTGCCAACTGGCATGTTTTCTGGACGGCGGCCAAATTACGCATCTTACATTCTTTGTTTTCTGTCCGAGCCGCTGAGTCAATTCTTCGCTCACTTCCCATTTCCAGTAAGATCAGCAGCGAAGTGGCCAGTTCGAGGTGCTCCAGATGGGGATCTTTTATTTTGCCCCCATGGAGAGCAAGAAGGAGACTCTATAAAAGTCTTGAAACATTTCGAAATACTGCCTCATAAAAAGTTTAATTATTCCCAAAACTAAGGGCACAAAGCCTGTGAAGTTTGTTTACCTCCCTGTTACAAAATGTTCCAGTGTTAGCCATCTTTATTTGTGTCTGGCGCTGCTGTTAACAGCAGTGTTTGGAAGCGTTCGGTTACTTCTAATGTTGAAACTGAAAACCCCAGGCTGCCGATACTTTGTGAATTGACTCTTCAACTGTTCACTAAACAAGCATGCTTGTGTGGTATCAACAGATCCAGGTTTGTAAATGTGCTACATGTGAACAACTGCGTTGTACTTGTGCAGCACATGGCATGTGTTGAGTCTGATATTGCGGGAAGGTTTTCGGCCACTTCCCTCCCGGTATATGGGACGTATTGAAAACACAATATCCTTGAGGAAGTCGGTAGATTACATTCAGGATGCACGAGAAGATTCAGAGAAAACTACTGGTCACATCTAAGAAGAAACAACCCTTAAGGTGTGAGGAATATAAACCTTCCTGTCCCATGCTCAGCTCTGCAGCCTGAAAAAGCCTTTAAAGTTCCTCCCATCTTCATTGTGAGTTATCATTTGACCAGGTCTGGAATTTCACAAACACCAGTTAGAACAGCAGCAATGTAAATAACAGTATCATCTGCATAAGTGGGGGCAGTTAGTTACTTTCTCCTGGACATTTATTACACTTGAGGGCTGTTTGCTGCTTTTGCCAATGGGTGTTTCATTGCTTTGAAATGCATCGTATGGCCATTTTTGAGCCGACCTATCGAATAAAAATGATTCAATCGGAAGCTGCGGAAAGGGCAAAGATCTGGGCGGCTTCCAGTTTCCATTGACTTCTCTGTCCTCCACTGGGGATGCCGTAGCACGAGGAGCAATGGAGCAAATGCTCTGGCACTTCATTCAGCTCAGAGCGTGACAATGATACCACCCGAGCTTGCTGAAGGATTGAACACGTTGTGGTATTCTGTCCCTATTTCACTCCCCTCTAAACCGTTCTTCCTGCGCTGCTGTGGGCAACACGACACGGAAGATAAGAAAACATCAAGAGACGAGGCCAGGAAGACAGATAAACACTATGTGGCACGTCTTCTAAAATATTGAGGAGACGGTATCTTTTGATCTGATATGAATGATTCATGAATTTAAAATGGCTTCACTCGCACTGATTCTGCTGTGCTCCTTCAAATCCAATAGTTTGGATTTAAAATAATTAGGAAAAGCTGAAAGTAATGATGCCAAAATGTGGGATTTTTTTTTTTTAGTCGCAGGATGTTTTAGTCCTGAAAAAGAGATAATTTGGATGAAAATAAGATTTGCTGAAAGAAAAAAAAAATGGAGGATGAGCTGGTCGCTTCAAGCATGACAGACTTTGGGGGAAATAAATATCTCATGGAAAATGAAAGTTACTTTGAAGACAAATAAAACACAACTTGACTTTTACATACTCTGTTAATGAAGTTTTATTCTCATTCCAACTTCGATAAGGGCAAAATGAAGTCCCACCACGGTTGGCAAATCTTCACCAGGTCGCCATTTGAAAGGCAATTTCATTCAAATATATAAAGATAAGCACCCCCCAAAGACGGAAGGTTAAATCCCAAGAAATGAATCTCAATGATGAAGCCCGCATTCGACTGAGAAGAAAAGTTTTCCAGCGCTGCAGAAAGAGTGGAATAAAGTCTCCAAAGTTGGAAATAGATTACTAAGAGATGAAGCGCGGCTCGGCGTAATGGAGGCAAGCTGTGAGGGGATATATCAAAAAGAATCCGGTCTGTAAAATAATTTCACAGAAAAAAAATAAATGCATCATCAGGACCAAACGCTGAGCTGTATGCAGTCACTGCTCCGTCTTTCAGCGTCAAATAGGCACGTGCAATAAGCCTACAAATAGGCACTTTGTCGCAAGCAATGAAACAGGAAGTTGAGTTCAAGGGACAATTTTGAGATTTTTCCATGTCGTGCATTCATGTTTTAGTCATAGGAAAACTTGCTTTTCAGCTGGTGCAGAGTCACCATTCATCGTAAATGATTTGAAGGTGCGCCTCTGACTCAGGAGCTGGTTTCACTGGCCACACTTCAGTTCGACTTCCTACCTTTTTAAAGTTGAGCGTTCAGTCAGCCACTCTTGCAGTGAAACATTTGGTCTCGAGAGTTGCTGTCAAAGTACATGAGAAGACGACAGCACTGCTGGCCCCCTCTTTCTTTCTTCATTCATTCTCGCCCTCTCTTCTCCACCTCCCGTCCCAGTTGGCTCCATGTCCCCCTCTAACTCTCCGCTCGCTTGCTGCTGACCAGAGTCCCCTGCTTGCCCCGCAAGAATACCAATAGCGTCTGTCTCAAAGCCAATCGATGCCGCCGTGGTAGACCCACCGTCTGCCTGACACCAGCCTCCCTGATAGTCTCAAAACACAAGCCGATCAATAGAAGGCACCACCTCACCTTCTCTTCACAAACCCCCTGGCATCACACTCAAAGCCCCTGGATTTTAAAACACTCCCACCCTAATCGACCCCAGTCTGTCCCACAGAAACCTCCATCATTGCTCCGGAGTGATGTAAAAGCTTCTGCGAATCGGAGTTGTTAGAGGAAGGATTATTTGCTCCGTGCTGGAGAGAAGGAAAAAACAAACTTGACAGACTGCAATGATCTCTGAAGGGCAAAAAAGAAAAAGGTTGGGAATTACTAACTTCTTTGGCTAACGCGTAAACTTGGCAGCGCCGCGATGGTGATGATCCGAGCACGCGCACAATAAATAGGGGCATTAAAATTTCACAGCGTTTTGTAAATTGTTTATGATGTGACGTGTTACTGAGGATGATGTTAAACCGCTTAGTTGTGGAGTGGTGTACAATTGAAGCGCAGCAACAAAGCTTGATGGAAAATATTTTCTCCGTCATTCTGCCAATAGTTAAATGAAGGATTGAGTTTGTTTATCTCCCGCTGCCAGAAGCCTCGACGCTGCCAGATTCTCTGCACGATTCACACTCTTTATAAAACGGCTTTATTACTGTATATCATTGCGAATGCATTTATATAAGGGTGTCACGCAGGTGACGCTATTTTTCTCCTTCACTCGCCGTCAGACAGAATTTCTGTCGATCCGTGAGTGACCTCTGTGACCTTGAAGGATGTCCAATTTTGCTCCAGTGTTGTTCAATTCCAGCACTTGGGTCTGACAGCTCCAGATTTCATCACACTCATTGTGGTAATTGAATGACCCCATGTTGCAAGAGTGCTTCACCACAATCGAGGAGAGAATTGGGAGGCTTTTGTCACTTGGTTTCCCTTGTCAGCGCCTTATGAATACCAAAAACCCACTGTAGGAAGTGTCATCCGCAGCTGGCACCAGGAGGTTCACCTTTGGGAAAAGTGTTTTCATCCCCCTATCTTTCTAACTCTGGGTTTAGAAGCTATTGCAAGTCACCAATGGCTATGAACTCTCAATCGTGGTCATTGTCCTTTCCAGCAAAGCTACTCTGTCTATAGATATACCTGTGTCATAGCACTCGGGGAGTTAGTTGACTTGGTTCTGGCTCTGAGACTTCACAAAAGTCCTTTTGGTGGAGTGGCAGCATGTGATCCACTACTGGTTGCCAAAGGCACAAAAGGATCAAACACATTTATTCAACATGAATGTGGGGTTTTCTGACTGGAGGTCTTTCCGAGCCGTTGCTTTTAAGATTACCGCTTCTCTGGTGGATCATTTTTCTCCGTCCTGGTCACACGCCTGCGTTTACGGACTTTGTTTACACTGTGCAGCAGCGTGAAGGGGAGCAGACGGGCCAACGTTTCACGTTGTGTATCACCAGGTGTCATGCGGTGAGTGAGTGAACTCCCTCCAAAATCCCTGTTTTAACAGAAGCATCCAGCTGCCCCGAGGGCACGCAGTACACAAACATCACAGGCCGAGCCGTGTCCAAACATTTCTCACTTTCCAACCGTCCAAACCAAACAACCCTGCATGCAGCGTGGCAGAATTTGGCCAGCGTGGCGCTGGCCCAGCGTTAATGCACCTCCAGCTGAACGGCAGCAACAAACCTCGGACATGTTTTAGTGGCCAGACAGATTGTGTTGTGCTGCAAGAGACAAGTCTGCAGACGCACTCGAATGAACAAAGACGTCTGGACAGTCTTGTCAATCCCTCGCAACCATTTTCACCGTAAACTCAAGGAAACTGTCAGACTGCCGATGAATGAAATCGAGGGACTGTGCGCCGAAACTCATTAAATATCCAGCAAAAAGAATACATTCATCGAGCCAAATGGACGCAGCTGAAAATGAAGGATGCGCTCAAGTTCATTTATCATGCAAACTATTGATGCCATCTGTTGCGTCTTGTGAATGCTGGCTGCGTGACAACAAACCATTATAGTTAAGAAGTTCGAGCATGAATTGTACGTGGCTTTGTTCAGTTAAAATATTATTTATTATCATCAAACTCATTTGTTTAACATTGCTCATAAGTCGCATTTGTTTCACATAAATTTGATACTTATTTCATAATTTTTGTTCAAGTGAGAGACGGATCCGTCCCCTCACTGGAGGAGCAGAGCTTGGAGGAGACGGAATATTTACTACTTTCATTTTGTTTTGTGGCAGCAGCTTATTGCATGTTGTGTTTCATTATCACTGCCCCCAACTGGGGCTAATTTATTTAGATTGCTGTTTATTCTGTGGAAAACAATATCATATTTTTGGATGTTGGAAGAAAAGAGGAATACCAGGAGGTTGATTTATTGCCGTGATGGCACTTCATCCCTGGAGTTTTGTTTGTTGTGACAAAAAAAACAAAGAGTAAAAGACTGGCAGTCCTTGTTGACAATAAGACCAAGATATAAACAACATAAACAGCTTTACTTTTTGGTGAAATTCATTTCGCAAAAGTACAAATTCTATGGTAAGAATAATTAATAAATGATGTAAAAATACATTCATAAATGTATCATTATCTGAATTGACACCATAGATTTTGAAAACTACTGTTAATCCTTGCGATTCAATGCTGCTGTGGTTTCATATAAAGGTGACTTATATTCAAGTCCTTCACTTTGAAAAGATAATTCTAGATGAATATTGACCTTTTTTAAATTCTTCTGTATCCAAACTTTATCCTTCCCAGTGTCATAAAAGGCAGAAACTTGTCTATATCACTTGTTGCTGCTGTTTTCTGTAGCTTTACACAGACTCTCTAGCATAAATGCATATCAAGGACGTGGAAAATATACACCTCGGAGCTTCCTTTTTTTTCTTCAGCAATGAATTGCTTGCATTTTGTTGATGTTGACGTGTGTCCTCAAAGGTCTTTTTTATTTTATTAATTTTTTTTATTGAACTATAGATTGACTTCTTCACGAAATAAATAAAGCTGCAGGTATGTGGCTTGTCATTTATTTCACAAAAGGAACAGCGAAAAAAGAAGCGCCCACAATACTGACAAGGCTGATATAGATAATATATTTCCCTCCGTTCTGATGGACAAAAAATATATAACAAGCTGTGATGGAGGTAGTTAAGTAGAGACGGCTAATGAAAGGCAGACAAAATGGATAATAAAAAAACGCTTAATGAAATTCTTTGCTGGAAAATAATTGCGGTACATAAATGTCAATCACAGATCCTTGTTATATGAAATTGGTACATGCTCCGTCTCGTGGTAAAGGTCATTTTTTCAAGAGAATGTATCTAATTTATCAAATGCTAGACGTATCAGAGCGACTTTAAATGTCACGTTGAGTCACTCTGACAAATAAAAACATGGCGAGCTGTTTACTTTTATAATAAGATATAGTTGTGAGGCAAAATCGATGATGGATGTGAAGTAGGAGATGAAGGTGGATGAGTGTTTCCCGTGGGTTTCAGGTGCAGTAACCCTTTCATAGTGCGCTCCACCGGCGATGTCGTCCGATTCATCTTGGTGAACCCATTCTGAGGCACTGTGGAGAAGTGATCGGTCGTACAGCAAGATGTACCGAATGGGATTTTATGCTCACCAAGTTAAAGGGATGCTGTGAAACCACATTACAGACGCTCTCTTATAAAACAGAATAGACGTGGTTTCACATTGAAACCGGAACAAACTCCATTTATTTTCTCAACTTGAAGTTTGGATGAGGCGCTTTTTGCAAACAAGGACGAACAAAACAAACACATCATGCCATTGCATCACTGCGTACATTTGTACTCCCTGCTTTTGTGTTGTAAACACTCTCCCCAAATACTGTTTTCCCAAAGCTTTCCCTCACTGACTTTGTAACAGTCTGTCTGAACACATGAGCGAGCAGATGAAATTCTGAAGCTGGTGAGCGACGCGCAGGACAGGAGTGGGATTATTGATCATGTGTCATGAATAGTTAAAGGCAGAAAACTCTGGTGAAAACATTAATTCCTCCTGTCGTTGGTGAAGCCAAGCTTCTCCAGACAGCTTTACTTTTGTGCTTCTGACCTTCATGTGGGAGATTTGTTCCATAAATTCACTTAAAAATGTCTCCGCAAACAGCACAGAGATGTAACACAGCCAAATCTTAATTTAATGCTCTAAGCGCTAGTGCCAACACCAACTCGCTTGGTTTACTGTGTGTAGCTTCCTCAGCAAGTTGAGAAAGTTCCAGTGTTCCACTTATTGTCAGATGAAAATGGGTAATCCCAGAGGCGGAAGAGCTTTTTGGAGCCCCAAAAACTGGCTGTATTTGGGTTGTAGTGATCCAAAAACTCACATCTGAAGACTACTGTGAACTACTGTGAGGTCAAACTTGAACCGTCCAGCTATGAAATAAAGACTACTCCCTTCATATTCAGTGTATTACCTCGGAATTCGTAGTTTAACTTTAAGTCTCTCGAGCTATTCTTTTATTCTCTTCTTGCCGCTCGCATTGGAGGCCATGTTTGTTCTGTTAACAAGGCTGAGGGTTCAGGGCCAAAGAATATTCTGTTGTGCATTCAGGAGAACATTGGAGAAGTATCACTGATGTCAGGTGTGGGCGCCCTGGCGATGAGATGGGCGGCTGAAATGACAAAACCGCAGCCTTGAAAATAGCAGTGTTGAAGCTTAAAGAAGAATCTCCACTTCGCTGTATGGTTTCTCTTCCCTCTTTTTCCCCTCTTAAATGGATTATGCATGTTCAGCCTTGCGTGGAATGATGGGACCTTTCACCGGGATCCAACCTGTTTCTGACTGCAGGGCTCTCCCAGGGCATTCCAGCATCCCGGCTCTCCACTCAGAAGCCAAGGCATGTTCACCCATTTTTGCTAACTTGTTCCTGAGCAATGTACTGATGCCGTCTTTCCCGGGTCTCAGAGGGCTCCTGCTATGTCAAATGATTTTCCTAATTATGCCTTAAGAGGTGGGCGATAGCTTGCGTAGAGTCTCTCAAGTGCACGGTGTTCACACCTCCCAGCTGTCCTCAACACTAAAAAATAAATGCTGCAGTGTTAGTGCTTGAAAAGCGCATCCCTACGACTCTCTTAAGAGCCCCGTAAAGCCTGCTCCTATCACCTGTAGAACGTAACTGCTGACAAACCAGTGTTGCCCGCCATCGCCTACAGCACCTACGGAGGCTCCACAAGCAGAGCATTCGGTGATGATGCTTGAAGAAATACAAGACTGTGATGGCGCTGGCTCATTGTACACACACGTAATATCAGAAAATGAAAGAATGGAAGCTGCGAAAATAAAGTAAAGCAATATTGTGGCCGCTCCAAGCCTTCGGCACTTTATACTGGTGGGTGAATTTGGTTACCAAGGCAACAGAGAATCCCGCATTGTACAAGCGTTGAAATATATTTTTTATGAGCTTGTGTAATAATGGGGGGGGGCGAAGGTGCGTCGAGTGCAGTGTGCAACATGAGCCGGTGGTGTCTGACAGGCTGGAATCGTATGGATTCAATTTACCTTATCCAGGGAAGCACGGCCTACGCATGGACAGATCTTGGTCGGGTTCTTTCGTGAAGAAAATACTTTAAATCTGTATGTACTTACAAAACAACACTTTAAACTCAGGTGAATTGTCAATATTACCAAAAGTAAAGTCCATTATAGTCAGGGTAACATAACACAACGCAACATAATTTCTCTTCTTGCATCAGAAACCTTCTTGGAGTCCTTTAGCCCATGTTTCTGTCATGTCGCCTGCGTCTTCATTTTTTGTAGATCACAGCTACAGCGAGTGAAAACTTCCTGCCCTCAAGATCTTTTCCGATCAACCATTATTTCAACCTCACAATAGACGCTGTTTGCACCGGAGTCTGGTCCGGCGCTAACTGCTCCTGTTTAAATAATGACTCCCTTTTTGTGGCGAAAGCTTTGATTGGTAGAAATGTTTGTTTCAGGCGCTGCACATAAAAGCTTTCCCTCACTTTCCACCACCTACCCATCTTCCTTTGTTTCCACTCTATCACTGCATTTGATCCTGCTTTGTTTTCCCAGCGGCGATCAAAATAATACATTGTCTTCTCACAGCTATTCTTCTGTTTCCCGCATGGCAGTGTTGAATTTATGTCATTACGACATCCGTGTTTTTCAAAAGCCTCCTCCTGTCATTTGCTGCTTCCACCCTGCCTGGCATGCAGTTACTCGGGAGCCATGATCTCCTTATTTATCCATGATGCCTGGCACAGACGTGTTTGTCCTTTTGTGGAGAGAGATGGTCGACTTTTATCAAACGTTTCACAGTTTAGTAACCAGAGACGTCTCAATACAAGTCAGCTTTAGCATGTACGTTGCTGGTTAGAATGCAGTTCATGTGGTGGGCTTGTGCAAAAGCATGTGATGGGCAGCGCCTTCTGCGGTTTCCCATATTTTTTTTAACTTTATTTCAGCACCAGATAAACAAAACTAGGTGTAGCTGGATTTGCAGTACGCTAGTTCCGCATTGAGTAGTCTGGCGATACCCTTGAATAGACTGTGAATGAAGTTTTCCCCATGCTTAAAGCCATTTCAGTGGAGTTACTACCAGTGAAATCTGCTTCTGCTGTATGTGTGGAAGCAGCATCAGTTTCCAGTCAAGTGATTTTCTCTCATAAGTCGGTAAAAATTTGGGTTGCACTGATCCGACTTTTATGTTCGCGATACTTGGGCTTTGGGTATCGACCGATACAGATCTGATACCAGTGTTGAAATATTCACCAGTGTTTATCTTCTCTCCATGCTATGAGTAAAAGGCAAAGATGACTTCATATGGAATTACAAACTTGGTATTTATTCAAGCAAAATGTTTACCAAATGTTGCCAACGCTTCGAATTAGCAAGGATTCTATTTCTCGAAGAGCTACGCGCGGCACTGCTTCAAGTGGGAAATGAAAAGGGAACTCAAAGTGTGAGCTGCAGCTCCGCGGTGCCATTCCAGTGTGGATGACTGGAGTTCATGATCATAGTTTTTATTGTACTTCTGAGACAAGAAACTCAACAGTTGAGATTTGGTCACCCGCGTGTCTGTGCCACGAGACTGGAGATGGCTGTCTGATCAGCTGACTTATGTCCTGTTGCAAACCCAGATGAAGCAGCATGAAGAGATTGAGGCGTATTTTACGTTTAGGATTGGAGCGCATGTTTAATTCAAGAAAATGTTTCACAATGACATCCATAGTTACTGAGACTTGGTGATGATTGTATGTCACCATCCGCAGATCTGAGTTGGGTAGTGACACGTAATGTAACTTGTTAATTCACTGTTTCACATGAATATTCTTAACTAAACCTGTATGGCGTATGTTTTTATTTTTAATAATGGATTGCTCAACAAAGCACTTCCTTCACCACACACATGCGCAGCTGCTGCAGTCATCCGTTCACTCTGCCGAGTCTACAACACATGGTGTCAATGATGGTATGATGAGCCCAAATACACGTGGGTTAACTGATCTCTGATCCTCTGTTACTCCTCTCTTTAAACGCATCAAGTTTCTTACGATCCAGACGTCTGCAGGCAAACTGCTGCTTCGCTCAGCTTCAGGTAGAAAAGTTTAAAATCCCAAAATCTGCTCCCGGAACGGCAATTTTTCACCAATGCCTGATCGCTGATCGAACTTTCAGATGCTGGTTCGGGTTGATACTCGATAAAGTGGTCAAAGTATCAGTGAAATCTTCAATAAGGCAATGAAAAACAACCATTTTAGGAGAATTGTGAAAAGGTTTTTCACCACACAAGACAAAGGACTGACAGTTTGTATTTTGACTTTGAGAATAGAATATGACTAAATGATCATATCTTCACAGGATATCTAATATTTCTTCAATAGCATCTGGGAAATGTGTCCAGACTGCTCCATAGTTCAAGTCAACTGTTCAGACACATAAGATACAGCAGACAGACGGCTCCATTTAACCCCTAAATAAAGCCACCAGCGGCTTCTACCAGAGATGTGAAACTATTATATTTAAGCAAAAACAAATAATGATGTTGGAAACATACTTCTCCAATAAGTTTCGTGATAAAACTAATAAAAGTTTCGAGAGAGACTGTCGTGTGTCCAACACATGGGATAGAATGAAAATGTATTTTTCATCAATATATCAATATAATCGCCTAAGCAACGGTCAATTTTAGCCTGTTTTTGGTTACTATTCAGTGTTGCAATTTCAGTTGTGTTTTGTCTTCCTTTGTCTGGTTAATGTCAAGATCTAAAAGCCCTGTGAAGCTATGCTGTTTACTGTAATAGATTTTGACAGACACATTTCGGTGCCTGAGGGACAGGCGCACTTCAGAGGGATGAGATCATGAAGATACAAGCTCAAGAAGTTCTTCAAACAGTTGCGATCTTTTCGTTGTTGTTCAGTCAGTCCAGCTTTGAGTCCATGTGCTGGTGATACAGAGCCTTAAATGTGTCCTTAACGCTCGCTGATGGCGGCTCTGTCAGTCGGAATTATTGGCTTTCCGAGAGACGGGGTGTGAGCATATGTTGTGACAGTGGTCAGCCTCTGGTCTTCCGATGCTCTTGCTATACTTGGCTGCATGATCTTGGACTACTGCTGTGCCGCCACGGTGTTAAGAATTTTCTGACATGCAGATGCTACTTTCTCTCACAAGCCATTTTGGGAGGGACCATTTCAAACTGTCCGTAACACGAGTATATTTTGTATTTGCAAACAATTTTAGCCAGGTCATGGCTATATTTGGGGTTTTTTTTTCTCTTCTCTTCTTCTCTTCTTTTTCTCTCTTCTCATTCTAAGCCTGAACACAGTTGGAAAAAACATGTTGTTCTTTCAGTTCCAGTTGTTTTCCTGAAATTCTGTTGTTCCCTGGTTTCTGTTACTTGCAGGGGTCCAAGCAGAGTCGTGAGGGTGTCTCTGCTTCCCCATCCTAGACACTAGAGCCTTACGCAGTTTCCACCAGTGGGGGTTGCCCTGGGAGTCCAAATGCCACCTGGTCTTCAGAGTACCACCCAGGAGTCACCACTCCTCTGTTTAGTTTTGCAGTTTTCCCGTCCAATGCCGATTGAGTCTCCTCTGTGTGCTTCAGTCAGCCACAGCTCTCTAGATCTACATCATCTGCAGAGTCCTTCCCCCTCTGAGGATGATCGGACCGGCCCCTCTCATCTCCATCTTAGAATTGCAGCCGGACTTCCTCTGAAGACAGTTTCGTTGCTGAAAGTCAGTCAGGATCCGAAGCATCTTGAGTTTTCCAGAGGAGAGGGTGTGGCACACCAACAGCCCTTACATCTGGACCCGCCTCCTCTCGCTCTGAGGGAGGACCGGTCTGCTCCTGCGCCCAATGCTGTTGTAGATTCTGGTGTCCAGTTTCAGCCAGTGTGTTCTGAGTAAACCCTGTTGCTTCTCCTTTCAGTCCTCACGTGGCGCTAAGCTGCATAATGGAAGCCCTGCGAGACCCTCTGAGTGCCTGAACTATGTTTTACCGTTGTAGTCGGAGTCGGAGCTAGTGACTGTGATCTGGTCCTCCCACCTTTTCTCCCAGTGTTTTGCATTGTCTGGAGGTTGTGTGGTGTTGACTCGAGCAGAGTCCTGCCGCCATCCCACTAGGTGGGGTCTTCCTCTAGTGAGCGCAGCAGCTGAGGGTACATTTCTCCCCTCGCTTTGCTCTTGGTTTGTCCAATAGGGAAGCCTCACTTGAGATACTGTGCAAAGCCCTCAAGCCTCGACACCCAGCCACAGCACACACAGTGCGAAAGTCGAAGAGAGGGTGTGGCATTCTCATGTCTCCCCTTTTATAGGGAGGTAGTCTAGACCCATTGGGTGGCGAGTTCATGTTTTTTTGCTCCAGTGCCAGAACAGGATTCCAGGGAGTATCACCGAAATACCACCATAATCATATCCCCCCTCGATGGTGTGTTGCGTGTTATCTGCTTGTTTCACATGAGATTTCCTCTTTAAAAAGTAATGCAATGGCTACAGTAGGTAACCTCCCGTTTTCGCTGTGTTTTTAACTGAAAAATCCCAAAAAGTTCGTAGCTTGCAGAACTCAAGTTGCGCATTCCAACCAGGTTTATGAAGAGATGGACTGCTGATGACTGGAGAGAGATTTACTGCTCATAATTTAAAACTACTGTTTCGAATGTTATCCGTCCTACATGCAGTAGGTCTTCATCTTTCTTTGTTCTCTATTGTATTTTTATTGACTGGCGCAGTGATGTGGGCTGAAAGCAGATGTTTTTTCATACAGTTATGTCGTAATGAGGTCCGCCGAGGCTTGAGGCGTCATATGTATGATTTCCCAGTGGATTCCAGGAAATCCCAGCCACTGTTCAGATCCCGAAAGTTGAAATGAAGGAAGTGAACTATTAAAAATGCCGCTTGTGTTATTGCAATCCAAGGTGACTTATAAATGAGAGCGAGAGAAAAGAGACTCCTTTTCATCAGTGGGAATGTTGTGAGGCGCACATGTGCTCGGACGATGCGAGGAAGGAGGTTCATATGGAGCTTATCGGAGGCGCTTTTGAAGTTTGGTGCTGTAGTGTTTTGCAATGTACAGTTTTAAATGAAGGTAATATAACGGCAAATGTTGAGAGTCGGTGTGTTATGGTTCAAGACGCGGGGCAGGACACAAGTGCAGTGTTGAAAGAGTCACAGGAGGCAGGAGCGAGTCAATACAATAATTTAATCACAGGATACAAAATATATCACAAAAGGCGTCACCGAACCAGGAGAAGAAAACAGAAAAGAAATCCAGAGCGTCACCAAAACCGGGAAGAGTCCACACGAAAAGCGCCACCGAATCGGGAGAAAGAATGCAAGAAGAGTCTGTAAAAGGAGAGCAAACACACAATGAGCAATAAAACAAAGTAAATTATCGAGGTCATCAAAACGAACGCACGAGTAAGAGGGGAGTTTTTTGTGTTGTGGTGTTTTGCAGACCTTGAAACGTGCAATGTACGTGATCGATAAGATAGTAAATAGATGAGATTAATTTCAAAAACTGAAAACTCTATTAAGTCAAAGTCTCAGCAGAGGTCGGAATAAAGCTATGAACAGATTAAAGATAAGGTTGGTGCCCCCAGAATATTTTGGGGTGCGCTCATAAAACCATGTGAAAAGTGAGTTTATCTTTTAAAACGACTGGAAATGTAGATGGATCACGACCACATATACAGTACATTTATAACAAGATGCAGAATACAGGTTGGAAACACCGGTACTCTTAAGGTAGGCAAGGTGCTCTTCGCAGAAATGTTTAGTGCAACCCCTGTTTTGGGTCAAATAAATAAAACAGTTCATGTTCTTGCTTAATAGTAAAAGTGGTGATAAAAACATATTTTCAGCGACAGATGACTGGTGAGATCTTTAAAATGCAACCATAGCCAAATAACTGTATAAATTTGTTCTCCCCTCCCTTCGAGATGGTGATAACAAAGAGATAACAGATAACAAAATTCATTTCTCCAGTACATTGTTGACTTTGACTCACAATACTTCTTTGGTTTGTGAATGATTCGTCTATTTTTGGGGACATTGCCTTTTCCATGGCAGTGCAGTCGAAGCATAGCTTCACTCCGACTGTCAGAGCCTGAAGCCGACACAGTAGAGTCCGCTCCACACTTGTTCGCGGCCGTGTCGCTTGTGGGAGCCATTCCTCTCACCCACAATATGACCCATGACAAAACACTCTGACACTGATTTGCTCGCCTCTTTGCATTCAAAGCGGCTGTCCTGAATATGCTATAAGTCCATTTCTATGGTCGGCCTATGCACTGGTTACACTCCCTCCTCTCAGTCACAGGTCAACATTGAAAACCATCTGGTGAACAGACTTTGCCTGACGATTTCGTAACTGTCACTCTTGTTTTCATCCCTAAAGAAGCTATAAAGTCACCGACACAAGTGTCAAAACACGAATAAATTCTCCCAATAATTGGCTCTTTGTTTTAAACCCAAAGGCGCACGCACACAAGCACTTTTCATATTCTGCAACTTGTGACATTTAAGTTTGTCAGACTTGTCATCTTCTGAAACTCGTCAAAGTTCAGCTGAAAAATAGACACAAAACTTGGTCGTTGTTTCAACACTTCTCAAAAAGAATTGCAAAGTTGTTTGTCAAGAGTTTAATATTTTATAAGAATAATTTTGCCTTGACTTGAAAAGCTTCAATGAAATCCAACTCATCTGCTGAGCAAGTTGACAGCTGCCTCACTTTTCATCTGAATGGTGAGGCAAAACAATGAGGCTTTACTGTCTGACTTCATCCTGGTTTTAAAGTCTCATTTCCATGGAGCGCTCCTGACATCCTCCCAGCTTTAAATTGGGTTACACTGATTTCCAGATCACAGCCAAAGGCGGGAATGCATCGGGCTTAATTGGTTTTGTTATCTCGAAGATGCCAGTCAAAAACGCTCTTCATCCTGTGGGCGCCAGATCAGCTTTATTCAGCCCTATATATTGATCAACTGCAGTTGCACTCTAATATTCACAATCGATCGCGCAAGACTTAAATGCCAAAACTTTCTTCCTGCGTTGTGCGACAGTGTTTTATACTGACGGATGCAGCACATGTGCCGTTCACTGCGGTGCAAACAACCTGCGATAGTTTCAGTTATCTGGAATCGTTTTTTTGATTTGAAGCAGCAGTTCTATTGTCAGTCTAAATTATTAAACTCTCTTTTGGGCCTGGAAGATAAATGCTTGCCCTTTAGCAGTGTTTTCCTAATAGCTAAAACGTCTTATTATTCCTTACATTATTCATGTGTGGACAAAGTGTTTTGTTTCAGATGAAGTCCGCGCTGCATCTCCGACGATTTAGACCTTCGTTTTATGTGGTTGAACAACATGATCTTAAAAGAGCAGGTCTGTCGACCCCGGGTCAAACGGACTGCTGTGATCGGAATCGCACACAGTCGCAGCATGCGATTTGTGATTCAGCCAAACTTTTTAAGTCCCTTATGCAAGGTTGAGTCTAATCCGCACCAAAGTTCACCTTCTCACTTTCTTCCCCAACTTTCCCCTGAGTCCTTGTTGCAAGGGCACCTTCGCTGAGTCTGGGAATTAATTCTCCCCAGGACTGTCGCAACTGGTTCAAACAAATACAAATTAGCGCTCCGGCGAAAATAGCTGGGCGACGACATTCATACCACTTGTTTCACGACCTTCTCCTGACTGTGATGGACGAAGAACGACTTTCATCTTTGAATTTGAAACATCGAAAATGCTGTTGTTCCTACCAACGTAACCCTCGATTTAAGTGGGGTTCCAACTCCACCCTGAACCTATATCTCAAAGAAAAAAAACAAAGTATCTCTGGGGAACATAGTAACAATAAGAAACAAATGATTTACATTGAACTTTACTGTTTACAGTACTTTATGATAATGAATTACAGCAAATACATGTTCAGATAAATGTTCCCTAAGCAACATTTCTCAGCAACGATACTGGCTGAACTTTTTTCATGCTCCTGAACACCTTTATTTTCAACTTTATTTTCATGTCTTTAACTTCCCTTCCCCCCACAAGACCTCTCTGGAAGCCACGTTCATTTTATCTAAACTTCAATCTAACAGCGACTCTCTTCACGGTGAGTCGACTTGACGCTCTATGGCTCTCAAGTCGAGTGGTTTTTCTAGGCGTCTGCTGTCAATGATGCTGCTTTATTCTCTAGTATTACTCATAAACTGAGTCAGCATTTTATTTTTATTTGGAATTTTTCAATTATGACTCAACATTTTTTGTTTTTTGTTTTTTTGCGTCGTGTTTCGTGCTTTTACTTTGTCACTTCCTGTGTTCCGGTTCCTTGTTTTCTTGTTTGCTCTCTCACGCCCTCCAGCTTCATGGCAGCGCAGCTGGTTCTCATTCCACTTATTCCCTCTGCAGAGATTTATACACCTGGAGAACCAGCATGTGCGGCCAGATGATTGTCTTTTCTTCTCATGGTTTTTCCCTCTCCCTTCGTATGTTGTCTGCCGCGCTCCACTTTGGTGTCGTCGCCCTCAGTTTACATTACTGTCTGTGTATTGTTTACTTGTTCATTGTAATAAATAGTCTTCGCCACAACAGATAAAAACAGGAAACACGAAACCAGGAACACAGGAAGTAACAAATTAAAAGCATGAACAGGACATGAAACATAACATAAGGATTGTATTTCTCTCATCCTTTGGCTTGCTATTCACTTATTTCACAGATGTAGCTTTCACATCTGGCCATAATGTCGCTGCCCAGATGCGAAATGAATTCCTCAGTCTATCATTTCATCAGAGTTTAGCCATTTTGCCCCTGACATGAACACTTTTGGGATTGTAAGGAGCTTCCATCGGTAGCGGCAAAAGGTTGCCTGTTGTTTATATACTGTATTATTACTGTCGGTCAAGTGTCATTGAAGCCTTCCAAACATAGGTGCGTTGCCATCTTCTACAAGGACCACTCAGTCAGAATAATGTTTGAGCGGGCCTTGTCATGTTTAATAACTGTTGTCAATATGTCGCTTGTGCTCATGTCTCATCAATCCCAACTGTAAATATCCATTAGCGAGAACGAGTAGCCAGTTATGGATCAAGACGCCGATGATGGCCGACACAATGGCAACACAGCCCTTTGGTTTTGATCAAAAACCATTTCAGAGGCTGAATTTCCGCGATGACTGCCAACTCGGCGGACGAAATGAATGTTCCGCTCCTGTGGGCAGGGAGGCTTCCTGTCCATTTCCAAGAAGAATGTGACATTCCTTCTCTCTCTGCTGCGTGCGGAAAACTCAGATCTCGCAATCCAACAACCACAACAAGACAGCAGAGGCGGCGGTCATTACACACGCATCCAGCATTTCAGAAGTGGTCAATCTCGGCAAATCACCGCCGCTGACAAGAGGCCCTCCCGCCGAGCCGGCGCAATATTTTGGTCAGTGTTTTTCTATTTAAATGCAAATGAAGTTATTGGTTTCTCAAAGGTGCAGGGCATTAGTTTAATTAAACAAGTCATTTATATAGAACCATGAGGGTGGTGAAATATGACGCTGAGCTCTGGTTCAATCCTGGAATGAATGCTGCACTTTTCCACTGCAAAAAACAGCGCTGTCGATGTTGGGTTCAGATTGTGAGCTCTCTCTCTAAAGACAGAGTGTTGTGTCCGGTCTCAGCGAACCAGCACTCTGTGCTTTTGTGTTTCCGCTTTCCAACGTTGGATTCACCTTGTGTATAGTTTGACTAAATAACCAAAGGCCTCCATGTTTCTGGCAATGTCAAACCGCAGGCACAATACGTTTGTGGCCGAGGCCTTCAGAATAAAAGCTGCAGTGTCATGGCTCCGCTTCCAGGCTCCGAGTCCTGGTTTTGCTTTTTTTCCCTCTGTTCCTTTGGCACACGGCTGAAGCCGTTTAACCCCTAATTAACTAAGTACTTAAGCACCTGGACTCCAGCAACATGTGCCAGATCGTCACCTTCTCTCTGTTCCCCATGATCGTCACTTCCAGTTCCATGGACTCACCCGTTGTTTCCCTTTCCTGGGATTTTGGACTCCTTGTTTTCCCTGTGGTAAGTCCCGATTCTCGTGGATCTTCTCTGTTCGGCTTCTTGTGTTTTGTGCCAGCTAGCTCATTTAACTCCCGGTTCCCATTGTTTCGGTCTCTCATGCTAGCTAGCTGGTTCTCGTGTCTCTCCCTCTCTGTTCGGCTTGTTGTATTGTGTGCTAGCTAGCTCATTTAACTTCTGGTTCTCATTGTTTCGGTCTCTCATGCTAGCTAGCTGGTTCTCGTGTCTCTCCCTCTCTGTTCGGCTTGTTGTATTGTGTGCTAGCTAGCTCATTTAACTCCCGGTTCCCATTGTTTCGGTCTCTCATGCTAGCTAGCTGGTTCTCGTGTCTCTCCCTCTCTGTTCGGCTTCTTTTCTCATGCTAGCTAGCTCATTTAACTCCCGGTTCTCATTGTTTCAGTCTCTCATGCTAGCTAGCTCATTTAACTCCCGGTTCCCATTGTTTCGGTCTCTCATGCTAGCTAGCTGGTTCTCGTGTCTCTCCCTCTCTGTTCGGCTTGTTGTATTGTGTGCTAGCTAGCTCATTTAACTCCCGGTTCCCATTGTTTCGGTCTCTCATGCTAGCTAGCTGGTTCTCGTGTCTCTCCCTCTCTGTTCAGCTTGTTGTATTGTGTGCTAGCTAGCTCATTTAACTCCCGCTTGGTGACACTTTTGGTTTGGACTTTGTTAGTTTGGTTACTCTTTTTTTTCATTCTGTGTTTGCTCTGTTTCTCCCGGTTCGGTGACGCTTTCCGTTGTGTGTTTTCTTGTTTGTTTAATTATTCAATATTATAACTCGGTTCTGCCTCAGTGTGACTTTCACCACTCGCGTTTGGGTCCAGTCTCCACGTCCTCTATACGTGGCTCTAGCTCCCTCATCTCTTGACTCGTTACATGCAGCAGCTGACATTCGTCCTGAAGGTAGCATAACAAATCAGTCCAAGAATTTTTACGCCGAAGAGAGGAAGCGGCATCATCAACAAAACATTTAATTTCACGGACTGAAAGCAACATGCGGCAGCTGATGGAAATGAAGCAGAGCAACGTGTCTGCTCTTGTGCAACACTCGCACTCATGCATTGAATCTAGTGGTGAAGGAATGTGGAGGAATATAGGCGCTTTATGTTGCTGTTTCTCCAACGTCTTCTTTCCCGGCGGATCCTCCGGAGATGCAATTACAGTGCAGTCAACGCAGGAATCCATTTTCCCCTCCTTGAGTAGCCATAGTCCCTTTAACAACAAACTGGTTTTATGTCAATATTTCTAATAGTTGCCGTTCTTTCCTCTTTTTTTCTCCATCTTTGGGGTAAAAAATTAAATTTTTAACTTATTCCTCATTTCCATCATACAGTGGTGTTGCTTGTTTTGGATCTACAGGAGGATGAAATGTATTGATCTGGTGAACCACATGCACAACATGCTCCCGACAGCGAGCAGAGTTGACTCTTTAATGAAGCCCTTAGCATCAATTCCGTGAGCAATGGATGTGAAGTCCAACTGTTCCACCAGCAGGAATTTGAGTCACTATAACATGACACAAAATCTTTTCATGAATGTCCTTTTGTTTTGTTGGAGAGATGTGTACCGTCTTCTACGGTGATTGAAGAGTCTCCGCGGACAATATTGGGATTTGTTTAGAGATGAGGTGGAGGTGCACGCTGAAAGTCTGTGGAAGCAATACGGAATACATATTGTTGTGGTCAGTAGAGTAGAAATCAAAGGAGGCGATGAAGGGAGTGCAGACAGGGTGGAGCTGATCGACTTTCAAGGGTGGACAGAGTACAGTAGTATTCAAAGGATGTCTTCATCCGACAGTCGTGAGACCCATCATGATGTATGGTCTAGAGTGGAGGTGGGCTCTTAAAGATGTTTAGGGGCCACATTCCTGGACATACCATGACTGATTTGGGGGCCAGCAAGGCAAGAGGACTAAAGAAAAAGGCTTAAAGGAAACTTTTGGTGTTATTATAACTGTTGTAAACCATGATATTATATTCTTTAAGTATGTTGTTTGATAATATATGGTTTCTTATTATATAAGCATTCTGCTTAATTCATAAACATACTTTTTAAAACTTAATTTTGATTATTTTTAATGGACTAGGAAAGTTAAAATTACATTACATACTTTTTAGGCCTAATATTTATTGTTTCAAAAAGCAGTAGGATAAGTCACTTTTACTATTATTGTCACCATTAGTAGCAATGGGGAAGGATAATATTGAAACCTAAAAAATATTTCCCTTACCTTCTTCTGCCACTTATCCGGGGTCGGGTCGCGGAGGCAGCATTCGGAGCGAGGAAGCCCAAACTTCCCGATCCGCACAAACCTCCTCCAGCTCTTCCCGGGGGATCCCGAGGCGTTCCCAGGCCAGACCGGAGACATCATCTCTCCAGCGAGTCCTGGGTCTTCCCTGGGGTCTCCTCCTGGTAGGACATGCCCAGAACACCTCCCCAGGGAGGCGTCCAGGGGGCATCCGGATCAGATGCCCGAGCCACCTCAGCTGGTTCCTCTGGATGTGGAGGAGCAGCGGCTCCACCCCGAGCTCTTCCCGGATGACCAAACTCCTCACCCTATCTCTAAGGGTGCGCCCAGCCACCCTGCGGAGGAAACTCATCTCAGCCGCTTGTATCCGTGATCTCATCCTTTTGGTCATGACCCAAAGCTCGTGACCATAGGTGAGGGTGAGAACGTAGATCGATCGGTAAATCGAGAGCTTGTGACTCAGCTCCCTCTTCACCACGACGGTCCGATACAGCGACCGCATCGCTGCTGATGCACCAACCCGTCTATCAATCTCACGCCCCCCTTTTCCCTCACTCGAGAACAAGACCCCCGAGATACTGGAACAATAAAAATATTTTTGATACTCAAATGGAAATGAATGATAAAGGTTGTGATCAATCTTCATGAGGGACCACAGCAGCACCCCTTTGGGGAATACAAATGTCACCTTGGAAAGCCTATAGTCAATAAGCCAAATGCAAACGTATTGTCTTAAAATAACGCCTCCATCATGAGAGATGAATTATTGTCAGGCAGCATTAGGCTTATTGCGAGATGCCTCTGTGTTCAGATGCAGCAGAATCAAGCTAAACGCGTCGGGGCCTCCATGGAGGCTCAACATTCGGAAAGTGAATGGTGTGCTGGATAATGCGAGAGTGGCTTGTTTCAAACAGTGAGTATGATACTTCTCTCCCTCTTCAAACCTTTCCTCTCTGAGAAAGCTGAAAAATGGCTTCGTTACACATGATCTTGTTTCCCTGGCAACTCGGCATTCGCATGGCCGTCTGTGAAACTGCAGAGAAGTCCCAGATACACCATCCTTCCCAGGGAAGTCAAACGCCATTTGAAGTCAAACGCTTGGACTGTGGCACCACTGGAACTAAAGCCAGCAAATAAAGCATAAAAAAAAAAAGAGCACCATCGGTCGCGGATCGAAGCGCCGTTCCGAGGAAAAGCAATGGTAGATGAAGCAAAACACAACTGTGCAAGTCAAACTCTTGAGTGTTGATTTTAAAAAGGCTGATGTTTTATTCATGTGTAATCACCTCTGGCAGTGATGGAAGCTACACAAATTGCCAGCGCTGAAAGTCTCGCATAAACAAGCGGGAATTTATCGGAATGGCTTTATCATTCTTCCAGCCGGCGTGGAGGTGAAGTTAAAATAATCACCGTGCCACTTACAGGAACTCAATAGGAGACGGCTCTTCTTATCTTGGAGAACTTGGAGGAGTTGCTTCTGCATTCACATTTCTGATCCAGTGATCGGAGGTTTTCGCAGCTGATAATTGTGTTCATGGCTGAAGGATATGTTTTTTTAATGACTGCGATATGAATTTATAGCCGTTGTCTTGCCTTCAAAGCTGCTTCCTCCGACTTCGCGCCACCCGGCGGGAGGAAGAAGCAGCAACTTTTCCTTTTTCTGAGCTGCACCTTGCTCCATCCAGCAGCCAAACCTTTGAGGATGTTGTCACAGCTGTACCTTCTAAGGGTCTGCAAGCTTGAACATGTTATGGAGAGTTTCCTGTCTTATAGGTGGTGCTGCAATTGCGGTTCACTTTCAAAAATTTGAAATATTGCATATAGTGTTCATCTTTACATGTCATGTGAATATATTGTTTGGATTTGTCACGGAGCCAATAAGCCTTTATTGGGAACCGGCAGGAAAAGGACAACTGGCAATTGTGTTTTTGATAAATCTGGTGTTTTATGTCTACAGTTTTAATCTGTCTTGAGACGGCTTTTCTGTGGGCGCATGCATGCGAGCGTGCGGAGAGGATGGATATTTACATAAGCACATGGAATAGCATTCATCCCTCAGGTAGCGTGAACGCTCGCTCTGATTTATAGTCCGCCGCTTTTCAGTTAGATTGTAGGAAGTGTTTCTTCGCCCATTCAATCACTCAGGATTTTCCGGCAGACTGGGGTGACAGGCGGGTGGGGGTGGGGGTGGGGGGATGAGGGGGGTCGACGGTGGAGCGCTGTGTAATTAACAAGTCCTCTGGGGAGGGTTTTGCATACTCGACATCAGTGTGGTGCTGGGCCGCTCTGAGGAACGACCAACTCATTCCTCATTCATGGAAATGGCCTTCTTCCTCCCTAGTCATGTGACTCCCAGCTAAAAATACTCCAAAGGTCATTTGCCAGGCTTATTACGATCAATATTTCCTCCCTTGCTCCTCCGCCACGAGCCAGCTGCTCCCAGGTGGAGCGTCCACCGCTCAGAATGCTCTGTCCCTCGTGAGCCGCAAAAGCAGATTGGCGAGGCGGTTACTAATGTCAGATTATGACCGGAGACACACGGGTGATGTGACAGCGAAGGGTCAAAGACCGGGCCTCCTTGTGGCCCGGCACGAGCTCTGTTACCAAAAGATGAAATGGCTATCCAGCGTCGGACCGTCGGCTCAGATAGGCGTTTCAAACGCGAGTGTTCTGTGTCGGGCTGAACTCTGTGTCCCAACATGAAGCAGCATGTTGTGCATCATCTGCTTGTCGCCACCCTAAACTGACTCTGAGATTCGCGGGGGACTAGTTGTTGTTGTTGTTGGGGGCCACTCAGGACTCAGCGGGAAGGTCGCTGCCGGAGTACGTCGACGTATCCAGCATATGGCTCCGACGGGCTGTCAGAGCTGACTAACGTCTTCCCTGGGCAAATGTGAAAGTCACTGATGTTGTTTTTGGTTATTAATCTTGCGATATTATTCTGCAGTCTTGAATGAATTTAATAGCCCAAGCTTGGTTCAATAAGATACCTGCAAGTAAGTTTGCAGCTACACACATCGAGGAATGCTCGCTTACCTCTCAAAATATTTATCCCTTCTTATAAATCCCTCTTTTTTGTCCACTCCTGGCCACCGTAGAACAGGCTGCCAGTGAGCTGAAATGAACTAAGAATATTAGTCGTCATAGTTTCTTTTACGTGACAGTCCACAGGAGTCATAGCACCGTTTTGCTTTCGCTGCTTTTCTTCATTCCTTACTCTCTCACTCTGGGGTTGTGCTGATGTATGTATCGCTGATGCGTTCAGATGATGCGTTCAGGTGTATCGGAATTTTCTATGCCGATGAAAATGACATTAGTAACAGTAGTTTAGTTGATTTATGTGTGTGGTGGGGACAAAAGAAGCCTCGGCAAAAAGTAGAAGCTGTGAAAATCTTCATCGGGACCATGAATATATCTTCAGAATCTAAGTCAGTCAAATTCCCTCTCAATTTACTCCAAAACTTTATGGAACCACACCCACAAATGTCGCTCAGATTGACCTTACATGCGCCCACCATCTGTTTATGTAAAATAGTTATTGCATCACATTTTTTCAAATCAAAAGTAAAAAAAAAAAAAACTGAAAAACTACTTTTAACATTTAGAATGCAAGGGAATTTGAATAAAAAGTTCTCTGTAAAAGTTATGTAACACACTATATTAACAGTCTCTCTGGTGCAATAACGTATTTCAATCTAGTTTAATTTTTTATTTTTATGTTATTAGTATTTTTTTTTATTCTCTTTGTGATGCTCTTCCTGACTACATAGGGCATGCAGTCAGGAAGAGCATCTTCTTGCCTCTATTGCTGCTGGAAATGTAAATTTCCTGGAGGGAGTCATCCCAAAAGGATCAATAAAGTCTGGTCTAAGTCTCTCTTCCAAGTCTATGGCCCACTGGTGAGGGCATCATAACCAAAGTTCCTCAGAATATTCTCAAGAGTCAGTCCAAATTCTTCCTGCACATTGCTGTGACACCACAGAGCTGCTCTCTTTCTTACTTTCTCTCCGTCCTCTAAGAATTATGAATTTCAATGAGAGCATCTGAGAGGAAAATGGACACATAAATAAACTATAGATCATGAATAGTTTAGCTTCTTCATTGATCATAAAATGTCATTTTTTTCAATTACATTTTGTTCAATCGATGTCTTCCAAGTTGCTTCCAAGTCGTCAGAGAAATATTTTTTGATTTCTTTTCATTGTTTGTGTTCAATATCAGACTGAAGTGTGAAGTGTGAGCGTCACTCTCCGACTGTGGCCATGGTGAAAGTATAAAGGTGGCGGGAGGGCACGTCCTGAGGTATAGATATTTCATGGATATTTTAATAAAAGGCCTGAAAAGTGAATTATTTATAAAACAAGTCTTGAATGAACGGCCTGGTTAATTATTTATTCTTCTCATTCCACTGCAAGAGAGTGAGCATGTTGGGGCTTCTTTAGTACGCCGCACACTGCAGATGTTTTTTGTGTACACTATAATAGACGCTTAAAAAAAAAAAAAAAAATTCGGGCAAGATCCAAGATGGCGGCGCGGACACACACGGCGGCTTCTCTCAGTCCCAGTAGACCTTTATGTCATGCCCTCCAGGTCTGAGAGAACAGATATTTCATCCATGCTATATGTCTTGTACTGTAAAGTTACCTAACCTTAAATGTATGAGGGGAGCTACAGGTCCACACTAGGTGAACAACAAGTCATTGAAAGAATGAGTCGAGTTCAGTTTAGAAAGCAACAAGCAACGAAACTTCCTGACATTCTCGCTTCAAGACAAGCCATTAGATGCATTTCCCACTCACGCCGACCTCCAGCGCTAACCGCGGGAAAGGTCAGAGCGAGGTCAGCACTCACTAATGCGGAGCAAAGAATAAGACTGAATGCACTTGACCTACAAGCAACACGAGGCTCCGGGTCAGTTCACTGGAAGCACCGAGGGGCACAAGTTGGGGTCAAATGCAACGCCTGACAGATATCGATTTTCTGTTGCGTTCAGCGGTGCTTGCATGCAGGTGTCATCTCGGGATGGTGTATTACACCGTAATTAACCTGGTGGAACTGACCGCTGACGCCTGGGATGTTTGTGACAAACGCGATTTTTAGCTCATAATTCCTCAGCAACAAATTCGTCTGGGCGGATTTATGGAGCAGGCTGGCTATAATGTTCAAGAGTAATTTCCGTCTGGCACTTGTGGGGCGCCCTGCCACTAAATACTCACACGCTTGTTTTTTTAGGAGCAGGGAACATATTGCTGCTGGTATCTAAAAGCCGCTCTGTTTTTAGTGGTTAAGGTGAAAGGGTGTCTGACAGCAGTTGGTAAATAGTTTTTGTTTCACAGAGAAGACTTGGGGCCGGGAAGTGCGAAAACACGTTTTTATAAATGAGCTAACAACACAGCCAGCAGGCTCGCCGGCTTCCAGAGCACCGACACAACACTGATATTTATCACCCCCTCCCCATAATCCCTCTGCAGATAGACTGTATATCAGGGCTGTGGCTCCAGATTCGACAAGAGTTTGGGGTTTGGTGTTAATACTTTTAATAGGCTTACTTGTCATCGCTTTGGTAAGTTGGGGATTGAAGGGCTTCAAGTTTCTGCTTGGCGCAACTACTGAGGAAACTCTATATTTTCCCTTTACGATCACAGGCAAAGGACTTTGACAGTGCCAGTATTGGTCTGAATTTTTTTTTTTTCCCCGGCCAGACTTCTGCTTGCATCAGCGGCTTCAAAGAAATAAAAGGTTCCTTGAGTGTATTGGATGTGGTCACGCTGTGGTTGGGGGAATACGGACTCTTGGCTGGGAATATAGTGGACGTTGTTTGATCGCGATTTATGGAGTTGTGAAATAGAAAATGGTTATAATCTGTAATTATAATCGTCTTTGAAAAGTGACTTGCAGCAATTAAAAGGGAGACCTGTCGGCTGCTGCAGGTCACCCTCAGGAGACGGGCCTCACTGCACAACACAATACTATTCATAGATGTACTGGCATTAAACACGGCGCGAGCAAATGCATAATTCAAGATATCTTCCATAGCATACTCCCGCTGCATCAGGGCGGGCCACGCCGCTGCACGGGTTGAACCTCTGGTCACGCTGTGCTGCTGCAGGGATCATTCTAGCGTGACTTGATGCTGAGGTCAGGACTGCAGACCTCTTGAGGTTGGCTTCTTTACAGCTACCCCAAGGGCATGAGTCAGGACCAGGCATCAGTGAACAGGCTGTAGCTTCAGAGGTTGCTCCTCAACTACTTTCTGCTACGAACTGAATGAGGGTGCATTTCAGTAGTCTGCCAAAAGCAAATGTTGGCGAAGAGCAGGCAGCATTTATAAGCTCAGTCCTGCTGGACTGCTTCGAAGGCATGGTGCTGTTGGTTTTTAATATTTCCCTGCCTAGTTTCTGCTCCCAGGAAATGTTCAACAGTTGCATCAAGGTGGTGTTTATGTTAGGCTTATCTCATGTTACTGTGTTACAAGTGGCCCAACAAATAGCTGCTGTTCAGGACTCTTCGGAGCAAACGTAGTTGTCAGGACAGAAGATAAAGCTAAAGGAGCCACGCGTGTTTGAGACCAGTTTGCCTGGCTGACCTTAGTGGTCTGAGGCTTAAACGGTGTCTATAACTCTATTTACATTTGAAAGGCAGCGTTTTTCGGAGCCCCTTTTACGTCCCTTTCATATTCATCAATAACAAAGCCATTTCTCCCGTTTGAATGTTTCCGGTAAAAGAAAAAAAAGTGGCGCGGAATAAAAGACATTGAACCTT
Source organism: Synchiropus splendidus (assembly GCF_027744825.2). Lineage (NCBI taxonomy): Eukaryota > Metazoa > Chordata > Actinopteri > Syngnathiformes > Callionymidae > Synchiropus > Synchiropus splendidus. The sequence continues at coordinate 7,832,153 of NC_071351.1, forward strand.
CCGGCCACTTCAAACCTCCTTTGATGTCTCAACAACTTCAGCGGCGGTGACTCCCGCCGTTTCCCTCTCCTTCCCATTTTTCGCCTGCGAATCCCACGCGGCCGTCTGCTTGAAGTGATTAAAATTCCGAGGCACACATTCCATTAGAAGGTGCTCGAGATGATGTCAACACAATCAATAATGCCATTACCTTTCAATTAGCTGCAATCTTGCCCGGTTTATTAGATTAACACCGCAATAATATGCCTCAATAAAATCAAGCATCTCTTTTTGAAAGTCAAGGGACGCGCTTGCCTCGTTCAATCCACACTTCAAGCGTCTCTTTGCCTGCTTGTTCCGTCCTGCTGTACCGGGCTGGTGTTCTCCCTCTCTCCGTCTGCCACAGTGATGAATGTGTGAACTAGCGCGACCCACAAAAAGCCGAACTTTACAGCCGGAGCCAGGAGTTTGGAAATCTCCCAGGCCTTTCGTAAGAGCGCGTTTGATCGCGACATTTAAAATCCTGCTGGCAGAGGTTTTCTATCACTTTCTGGGACGCATCGCTTCATGACAAGCCGGCGCTTTTAATGCACACCTGACCCCTCGCCGCCGCCGAAACTTTTTAAGGTGGTTTGGGAGGAGTGTTCATCAAAGAGAAAACACAATCCGCTTTGATCGCAGCATCTGCGCCCGAGTGGTGGTCCCTGTTTTATTCTAAGAGCAGCCAAATACTTCTCCTAACCAGGACAGCCCTTGTTTATCGACCACGGCTTCCCGCTGGCGTGGAAGCCGTGTCAGTAAATTTTTAATTTAATCTTTTTGAAACCGCGAAGTGGGTTCCTCATTAGCCTAAATGTTGATTCGGGTTACCCAGCTAAACCCATGTTCTTCAGCACCTCATCTGACCTCCAGATTTTCTGGCACACCGCTAAACTGCAACTTCAACTACCGCTGTGGTCCCATCGCTATTATTTGTCCTCATTTTGGCCCTTCCTGACCAAGGATGGCAAAAGCCTGAGAGTCTTATCTCAAATGACAATGGTCTCATTGTGTGGGTTCAATATTTTGGAGGACAAATCGTGCGAGGTGCGAGCAGATCACTGCCGATCAGGCGGTGAGTCGTCTATAAAAACCATGGAGTAAATCTCAAGCCCATCTGCCACCTCCTTCACTTGGTCTGTTTCTTCATGCGTCCAATAGAACGCGTCAGACTTTTACTCTCATTCCATTTAAAATATCCAATTCCCTGTAAACAACTATCATCCTGTCCCCTTCCATGTCATGAATTCTGGTTGTTGCATTGAGTCGTGATACAGCGTTGATTTGCTTTCGATTTAGAAAATCCTTTGGTGTGTCGCGCAAGCCAAACTGCGAAACCTTTTAAAACAATGGCGATTAGTAGAGCAGAATACAAGCCTGAGGTTACACCGCAGTAAAGCTGTTATCAGCAGTTTGACTTGACAGTGTTTATTCATTCAACTTTAGTATTTGCACTGAAACTTTATGATTTCAGAAGCAAGTCATAGGGAGAGTTGGAGAGGCGACCCACTCGATGTAGAATAATGATTGTCACATACATTGTAAATAGTCAGTTCAGATTTAATAGTCCATCTTTTATCAGTTGCTAAAACGTTTTCGCTTTTCTGTGAATCATTGCTTCAGTTTCTGGCGTTGCACCAGCAAATTTACTCGAATGACTGCCTTAAGCTTCTTCAATATGTCTGTATCTGTGAGTTATATTTAAATATTCAGTCATCAATCCATGATTCCTGGAGTCAGCACGAGGAGCAACTACAAGAACCATATGAATAAAGAGATTCCATTCTGAGCAGAGCATCCAGAACTGTCTGGATGGGAGTGAACCACACAATGGTAGCTTCCATCCCATCAGCTCACTTGCTCTCAGCTGCTCCATGTATGGTCTTGCTGATATTTCACATATGTATTCATGTATATTGGCCAGATGATAGTTCAGGGAGTGAACGTGAAGCACTTAGAATTCATTTTTTTGTATTTGTCGTGAGGTTCTGAAACATTCAAAGTGACTCATTTCAGGTTCCTGGACTCCAGGCAGTTTATAAAATGGTGATCTTCCTGATGTGGCACAGTTCCTTTCTTCACACCGACCCCAACTCCTGCTGTTGCCTTTTCCGCACCACTCCCTTCATCTTCTTTCATGTCTGACAGCAAAAATCATGGGCCTGGAGACAAAATAACCGCTGTACGGTGAGAAAACCAAGCACCAGGTCCTCCTGTTGGACAGGCTCCCATCCATGATCCTGTTCGAATCGAATAGAGCGAGACAAGTTATACAGCAATCATCATAATTTTTACAGCCTATATGAAAGGCACAAAAATATTCCGACATCGGGTCAGTGTCAGAGTGTGTTGTAAGTGTCGGCCTGCAGGTGAAGGAACCGCTTCAGATATGTTTGCTCTTGTCTTCCTGAGTTTCAAAATCCTCTTTTAATAACAAGGCATCACAAGTCATGATCAAATCCCATCGATTGTTTGGTTCTCTTCGCAGCTTCCTTAATTCTTCAAAACTTTCTGTTCAGCGACCGTGACTTCATATTAAACTAGCATACTTTATAACTCTGAGTGCCGCTCCTCAAAAGGAGTTGACAGATCAATGTTTGAGAGAGTTATCGCGGCATGATACCCTTTAAAATAGAGAAGGATTTTGAGTTGAAAGTCATTCAAAAAGCATTGTTCTATCAGCAATAACAGCATTCCAAGACACTGAAATGAAGCTGCTCTAGTATCCTTCCTCTGGCATCTTTTAGCGTTCCTCGCTCATCTATTTACACTCCTGTGTGCAAACCTAACCTTTTGGTGGCATTTGACAAGTCAAGCTGAGCACACAGAAACCAAAAACCCCTGCTGCTAATTGTTTCATCGCAATAAAAGGGAAAAAAAAAGTGCCTCTTATCCTTAAATGTTCCCACTTCTGCCTCAAGTTCTTACCTTAGTTTGGTGCTTTTACAACTGAATAACTGATTCACAACAAACCCTTTATTTTCAATATGAAAGTTTATCCTTTAAAAGTTTCCTGAAATGTGAAGTGGTTTATTGTCTTGTCAGTTTTAAGACTGAGTTTAAATGGTGACCTTGGTGAGTTGGCGCACAGATGCGAGCGGAAGTGTATCGGCAAGGAATCAGTAAGCGCAGCTTTTGCGATAAAACCAATGGCTTTACATGTGGCATCAATGGATCGACACACTAGGGGCACAAGACACACAAGACCAAGGAACGTTTGTGTTACACAAAAGCCGCACATGCGAAGCCTACTGGTGTTTGACGCCCTCTTTAGTTTGTGTCAATACTTGCTAAAAAATAATATATATATTTTTAAAAAATATTCTGTTTGTAAACGAATTTTTTGTCACACATTTGTCCATTGTTCCAAAATCGCTGTGCTGTATTTATTGTCTCTCTGTCAGGCTTTACGGATCACCTTGCCACCGAGACGCAGGGGGCAGCTGCGGGGAGATGAAGTGGGATAAACCTGGAATGAGCTGCTGATGGGAAATTCAAAAGTGACACAGCAGTGCAGATCAACAAAATTAAATCTCATAAAACAAATGTATGTATAAGAGGTCACCGTTGCCCAAAAAGGGGTTCGCCACCTGAGCAGATGCCGGGAACGTCGACACATTTAGATGCAAATTGAAAAGCCCCTTCCAAAGAGAAGTTCTCAGAGATACTGCCGGGAATCTGATTTAAATGGGAATATTTCTGAAGTCATTTCTGGGCAAAATAATTTCAGAATGGTTTCGTATTTTTCCTCTAATCTCATTCACAAATGAAATGTCAGCGTGGCAGCGACACGCTGTCCGACTTGACTCCGTCGGAGGAATAAAGCTGATGAACCCCGTTTATGAACTATAAATTTTGTTTGACAAACAATCATTTTTGTCAAGCTGCTTTTCCTCCAAGGTCAGCAGTACATGCGTCGCAGTCCCCCCCACCCCCCACCCCACTGAAGGAGTGGCGGGGTCTGGCATGGCCGCTGGGTGACTCCAGACAAATGGAGCAATATTCATTATGCAGGATTATCACAGAAGCAGATGGGATGGCAAGGAGACATGGCTGGTTCTTCTGCTTTTTGCCACATAAATACAAGTGGCGCTCTGGACATCACCTTGGGGGACATCGACGCCCACTCCAGAGGATGCCATCAGTGCGCAGGCCTTTTTCCCAGAACTCAGGAGCCTTTTTCCTGAACACTTTTCTCCCTCGATAAAATTGATGTCATGAGGAAGCCGACCCCAAATCAATTTGGCAGACACTTAGTATTCATAAAAATCTTTTTGTGCCGTTACGCTGACTTTCTCCATGTGAATGCATCGCATTTATTGCGGCGAGGTTTTATATGAAGCCATAAATTGAGCTGTATAAACAGTCATCACTCCAGTGTTTCTGTTGTGTATGTGATGAGCTTCGAGATGTAATGGCGCGACATTAATCTCACCCAGCAAGTGAGGCGCGGCCCCATTTCAAGTCTCACTCCAGTGGCAGAGACTGAGCGCCTTACTCTGCCACCGAGAGATTTGCAGGAGCAAAATCATATTGGGGCCGAAACCGAACAAGGAGGTGGATAGGAGTGGGTTTTTAAGGACACAAAATGTCAGTTTAGAAGGGGACTTGACTGGCATGTACAAAAACTTTTTATCTTAAGATGGAAAAAATCTGTGATCTGCATTGAGAAGAGTGCGTCGACAGTAGGATGGATACACCTGTTCATGCCTGTCCCAGATTTTAGATCTGCCTCCCTCTGAAATCTGAAGAGATGAAGTCTGAAGTCCTGCATCTGCATGTCATTACAACACCCCCCGCCCCGAGTGTGTGACTAATTTCTGGCGGCCTCGGGAATGTCACGATGAAAGTCAAACCTCCAGTGTTGGACGATCCGCGGCGTGGTGCGGCGGCCACGGGAATCCAATCCAAATCCAATTTAGTCCGTGATTGATCACCACGCCGGCCGCTTCATGAGGTGGGCAGCGAGGCTAACAAGTGATGTAGATACATCAGAGCCATTTCCTCGACATATTGTAACCTTCCTCTTGGAAGGAGGTTCCAGATTCCATCATCAGCGTTAGCTTCGACTAACTGAATCTGAGCTCTGGAATGATATCGAGAGGTGACCCTTAAGTGAGACGCATCCCTGGCTGAAGAGACGGGGATGAAGGAGAACATTATTTGTGTCCAGAAGCTGGCCGACTCCTTCAGGAGAACAGGGTCAGCCAGATAAGTCGGCGCCGATCTTGGGAGTTCAAGAGTAGTCTGGGGTTTTTCCACCGCCGCCGCGTTGGACTGGAGCGCCTGCCTGGTATAAATGAGATCAGCATCCCCGCTAACAAGCCAATTACGCGTCAAATGATTTCCCGTTTAATCCGATCACGTGCGCTTGAGTGAGCGCGCGCGCTCGTAAACAGGTCATTAGTGGATCTGGATTCACCAGATAAAAAAACGCCGTCACCTACGCGGCAAAACGGGATATTGTTGGGTGTGTGGAGATGCTTATCAGATCATTGAGCGCTAGATAAACGCACCGGGCGTTTGCTCGCGGATCTGTTCAGTCCGTCGCCGTGTGGCGTTTTATCTAATGGGCTTAATTTTGAGAATGCTTGTGAATGTTTACCAGCGGTAATCTGGTCATTAGGAGATTTCCTGCGCGACAAAATGGGTAATCTGATAATCTGGGGGGCGGGGTTGGATTATGACTGAAAACTTGTGAAAAATTCTTCCCCGTTCTTTGGTCTCAGTTGGCTCTTGAGCTGACATGGTTTGGCATGAAATATAGATCAAACCTGCTGACCATTCTCTGCAGGTCACGCAGCCGGAATCTATTTCAAGTTGCAGAGTTTGTCTTGTCCTTTTTTTTTTTTTTTTGTGGCAGTAGCGTCGTCGCTCTTGCGTCTCTGCGATGACAGAGGTCTCTTGCGGTCCTTTAGCTCTTCACTCAGCCGGAGCTCCACAACTGAGGGCACACATGCATCACTCCCTTTCCCCGCTTGTTTACCAACTCCAAGATGAATCGCTGCAGCACCTTCGCTGGACCAACTCAGAGTTCACCCGCGTCTTCAACAGTGCTACTTCGAGCTCCCTTCCTCCAAAGAGCGACAGAGTGGTCTGTTAGTTATTATTCAGAGTGACAGGCAGTCGAAGACATTAAAACTCGGATCTCTTTATGCACATACGACAGATGCTCATTTGGTACAGTGAGTTTCAGTGAAGGGGATAACAGGTTTCGCCTCCAGCCAGGTCCCTTGTAGGTGGTTGTGTAAGCGTCTGCGACTGATGTTAATAAGATTATTCTGTGATAATTATTCCTTCCTTTATTAGCATCTCCCGTTTCTTCAGGTTCAGAGCGCCGTGATGTGTTTGCGTAGCGCGCCTACAGCATCATTCAGCTTGATGGACCTTGACAGAGTCTCGACCTGCGCTGGAGCTCTGTTTACCATCAGCTTTACTGCTTTGTCAACACGCACCACTCTCATAGCTGCGCTTCCGACTGCTGTTTTCGGAGGGGAAAGCTATTAAGTCCCAGTGTACATAACCATCACAAAAGCCAAACAAACAGCGCTTGCCGCTGAACAAAATGTTGGTGAAGTGTTTATCAGATAAGCGAGCGTTTATTCCATCCCCCGAGGACAGGAAGAGCCAAAGACAGTGGACAAATGGGCAATATTTCCCGCACCTGGTTTTTATAACAAACCCAAGACGTAGCGGGAAAAACTCCTGGCTGAGACGTTTGGGGCTCCCCGATAACTCCGCCAGTCCCGCCGTCAAATTACCCCATGGCGAGCTCAATTTTCCCTCATGAAATTCAATCAAAATATATATTTTCCGGACAATTTAAAAGCCATTAACAAAGCCCAAACGTTTCTAGGAATATAGTTCTTCTGATGTGTGAGCTGAGCTTAATTCCCCTGCCTCGTAAATGAAATCATTTATTCCAGATGGGGTGGGTATAGTTTCCAGCAAAACTCATGTCGAACTTTTATAGTGTCTCATTATCCAACTTATTTTTCATGTAGGGGGTCAAGGTAATGAAGAATAAAGGTGTTTATGGTTATCTCTCTGTGGGGGAAACAATGTTATTTGTGCAGTTATATTTTCTGCCTGGTCATAAAAGGTGCTGTATATTTGTATTTATAGGTCATGGGGTGATGCGTGAGGTAGATGGTTGATGGAATGGCAAAAGGGAATATGGAAAAGGTGGTGTCACAGGTAGGATGGTTGGTACGGAAGAGAGCTGTGGGTGGTTGGAGTCCGGAGTTGTATTCAGGATGTGTGAGGGGCTTCTTGAACTTGACACTACTTTCCTTGCTCCTAACTGGCCACGCCTCCTTGCTACCGCTCACCCCATTTCACAATAGGAAATAAATATAGCTGAGTGATGAATGAGTCATCTGAACACTCAGAAGAACATAAAATAAACATCTGCACCTTCTCTTGTCAGTCCTCGCAAACCTCTGTTTTCTCGCCTTTCCGAGCGCCGCCCGCTCTCCTTGAGTGACAAAACTATTTCATGCAGACTGGAGAGGATTCATTTATGCAGACTGGAGACTGATGTCAGCTGGACTGACGGAGGATGAATGCACAGGAAGCTGTGGGCATCATCCCGAGCAGAACCGAGGTGCTGGCACATCAAAGCGAGAGGCAAAGCTTTCAGACTGAGGAGGTAGGACAAGATTCAGCGCCGACAGCTCGCCGTGGCGTGCTTTTGTAGATTACTGCTTGGTCTGTCCTGGGTGAGCCACGCGTGGAATATCAGCAGCCGGGAGAAGAGACCTCAGGTAGACTGAAGGCCGGGAGAAGGGAAAACAAATCTAACTCGGGGTCAATCTGTCGCCCTTAGAATATTTCCTCCTTGAAATGTTTGGTTTCAAGCTCTGTAAATATTCATTTAAAGGCATCAGTGCGCACCGTTTTGGGAAAACATTTGAAGAAAACTTTGTTAAATCTCACCTTTCTCCCCCTTGTTACCTTTTCCCCACCATTAGCCTCATTCATATTTTTATAGCTAAAAGTCTAGGCCTTTTCATTGAGCGAGTTTGCGGACTTTATCAGCGAGGAATGTATTCAGCCAGACCTGAATAGCCGAGCGAGGAACACGTTCTCTCCCCCGTTTTCAAATGTCTATTTTAAGAGAGCTGGAATAATAAGCGCCGACAATGTGCCGTCTGCCCCAGCGGCACTTCTGATTCCCCGCTTTATATGTCTTTCAACATCCAGTGTTTTGTCAGATTTAATTAAAAACCTTTGGAGCTGTAGTCAAGTTCCCAACTCAGGAGTGGAGGAGCAGATGTTTTGTATCCCCCCCCAAACTGCAGGACGGAGAACGCTCAAATGTTTACCAATATTAACACATTTTCTCCATCCATCGTCGCCCGCTTATCTGTTGCCGGGTCGCGGGGGCAGCAGCTTCAGAAGGTCACTCCAAACAACCTTCTCTTGAGCGACATCCACCAGCTCCATCCATGGATCCCGAGACACTCCCAGGCCAGTGTAGAGATATAACCTCTCCACCTGGTCCTGGGTCGACCCCTCCGTCTCCTCCCAGCTGGACGTGTCTGGATTTGATGCCCGACCCACCTCAGCTGACTCCTCTCAATGTGGAGAAGCAGCGGCTCTACTCCGAGCCTCTCCCGAGTGACAGAACTTCTCACCCTATCTCTAAGGGAGATACACATTTTCTCTTTATCTATCCCTTTATCTTCTGCTTGCTTTCCTCTCTGCTTGTTGCGGGTGTGAAGTGAGCGCAGAGATTACTCAGCTCTGCTATTCAAACCAAAAGTTGCCTTCTCCTGAAGCTGCCCGTCTGCTGTGTTGGAGCGGTGTATCGAGCGGCGCCATCTGTCTCACAATTAAGGCATTTCAAAACAGATTTTAATCCTAACATTGTTCCTGATCTCCGTCTTGAGTTGAGAGTTGTCTTAACACCAACGAAAGATTTGGTCAGCTCTCAAATATGCTCCTTTAAGAACCAAACTCTTGGCTGAGTTGTTCACTTAAACCTCCAAAACAACTGATCACTGGCTTCTCAGTCGGAGAACAATTGATCCAGCCAGCAGCTGGGAGAGAATTGATCATCCAATAAACACTGTCTCAGCACCTCCTCTTACTTCAGTGGGCTCTGAACTTCACTCCTTGCGTCACACTCCGATAATCCCAGTAGAAGTTGCTTTGTCTTCAGCCGACCTCATTATTGGGGGGTTTTTTTTGTTTGTTTTTTTTTTCTGCCGACTGCTGTGGGCAAACCCTGAATGTGTGCTCACTGGAACAAGACAAAGTTGATGTCCTTAAAATCCACTTTGATAAATGGGCATGACATGGTTTCTCTTTCGCAATTCAATCCTCTTTATAGAACCTCCACTTTGAAGTTGTGCAGTTTCACTTTCTATGCTGAAGAAATGTGGATGATTCGGGGATCATATGAACGTCTCTCTTTAACACTTCAGTGCTTTGACTGCCGCCAACAACATGAGTTTACGAGTGCGTTCCATGCTGCCATGACTCCCCGAGAATTTGAGAGGAAAAAGGTTTAAGTCCGCTAAGATTTGGGGTTTTATCACATCAGGAAATGAAATGTCATTTATACATTTAGTTTGACTTTAATATGACGGCTAGCATGCGAGTGTTTTCCAACCTCTCTCAAGCCCATGCTGCGTCGCTCTCTGTGGAAAGACCACCAGGCTGCTCACCACCAACCGCACCAGCTGAAAATGCCTGGCTATTGCACTCTGCTGAAATGGAGAAGAAATTGAAGTTGCTCTGCCATGCCATGTTTGTTATATCCATTTTATGAAGTTGAAAATAGTTTTAAAAGTTTCAAATCCAGGCCTCATTTTTGTAATTAATTTCCACTGTTTTTGAGTGTTGAGTTTGCAGGCATTTTGGCATCACCAGTCATTCCACCTCTGACCACTTGGAGACATTTCACAACAGTGGGTGATAGACATAATATTAAAAAAAAAAAAAAAAAGCCAGTTTGACAGAAGGCGAACGGCAAATCTTCACCTTGTCAATGAAAAATAACGGACATGTTTTCCCACTAAGATAAATGCCTGACCTCCCCGCGCTGCAGCCAGACCCCCACCGCCCACACACATCCCGCTCCATTATCTCCGGGGGATTCCCACCAGCCTCCGGTCCACAAATAAGCCTGCTCAAGTCGAGAAGACCTCGAGCTGCACTTGGGAGTCTGGAATTATAGTTTGTGCGACTGGAGATGAGATGCTCATTTCCACTGACAGATGAGCAGGTACTGGTGCGAGGCTGATCGGTTAATTTTGGTGGTCGAACTACTACTTAAGTGTATTCGAGGAACAGCTTGTAGTCGGTCAGTTTGAGCTTCTCAAAGCACTGAAAGTTCTGCGGTTGTTATAGACATTAATGGTCAGTAGTTCACGTAACCCTCAGACCAGCCTACAGAATGGTGCTAGTACTTTCACTCCATCAAAGTGGAGAATATTTTAACAGGAAAAATGTTTATTCAGAGAGTTGAGGCAAAGTATCCTTAGTTCTAGAATAACAAAAATAAATACCCGGCAGAATAACAAGTTATATTCGACTTATGTCCACGGCCAGCAGTTGCTTTTTTTTTTTTTTTTTTTTTTTTTTTTTTTTTTTTTTTTTGCAATTCAATGTCTGGCACTGCAGCACGTAGCAGCGCAGTATCCCAGCATCTCACTCTCACACTACGATCTACCACTACAGTATTTCCTATAACCCTGGCGTTGGTTATTTTGAATGGCATTCGACTCAGGTCCAGTCTGACTTGCGACCGGTTGGTCGGAACCGATACCAGTCGTAAGTCTGATGTTACTTGTAAATACAACCAGACAAAATACATGTTTATCCTCTGCATTGCTTTTTTTTAGGGGCGTTTATTTTTTTTTTTTTTAAGAGTAAAAGGCCTGTTAACTTTTACTGCGTTGAAGGTTTACTGCTTATTGATTTAGTCATCTTGGCCGCGTCCTAAGTGAAATCTTCAAAACGCCAAAACTGCTAAATCAATGGTGATTCGTCCATGAAAGAGAAGTGCGCGCTGTGATGTCACGGACCGGGCGAGGAGTAAAGTGGAGCAGATGGACGACGACATCGGAGGCATCTTGAGGTTCTAATCAAAAATGGATTTCGAAATAAGTAAGCTGGAGTGCGAGGCGAGAGGGAGAACAGGTGCTGGGCGAGAACATCTGGCGGTGTTCTTTTATTGAAATGCTGTTCTCCGATGGAATCCATGAAACTCTCATTAAAATGTTTGTCATCAATTTGTTCGGGAAGCTTCATTAGCAATAAATGTATGACAAATTATGACTATTAGTATTCATAATTCGCATGGATACATTCCGGGATGCAATGCTGCAGTGGCCCTTGTGAGGTTGGTGTTCATGGTTTTATACTTTCATACCGTTACGATCGCATGTATTTCATCAATCTTTTGTTCCACATTTGAATATATCGCCATGTATATAAAATATAAAATATTAAATTCACTTTATATATAAAATGTTATTAAATTGGAACGTCAAAATTTCATTTGACTCAAGACTTTTTTTTTTTTTCCAGACTTGAAATTAATGAAATGAAAGATTTTTAAATCTCCATTTAAACACGTCTCCAATTCACTGTAACCCCTGAAACTCAAATGAATAAATCAAGAAACAGTGGAGAAATGTTGAATCTAGTTATCGCTCGGTTCGTTCAGCTTAATTCCAACCACACTCTGTTAGCAAACGCATTGTTTGAGGATGTAGCGGCGGATTTGCATGTTAAAAATAATAGTCATTGTGGATTAAGTGCTTACACAAGCCAAATAATGCGGCAGATTTTCCAAGAGCCCAAGGAAAGCCAATGTTGAGGTGGAGATAAGGTAAAGTGTTTGTGCCGCCGCTGTCTTCTATACTCAAAGCGCAGCTGAACAGACTTCTCACTTGAAGTGCCTGAAGTGACGACTGTGTTTTTTGGGTTGTCTTTATGTCTCCTCTATGAGACTGCAGCTGCACTTGCCTGCAGCCCTCCATTACAAGGCTCCCACAGTCGGAATAATTTAGTTTGTTGCTATTTTCCCACTCAATTCATTATCTTTGGGGAAAACAACCAGAACAATCGGAGATGTTCTGCTTCTCTGAAGAGAGATGACATCACAGCGGAGGCAGGCGGAACACGACACTCTTGAGTTTGGCGACGGTGCCTCTGGAGCAGCCTGGTTACGGTTCTGCTCGGTGGCGCTTTGATGGAGTCCACGATTCGGACAAATTCATCCACTCCCCTCAGATATTAGATCTGATTCAACACAGTGTAAGCTCAAAACCTTACGACCTGACGGTTGGACGAGTGCCCTGAATTCATTCATTCATGCTGAGCTCCGTAGGTGGGGTCAGTGGCGGTTTTCCCTGGTTTACTATTTCAAGCAGCTAGAATCGAAGTGGACCTGACCTCAGGCATCGGTAGTTCCTCCTTTCAGCTTTTTCTTTCCAAACTAACAAAGAATTTTCGGGTTGTTTTTCTGAAAAATTGTTGGACAGACGCACACATTGATGGATCCCCGTGGCACTTTCACAGAACCCCATCCTGCTCTGGTTACAGATTTGTTCAAAGTTAACTGGGCATTTGTCAAGAATCACAGGACATTTTTATGGTTTTATACACTCAAAAATATAAACACAACACTTTGGTTTTTGCTCCCAAAAAACAAGCGTTTATATTTTTGTTGAGTGTATTTAATGCAGAACATTGTTCAGTAGTTAGTCAGCATAAAGAAGTATGGTTACAATTATTTTAGCCTCTGTAGTTTCTCACAAGGGATTATTTACTTTTTCATTGGTAAATGACACATGAAATGAACGTTTTAGTGGCATTTTTTACTATAAAATACACTCTATATCCACACAGGTGTGAACAACCTTGGCAAGCAAAACATCTCCAGGCTGTCGCTTGTTGATGACATCACACTCGTCTTGGTTCATGGTTATTTAGTGGACACCTGTGCAGTGGTGCGTCGACTAGGTTCAGTTCTATAATGTGTTCATTCGACATTATGTCCGAACCATCCCAACTTATAGGTTCTACTGACCTATTGACTCAGATTGTGGTGGGTTTTGTTTCCAAACACAGAAATGAGCTCCAGAATCTTTGACCTGACTCATCGTCCTCAAGTTCATACTGGTCTTGCTGGCTCCAGTCTGGACCCTCCCCTCAGTGGCAGTCGCCGAAATGTCATGTAAAGTCTGTAAATCAGGCGCGAGTGTTTTGTTGTGACAGTGATGCTGGCAGCCGAACGATTTTCTCAGATGCACACGATCAATGCGGCGAGCGCTGACGCAGCCGCGGAGTGTGGTTAAACACTGCTATGTTCTCGGGTCTGTTGTCAGATTGCACAGCGAGCTGTTTGCTCTCCTTAAAAGAAAACGCATCACGGCTGAAGTGATTTGTTTCGACAGGACGGTCGTCGCAGAGTCGGCCGCATGACTGCAAGAAGAGTCGATTAAACTTCTGTCGCCCCCGTCTTCGTACTTTGTTTCTCCCGAGGAAGTCAAAAGCCGAGCATCTGATTTCAGCCAAGGATAAGCTAAATATCAATGACATCTTTCAGTCCGTGCCTCTGAAATGGACCTTAACCATAAGTGATACCTGACCTTTAAAGGGCATCCATTGCTGCGGACTGCGGTTCTGTTATTTACACTGCTGATTCCAAAAAATGACAGCATGTGCACGGCCTCCCCGCTCATTGCTGTGTGACCTTGTCCGTCACTCTGTTCAAGGTCAGAGATTTGGCAGGACACCGTCTCAAGAAGAAAGTTTATGAGCTGGGACTTGCATGAAATATTGGTTTGAAGAAGTCGCCGACACTGCTCTGTCTGCTGTCCTCTTTCTCCCAGACACAGAACACCGCCGCGATTCTGCACCTCCTACGTGTTTACAACACAGAAGAGGCTTTTGATGGAAGCTCTTAAAAGCCTGTGAGTCTGTGAAAAACAGGATGTTTAAGCAAAAAAAAACAATGCAGGTTGAGAGGAAATGGATACAGGAATAGAGTAAGGTGGTTAATGGGTTCACCTCATGCAACCTGGAGCGCCAGCGAACATCGGGATTTGATTCCTATTCATTTCGTGAATGAAAACGGAAGGCCTTGTCTTAGACATGGCTACTGTTATCACCATTTCTGATGAGGTCAGCAAAATGACTCCGAAAGTTCTGAATGTATTTGACTCCCTGTTGACAATGGAAAGGATGATTTCATATCGGAAGCCTTCAGAGCAGTGACATCATCCTCAGGAAGGCGCGCGGCGCGGGCTTCTATTGTTCCCCTCTCACAATGCAGAGCAGAAAACGTGCTTCGCGCCGGTCTCAGATGGAATCTTAAAACCGGATGGCACCGCTTGCGATTCCTGCGAGAGTTCCCGCCCGCTAAATTAAGCAGTGAACGGCGAAAACCACACTGAACATGACTCCCAATAAAGTGGGTCAGACAGATGGAGAACAGGCCGTGCGCCCAGGAAATATGAGTTCAAAGGTGTCGGAGAACATGTAGGAGCAAATGGGTTGAAAAGCTTCAACAAATATGTGAACCCTTCTTTGAAGGTGTTTGACTCAGAAGCTGTGTTCCTTCAGTGTCGTGTGCAGAAACACTGTGGGAGACTGAGGCTCCTGTAAATAGATTTAATACAGGATTTCTTCAGTTCAAACTTGGTGTGAGGAACACAGTGTTGACGTGAGAAGCATGTGTTGGTGAACAGAAGAGCCAGCTCTCCTGCAACACTCGCTTCATTTTCCTTCTAAAGATGAAGAATAGTGCACTTATGAAATTTCTCTTTCGGTATCCTCAACCTCACTTTTGTTTTCGACCCATGATATCTGAGATAAGAAGAACCTAAACTCAAGTTTATGAAGTGTTTGTGAAAAAAAAGGCTTTGAAATTTTTATATTATTACTGTTATTATCTTTATTACTTATAAAAATGTCTTCTTAAAGTACAGGCTTTATTCTTCATACATCGACTTGTTTCTTCCTGAAATTATTAAAAAATATTATTGAAATATTTGAAGAGCAGCTTTTTTTTTTTTTTTTTTTTATCATCGTAAAATCTGGAAATATTTTCATCGCCGAGTGTTTTATTAAAATTTTAACCAAACCTAAACTCAAGTTTATGACATTTTGCGGAAAAAAAAGGCTTTGAAATTTGGATATTATTTCTACTATTATCTTTATTACTTGTAAAATTGGTTCCAGTTTTGATGTCTTCTTAAAGTACAGGCTTTATTGTTCATACATAGACTTGTTTCTTCCTGAAATTATTAAAAAAAAAGATAAAAATATTTGTAAAGAGCAGCTTTTATTTATTTTTTTATCATCGTAAAATCTGGAAATATTTTCATTGCCGAGTGTTTTATTAAAATTTCAACCTAATCTAAACTCAAGTTTATGAAGTTTTGCGAAAAAAAAAAAAAAAAAAAAGGTTTTGAAATTTGGATATTATTTCTACTATTATCTTTATTGTAAAATTGGTTCCAGTTTTGATGTCTTTTTAAAGTACAGGATTTATTCTTCATACATAGACTTGTTTCTTCCTGAAATTATTAAAAAATATTATTGAAATATTTGTGAAGAGCAGCTTTTTTTTTTTTTTTTATCGTAAAATCTGGAAATATTTTCATTGCCGAGTGTTTTATTAAAATTTTTACCTAACCTAAACTCAAGTTCATGACGTTTTGCGGAAAAAAAAGGCTTTGAAATTTGGATATTATTTCTACTATTATCTTTATTACTTGTAAAATTGGTTCCAGTTTTGATGTCTTCTTAAAGTACAGGATTTATTCTTCATACATAGACTTGTTTCTTCCTGAAATTATTTTAAAAAATTATTAAAATATTTGTAAAGAGCAGCTTTTATTTATTTATTTTTTTATCATCGTAAAATCTGGAAATATTTTCATTGCCGAGTGTTTTATTAAAATTTCAACCTAACCTAAACTCAAGTTTATGAAGTGTTTGCCAAAAAAAAAAAAGGCTTTGAAATTTGGATGTTATTTCTACTATTATCTTTATTACTTGTAAAATTGGTTCCAGTTTTGATGTCTTCTTAAAGTACAAGCTTTATTGTTCATATATAGACTTGTTTCTTCCTGAAATTCTTTCTAAAATATTATTAAAATATTTTTAAAGTCCAGCTTTTATTTTTTTAAATCATAAAATCTGGAAATATTTTTGTCGTCGAGTATTTTAGTAGAATTTTCCCCCATAGTTCCGTTGTGTTTAGTTTAAATGGTTCAATGAAAATCAGGCACAACTTTATCCCGGAAGTTTGGACACCTGCTGGCTGCTATGCGAGATGCAGTCGGTGTTTTGTTGACTCAGCTGCTAACCGCTGATCCAGCTCTCCTCAGTTTGAGTTCGAAGATGGTCCGAAATCCAACATCGGGTGATGTGGTGCTGTCATAGCTGCAGCTAAACATCAGTTTAAAATGCGTCAATATGGGCGATGCTTTATCGAAAGTTTACTTCACGAATCAGGTGGTATCCAAACTCCCAATGCTGTTTGAAAGGGGAGTATTTTTTAGGCGATGATTCTTCAGGAAAGTTGGCGTGACGTGACAGACGTCGCGTCCCAAAACCCATCCTCCAACTTTGAATTGCGGGAGTTTAGAAACAGCGCGGCTCAAAGTCAGTGTGTACTCCGTCCCGATTCGGAAGCTGATCCTCCAAACCCGCCAGGATCAAGCTCCTCATGCGAAGATGTGCATCCTCAATAATTCAGCGTGTTCCACCGAGATGTTGGCAGCGGAATGATCTACAACGTGGCCCGTACTGGGAATAGCACTTAAACCTCATCCGAGATATTGTTTGTTTGGTGCATAGTCAATGTGGTGGCAGCTCTATCTCCCTGATTGATAAGGTGTTCGCTGTGTCCCCGGCTTTCCATTAGAGGAGAAAGCCTCCCTCTGATTTATGCTGTCAAGTGACCTGCTCATTTCCTCATAATCCTTTGTTTTCCCGCCATGTTTATGGAGCGGCTTTATTCTCTCCGCTGCTCTTTCCCTCAATTCGTATTTCTCCATTCATTGTTTGGGATGATTTCCCCCTTGAGGACGTGTCGAATAGTTCAGCTTTACAAAGCTCCGCAGCTTTGTGGGGGTCTGCGGTGAAGCGCGTTTTGCTTGGCAAAGGGCCACGAGAAACGCCAGGGAGCAGCTGCTCCTGAAGTGGTGGGTGCAGGCGGAGCCACCGGTGCGACGCTCAAGTGTCTCTGTTTGGGAACGTAGCTGCCAAGAGGCCATATGGACACTCGTATTTTAAATTATTTTACTGTGGCATGAATGAGATGGGAGCTATCATGAGCACGCTTTCCACCGACTTTTCTCCATCTGGCCTCGTGAACCAGCGGAGAAGGGAACAGTCGTGGCTTTCATGGAGTGCGGCTGTGAAAGACGTAACGCTTTCACTAGCTAGTCGACAAAAATGGCTTTGTTTCTTGTGTTTGAACTAGAGACAAGGTCAGTTACAGATCGCCCTCGGGCCAAACACTGCAGTCGAACAGAACAAGCCTGGGACGAAGGCTTTGGCTTTGGAGCAGCGATACACCTCTAGGCACTGTGGTGGAAGGAAGAGGCGTGCGTGAACATCAGCTCACCAGTGGCAGGGTTCCAGCGAAATTACTTTATTTTTGAAGTTCATTCCCTCCAAAAGCAGTGAACCAAAAGTCCCCATCGCTTCTCGAGAGTTCTGTTGTCAGTGTGGATGCACTGTTGGTTCAGCCGTGTTCACGGGTCTTGGATTTTTATTACCGTGTTGCACTGCATTGTGGGACATTTTTTTCCACTTCCTACCTGTGAGTTTCTGACATCAAGGTCCAAGGTCCTGACTCAGTGGGCTTGTGTGGGTGTCCTCCTACAGTCGGTCATGAAGTGGTGACTGAAGAAGTGAGTGTGGCTGGTGACCTCTCCAGAGCTCCAGAGGATTGTTTTTGTGATGTGGCAACCAAAATACTTTAACATAAGGCGAAAAGCATGTCTTTTGAGTTTGAGAGTTTTACAGTAATCTCAAAAGAGCATTCAGCTGTTGACTTATATTGAAAATTCTGAAACATATGCACTTTTATTTGGTTTATTTTGGCTTATGTAACATCTAAATTGCGGTATTTATTCTTGTACATTTTCCATTTGATATAAATCCTTCATCCTTCTTTTGTCTTTTTACAATTTCTGGTATTCAAAAATCCTCTTTTGACCAAAATATTTCTTTGGAGAAGAGACTGTAGATGCTCTATAATGCAATTTTCCGCTGCAGTTGTGCGCACAGTTGAACTGTGTATGTTTATGAAAACATACTGTCGTATCACCGCCTGCCTTCATCAGAAGCTTCTTTGTTTCCTTTGCTTTGCTCAGAGATGACAAACAAATTCACATTTTAAATGTTCCAACAGTTGATGTGAGCCACGTTGTCGCGTGAATTCAGACTGAACTATGATTCGCTTTTGTCTGAGACCCGCTAGTAACTCGAATCTTCACAGTCACAAACCCACTCTAACTTCATCTGAACAAAAGTGGGAGCCTCAGAAGTTTCCGCGCTTGTTTCCCAAACCATTGTCTCTCCGTCCTGTTTATTGAAATGTACTTCATGTAAATTCAACAAGGCCAGTCAGATCCCGTGTCAGGCTGGGTTTGTTTGTCATACCTCCCAATAACAGGCGGCGCCATATGGGCTCATTAAAAGCACTTGCTGCAGGTGCTCCCTCGTGGCGGCGCTGTTTATGGCGCTTGTAAATATTGACGACAGGGAGGAAGAAAAGCCACATTAGGAGAGCGCCGGTCAGGATGACACAACACCAGACTTCGCCGAAGCAGATGTTACTTGAAAGCTTTCGGCGGCTGGAGCGGAGCTATTCCCTTCACACGCCGAATCTTTGAATTGAACCAAGCGGCGACGGAGCCGTGACACGCGCCTGCTCCTGGCCACTGCTTCAGTTTGAGCTGCGATTTTCATGGAGGTCTAGCAACAGTTGGGTGGATGTGTTATGCAAAACAAATGCTGTCGCCTGGAGAACAGCAGCCTCAGGTGGGGCTTCAGGATGGTGCAATGCACAATAGAGGCCATTGTGGGATGAAGCTGGAAGTGACCTCAGACAAGCATGTAAGCAGCAGCAGCTTTCTCCGGGGGAAACAGAGAAAAGCTCTTCCCCATACAGGCCATTTTGAATAACATAATTGATGCAGAGAGACGGTACATTTCCCTGCACATGAGGTGAGCATTTCCACATCCAAGCCGCAGTCAGCGATGTCGGTTGATGTTAAATGCTGCCGACTGCTGCCATTGTTTTACACGCTTTGATCAGCCTGAAGCCACCGGCCGGTTGGAGGTAGCACGCCGTCTGGTGCATGGTCCTCCTCTCGGCCTGGGTGGGTGTTGTGCTGAGCTCATGGATTCTGCGAGGAGCGCAAGCCTCTCGGCGATCTGAGGATGCAGTCGTGGCGCTAATGGCGGCAGAAATGATCACTTACAGTTATGAGAACTTTAATGGCATGCTTCAAATTTGCTCCGATGGGCTTTAATTTTCAGATAAAATCTTCATGTGCCGCTTATTCGATCGTCACGTTGATAGCTGGATTATTTCTCTCTTGGCCTCCAAACGGTGGCTGGTGAACGGGGGGTGCTTGACATGACGTGACGTGATCGTGTCGTACCCGGCTTTGATGTGGAGGTGCAGGTTTCCTGTCCCAACACGTGTTGACTCTAGTGGAGGAGGAATCTGCCTCTGATCTGATGTTGACGTGAGGCAAAATACAGAAGTTAAACACGGAGTGAGTTGGAGACACGTCTACAGTTTCCTGTCACAACAAGTCAGACCCTCCACCTTGACCTGTCGGGTGCATCCTCCCCTTCATCCCCTCCTTTCACCCATCTATGAACCTCAATTGTGACACCCAGTAATGCCAGAACGAAGCGTGGCCCTTACATATATAAAATCCATGTTATACAAGTTATACATTGTTGTTTTTACCCTTTTTTTTTGTTTAAAATATTACCATTAAATTACGTGCATATTTCATAGTTTTGAATTCTTTTTTTGCCTCAGTTGTGTGGATTTTCCTTTTTAATGCAACCTCTTCATAATATTATAATATAATATAAACTCCTCGCATTGAAATCTTTTTTTTTTTTTTAGAAATGTATTTTCGTCATGCTGATCTTTTTGTTATATTACCTTGTATCTTTGTTCTCTTAAGAGTTCCCCAGCGTTCTTTTACCTCTGCATTTATATTAAAGGGCTTATAATGTAACTGCATAAATTCCGCTTATGTTGGGAAAATAACTGTATAGTATGTCACTTCTTTTGTCTTTTTGCTATTTATATAAGAGAAAACTACACTTCCAGACCAGGTGTGATCGGCCTCCGCAGTCAGTTTGAGAGGTAGTGTTTCGGGGTCTGTCTGATCTTCAAACCCCCAAACTGTTTCCCCACAAACCTTCTGTTTCTGCTCAGCTTTAATTAAAAAAAAGTTTAAAAAAAAGCTATTGATGCTCTCCGGTCCATGCGCCGTGATGAATTCCACCTGCCGGCAGGGAAAGTGCTTGTCATTGGGGTGAGACAGCAGGAGTACCTGCGGCGTCCTGCGGGCCAGGTCGGCCGCTCTGGAGCTTCCCCTGGGCTTCTTCTCAACACCTGCTCTCCCAGCTGTGATGGAGCGGCTCCAGAATCCCTCTTTAGCATCCCACCATTCACAAGGAGGGAGAGGACTTTTTGTCTACCTGCATTTGTTTCTGTAAAGGTGACACGACTGAAGGCTGCAGAGAGCCTTAAAGCGATCATGCAGCTTATCTGGAGGATTATCAGATCATGTTTTTGACAGACAGTGGGAGCCGGGTACATTCTTTATTTCCATGACATGGTGAGTACGTGTTTCTTCTGCCTCCTCTAAAGGTCTCAGCAGATTCCCACCTGCCTCTGGTTATAGCGCCTTCGCTTTCGCAGGCAGCTCTCCCAAGGGTGCCAATAAGATATCCACCAAACTCATACATAACAAGCGCGGCGTTTCATGTTTGTTTGTGTTCCCCCATTTGGATGCCTATCACAGGTGGGATTTCACCTTCACTGTGAAACACTGACATTTGATTCAGATGAATATTAACCATGTCACATCTGAGGGCCTCTGTTCGGCACTTCTGCTTGGAAATATCTCTTGCTTCCTCATGAATCGGATTCACATAAAAGTAGAGCGGAAAAAAGATCAATAATTTCTCTCTTTGCTTGTTGATTCCCAAAAAGAGGTTCAAGAAAGTGGAACCCCTGTAAAATATGGATCACAACTCGGCAGCAAATGTGCCATTCAAGCCTTCTCCCAGATGAGTCTGGAGGCTGAGGTGATCCTAGATGTTCAACCAACCTGCTTTCAGCTGGAGGAGCTGCACAGCTGGGTGTCCTAGTTCACATTTAGGGGTGCACCTTTATAGGATGAGGCAGTGTTTTTCAACCTTTTTCTACCCATTGCACCCCTGGTTCAGTGAAAAAAATCCCGGGGAAAGGAGCCTCGGCCAAAGTGTGCTTAAAGTCCAATGGAAAATCCCTATTCATTTGTGAAAAACTGTAGCTACTGACACCCCAGAAAGTCCAGAAAGCAGTGGGCAATATGGCAAAATATATACCATGATTTATTTCTTTGCTTACTTTAAATAACTGTTTGGATTTTATCACTTCTCTTTTGCATGATTTTATTGTAGCTTTGAGTTTCCAGACAAATCCTTACCATTCTTTGCCTGAACTTGCTTCATGAAAACAATGATTCTTTCTCTCTTCACAATTTGGAGCACATTTATTTTGTTGCGCATTTAGTTTTTCGCCAACTTTTAAACCACACAGCAAACTTTGACAGTCCACGCTAGCTCTGTTAGCTCTGCGGTGCAGACAGTCTTTGGCGTTGCGGGTCCGACATAGTTCTGTGGTGAAAGTGTGTGGTCAAGTAAGAGGTGCATCAGCTTTAAAAGCAGCTGGAAGTTGCGCATGTGAGCAGCTTCTTGGCTGTGAGTGTGTGGGAAGAGGAGCGCCGCGCACCACAGCAGCGCTGCTTTGACTGACAGACAGATCAGCGCATCAACACACTGGATCTCTACAGTAGAGTGGAGAGAAAGAATGTCAGTGAATCCATGTGATCTCCTCACCTTGGTTGCTCCTCAACACCTTCTAACTGTCACCACTTCATGTCATCATATCACCCGCCTCTATCTCCGAACACATGAGGTGAAACCCTGGTTGAAAAACGCTGGGTTAAGGAAGGAAGACAACTGCAACTGTTTAGTTTGCCTTTTTCTTTTTTTATTTAAAACTTGTTTGCAGCTGTAGAACCTTTTTTCCATCTCAAATTTATGTGGGGAAGAAGTGATGTTTCCACATCGGTGATGATGTCGGCACACCAGTTCCGCCTCAGCTTCTCTCCTGCGCCCTGGTAGGGGGTTGGATCTGGCCCTAATGGCCACCGTGGGACCATAAAGCTCTAACCATCAGGGGTGCCAACCTCGCTCTGGCGCCGGCTGGAGAGGAGACTTTTTATCGAGAGGATTCCGGCTCTTCAGCATGAAATCGGTTTTGAACGGGAAGCAGGCCGATGCGTGGGAGCCTCTCGCTGGCGACACGCAGGTGGGAGTCACGCTCGCCGAGCGACCTCCGACGGCTTTATCACGGGCGCCGTGCCTGATACGGGGAATCATTAGCCCCAGTGTTGGAAAGGAAGTCGCCTGGAGACGAATTGGTGCCACTGTTATCTTAGTCGGGAGTTAAAATCATTAGCATGTAGACGTGAACTTACATCACCGTGAGCCTGGAGGAAGCCTATTGATTCGTACGGAGCAACGTCTCACTCCGAGCTGCTGCCGGGAATCTTTGGAATTAAGAATCTCGCCGAGGCTGAGTGATGCTTATATATTTGGAATCTTCCGAGTAGCTGTCAAACTAAGTTTTGGGGGCTTGAATGAACCGTTTATCTCCTCTTTATTACAGGATTAGTGGATTGTAAAGAGCAGTATTCACCTACGACCCCAATGCTTTTTTTTTGTTTTTTCAATCCAGTGTGTATGGATTGATGTCCGCCAGCATGTTTACACTTCACCGCCCGAAGTCGCGCTCTCCGGGGCAGAACCAGCAGCCTTCAACTGTCTCAGGCTTCTTTTTCTACATGATAAAATGCAACTGTCAACTGTCTGATAAAGAGACACAAACTTCCCCTCTGATCTAATTTGACTTCCCATGAACTTTAGCCGGGAAAACAATCTCCTGCTCTGCGGGTAATGCAACTCTCCGCCTCTTTTTTTGTGTGTGTTTGTTTCATCTCGATTGTGTCCCCGTGATTTATTTCACTTCACATTTGAACGCTTATCTCCATAAAGATGAAGCCAAGGTTTGATCGTTTTATGTTTGTGATGAAAGTAAAAAGACGAGGGGGGGACGAGGGAATTGGTGCCGAGTGAAGAGAGGCTTAAAAAACCAGCTCTCTCTGCCTCTAAAGTTTGACAAAACGCAGCAATTTCCATAATTATTTCTGTCCTGAGGCCCCTCAAGTGTGTTAAATTGTCTTTGTCTTCCAGTCTTTTAGTGTCTGAGAGAATACATTCACTACCCACATGTTTGTTTTTACTGCACCGAGAGTTTATATCCATACATCGGATAGATAGAAAGTGTCTTCTGGCTGCTTCGACGTTCGCGACTAGAAGACTCATATGAGCTCTGAGATCCAGCCGTGTTGTAGCCTTGTTCTTGGCCGGTGAAAGTAAACACATTTTTTACACGACTGATGCAGCAGAGGAGGAAGCTGGAAGTTTCTTGGAGTAACACAGTATTTTTCCAAATTTAAAGTTGAAACCTGAGAGCGCCTCCATGATAAACATGGCCGTGATTATGACCAGTAAATGAAATGTTCTGTCACCACGCAGTTTTGAATTCACAGCGACCTCAAACAGTTTTTCTCAAGATTCCGTGTTGTTGTGGCGTAGTCTGAGGAATCTGAAGCCTCTTGGAAGCTAGGACTTTGTCTCCATTGATGGTAGAGGAGGAGAGCCTGGTGTTTGTGTCTATGAAGCGTTAATTCTCAGTAAAATATGAATTTATCTCACTTCATTTTTAAAACTTAGTCGGACCATTCTGGATGATAGACAGGCAGATGTTGAGGGGTGTAGCTCAGTCGTACGCCACAAAGAGTTTTTCCCGAGCTTGGAGCTTGTCATCCTCTAAAGATCTGGAGTAGAGCAGTAGAGATCGCTGACCTCGGAGTCAAATCCGCCAAACCTCATTGGTGTGCGTTGTCATTCGTCTGGTCCCAAGGGGAAGGAAAATGGCATCAGCGAATGGACTGCAGCCGAGGGACGCCCCACTTTCTCACCAGGACAAATGGCTTCACACTTCCTCTCATTCACAGTTGGACATTAGAGTTGTTGTGCGAGGCAACGCTTTGGCCGCTGGGAGCAATTTTGCTCTGAGTGTTTTCCCAACCCGCCGGCGACAACAACAGCCAGTCCAATGTGTCTGACTCTGAAAGACTAAACCATTCATTAACAATCCATCTTTACATTTCACAGCCAGACGCGCCGCTCGCTCTTTAAAAGCAACATCCTTTTCTGCTTTCAAACTGTTTACCATCTTTTGAGATGGTTCCTCTGACTTTGTTTGCCAGTTCAATGCAAACACAGACGCGTCAATTTAGATGATATAAGAAGGAAAGAAAGTGCTCCAAGCTTGAGAGCCTGTGATTCTTCAGTTAAGGAACACCATGCAGTTGCTTTCATGGTAGCTCATCTTTATTGTACTGCGGTTAAGAGGTAGGGAATTTTGTGTTCTCCAATAACTCTAGTTTGTTTGTGGTGGAAGCTCAAATGATCTTGCCGTAGCTGGTACCCAAGAATTTTTAGGGTTCCCAGCTACCCACGAACCCAAGAATTTGATCGGCGAAAGTGCGTGGCATCAGTAACGCTACCACTTGGAATAGTTTTAGTCAGCTCATACTGTATATATACAAAGTAGTGGGAGTCACAGAGGTCGAAGTAAAAGTTCTCACGTGAGCACCTGCTTAGTTTCACCGACCAAAAGGGTCTTCCCACTGAGCTCCATCTTCGACTGAGAGTCTCTTTATTTCAAATGGTAAATAAGTTTTACAAGAAAAAGAGAGGAAGTTTGCCTCCTGAAAACATGGACACGAATGATTAGAATTCCTTTCACTTCGAAGGTTGCTGCCCCGGAGCTAAAAAAGCCACTGATTCAGCTGCATTCTGCCGCAGGAGCCTCCGAACCATATTGCGAGCGAAATGTAAATGAGAGCAGTTTTACTGGGAATTGAGGAAAAGTACAGTATATCCGAGCAGCGAGCGGAAGAGCGATGCGACCAGATGTCACGAGTCATTCGCTGGAGTTTATACTGTTTACGCTTCGAGAGCTAAATCTTCAGGCGTTACTGGGAAGGTCTCTCACAGCGCCAATTGATACGACGCGGGACCACCACGGTCTCCGCCACATTAACATCTGCTTCGGGGAGTTCTGGAGGCGAAAAATCCTCTATCTGGAAATGGTGGAAGAGCAGGCCCTGAGGAGCAGGCAGTGGAGATTTACTTTATTTCTCAATATCATATGAGAGAGTCAAAGCTGGCTTTTTTCAAAAGTGCTTAGCAAACAGATTATATTTTATTGGGGTACCATCATGGGATGTGCCCTTCATCGTGACAAACCGATGATTTACCTCCCTGCCTTTGCTATATGGGGCTTCACATATACCAAAGACCAGCGGGGAAGAGACGGCGCTGCGCCAGGATCCATCTAACTCTGTTAAGTTCGTTGCTATTCAGGAGGAGTGACAGTCTGAATATAATAAAAGGTAAATTACCCGGTGAGGGAGAGGATTCCTCCTGCCGTTTGCAGTAAATGTGGCCTTTCAACAGCCTTTAATTTTCCTCTCAGTGTAGTGGCATGAACGCCTGTCTCCGATTTGACTTCAATAAAATGTGTAAAGTGAAATACTGTATTGGAGGTGGAAGTGAAATGCGTTTTCCACATCATCCATTTAGGCGGCCTTATGAATGATTCGGAAATGGAGCGCTTTTTTGGCCCCACAAATCTGAGGCTGGTTATGTTGAAAGTTTCCCGGTGCTTCCTGGGAGACCAGGATTTCCTATTGTGTTGTCTCCTCTTCCATTTGTCTGATTTATCAGCCACAGTTTCTTGCCTTCAAGACCACGCGTATCGAGCTTGTGCGCCCTCCGTCCCGTGATATTTATAGCAGGGTCCAAAGTAGAGAAGTGAAATTCCATGTTCAGCAGAGACAGGCAGCCGATCCAAGTGTTGTCCGAAACGCTCATGTAGAGAAAGTCATCGATGTGAGGTGGTATTGATCGGGTTGGACACACGGCTATATGATATTGTTCCTGTCTGTCTATAGAGAGCGTGCACATGGAGAGATGTCTGCTCCGGGGACTCGGAGTGGGAGAAAGATCTCTACATCAGGGAAAAAGATTGGACCAGAAAGAAGGCAGGAGTTCAGAACGCCTACGATCTTGCTGGCAATGGCAACACACCGTAGTAAAAGGCAGAGAGGAGTCCAGGAGTCTGACATCTGTGTAGGCTTGGGATGAGCTCCAGAAATAGGCAGAAAGTTATAGAATCAAATCGACATCATAGAAGCACTTTAATGCCCACAATTTATTGCATCATTTTTGGCTCAATTTCTCCGACACTCTTTGTTTTAACCGTTTGCAGGCCGACTTATTTCAAATAGCATTTGTTGCGTGATTTTTTTCTGCCGCACAATTGAGAGATGGTCATGTTAAAAGTCATGTTTCAATGCTGACTTCCGAAATGTTTTACCTCCAGATGCGGCACACGTCGAGAGTCATGCCTCTGGGTGGCTCTCCTTCGTGTTTCATCTACAGGATACAATGTGGTGCCACTTGATCATGAGCTTTTCGGCACTATTCTCCTCATAAAATGCCGTGGAAGGCTGCTGCATCAACATAGTATGTCAATTTTTTTTTTTTTTGAGTTCCTGATAAAGTTTTTAAGTCTCTCAACCAAATGTGGAGTTTCCCCAAAAGAATTTAGAGTCCAAGAGCTTTTATAATGTGTCTAGAAAACCATTGGGAGAAGGTTATTTCAATAAAACGCCGTCTTCAACGCTCTTTAAATTGTTCCCAGTCGTTCGGCCCATGAGGCTCCCTGGATGGAGGAGGAGGGGGACTGATCCCATTTTGTTCTGGAACCCAGATTTGCAGGAGCAAGTGGGAATAAAAAGCCAAAAATGAAGCGGCAACATGAATAAAGAACCCTCCGTATGGCTGCATGAGCTTGACAGTTCCGCCGTTTGCTCACAATCCTTTTATAAATAATTGGGTTTTTTGTCCCGCTGAGAATTTATGGGCATCGTCTTTGAGTTTGTTTGTCCTCGGCCAGTTTAGAGGTTGTTTCCTTCACTGCGTCTCTCATGTCAATTCAAGCTGACACCCTCTACCTCGTGATGATCTTTGTCACGCAGCCGCCAAGTGAAGGACTCTGCTCCTTTTTGATTGGAAGCGACACGTGAAGCTATATTTGCTCATGATAAGCTGGGACTTTCTAAATCACCAGGCTTGTCCACATGCATCGGATCATTTTCTCCCTGATGGCTAAATGAACCCACCCTGACCTCGAGCTCTGGAGACCAACTGGGGGTCTGTGGATGGTGATGTTTGGCCTTTTGCCCGCGCTGAGGACATGGAGTCTCTCGGGCTTAAAACACAGACTGACCTCAAAGAACACAAAGCAAAACAGTGGCGGCACAGACACTGACTTTTAACTGGATGTTCAGATGGATCGATGTGTGCCGGGTGTGGAGATGCAAGGCTGCGGCAGGGAGGTCAGGAATGGCGGCTTGTCCACAGGCAAGGAGGCGACGCTGACGTGAATTTGAAAGGACATCTGACAGCGACAAAGTCGGCAATGCTAAAATAATTCACATTGGTCTATTGGCTGAAAGATCCCATCAGGCATGTTGCAGTCTGTCCTGCGGTGAAGATGTTTCAGAAGTGAAAACCCTGTTCACATGGTCATACCATGTGGTTGCATATCAACGGTTCTTAACTGTCCTTTGGACAGAATGGAGCTCTTTATTTTGCTGTTATTTACATTATAGTGAGGGTTTCTGCTGCTTGTCGGTGTTTACTTTTTTAAGTTTTTGGCCGAGTCACACTGTTGGCTGATGGTTTGGAGGCAGGGCTCAGCAAAGCTGCTCTTTAAAATGACAGAATTCGCTATATATTTCACTTAAAAGTAAATGAATTAAAGTGCTTTAAATTTAAAACGTACCCACAGGATAGTGGTGCAGCACTTCCACACTTATAAATTCACAAAATTAAAACCCATAATTCTGCCGAAGCAATGTTTGTTTCTGACTAATCCATGCTCACGCTACACATTTAGCTCCATCTTTTTTACACTGACTGTTCTGATTTGACATGGGGAACAAAACACAGACTTCATTGGCTCCTCATCCCTCTGCTATAATAAACCATCGGGTGCTGTGAAGTCAGACGCCTGTAAACCCAAACAAACCTGAGGCAGCTAAAAATGGCTTCATGTCTGCATCTCCACCCCCATTGATCCATTTGTTGACGCACGCTCCGCAAGGCTGACGCCCGGCGCCGTGGCGGCTTCATGGTCAACCTCTTATGAGCCGCCTTCTCTTGTTGTTGCTTGGAAAATGCTGAAACTCTACCCCACATAATTCCGCACTTGGTCTGCCTGGTTTTTGAATTGCAGCCGCTGAGAAAGACCACACAGCTGCTGCAAACTACGCACCAGTTACTCAGCAAACGACGCTTTCTTTCATCATTCCTGCGTCATATCAACTGTTGCAGTGCAATATGGGAGTGGCGGGAATTAGAACTGGACATGCTCATGAAGCCGCGATGAGTTTGGTTACATACATTCATCCAGCGATGGGCCTTGTGTTTTTATAGACATTAATTTGCTGCATTGAGTTGCTTCTGTTCTTCTACTATGACTCTGGTGCCACAGTCTCCGAGGTGAGTCCCATTCATTGTGGGCATCGCGCAGAAGCCTGGTGTTGAGGCTGCGTCCTGCTCTGAAGGAAAAGGTTCTGAACCCAGTCCAATCTGCTGAAAGAGATTACCTGCGCTCCGACCCACTCGTGTTGAAGTGGACACGCTGGCGTTGGTCCAATCTATTTTGCCGGGATTCCTTCCACTCACTCATGAATATTGACGACTTTCCCAAAGCGCCGCTCAGGTCAATCAGACCGCTCTTGGCAATCAACACGCGAGTCATAGGTTAATAGCTGCAATTTGCTTCTCTGTCGGCTAAGTGCTCTGATTCGGTGGAGCGCAGCGTTTCCAGGTGCGATCGTGATCGGACGTAATCCACGCCTCTCAGAGATAAGTCAACTTTGACTGAAGCCAAATGAAGCATGGATCATCTCCAAGGTCGGAAATGATGCGTCGGGCGTCCACACGCTGTCGGCTACAGACAGGCTTCACCTGAGCCTTACAAGATGGCCGCCGACTCCACATGTGGGCGGTTCATTTCATAAGCAGATCTGCGTGTCGTGGTGAGAACCTTGACAGCAGGAAGCAGCATTGTGAGGTGAGGTGGTGTCTCCAGCCTTGCTCACCCGCAGCCGTGAGGAAGTAAAGTCGGGGTTCAACATCGAAGCAGGCAGGAGCAGCGACATGGTTTTTCTTTTCATTTTGCATAGCTGGCTCATGCTTCATTACTTTAAATCCCCTTCTGCCATTTGCCGTCTACATCAGATTGATATTAAAGCAGACAGGCTTTTTCTTTTAATGGCATCGATCCATTTCATCTCCGTGCGACGGTGGCAGCGGCCTCTCGTTGACAGGCCAGTCCGGGAATCCCACTTTCGACGCCGCGCTGATTAAAGCGGGGCCTTAAATTAAAAGTTGGTTTGCGCAGCTCAAGTATCCATCTGCGTTAAACAGCACTCGATCAAAGCCTGACTCGGCAGGCTCCTAAATGTGGGAGCAATATTGCGGAATTGTAAATGGCAAATAGGTTGTAGAGCGGAAATGAAGTCGGGTTTTATTTTCGGTTGTTATCCAAGCGACTCCTCCAAGATCGTAAAGTCCTCGTCGCTTTTTTTCAAATGTGAAAACCCTGGAATATTTTATATATTTAATGAATCCACCATTTTTTTTATTCGAAATACCATTTAAAAAATATAAAGCCGTAATAAAAGTGTCATTCAGTGTCAAAGCTAAGGCCTGAGGGCCACACGTGGACCACAACCTTCACACACACACTTGTAATATAATGGACCACCAACCTTCTGAGCAAGTAACTTGAGCTATATTCATACTGTATTTGACTGACTTAAAAGTCAGATTTTTTTTTTTTTCCCGTTGGTTTGCTGGCGAAAAAGCGGCTGGAAAAGCAAAGGGATTCGATGGACATCCCAGACAGGAGAGTAGCAGAAGTTATTTCTGAGGTCAACTGTTGTTCCAGTTTTGACCTTCAGAATATGAGATGAAGTTGGAGCTGTTTATAGCTTTATTAAAAGCCAGTTTCGACTGATGTTTCTGCCTTTGACTTCTCATGGAGATCAAATGTGCTCGGACAGATGAGGCAATAGTTTCCCTGGTGAAGAACGTCCGCCGCACCGTCGTGAATAGATCTCCACCACTTCATCCCCATCAATCGTCCACTCCTCAAATGAAGTCACTTCCATTCCCGTCGCTCGCCAAATCTCACCGCGGGTCGGGTTCAAAAAATGTTCAAGGGCAGGCGCCGGGCTTGTTCACCCGCCGACCCACTTTGAGGATCATCTCCGTCCCGAAGTCCACGTTGAATTACGCGAGGCAATTATCCCCGACTGCACGATAAATTAAGAGCAATTAGCCCGGATGGGTTTAGTGCCTCACACGAGGGACACGTTCCGCCCCTTTAAAGGTCGATAAATACATGGTCTGCAGTCGGCCAGCTTCCATAACAGTCCTGCCACGGGACCTGGTTTCTGAAGGACACAAGCAGCCAGGCCTGGGATGTGAGTCGAGGTCAAACAGAAGATTTCTCAAAAGTTTAGCAAGAAATGGACGGAATCCAACCCCGCCCGGCTTTGAGCGAGCGGGCACGACTCTGACTCGCAACACTGCTGCCTCAGCAGTTTTTCCCCTCCATTCTCTGCAACAATGTTTTCCCAATCTTTTTACTGTGGCGTTTGCTCACTGATGTGAGACAAAAGTTGGTCAGACCAGAGTAGAAAAACACATCTGCTGTAAGCAAGTTCTGGTTTGACAGGTTAGGAGAAGTACGCAAGGTTGTCGGTCTAAAAACATGTCCCACTTCACGCCTGATGTGTCGCAGCCTCCTTCCATGGGAGTTGGACAGGTTCGGCTATTAGTACCTCAGTTTTGGTAGTTTGGTAGTTTTAGTAGTATTAGTTTGCGGCAACACGTGTGAAGGTTTAGAGATGCCTTTGTGTTGTGTTTGTTGTTGGTCCTGTCCACGTCTCAGCTTTAACAGTACTTAAGTACACATCAGATATACCTTTTATGTGCACTATTAACTCAACTGGTACTAAAGTATTCATTACTTTAGGTACTGTTTTTTACTGTACTGTGTGTACTTATGAAAACAACGAATGAATACTTATTCATGAGTACTTTTTAAATTGTACTTTGAGTGTACATAATTTTTTTTTTTCTATAGCTAAAGTGTACCTTTTAAATACCATTTTATTC
Source organism: Synchiropus splendidus (assembly GCF_027744825.2). Classification (NCBI taxonomy): domain Eukaryota; kingdom Metazoa; phylum Chordata; class Actinopteri; order Syngnathiformes; family Callionymidae; genus Synchiropus; species Synchiropus splendidus. The sequence goes on from NC_071351.1 coordinate 7,863,857, forward strand.
ATTTTAACGGTGGTTTTGTGTACATTGTTGTACTGTGTACTTTGTAAGCATACTTCTTTTGAATCTACTCTTAAGTTTTTTTTTTGTTTTTATTGCATGTACTATTATTATCTCTGTGTTATTTAAGGATATTACGTAATTCTCAGTGCTATTTAAAGGTATTACTTAAATAAAGTACTTCATCACTGTTCTTTTTTCTCCCAAGTATAGTCTTGTGTACTTAACTGTAGTAGTTGGGGCACACCTCCAAGGATAGTTTGATGGAGAGAAGAGCGATGGCAGTAGGTCAGTCGTCTCTGTGTTGGAGCGGTGTGGAGGCGCAGTACATGCAGTACTCGGATGTGTGTATCACATGGTGGATCAGGTGGAGCAGTGTCGTCTCTCCGGGCTCAGTCATCGGCTGAGACAGCGAGGTAAAGCAGCCGAAGTGAGAAGTGAACTCTGCAGTGTTTGTCCTTGATCACAGCTGAAGGTCAGCAGGTGTTAGCGGAGTGAAGCTCGCGCAGCTCAAGCTTGGAGAACATGATTCATATTTGACTTCACACCCACCTCGACCTGCTCTTCCACCGAGCCCATTATGAAGCCGGGGTCGGCCCGACTGGCCAGGAAGGGGCCCCTGGAACAAACACTAACAAGGCGAGCGCTTGTGACGGCCGCACCAGCAGAGGCTGTCAACACCCGCAGCAGCTCCACTAATCAGGTGCTGGAGCGGCTTCAGCACTGGAGGAGAGAAACTCCCCCCTCACCCCCCTCTCACCCTCTGACCCCCACCGCTGCTGCAGCCTGCAAACAGGAAGTGGAAACCTGCCATTTTACCAACACCCCTCAGAAGGAACCGACTTGGAATCGGAGCCGCGGAAGCGAACGCAGGACTCGTCTCCGCTAATCCTCAGGGCATGACTTAAGTCATCTTAAATGTCGGCGGCTTCATTACTGAGCATCGGCGAATCCAATTTTATTACGGATTAGCAAAAGCTATTAGTTTGCCGCACACGTAACATTTGTCTGGACTATAACGCGCAAATTCTCCCCCACTAATGGGGCCATCACGAGGGCTGCACCATGTGGTGCGGGAGACGCCACTTCCTGCTGAAGACGCTGGCGTGAGGCTTGGTCAGTTTTCGAACGACCTGGAGTTCGAACAAAAATTTAGAGATTTTTTTGCTTCAGATTTCGAACGAAAATCCAGAACTCGAACGCCCCCGAAAAATGCCGAAATAAACAGTGCACGGACCGATCAGCTGACCCACGACGCGCTTTGTTATCGTGTATAACGCAGCCTCTGTATGCAGACGTGTTCCGTTCGCTGGCTGTTTTTTCTTCATATTGAGGTGTAAAACCTTTCCTGTCTCTGCACAGGACCGTGGTAGAGTGTCACAGGGGAGGTGCAGGGTTTGATGTCCTGTTGTGGGCTGGAGCTGGGACAGGGATGAGGCGAGTCTGGGACAGAGCGTGACTTGGTTTATGACTTTGTCACAGCCAAACTGCACAGAAGCGCACATTCAGAGCTGGACACGCACCGGGCACCTCTTCACTTCTGGAGAGACGTCACTCACTCGGCAACCCCTCCCACATGCAGCGGCCACACACATAGAGGAACAGCGCACCTGCAGCACACACTCTACATTCACTCCTACAAAAGACTGTTTTAAGGCTTGGAACGCATTGTTTCTTTTTCCAGTCATTGTAATGGGAAAAAATCGATTCAGATTTTTAACTTATCGCTTCTCGGACAGCCGTCTAGAACGGACTGTGGTGGAGAACCGAGGTACCACTGTGTATTATATTCTACCCTACATGTTTTTGTTTTGAGCAACACTTGTATTTTGAGCTAGTTTGGCTGACCACCACATGGCTGAACCATGTTGAGCCCAGCGTCCTGCCTTGTTTGCTTTTAGCGCTGCAGTCAAGGTCCCGAGATGGACGCCAGCCGCAACAGGATAATGCTCGAAACTACTGCTACCTGTCAGATTTTCAGGCGTATCCACGTTTTTCCCACAATATTTTAAACTCATGCAGCGCAGCAGTAGCTTGGGCTACTTCCTCCACTGTATGTAAATGTAGCATCTCAAGTCAAGTGTTAGCATGTTGACGCCCTGGAGGAGCTGTTTTGTCAAGTAAATAAAGCACAATTACGAAGCGTCGACACACACGCGTGTGAGGAGGGGAGACGGCGCTCCAGAGGAAGTGTTTGAGCGGCTTCTTTTTTATTAGCTGTCCCTGCTGCGCCGGAGCTTATTCTGCCGCCTGCATCCTAATGAGAGCGAGCCGCTTCAGAGGGGGCGGAGGGGATTGTGTAACTGCGCGTTACATAACACAAGGCCTCGTCTCCCTTTCTCTCAGTTTATCTCGCGGAGACCGAGGAGGAAGAGGAGTGTGTTTTTTAGAGGGGGGGTGTTAATGAGGGCAATCTGGAGAGATGTGCGCCTCGCTGGAAAATCATACCTCATTACCAGAGCGTCTGTAATAACGGCGGTGATGAGGGGACGGTGTTGGGGAGCGGAGGGGGACGCAGAGGGCCGACCCCTGGCTTGTCTTAGATTAAAACCCAGGCATCCAAGTGGGCTTGCTGGCTCATTAAAGCCGATAAAAATGTTATTGCTCTGCCCACCTTGTGGTTGGCGATGAAGTGTTTCGGCAGAGGACGCACTTCTGCCTGGGTTTCCTCGCCGAGCGTACCCCTCGCCTCTGACCCGGTCTGAAGGAAGAAAAGGAAACTGTTTTGCCGCTCGAAGAAAAATATCTATTCTTGTCAGTGAAATGGATTGAAGTGCATGAATAACAGTCAGAGCTGAGCCAGAAGGCAAGAATCCGAACTTCTCTTCCCTCAGGAAAACCTGTCGCTTGGTCACCAACGTGGCGATGGAGACCTCGCTCTCATGTCAAACCTTGCTCGCACTCAAACATGACGAATCACTTGTACTCAGTGGTGAAGCCTCACTTGTGTGAGACTCCATCATCGTGACATGAGATTTGGTTTAGGAAGTAAGCCTGTCCTCCACTGGTCATATATACTTTGACTTCTGCTGAGAACCTTCTGCGCACCTGAAATCCAGTTGTTATGTACTTAGTACTTATTTCATCACACAACAGTTCAGGTGAAATGGTGTCTTGCCACATTTCTGACGGATGAGCTGCACCTTGCATGAGCACTTCATGACAAACGGGTGCAGAGTCACAGGGAGCTGCTGTGGTTTTAGAGCCTTAACTGTCCACCAGAGCCTGAACTGTTGTGTTGCTCATTTCCAGACTGGACCTGAAGCGATTTTGATTTCCACTGACCATATTTGTCTGGTTCATGTTCCAGGTCCAGTTTGACTGTCGGTGTGTGTCAGTGGGTGAATGGGACACGGGCCTGACTGGGAGCAGCCCGGCCAGAATGGGTTGGTAATGTGACATCATCCTCAGAAATTACCACTCAAACATTTCACAAAATGAGACTTAAACGTGTCTTCATTGTTTTGACGGACTCAGCTGCATGTTGCTTGTCCCTCTTCCCTCTGGCAGGAGGCTATATATATATTACTATTACGATTACGACTTATGTTTTTGACTGCACTTTATTCCAAAGCACTTTCCCACTGACCATGGCAATAAATCTTATTCTGGTGTTTTAGTATTTAATTTAGTACAGGACTGTCAAGGTCAGCAATAAATACAGCTTTGTTACATTGCAGCTAATATACAAACAACTAGTCCTTCTCAAACACCTGTACTTTCATGCCTCTGATGGAGGTAATGACTGACTGTGAGGACAAAACAACATGGCAGGAGATCGGCATGAAACAGATACTGGTTTTGGAAGAGTATTTTGGTTGAGGACTTGGAAGGAGTTGTTGAAATGAAATGTATTGGTTGTGAGACATGGAGGGCACCATTCAGTCTTGCCTCTTAACTATATACACACACACACACTAAACCTCAGGTTTGCATTCAAACCTTGTTGGCACCTGAAAGTAAAGCACTCCAAATGCAAAACTTGCTCGCACTCGAATGTAAACTTGCTGGTTTGCACTCGAGTAAAGCCTCGCTCGCACTCTAAAGTATAGCTCACTTGACTCAAAAAGTAAAATTTCCTGGTGCATCAATATGAAACCTTGCTCACACATGTGGTCTGGCATACGCTTTCACTGCCAGGTGTGTGCTAGCGTAAGCCTGGATGACGTCCTCCTGAGATGCAGTGCCGTCACTCAGCGATACAAAGCGAAATCTACTATTTACACAGTTAAAAAACAATGATCAGCCATGGTTCTATGGTCTCTGGCAGGTGGAGCCCAGGTCTGATGAATGGCTGCGTCATGAGTAGACCACCTTCACACAGAAGGTTTCCTCTGTCTTCTCCTCCTGGTTGTTGACATAGACCAGGATCTCAGCAGAGCCAGGACTCTGGCTCGGGGCGAAGCGGAGGCCGATGGTGTAGACCTCGCCGGCGCCGACCTGACGGAGAGAGGACATCAGTCAGCTCCTGACAGCCGGGGTTGGTCACATAGACCGGAGGCCGCTCACAGAGCATCAAATAAAGGGTGAGAAAGCTCAGAATAGGTCTCTGTGGACGTCTGCCCGGGAACACTTGCACAAGTCCCAGCTGCGACTTTCGAGGTGTCGGCCAACTCTCGCTGCACCTGACAGTGAAGTCAGTGCTTCAGACAATAAACTCGCGTCTGTCCTGGGAGAAACATCATTGGCTCAAACGTCTTGATTCCCGTCGGCTTCCGGTGGAGCGGGATAATCCCTTTTGGGGCGAGGTGTTCATCAAACTATTGATCGAGGAGACTCTAACCTTGAATTTGTCTTCTTTGAACTGCAGCAGGTCGGGGTGGTCCGAGCGGAGCAGGAAGGTGCGGCTGCTGGGGTAGGGGTTGGTGTAGGATATCTTCCGGGAGCTGCCGCGACCACGCCTCACCGGCACGTGCACCTCGAACGCCTGGACACACAAACATCAAGCTTCACTTTTGCTCCTCTACTGTGGCCCCACAGAAGCACTGCTTGATCGGACGATGAAGACTGAGGAGCGCCACCTGCTTTTCAGTGAAGGCAAGACAGAAACGGATGTTGACAGTGTCTCCGCCTCTTGTGTACTCTTCTACAGTCCCTGTCTATCATTGTTTTGTCTCTACTTTTAATCCCAGTGTGTCTCTCCTCCTCCTCCTCCTGTGTGCTACTCTCTCTCTCGTCCCCATGTTTTGTCTCTGCCTCCTGTGGGTCTCTCATGTCGCACCCTCCCGAGTGAGTCTCTGCCTCCAGGGTGTGTTTCTGCCTCTGTCATCCTGACCAACTGAACTGGTGTCTTTTGACAAGTCAGCGCTGACGCTAATAAAGGAGTTCTTCTTGGTTTTTGTTTCTTTAACAGGAACACAGTCAGGGATTTGATGCCCCAACTATCAGGAGAAGTACGGCCTCCCACACCTGACGCCACCAGAGTGAATGCAGATCACTGTGCATGTCTGAGAAGAAGGTCTCACTCTGTTCTGCTGTGACGGTCCATGAGCGTTTCCCTCCATCATGGTTCAAGTGAAGTTGTCTCACCGTGCAACAATGAACCAACATGTTGGTGTGACATGGGTTCAAAACCCAGGTCATTGTTTTATTTAAATCAATGAGAAAGGGAAGGCAAGTAGAAACCGCAGTGATCTGGATCTAGCCGTCCATGGGCGTAGGTCGTGTCCCCACCTCGCTACTGTAAGGGCTTATAACAAATAATTCCAGACTCGATTGGACTTTTGAGAGAGGAGCTGCAGGATAAAATAAGATGACTACATAGAAATATAAGGGCGTCGCTAGAAAAAAAAGTTGACACTAAAGAGAAGTCAGAAAACTCAAGAAGCCTCAGTCACACAAGATGGTTGGAAAAAAAAAGTTATAAAAGCATATTTCAAAACACAATGTAGTCGCTTACTTATTACAACTTTCTTTCTGCGTGTTGCAGGATAGGAAGATGACTAGTTAAAAAAAAATATTGGCGGCAGCAGTTGCAGTTCTTGTGTTAGCCAGTAGGCAACTACACTGCATGAAATATGCAACTTCTTTGTCATGTTGCTAGACTCTTGGCGACCTGTGCCCAGGACAGCTGATCCAGATCACCGGGGTAGCGTGGGATTCAAACTCGGTACCAATCGAGGCGTACGAGCACTGCTGCAGACTCGGTTGAAGCACCTCATGCTGTGCTGCCAGCACATTTCTCTCCAACAACTGCACCTGGGAGCTGTAAAACTTCACTAAGACACTTGGCCCGAGTGGGATTTGAACCCATGCGGTTTCTGCTTGCCTTGCTGTGTGCATCTCTGTGAGCTATCCCCTCACACCTGCTGCTCAGCTCCACCTAGCTTCTAGGAATCAGGAGAAGTGCAGTTTCTAATGAGGACCATGTGGGAAGACCTTGGACAGGACGGGCCGGTGGACGTTGAGACAGAGCAGCCAGCCGCTGACCAGTCGCCGCTGCTCCACGTCGACGGCGTTCACGAACAGGAAGCGACTGCCAGTCCGCCAGGGCAGCAACTTCAGCTGGATCTCCTGCACGGCCGCTGGGGGCAACATGAACACACTGGCGGGGTCGACCTGCAGAGACAGGAAGATGCAGACACGTCACAAGTCACGAAATCCAAAGTGTTTTTTTTTTTTTGGCACAGGGGGCCATAGCCCTTTACCTTCAGCTCCAGAGGGTGAGAGGAGAAGCACTTGACCTTGCGCAGCGCCTGCTTCCCCCGCAGCACCAGCGATGAGCAGATCTGCTGCCCAGTCACACAGCTGATGTCCACGCGCTCCAGGAAGTGGACGTAGACCTGCCAGATCTGAGAGGGGGCTGCCTTCCACTTATCGCTGCAGAGATAAACATGACCAGAAACAATGAAGGGGTGGACGCCTGCAGGTGCGGCAGCAGAAGTGCGAGGTGCTGATCTGCCCCTGAGCACGTCTTGGAATGAGCGCCAGATTGGATCCAATCTGAGTCTAGCGCCATTTAATACATGCGTTCCGACCCAAGGCTATTAACTTAGGGTAGATTTGACCTCATATATCAGCGCTTGACGCTCTCACTATCACCTAGCGGAGTGTCTGCACTGCTTTGTTTTGACAGAGCAGCAGCAGCAGCAGCAGCACTTCCTGATGACTCCGCTCCGAAAAAGACTCCGCTCACACAGCCTGGATCCGATCTGGACCACCTGGCTGGGTGGTTTCCAGGATCAGACCGAGGGCTGCGAAACATTTACCATACTCTTAAAAGAGGTCACAGATTAATCTGAGAGGAAGAGGAAGCAGCCGGCAGGAAAGGAGAAAAAAGATGAAAGGACAGTGTATAGGAAGCAGGTCTCAGGGACATTTTTGCACAGCACTCCACCAATATTTGGGACCAGAATCATTCACTAAATTGTTGAAGCAAAGGCGAACATGAATAGCATTGAGTACGTACGTGAAGACCATCACGAAGAACATCTTCACGTGTGGACTGGGGCTCCCCGGCACCTTCAAGAACACATCCTGCGGCTCCCCCGGCACCTGAACACACCAGAGGCTCAGAGAGAGGGGCAGAGGAAGTGGAGGGAAGGACGGAAGCCAGCTGCTCACCAGCGTCCTCGTCTGGCAGATGACATTAGGGTCACTGCAGCACACGGACAAGTCACTCCTCACGTCCTCATCTGCAACAGGAGACACGGTGGGATTCAGTCTGAGGTCGCCCTTCATTGGCTGGTCAACAGCGCCTCATCACTAGGGTTGTTCCAGGGCGGCAGGCGGATGGCCTTCTTGACAAAACACAGCTCCGGGTGGTACAGCCTGAAGGTCTGGTCGACGACGTGCGGCGTCGGCTGCACATTTACCTGGCAGATGGCCAACGGCTTTCCGTCTTCAGCCTTAAAAGACACCTGCGAGGAGGAAAACAGTTGGAATCAGAAGAACGAGGTGGCAGACATGACTATTTTAAAATGCAACTGGACTAGATTTGAACCATTCGAAGGCAGGCACACCTCACTATAGAGTTTGTTAGCGCAGCGCCTGAGTTGAGAGGAAGACTGCAGTCTCTGTCAAAGACGAATCATTGATGCGATAGGTTTGCAGGCTGAACTGTTGAGTGTCCTAAATCTGGCTGTGAAGTCTCTCAACTGACACGGTGACAGCTTTGCTGTTCGGGCTTGTCAGTTATCATGGGACTGAGATTTGATCCAGAAGTGACCTCTCTGGATCTCTGACAGGATTTTTTTTTTGTTTTTTTTCTCAGTTGAAACGGAGATGCAGAAGCACACGCAGGAAGACGCACACGTGCCAGGGAGCCTGGAAAATGTTTCATCAGCCAGCGCAACAGAAAAAAAACACCGGTTTAAGATGCACAACAGGATTATCTGAGGTGCCGCAGGTCGGGGAGCACTGATGCGTATCAGGAGCTTACAGTTCCAGTGATGCAAGAGACGTGGTTCAAATGGGCGAAAACAGGAAGTGTTGGTGGCAAACTTGGACAGGGGGGGTAGTGGAATAACAGGAGCCTCCGTACTGAAATATTAAACCATCTCCAGAAGACTCTCTGTCCTGACGTGGTGTCGATGGCGGAGATCAACAACGTCCCGTGAGATAAAAGCAATTTTGCCGTGTATAATTTCGCCTGACAGACTTATCGGGCTTGTTCGGTGGCGTTAAAACAGTTGACACTTCAAAGTCTTCTATGAGAGAGAAAAGAGAAGAGGGAGGTGTGGCGCTGAGCTTCACACGTCTTGATCAAGAAGATCGTGAGCTACGATACTGCAGCATACAAAGATCAGAGGGTGAGATCAAACCGTGACTCGGAAGCTTCCGTACCTTGACAGTCTTTGCGCGGATAATATTGGAGAGCGTCTTCTTGGCCATCGAAGATTTCCCTTTTGGCAGGAAGCTGGGCCCCTGCAACCAGTCGAGAAGAAGCTCACAGATCATCTCCCAGAAAACTTCACATGGTTCACAAAGACAAGCGGGTTCCGCACCTGGAGGCCAGAGGCCTGGTCGCACAGGAAGCTCTGGTACTTGAGGGGGATGTGGAGGCTCTCCTTGGGACGGAGATAAACCTTCGGCCCGTTGGATACGTCCTCCAAGTTGAACATGTCCTCCTCCAGCACGGTGGGAGTCTTGGCTAGAGTCTTGAAGTAGCGCCACTCCTCGGCATCGGTGAGGACACTGGGTGGAGACATTCCAATGACTCAGATCAAAACACTGTAGAAGACAGTTGGGAACACATGGTGGTGGTGCGTGACTGCAAACCCCCTGGTGGTCAGGCACAGAATTATAAACAGGCAAAGGCTGTCCACACCTTACATTTGGGTGGAAACAAAAATCCAAAATTATTTCAGGGAAACAAATGGTTCCAGAGGAAGGAGCTCTGTGATCCACTCTGCCTTTGAATGCAAAACTTCCATTGAAAACCATGTGGAAAGAAGCGCTGATTTTAACTTCAAAGGTTCCAACCCATGGGCATGTCGCGGGGAATATCTCTCCACGGGGGGTGGAGAGCGTTTATGAAAATTTCCGAGCCTCACCTTGCCAACATTAAACCTTCAATTTCACGCCACTATTTGCAGGCATCTACCTGTGTGTTCGGAAATAAAACACGCCGCCTGTGAATTTGTATTTGAGGGGAGTAAATGAAAAGAAAGAGGGTGATTTTTTAGAAACTAAATCGGGCAAGACTGACTGAAGACTTCTGATGAGAGTCTGAGGCGGGAATCATGAAGGCAGTAAAAACAGAGGTAGTGCCTGACTGCAGCTGTTGTTGTTTCGGGGAAAAGGCCACTCCTTAATATTCAGGTTCGCTTCCTGCTTTATGTTGGTATGAGCAACACGATGATCTGAAGTTGCTCAAATGAACTTAATCCATTCAGCGGTCAGAAGGAAGAGGATGTTTCCATAGCCATCAGATCTATCCCGAGGACCTACAGACATGAATCCACAGCGGCTGAGTGAAGACTGTTTGAAGGGTCGGACTGCTGCACGACAGAAATGACTCTAACCAGACGCTTTGGTTGGAGGCTCTCGCCTGCAAATAAATAAAGCTCAGCGAGCAACGCAGGTGAGGGGACAGATGTGAGGATTGATGAGACTCAATTAGACCCCAAGAAACCCGGCGGCTTGGCTAATGCCGTAATGATTCATCCACGCTGCACTCCAGCCTTTGTTGATCAATGTGATCCACGTTAATCCAAAGCCAAGGCAGGAGTGGAATCCATAACAGAAGATTAATAAACACCCAGATGGATACCAAGAGAGTGGGTACCGGGGAACATTTGTCAAGACGGCAGCGCCCATGCCTGGAATACTGGGGGCGCTGTTCCGTCACGTCTGCAACTATTTCACGGCAGGAATTTGGAACGGACACGGTGCGTCGATGTCCAGTCAAAAACGTTCTTATCATGCTTTGTCAAGCCAGGAAAGGTCCAGGCTTTTAACCTTTCGCTCATTGGCCGCTGCTTCACCCAAAACTATTTTGTCTCAAGTGAGTCTTTTCCTTATCGCCAAGTGCCATGCATATTAATTGATCGTTCCCAGCGACTCTTGATGTTGCCCGGAGGGGAGTAATAAGTGTCGTCTTGGTTCCTTGCCTCTGCAGTGTGACTCAGAGCTCCGCTAGGTGCAAGCAGAGGTCAACTGTCAGGCTCAGCCTGCCAGACTGAGTGATGGACTCGCTGAGGAAGACTGTGAGGAGCTCTTGGTATTTAAAATCCAGATTCTGTCCCCTGACTGTACCAGTCAGCCAGACAAAAACTACACTCCTCAGAGTCTCCAGACACACGTCTCGTTCTCGACCTGCTGCATCTCATGTCGGGCTTCTTATCTGGCAGAGAAATGTGATCACGTGGGGCAGACGCACATCTAGACCAGGAATATTTTATGAAGATTGACGGCAGCATAACGGAATTACAAATAAAGAGAACGTCTTGCCTGAGCTCAGGGTCGTCGCTGTGGATGGTGACCGTCTGAGGTACATTGTAGGGGTTTCTGAGGACAAACTCCATGTACTCAGCAGATCCCAGGCTGGCGAAGAGCAGATGCGGAGTTGTTATGGCCTGACTGAGCATGTTGCCAATGACCTCGGCCTTGTTCTCATGGGCGTGAGCGAGATGGAGTTCCCTTGCCAACCGGACGTCTGCGTTCTGGTCCTGACAAACAACACAGCGAAATCCATTTGCATGTCCGGAGATCTGGGCCGCGCGCTGCCCTTTCGGCCGCATCCATCACTGCACTGCGCCTCATTAGTATTGTGGTTTGACTTGAAGAAAAAGGCCACCTCACCGTGACCTCAGACATCTTGAAATCTCCCTTCCCTTCTCGCTGGTACACGGCGGCCATACGCTCCAGTTTGTGGCGGCCGCTGTCCAGTCCGTTCACGTCGCGCTTGTCCGCCAGCTTGCTGTCAGCTCGGCTGAGTGAGGAGACGCGCTGCGTGTCCAACTTAAGCCTCTGTGCGTGCGCCGCGTTCTTCGCTGAGGAGAGGAAACAAACACAAGTAATACATTTAGTCAATGAACAGAGCGGATTCTAATCTGTCTGCCATTTCAGCCATATGCTCCTGAATCCCGCCAAACATCAGAGAGAGAAATTAAAATAACATTGGAGCACCAGAAACAACAGCTTGTGCTCCGACTCTAGTCCAGTCAAGCAGTTGGCAGCCCAGCAAATGGGCCATGGTCCGAACGAAGAAAAGGCTTACAGTCTCATGGCGAACAATAATTCACCTCTTGGCGATGTATCGCACAAGAATGTCAAAATAAAGCGAACCAAATAAACAGTTGGGAGTCGCATTTGATCCCACAATCTGCTTTGTGCTTCACTGAGACGCAAGAGTGGGTGAATCCTGGTCAGATGAGGACAGACAACAGCTCATTACTCACGCCATCGTGTTTCTAGCTTTTATATGTGGGCAGCTACTTTACTAAGTCGATGTGTTAATTCTGCATTGTCATTCAGAGCTTTCTTTATTTGTCATCATGTCAAAACCTCATTATTTTGTAACCATTTGAAGTGTTGTTAATATGCAGTCTGACTTATAGCTCACTATAAGACTACACTAAAGAATTTCCAACAAATATGAAAAACAAACAAAAGCTAGCAAGAAGAATTCCTCTGTTGACTTCATCAGGAAGGAGGGAATTATTAGGTATGAGCGCCGGGAACATTTTGTCCAAGATAATACTGATCCTGTTCTGACTTTATATGCAGATCTGCAAAACAAAAATGCTGTGTTTTTGCTTCCTAGAAAATAATGAAGAGACTATGTATAAATGTGACTCCAGCACACAAGATAAATAACGGAATGGCTGTGAAGCTGACTTGAGACGGAGTGAGGCTCAGCAGTCGTGAAAAATATTGGTCAGTTATGCTTCAGAAAGCCACAACTTACTTAGCGGTCAAACACAAATGTGTTGTTGCTTTTCCATCTCCACAGGGTCTACAGAGTGACAGCAACTTGTTGACAGCAGGTCTAAGGGTTTATTGACTATGACAGGACTGAATAAGTTTGACCACATGGCCCATAACATAGTCCAAATTGACTAACTTCGACAACATTTCAGACTTGAGCAGGATTCAGCCCCCAGTTTGGCACACGACAGCAGACCCAGCAGTGAAAAAAAGTTTCAAAAGTAAAACTGTGTACTCACCATTGAGTTGAATGATGTGTGGGGTGGACAGGCACCCGCCCCTGAAGCCGCCGATCACTTTGCGAGGCGTGATAATGTGGGAGTAAGCAGGCGTGAGCTCTCCAGCATGTTGGTTCCCTGGGATCACATGGCACCCTGACGGACACAAGGAAGCGCCGGATCAAAGGAAGGAATGTGACTGATATGTTCACACAACTGTGCCATGAATTCAAAACCAAAAAGTCAGTGACGGAACTTGAGACATTCCAGGTAATCCTCAGTCGAGGCTCGAACTCGGCGTCCACCCTCAATTCCACTGTTTCTTTCCTCTCTTTTAGAGAGCCACAGCACATCCTCTGTGACTGCTTCATGCCTTTGTTAGTAAATAATAAATAACACGGCGATACAGTGAGGTAACCCAGTGAAACTCATCACAGAAGGCAAATGAGGGAGAGAGACACTTGTAACAGTATCATCCGCCATTACAGGAACAATAATGTGAATGGAAGTAGATTGATTTAGGAACTTTGCAGTAGAAATGAGGATATAATTAACTTAGATTTGCCAAGTATTGAGTTGCTAATCTAATAAACCCAGATTATGGAGAAATCCGGAGCCAGAAACTGAGCGAGCGCTGCCCCCTCTGGTCGTTCGATCGCTCTGCTGATCTAAGACAATTCACGCAATTCATTCAAATCCCCCAAAGATATGTATATAAACTGAAGTCCCCCAAAAAGTTTGGCAGCAAGCGACGCGTCTAAAGTGGAGGGAGCATCTATTTCCATGTCATGAGGATGATGCGCCACTTGAGGCTGCGTTCCTGGGGAATCGAAGTCACAAAGGTGGTTCAACTGAAAAGGCAGGCAACAGTTTTGCAAGGGTATGTTCAAATATCGAAAGGTCAGACGAGTTGTTCCTGCCATTTACAAGAACACAGAGCCCAAAACTCCTCGAGACAAGAGCAATTAGACATGATCAAATAAAGTGCTTATGAAAAATGGAAATCGTTCATTCCACTGGCCGACATTTCAGCGTGCTCAGGAAGCTTTTTGGAGATGGATTAAAAAGTCTCCTCAGCAAAACTTACATTTTACAACCCAAAAAACCTTGCGATTCTACCGTTCCTCTATAAAAAAAGATGTCACCCTTATGAAGAGGATGACTGATCCCATTTGACTTAAAATTAAATATTGACTTTGGCGCTGAAGTTGAGGCTTAATGGAGGCTTACAACGATAGCTCACAGTTTACTCTTCAAATCTTTCAGGAGCCAACTCCATCAGCAAGCTGATAATAGCAGGAAGCTACATGACAAATGGGGAATTGGTGTTGCCATGTAAACAGACATGGGCAGCGCGGCTCTGCAGATTAATGGGCGGAGTGCCGGCTGTCCTCCAGTATTCCCCTCATCATTCATCAGCCTTCCGGGGCCCAGAAACTTTCCTATATATTGCCCTCAGTTTTCATCTCAGACAGACTATTTACTGGCCTCAGTTTGGTCCTCTTCCCAACGACAATTAAAAACAGCAAAGCCAAATAAACTGCAAGTTTTGCATCTATTTGTCGCTCAAAAAGAGTTCAACCAGAGTCCAACACACCTTCGGCGCTCAACTCGCTGCCAAGATTAATTGCAGAAGGAGGCCAGCGCTGAAATTTACTGACTGCTTCCTGCCGTCGTGTGACAACAACCCAGTTTGGAGCAGCCTCGCTCCGACTGGCCTCTTTGCTCTGTGGCTACTTTTTGAGGTGAAGGCCACAGCCAGCCACTGATTTAGTGGCCGGAGAACAAATGGGCGCAAGCACGGCGGGGATTTAAAGTACCCCGGAATATTCGATTTACACCGCCCTCCCCATCCGGGGCAGACACCTTCCAGAATAAGCAGATACTTTCCCTCACCCCGGGGCAAAAGGCAAGGTTGATAATGCGCCTCCTTACTTTGAAAACAGCCAAGGCTTCGCTTCACAGGCGCGGCGTTTGGAAAGTCTCTGCTAATTGTCAGGTAAAATTGAGCGAAATGTTGCTCCACTTAAGGAGTAGCTTTGGGCTGGGTTCTCTTTACTCTCTGCAATAGTCAAGTCTCGGCGGTGCTTATCAGACTGTTGCAGGAGATGAGCAGAGTGAGGTCTGGAGAAGGTTCTAATCTGTCTTTTCCACTGTGCCAAGGCTGATATGCTCTCTGGTTTCTGTGTGTGCAAATGTGTCAACGGAGCAAAAGAAAGTGACTGTTGGATGGGAAGATACGGATGCACTTCCGTCAGTCGTTCTTTTACATATTTGCATGGAGAAAAACTCAAATATAAAGTATAAATAATCTAAATCTTGGCTTGTGAATCCTCAATATTAATGCCTTGCTCATCTACTTTCAGATTATACTGGAACTAAATGGGGTTATAGCCATGCTAACATACAGCATCACCTTCACCTTCTTCTGCCACTTATCCGGGGTCGGGTCGCGGAGGCAGCATTTGGAGCAGGGAAGCCCAAACTTCCCGATCCGCACAAACCTCCTCCAGCTCCTCCCGGGGGATCCCGAGGCGTTCCCAGGCCAGACCGGAGACATCATCTCTCCAGCGAGTCCTGGGTCTTCCCCAGGGTCTCCTCCCGGTAGAACATGCCCGGAACACCTCCCCAGGGAGGCGTCCAGGGGGCATCCGGATCAGATGCCCGAGCCACCTCAGCTGGTCCCTCTGGATGTGGAGGAGCAGCGGCTCCACCCCGAGCTCCTCCCGGATGACCGAACTCCTCACCCTATCTCTAAGGGTGCGCCCAGCCACCCTGCGGAGGAAACTCATCTCAGCCGCTTGTATCCACCATCTCATCCTTTCGGTCATGACCCAAAGCTCGTGACCATAGGTGAGGGTGGGAACGTAGCTCGATCGGTAAATCCAGAGCTTTGTCTTGTGACTCAGCTCTCTCTTCACCACGACAGTCGATACAGCGACCGCATCACTGCTGCTGCTGCACCAACCCGTCGATCAATCTCACGCTCCCCTTTTCCCTCACTCGAGAACAAGACCCCGAGATACTTGAACTCCACCACTTGGGGCAAGAACTCTCCACCGACTCGGAGAGATCAAACCACCTTATTCCGGTCGAGAACCATGGCCTCAGACTTGGAGGTGCTCATCCTCATCCCATTCTCTGGCTTTTGGAACATACAGCATCACCCCCCCAAAATAGCTTCAGATGTGTGCAGAATTGCACTTTGCTCATGCGATCAAAGCGCTGAAAATCACCCAAAAATGCGGCTTCAGTTTTCAATGAAGGAATTTCCTTGTGTCTCTTACGGCGGCGTTAATAGAAGCTGCTTCACAGGAAGATGGAAGAGGCGCGACGGCACGTCATTACCATCAATCAATTACGTTCAAATGAGAGCTGAAGAGGACAAGATTTGGTGGTTCATTTAGAACAGACAGTCTGTCGCTCCTTTTTCCCTGTAAGGCCCGGTTGGTATGGATTCCCAGGTGGGAGGTGTGAAGACATGATTAATAGCGTGTCTGACTCAAACACATTTGACTGGTAACCTCGTGTTGCTAATGAGTTTTTACAGCAGGCGTTTCGGGCGGAAAAACGTCGGGTAAATAAAGAGAAAACAAATGAGGCTCGGCCGTGAGGGTCGCTGGGGTGGAACCTTCTCTGAACCAGGACCAGTGGTCTTTACCCATAGCTGGGTGGATGAGCACCTTCTTGGATGGTTTACCTCCTGAAGTAAGGGACTTCAAAAAGAGGACGACTCTTTACATTAGGGAGCACATGCTAACCATTAAATAGATATTATTATAGTTATGAATTATTGGTTAATATGTCGCAAATACACGTCTAAACTGGTCATTAATTTAGGCTAATAAACGTGACATGTAAAGGACTCTCCTCTGGGTTAAAAATTCTTCAATGCCAGAGCAGTAAACCTCCCGCTGAAAACCCTCAGCTTGGACTCAACATGTCCTAAATGGGTAGAAGACTGGACTTGTGGCTGCTGTGGGTCCCCGAGGGGCCAAAACTGGGGCATTCTGAACTGATAAATGAGACATCTGTTATTCTGAGATAAAAGAGAGACCACGGCTCGTCCTTCAGAGGACATCTAGAGGCCAGATCGCAGATACCACCATTGATTTCTTGGCCTGTTGCGCGTGGGGTAAAGTGAGATGCGTTATTGTCCCGAGATCCTTCACACATAGAGCAACAGTTGGAGGGAGCCTATTTCTACATCTTATTTTTTGGCTTCTGCCACACTTTCTGTTTGGTGTTGAACCCTAAACCCATCTTCCCTTAAACTGCGCTACGCTCATGCATCCACACACACGTTGACAGGCCACACCGGCTCCCACTGGCACGCCTTTCTGTCATTACTTTATCAGACAACCTGCACATGCTCGACTACACCTGCCAGTCTATACGTCTGCATGCACGGCTGGCTGCGCTCCTCGCTGGCATGTGAGAGTGATTCGATATGCACATGAGCTGCATGTCGTTCCCATCAAATCTCTGTCAAAGCCTTCGTTCAGCACAGACTTTGACTCAAGCAACTCAAAGGAAGTGCTAACAAAAACTTAAATAATAAACACCTTATTCTGGAAAAACGGCGTTTGTACTTGAGCACAACTGGGCGCCCAATAATGAAGGAGCTTTACATCATTTGCCGACCCACCTAATTGGAGTGGTGACTCATTAAAGCCTGGTGAGAGGAACAAGTCAAAACACATAAAGCAGGCGAGATAAAAGGCCACCAAACAGCCTCTGGTTGGACGACCATGTGACAGAAATGGGAGCGGTAACTCGGAGGAGGGCATTCGACAAGACCAAAGAGAGAAGTGTGGAAGTGAGAGGGCGACAGATGGAAAGAGAAAAGAGGGGAACGTGTTCGCGGCCGCTCCCAAATCGATTCAGACTGTCTGCGAGGGCACAGGATGAATACTGAAGGCTTCAGTGGGAATGTTTACGCTGCTCTGAAAGGGAAATAACACTTCCAACCTGCTTCAATTAGTAAGAGTACGCAGATAAATCTTAAACTACATCATGGCATCACCAAGCTGGGGCTGGGGCTACGTTTTATGAGCATCAAAAGTCAGGATCATTTTCAACTGAATGAACTTTTACTGACCAACACTAGACTCCTGTTTTCCTACTGTCACTGTTTCCTCATGTGGCAGCCATTTTTGTGCTCCGCTCTCTTCTATTGAAGACACATTTATGCATGTTTATATTATCATGCACATCATATTATGTTTACATAACATCAAATATTATTAAAACACTAATTTTAATCATCTCATGCCAACCTAAAATAATAATAACAATTAAAATAAGTTATTTTTTCCATTAATATCGGCAATATTTCAAGTTTTATTTCAGACAATATTGCCTGTTGATATGAAAGAACAAACAGGAGATGTAGGCTACAACCAGAGTTTGTTAAACAAAGGTGTTTATGTGCGAGAGGAGAAGATCTTCACATTAATAAACATCCTCTTTTATTTTATATCCACTGCAAGTCACGCCTGGACCAAAATAATAACCTCGGTAGCTGCGGCGGCATCAGTCACCGAGGAGATTCACTATCTTTTTTTTTTTTTTTTTTTTACACATCAGAGAAAGTAAACAGACAATATTACTTCATTTTCCCAGCTTTCAAGTGGAATAGGAGCTGAATATTTATTTAAACCTGAATTAATAACCCCTGTGTAAATATTTCACGGTGGCAGTGGATGTGTTTGATACAAGAATGAAAAGTGGAGGTATCACAGCACCCTCTTCACAGCAAGAGTTGCATTCAAGTCTCCTCGCTCTGACCATAATCGAAGGTGAATTACTCACCGATGTTGCCTGTGTGGATATGAAGCCGTCCCCTGAGAACAGTGTGGACCACCATGGGGTTTGGGGGGTTGCTGTGGCCCACTTCTGGGCTTGTTAACAACGTGTCCTCACCCACATAGTTGGTTGTCAACACGTCGACCTCGTGAAGTGCCTGCACTGCCTTTTTCCCCTGACGCAACATGTACTTGAAACACAAAAGAGCAGAGAAAAAATATCAATGTAATTGAAAAAGAAGATTTTATGTCCCTTTCCAGTCTCATATTTGGCAACATTAAGTCATGATTCTACATTTTCATAACACAACATACAGTTGAATTGAAAACACAGGGTTCGAACAGGCTTTGCTTTCTTACCTTGAGCTCAATGGCCGTCGAGCCAATCAGGAGCAGGGAGTCGCTGTCCCAAATGTCGATGTGCATCGTGTGAAGTGCCAAGTAGCGCAAGAACCACTGCTTCTCTCCGGGCCTCAGAAACACATCATCGACTTTGAATTGCACCTGAAGACCTGGAGATCCTGGAAAGCACACCAAGAATAAACTTCACACTGGAGTCAACATGTTATCTGCATAAAAGGTTAAAAATAATGTATATTCAGTGTTAAAATATCACTGCACAAAATGTTTCTGACTGATACATTACAAGGTACAAGGCTAAATCTTCCAAGGGAGAGAACAACAAGACACCTTCACCTCGAGCTGGGTGTTTATGAAGCAAATGTAATTCTGATGTAAATTTCTTGAATAGCAGCTATTTCACAGGGAGGTCACGGACAAGGCCACTTTGTAAATCCTCCATCAGAAAAGCCATTAAAAATAAAAGACTCCCAGTGAATCTGTCTTCAGCGCTTCACTCCCTTAAATTTTTTACATACCGATTCTGTTCCGACTAATCTGGAGGCACTTCCTCTCCCTTCGCCTGACTTCTTCTACCACGCACGAGTCTGATCAACACAGCAATCGCCACCTGCACTTCACCTGCCAAATTATCTGAGGAAGCCAGAGCGATACATTTTGCCGGCGACCCAGAATTGAAGAGCTACATTCCCACATCAGATGACTGTCTGTTATTGACCTTGGAGAGCATTAAAGAAAAATGAATCCGAGTGTACGAGTCACGCATTTGGGTTCTAATTACCTGTCAAGTCGCATCCCGAAAGATTCTGCTCAGGCAAATAAATCCACCCACTTCAAATGGGCTTCATTTTCTGACATGAAAGTTTAACAAAGGCATTGATTCAAATCAAGAGCGCTCCGTTCAGCTGCAAATTATCGCAGAGTGGAGAGCGATTTCAAAAAGACGCTTCAAACGTCACAGCGGTGGATCATTCTTAGCGTAAGACTCGAGGTTGTGTCAAGATGTCGGTTGTCGAATGTCCCGATTATGGGACGAAGGAAAGACTATCTTGTCTTAAATCAGTGGACCACATTTTTCCTGCAAGTCCCGCGCTGTTTTTGGCATCGGTGGCCGAAACGGTTCACAGAAAGTCTTCCATATTTGGTCCATTTTAGCATGTGAGTAAACACCACTTTGTTTCTAACATCATCATGAGAAGGCAACAGTTTTTACTGAAGGTGATCCATGAATGTGTTTCAAGTCCCTGTCTTAGTTCAGCAATAACAGGACTGTGATTCAGGAATTTTGGAAAGAATGCTTGTCAACTCACAGGTATCGGCACTAGTCCTGTAAAGTGCCATTGGTCGCGCTCTAATGACGGTGATGTGCTTCTACTGTGGATCTGGACTGTAGCAACAGAACTCTGGACTCCAACTCCAACTTTATTGCCTTCATTTTGAACAGACTTTTACTGGCTTGACCTATTCAAAGGTGATCCTACTTTGATTACCCAACATGCTGCTCCTCGCCTGCCACACTGCCCTCAGGACCTTAAGTACAAGTTAAGTCCATCTTGGGAAATGACCAGAATAGGACGTGGTTCGTCACCCAGAGAGGTCGGCCTGCCATTCTTTGATCAAGTGAGCACTAGATATTATCCTTTTCTATTTCTTCTGACGCTGAATCTATCACCATTGCTCTTGCCATTGCGTCCGATCTAAAGAATCTCTCATGAGGTTTGCTAAATTTTGCAAACTGATTCCATAACTTTTAATTCGATTGACCAGTTGCAGGTTTGATTTATGCCCTTAGTTTTAGTGTATTCTTGTTCTACCTGCTGTGGTTGTTGAATTCAGTGGCATCTGTTATCAGCGCCATTTCTTCCATCATTCCTGTACATATCTGGGATATTTGACGTGGGATTATTACACTGTATCGGTGCATATTCCCTCCCGTGCTTGCAGGGATATCGCCTTGCCTCTCATCAGTCAGATGGTGCGCTGACGTTTCCTGATCTGATGCCATCCATGATACTGTCTTATTCCTTCCGTGTTTGGTGGGATGATGCTTCTCCTGCTGCCCCAGTCTTTCCTTTGTTTGACTCTGCTCAAAGCTCCCACAGTTGAAGGCTACCACACCTGAAAAATCGTATCTGCCAAACCCAACCAACAAAAACAAAGCATACTGAGGAGGTGGGTGTGAAGTGGAGGTGGGTACCTCGATAGCACCCTGGAGAGGCGACAGGTACTCACTTCTCCAAGCCAAAACTTGACTCAGCTGTGGACTATTAAACTCATAATTATGGCTCCACAGGGTGGTTGGCCTAGTTGAGTGGAGGCACTGTGGCTTGCAGAGAGAAAATAGTCATATCTGGAAATGAAGCGAAAAACATGCCTCTCCACTACAAAAATTAAGAAGCCGGCGCAGTGTCCCCGTGTTTGCCAAAAGCCCCAAGTGGCTTTTGACAGTATTTGCATTTTCCAAGTCTCTGGAGCAGAGGTTTGCTCTCACTTGCTGGCCTCAGACCATGTGGTAAACGGGAGTGTGTGCAGGGAACCACTCGCATTTCCAAGGAGAGCTTTAAAACTCCAAAGACAGAGTGCCTTGAAATATGGAGCAGCCCTCAGCTGAACTTGAGCCCAGAACTTAAATACTGGCGACGAAAATACGTCTTCAGAAGAATTAAGAAATTGTGAGAGGTTTAAGCATCTTTCAGTGACTCAGCATCCACACAGACCTCTCCGCTATTTTACACAGCCGCCAAAAAGGAGAAATTTCAAGCTTAATACCGTATAATTTTGACAATTTTTGCCATTCAGATTTGCACGCACAGCACAAGAAGTCTCTGGCTTCAGCACTGTGTGTGAGGCAGCATGGCCTCCAGATGAAGAGCAGCACACAGCGGGACCCACCCACCACTGAGAGCCCTGTGCCACAACATTGATGGCTCACCTGATGCGTGAGCAGCAGGGTGGGCGGGCTGGAAATCAGACCGGGGGATCAACAACTCAAAACACCAGTCTGACGCCTGAGGGTAGCACACCAAGACCTGATGTGCGGCTCATTATGATCATTTCAACACAATAACAATAAAAAATAAATAACAATTTCCCTTAAAAATGAAAGGATATAAAGCTATAGCCGCTGAAATGACGGAGGGGGAGAGATCTGCGGTTCATTTTGGGAAAGCTTTCATCGGCGTACGTGACGTAGCACTGGGTCTCAGTGTTTATTCCGATATTGCCTCTGATTTTCTCAGAGAAAAACCTCCTCCCACACAGTCTCGGTTCAAAGACTTATTTCAGTTGATTGACCAGCGAGCTCAAAGTCGAGCATTGATCTTGCACCATAATTGGACCGCGCGTGTCTTTAAAGTGCCATCCACGGACGAGTCTGCGCTCAATCTTTGAAACAAACAGGAGCGGATTTGGATTGTGCCTCATATTTATATATACAGGTTTGCTGCTGCAGCCATCAGGAATAATGAGTGGAAAGAAAAACAAAGCTGAAGGAATGTGGCCTTGTCTGGGGACTTCATTCTGGTTGCTGACCACAGGGATGCGTACTTGTATTGTATTGTGCTCAATGTCACACTCAGTCAGAGGCAGTAATATCCCTTCCATCTCATTAGCAGCTACATGAGCAGGCGCCGCATCAATCAATGCCCGCCCGACAGATTGAGAGGGAAATGTCTCACCCTCAGAAAATGTCATGAAGCACCAGGGAGCGTGATTGTATTTTGTCGACATGAAGAAGGGGGGCATACGCCGCTACTTGGCTTACAAGAAATCCAAAAAAGCAGTGACCTCAAACTCTTACTGTCAGAATTTGGGACCACCCACGTTCCCATTATTTATTCAATTGAAACAGCTATTCTCTTCCTTGGCAGTGATGTTTCCCTTAAGGTTGAGGCAAGTAAGGTTTTACTTTTTATTTATAGATAGTAGTCTCAGTTGATTTGACCTCCAGCAGTGGCAGTTGCATTCCAAGAATCTCAAATGTTTTTTTGGACATAACTGTAGTAGCATTGGAAAACAAACATAAAGCAAATCTATGCAGCTATTTTTTCCGAAACTCTAGGAATAAATTTCATCTCACAACATTCTCCATCAAAAATGTCCGCAAAAAAAAGTGAACAGAAACATCAAAATAATCGGTCAAAAGCAAATTCGACGCTTTGTTCACGCACAACTATGAGCTCAAGTGCAGAAGATAAAGGAATCAATGAAGCGCAGTGACTTTTCTTGACGTGGTGGGAACTAAAGTCATCCATCAAACAGGAAATGGAAATGAGAGCTAGCTGCTTACGTTTGTCATAATCCTATCACACATGACGTGCGCTCCGATGTCGCTCAGCAACAGCTTGAGTTTTATTTCACTTCACTCGCCGACAAGTGTGGAAATGTAACTTTCCCAACTGGACTCGGAAGCGTCTGGAAAAGCGCCTGGTCCCAAAACATCCACAGAAGACCAAATCACATTGACTGACTAGTGTCTGCTGTGACAAAGAAGCCAGTTCAGCGAGAGGCTCTGCTCCATTTTTTGAGCCAACCAATTACGGAATTCAATTTCAGCGGCTTGTATCTGTTGACCAGTTCGTGGACCTGGCCTCCACTTTGGATTTCACACAACAGTTTGGCCAGATGAACACACGACTGCAGGCATGTGCGAAGGCCAAAGGAGAAGACTGGATTTAGCTTTGTCCCCATGTGATTGGGTTGGATCCCCACTGCACAGTGTCATCTGCTTTTATCACTGTGGCTTATAAAGTACGACCACAAAAAAAGTGCTATGAAATTTTTATCAGATTAATCGCAAGATTAAATAATCATGTTTAATTTCACAAGACAGCAAGTGAGGCAGTGGGACGTCAAAACTCAAAGGCGCCACAGCAAATTCCGACGCCCCTGAAGGCATCTTCAGAGAGCTGCAAGCAAGTGCAGTCATGCTGGAAACTCTACTTTAAGTTACTTTAGTTAAACTTGATGCAAATCCACAGGAAGCATCCAGTGGAAATCGGGCGTCAAAATCTCAGCGGCAGATGGTTTAAACGCTTTCCATTTTTGATCCAGATATTTTTGGCAGCCCTGAAAATCCATTTGTTTTTCCAAGTTGAGAAGAGTCACTCACCACTCGAAACCGAGCCGTCGGTGTTGACGGAAGCCAGGACACAGGGAAGCGTACTGCTGGGTTTCACTTGAACCTTGTCACTGGACAGAAGTTTCATTTGCTGTGAGGTGACTGGAGGGAAGCGATAGAACTGGAAGGTGAAGTAGATGTTATTGGGCCATCCCGGTTCAGCGCCCTCCCCTTGGAATCTGAAAATAAGCCAAGCATTTCATGATTAAACAGATGTGCCTCAGTGTTGCAGAGACACACCTGGGAGAACAAGCAAAAGATTGAGCCGTTGTTTGAAACTTCAAAACACAGCAGTGGAGTTAAACATTTAAATACCCACAACAAATGGACATGTTTTTATTCAGATCCGATTTTTCCTTCTCTACATCACCCCCGCGGTGAAAAAAGTCTCATCGGTCACCTCGGGTTTACTTCAGAAACAAACTCAAAACGACGGAGGAGAGGAAAGAAATCATACTTGGTGAGGCAGACTTTGCTCACGCTCACTCACAAGGACTTTTAAGGACGCGCTGCTCTCGATTTCCGTCGGATAAATCGACTGGCAATCAGTCATAAGCTGGAGTCGACATTAGGAGGAGAAAAAAAAGCATTTGATAGCAAAACAGTCTGTGCTGGGGTGACCCCCTGACCACAGACAGGCCCGGGGGTTTTGAAGTGGAGTATAATAAGCATACAACGCAACCTTCCAGTCGATGATACGGCACAGTTAATGATGCTGCCGTGCTAAGTCCTTACGAAGGGACCGATATTAATATTAATACAGCAAAGAGACAAGACTGATCATTACGCCGTCTGTGTTTGAGATCGCTGCCTGGCGAAGTGCCTCCTGCGTACTTCAGTACTTCTGCAGCTATTGCCTGAATAATAAGGTGGGACCCCGAGATGTTTTATGGAGCTACACGATTTACGTTGGAGTGCGTTGCCTGAGTGCGCGTGTCAGGCAGCTCTAATGAGGTCGCGGATACAGAACACGGGTGAAGCTTGAATCAATAAATCTCTTTAATTGTGTGATCTTGAGAAAAGTCCACATCATGTTTCTAATACAAAAAGTGTAAATTTGAAATGACAAAACTCACGCTCCAAAGTCAGGGGAACTTGATCATTTCTGAATGCTTGTATTGCCTTCCGCGGCGTATTGACAGGGTTTTATTTTTTATTTATAGTTTGTAGTCTCCGTTGATTTGACCTCCGGCAGGGGCAGTTGCATTTTAAGAATCTCAATCGATTTTTTTTTTTTTGACATAAATGTAGTTGCCACTGAAAGCATTGGAAAACAAATCTACACAGCTATTTTTTCCCTAAACTTTATGAAGAAATGTCAAAGTCTGATTTGTAAAATTGAGTTTGGACTGCCTTCCATCCGGCCAAATCTGACACCATTCTCCATCAAAAATGTTAGTAGCTTGTGAACAGAAACATCAAAATAATGGTCAAAGGTTGACTTTATAATCATTCATATCTTTGGCTTCATGAAGTTCAACATCAGGGTCTGACTTCAAATGCACTGGCTGGGCTTGAAGGGGAGCTTTAGTTAAAGCCCAAAATAAGCGAAAATTATCATAATTTCTGAGACCAAAAAAAAAAAGACCTTCCCTGAAGCTACTCATCAGGCGAATCAAAAAGACAGGTTGAGTTTAAGAAAAGCTGAAAAACAAAAAGGAAAAGAACATTTAATCAGCACTGTTGATGCCTGTGAATAATGAATAACAAAACATGGATGAAATATGAAGAAGATGATCATTAAAAAGCGGGCTTTTATGAGACAAAAGAAAGACTGCCAGGACAACGGCACAGAAACAAAACAAAGCGAGGAACATGATTTTCCTGCTCAGCCCAACATTTGACCTCTCACCTGGAGAACGCTAAAAACTGGAAAACCATCAGGTTGTCTTGCAGAAGGTCTTTCTCCTCGCGGTGAATGTCAAATGCCACAGGCTCTGTGGGGTCCAGGACTTCTGCTACCTGTCCGCTGCAATCCAGCAGGTCAGGAAAACCAGCAGAGAAGAGGTGGGCCAGAGAGCTCCTGGAGCTGGCGGAGTACGAGCTGGAAGAGAAAATGAAACTGAGAAAAAACAAGTTTGCTGGGCACACATCTTGAAAAAGAAAATATATCTTATTTTATGTATAAATTCGTTATTTGACCCGCAATGATTTACAAAAGGACACACTTTAGGTGTATTGCATGTCCTTAAAACCTGCAGAGAAAAATCCCCAGAACTGGATGAGGATGCCAGCGGTAGCCCTCAAAACTGGGACCATGAGAAGGACTCCAGCAGAAGCCAAAAAGCTCCGGGAGGATTTCTGCAGCACATAATTGGCTGTAATCGCTAATCATAGTGGCCACCTGTTTTCTGCAGCCACGATAATATTCGTAGTTTCTACTTTCAACACTGCGCACAGATGGCAAGCTAAAGTGCAAAGTCAGGAGTGAGAACAGTAGCGTTTGGCTGCATCATGATGAGCTCTCGAGGTAAAACCATCGCTTCATATTGGTGGGAAATCGGAGTTCAGCACAAAAGCTGGAACAGTGAAGTAGATTCTCGATAAGGGCTGCCTCCGCGGTTGTGTTCATTTCACGCTTTCCCATCCCTATCGCCAAAAGTTATTCCCCAAATTAGCCATGGCAGATTAATATTCAAGACAACATTACATTTTGCAAAGAAAAAAAAGGAGCCCAATCTGATACGCACAGCAACTTCAATTAAAACTTTTTTTGTTCTCATCAAAAAATGGGTCATTTTTCGCTCCGAGTTCAGAGGCTGCCATGTTTCAGGTCAGTGAACTACAAAGTATTAAGTCTGGGGATGTAACGGTGAAAGGCAGCAGATTAATAGACTTTCAGCAAAACATTTTATGTGTTGTCT
Source organism: Synchiropus splendidus (assembly GCF_027744825.2). Taxonomy (NCBI): domain Eukaryota; kingdom Metazoa; phylum Chordata; class Actinopteri; order Syngnathiformes; family Callionymidae; genus Synchiropus; species Synchiropus splendidus. The sequence goes on from NC_071351.1 coordinate 7,890,594, forward strand.
GATTTAAAGCGTGAACAGGCACATGATACCACAAGTCCCCCCTGCTGACTGGCTTTAGCAGACACCAAAACACATAAAAAGGGACATGAAACTATGCTCAAACATTCGCATCTGCTTTAGTCGTCGAGACGACAAGACGGAATCACCTTGATGCACTCGTCCCCAAAGTGATGACAGGCGCGTGGACCGGGGTGAAGGGGAGCTCCCGCAGTTGCTCTCCTTCATCCTGAGATGATGAAACGTCCCGGTGGGGCTGAAGGTCTGTCTCCAGGTGTGAGATATTGCTGACCGCTGAGCAAGCCTACATCAGAAAATGATTGGGTGATGAAAGTCAAGCGTGATGAGAACAGATTTTTTTTTTTACACATCAAAAATGTTTGGCAGGCTTTGCTAGTCTGTCGGGGGGGAGGTTTTATTCTGAAGCTGTGCCTCTTCTTCTCTGCTGTGAACCGTCTTCGGCTCTAGTTTTCTTCTTCAGTCACATTTTTTTTTTAAACAGACATGAACAAATCCACCGTGATGGCGAGACCTTCCACCATATATAACTCCTCTTGTCAGTGGAACTAATGAGGATTTCTCATATCTATTAATTGTTTGTCCAATCGGGCCACAGACTGGTGGGACTCATTTTAAACTGTGCTGCAAGACAAATTGAATATTGTTAAAACTAATTGAATGATGGCTATCGTTCAGCCGAAGCCACAGACATGAACACATGACTGGTGAGACAAGGCGCTTACACTCTCCATCATACGCAATGTTTTAATCTTTATGAGATTTTTTTTTTTTCAGAATAATTCTCTGTATTTGGTGTCAAAAGGCACACATGACCATTCAACATAGACCAGAGCTGAGCAAAAAAACATAATTTTAATGTTTATAATTCACAACTCATTTGACCTCTCACTACTTTTAAGTTTCCAGAGCTCTACATTTTTTTTCATTTTTATGTCTGCATTTCCTGCCTTATATTAATAGTTAGAATCAAATGCTAATTGATAATAAAAAAAATACAGATTTTATTAGCAGAATTCCATAATAAAATGAACTGTCACATACTCTTGCAAGGGGATAACTCCTTCAGTACATGTTCTTTATGTACTATATACACATTGAAATGTCTGTAAAATGCATTGAAATATATTCCAAAGAACATGAACTGAAGGAGAAAATCCAATTTGTTGCTTCAGGCCATGCTCATAGATATATATACAGTATACTATAATTATTTTGGATGTAGGCATGTCAAATACAGGCAGAAATAGGATTTCAATGAAGCGGATTTGGAACATAATTTGGATTAAAAGTTACATGTACATATGAAAACTCTCGAGGGGGAACAGAGGTTGTAAAAAACATATTCAAGTATGAAAAGATAAGAGCTTGGAGGACACCAATAACCCAGCACACTCACAGGGATGTACATGATGTTTTGGTTCAGAGGGAGCTTAAGATGCGGCAGCCAAGATCGTGATCTCTGCATTATGAGTCATGCCCTTTCTGCTTCATAACTGTCAGCGTAAACAGCAAATTAACTCGCCGCCTTTTGTGCCGATGTTCACCACATTCCAGGGGAGTTTAAAACCATCCCCAGCACACTGAACTGAACGGAGTCCTCCAACCTGAACTCAAGTTTATACTGGTCAGCCAACATCACGCCACATCTTCTCCTCCACACTCAAGAGGCTTCTTCTGATAAGGGGAATCAAATTCCAACTGGGTGTAAGAGGACCTTCAAAAGGCCCAGGATTCCTCCAGAGTGAGGCTCATATCTTCACAACTCTGACCGAGGGCGATGCCAGAGTGAAGGTATAATCTCCCCTCCGGCTCTGGTTCTAATCTGGGGTTCCCTCCAGGCCGTATGAATCCGACCTGCTCACGCCACACCTGGACACTGATCGCTCTCAAACCAACAAGCTTGTCCTTTCACGGAAATGATCACGGCTGGTTTTGTCCATAAATCGGCAAGCACATAATCCAAGGTGCGGAAACTGGATCAGCACCAACATCCTATAAGAAGGATGATTCTGTCAATTGAACATCAGGCTTTAACCACTGCTAAATTCTCCTCTCTGGCATATGTGGCAAATGAATGTAAGCACGTAGGTACGTGTGCCAGTATAAGCCGGCGGGATGCCTTCATAAAGACATCTATACGAGCGTGATTTACATCTCTGCTAATCTGCAGTATTCAGGGCAGCAGGAAAAAGATTAGAAAGACAATGACGTGAAAAGAATGCTGGTGGCGACGGATGCACTATATGGAATTTTTAGCAAAAATATATTTCTTTCTTGACATCAAAGATAAATGTTTAGATCAAAACGAAAAACGCAAACTGACTTAGATAGGCAGAAAAAGATCCAGGGTTTAGGCCAGGATTATAAAGTCGTGGTTCCCCATCATGTTCCAGATGACTGTAGATTTCAATGCATCTCTTCCAGTTCGACAATGTGAGGGGAGTAAAAAAATCCCTTCCCACTTATTCTCAGTAGCGAACACCCACAACTGGATAGAACAGCATTCATTTTTAGAGGATTATGTAAGATATTTAAGAGAAATGTCAAGATATCTATTTTGAGATCAACTAAATGGGAGTTATGTTGAGACAGAGATTACCTTTCATAGAGGCAAATAAAAATATCTATCAAAAATGTGCTCTGAAAATGATAAGCAAAATGAATATGTCTATTCTATTCAACATAGTTGAAAGTTTCAAACACATCAATCAATAAGGGACATCCTCTGTTGCTGAATGTTGATTCATAAGCAACTTGAATGTCGAAATAGTCAACCAGAGATCTGGAGGGAAAAAAGAAATACCTCCCACTGTTTCTCAGCTGCAGACACCCACATCTGGATATCCCACTGTGGATTCATTTTTAGATGATTATGCAACAGCTATTCAAAAGGAACCTTGTCACATACTTTGACAGGACTTTTCCTCCTTCCCCACCCATTGTTAAATTAAATACAATAGTGTCACGCAACTACAGCTGGGCGAAAAAACAGAAATACAATTCCAATCCGACAAAACAGCTGCATCGACTTCAGAGGTTGATGAATAGATCTCAAATGTCCAGAGGTGTGAGAGGTCTATAAGCAGCCTGCAATGCACTGGCAGCCTGCCCACGGCCGTCCTGGTGCGCCGGGGATAAGCAGCCGACAAATGGGAGGAAACTTTTTCACTGCCTGCAGTGCATAACGGGAGCAGAAATAACCAGATCGGGGTCAAAAATAGAATATTCTAAGCCTGGAAACAAGTGGGATTGTCCTTGCAGGACATTTTTAAAGTCAAATAATCACGACTCTTTCGATTAAAAAGATAAAGGTTCAGAACTTCGGACAGCTCCAGAGCGAGAAGAGAAAAAGTGTGTTTGGGTTTTCACATCAGAGGACAGACAGGTGAGATAGTATCTGAACTCAAACAACTTTGAAAGATCCTGATCCTGAGGGATGTTGTTTTGGGGTTTGTATCTGCGTGCACCTTTTGTGCGATGCTTTCTTTTGCCTAATTATTCCTTCAGCTTCCCAGTGTGTTGTGAGAGTGGACGGGGGTGGAAATCTTACGACATGTGACAGCTGGTGGGCCGATGCCAATAGGGAAGGATGGAGCAGTGAGGGAAACGACTGTTGCCACGGCAACGCTGAGCTGGAGTGGCTGATGGTTGGGTATCGTGAAGTCGCTGCCAGCTGAGACATGGAGAGCTGTAAAGAGACAATGCAAATGATTTGTAGTTATTATAATTACGAAAGAGGTCTCGGGAACGCACTCGACGCGTGAGAGGCACGTGGCATCTCGGATGACAAAAACCAGACTGTCCAAATGATGCGGCACTCAGAACGCCTGCCACATTCACACCTACCATGCAGTCAGGTCCAATTTAATATTCCTTCCTTTCCGCGAGGAACAAAAGTGCCCCGCTCGGTCAGAAAAAAAAAAAAAACTGAAGAGAGTTATCGCTGAAAGCATCTTCAGATATGAAGCTGCCAAGTGACAGCAAAGACAAAAAGAAATAACTGCTATTACACATGGGACAGTTTAAGTATTTTTGGAAGAGATAACATTGATAATCTGGCTTGAATAAGAGGTGGGCATGGAGCCAAGTGGATAGTTTTCTGAAAATAAACTCTATGTGAACGGCAGCCCCACTCATTCTGCAGGACCACCACCTCCACACAACAGACACACACTCACTCAGCAACACAATACAGATGACCACATATAATTCAGTGCATCACAATCTTCATGCAGACAAGTTTGTCCTGTAATAAGTTAAGTCACGCAGTCAGAACAGTCTTCTCTTGACCAGAGCGCCTCGGGAGGTCTCCACAGGGAGCCAATGAGTTTTAGGTTAAACTACATTATACAACCCCCCGGCATGAGTTTGCCCCCAGGATTTCTCCAAGTGCCATTTCCATATGAATGAGGTACACCTTAACTTTGATCTTTGGTACATGAGAGCTCCACACAGTGGGTTACAAGAATAGTGAACAGGACATAAGTACAAGCCATCCTCTCTGGCGAGCAAATTGATTTAAAGATATCAATGCATACCCACATTTTTAAAACACGCATTTAGCAATTAAAAGCAGAATGTGCCCAGTCAATGGTGTCAATACCAAACACCCCCATCTCTCAGTTGGCTTCATCTCGCAGCCGTTTCTGGGCGATATTGAATCTGTGAGGGTCAAAACAAATGGCTCTCTGGGATATAATAAAGAAGTGCATTGAGCTACTGAGTAATAAAAGAGGTGATGTTCAGTAACTCATCGATCTGTTCTACATGGTCGGCCATTGATTCTTCCAACAAGATCATTCCATCGGCCAACATCAATTCCCCGGGGTTTCATTGTCTCACAGCAACATATTGTTCTACACAAGAAAACCTCATCAACATGAATAAAATAATGAGAGAAGCTCTTGACATGTTTACAGGGAGCCGCGCAAGGTCACTGAGAATCACCTATAAACACCAGCGCTGCATGTTTTCTGATTTCATTTTGGGGCTTTGTTTTCCAGTGCAGGCAGTTTTCTTCAGGCTGACAGGGAAACCACTTTGCCCAATGGCCCAAGTCATTATGGCTGCCGCCATCCAACTGTTAAACTATCTTTATGCACCGTTTGGCTTGTTTGTTAGTTTTATTCTCCACCACCTACACGCTTCCAATCACATATGCTGCTGCCGCCGACTTGTGCATCCCATTGCGTGTTTCCTTTTCAGAGAAGTGGCTGGATAATCGTGAAAATCGCACTTCTATTGCCTTGAGATTTGCTGCTTTCGTTCAGGTGTTTTCCGCAAACAACTTGGCTTGTTTTTCATTTGAATTGTTAGCTATATGAAGAAAAGTTTACAGTTCAATTCAAGATGATAATAACCACAAAGATGACTACACATGGTGTAGCTTTGTTGGGGTGACTCATGAACCTTCATGTGTTTCCAGGCATTTTGTTCAACAAATTCACATTTGAATTCCAAATTATATTATGGATGCACTGCATCTATAGGCATTTAAATTCAATTTATTCAACTTCTTTGCTCAGACTTTCTTTAGTTTGTCTTTCTTTCTCTGCTTGAGTTGTCATTGAGAACACCCAACCTGAGGCCAACACTCAGCCCCAGACGGAGTGGAGACCAAGACCAATGAGGAGACCAAACTGGATGCAAAACAAGCTACTAGTTTGTTCCAATGATAGCAATGATTTTGGACTCCCATGACCATCCTTGGGTTAAGGATTCCAAGTCTCAACTGTAATTGGTGTGCTGGGGGCTCAGGCGGGCCGGCTCTGTGGTCGGCATGAAGCTGGACTCTCTGGTGAACGTGGCAGAGTTGAGGACTCTGGACAAACTGCTGGATATTATGGACAACGCCAGCCACCCTCTGCAGCACCCTCAGTAACCAGAGGAGCTTGTTCAGTGAAAGGCTACTGCTCCCCAAGTGTCCAACAGACTCAAGAACTCTTTTGTACACCACGCCATCGTACTCTACAACTCCTCACTTGGGGGGAGGAAGTAGTAGGGTACACTACGCTACACTACATAGTAATGGACAAAAACCTATATTAATCTTGTTTAATTTTATTTATTTTTATTCTCTGTGTGATGCTCTTCCTGACTGCATGCCCTTTCTTGCCTCTATTGCTGCTGGAAATGTAAATTTCCTGGCGGGAGTCATCCCAAAGGGATCAATAAAGTCTGGTCTAAGTCTATTTGACTCCAGTTTGAAAGTGCTCTGCCTATTCATGGTTGTTCTTAGAAGTCACAGCAATGAAATCATGCCTGGAGAGCAGCAAACTCATTCAAGGCGAGACTCGTGTCACACATACACACACACCGACACACCGGGATAACGCGCGCAGCAAGGCAATTAGCGTTGGCATTTCCATGGCTGCCAACGTTGTGAACTCAGACTGTTTGCCCCAACAGTCAGGGAGATCATCTGTTCACATTATGGCTTCATGTGACGTGCCTGTGCCTACGTATGTTTCCTGAAGGCGTGAGTGCCACTGTGAAGGGCAGACAGTTCGAGGGAGCCTTTGTCACGTGCTTCACAGGAAGTGACGCATCAGGAGCGGAGGGGAGAAATTCATCACATATAAAGGAGTATTTGAATAGAGAACACCCATAAAGGCCCGAAAAATGATGAATAAGAACGCAGGTTGAACTACCTGGTGAGTTAGGTTTAAAAGATGCATTGAGCACAGGCACTTTCAACTGACTGAGATCATGACCCTTGTATTGAAGGCGTTACATTCAGTCACACAGAAGCACGAAACAAAAGTTAGTAAACAGGATATATTCAATTTCCTGAAGCTGACTGAGTTTAATCAGGAGTGCAAACTTCATTTATTTTCGCACTGCGTTGCACCAAAAGGCAATTAATAACAGACATTATCAAACGATGCTGCGGGCGATGATACATTACACTGTAATTGCACCTCGGATGTGGACCACAGACCTCGAGTTTGGCAACTAGAGACAGGACAGCTGAAACAGCCGCTCGACTGAACCACACAAAGACCAAAACTTCAGTTCAATGTAGAAGGGATTCCACATTCGGTAACTGATAAGAACATGTTTTGGTGCGTTTGGTGTGCTGATATGAACAAACCCTCCCGAATGCTGACTTGAGTGACGGGCAGCGCATCACAAGAGGGCATTGTTGTGAAGTCAAAAGCAGCTTCCTCCACCATTGGACTGCGTAGATGACTTCCTGGCCCCCTTGTGAGTTTGGTAACTTTGAAAAATGGAATCCAATTTTGAGGACACGTTGCACCACTGGGAGCTATATTAATAACATGCATTGATTCCTGCTGTTTATTCAGAATTGCTTATTACAGACATGCGGGTACAGTCTGAATCACATTATGTGTATCTGATCCCCAGGCATCTCATACTTGTTGTAATAAAGAGTATGGGATACAGAACTATGATAAATAATGTACACCTGATGGATCCAATATTAGCATTACATCCTTCAAACATCCTCAGGGCCAAATCGGCTATGTACACCGTCTTTAAATCCAGATTTTGCAAGAAGCTCCGGGTTAATTCAGGACAAATCTCTCCACTGAGAAAGACTGGAAGAAAAGGCGCAACACTGCTGTGTGTTCAATGCGACAAACGCCTTTGTGTTAACTAGAATATTCTTAAATCCTGCGTTGCGGGCTTCAGAGGAAGCATATGCCAACTTATAGCTGCAAACTAATATACAGTTGTAACATAAAGAGGAGGTGTGAGCGTGACATTTTACGAACAACACACCCCTATTGGTGTTAATATTATATTTATATCTCAAAAGATAAAGACTATTGGATTTATTCTTGTTTATAAATAAAACTTGGTCAGTTAGTGCCCACAAACCTGGACTGTTTATCATGCTGGAGCCACCACAGTATTTAAGTGTGGCACTCTGTCACTGCTCTGAGCCCAACACTACAACTGGGAGGGCTGCAGACAGTCGAGAGACCTGCCTCTTCAAGCCTCAATGAGTCCATTCTGTCCAGCAGTTGGGTTAATCCCTTTAAAAAATTAACCTGGTGAATCATGATGATGGTTATTTGCAGGTTTATTTTGACAGCCAGATGAAATGCGCAACCTTTAAATGGTTTTTAAATCATTTTTAATTTTACATTTTTCAGAAATAATTTGTTTTGTATTCCAAACAAACAAGTGTTGAATTAGATTGGCAGTTTAAATCCAACAATTCCACCCACTCAGACAGCCTCGCGCTAAAAGCATTCCAGTCAGATGAAACTGGCTGGGTACATCAATACATCAGTCGCAGTAAGATTAAATATAAACATCCCACATTTTTATGCACAAGTAAAGACGGATCACCAGCGATGAAAGACCCGACTGTTAAAGGACCACCTCCCAATTTTCCCTCTGCCAAGACACTCATTTCGCCAGTCAAACACAAGAGGTCACAGTGCAAACTTAGGAAGCCATATTAATCTCCACAAATATCCTCCAAATGTTTCCCATAAACACAAGGACTTTATCATTCAGCAGCGCAAAACGGTGCGTCACGGATCAATAATTTATGCGAGTGCGGAAGAGTTGTCAGATTTAACAATGTCGGCGACGGCACAGAGCGCGAAGCTTGTTTACAGATCATTCACAGAAAGGATGCGATTGATTGCTCCACACTTGACTGACATGCTAAACAGAGAAAACCAGCCGGCGATTGAAAAGTGTGCGCTTTATGGCGGTGCCTTTGACAGTGAAGGAGAAAGGGAAGATGGAGGAGTTCCTTTTTTGGGGATGTGTGAAGGTTGCTGCAGCACTTGAGTGCGAATGATGAATAGTAGGACAGCCGCCAGCAGCAGTGGCATAGCTTCACACGGCGCTTCCCATCGCCGTATGCTCAGCCGTTGGATGGCCATCAGAGACCAAGACGGATAGACAGGTAGCTCAGCAAGAAAGCTGAGGGATGAAGTATTTGGATTTTTATGGCATTCACGAACTGAACATAATCAAGTAAAATACTTAACCGTGAGTCTGAGCGAGGAAATATCGGGAGGAGAAACTGAAAAGGCTTTTAGAAGCTGTGACCAGATGTGTTTGCCTGCTTCTCTACAGCTTCTTCGTAGTCTGTGTCTGAGCCTGAAAACGGCTGATTCATGTCTGCAGTTTTGGGAATCTATAGCGCCCATTTTGGAAAGCAATTTTGACCAACATACTTAATATTTGACATAACCAAATATTACTTGCTGAGTACTGCTGATCCCTCTGTACCCACGCGATGAAAACAAAAGCTGAGCAAGTCTAAATATGAATTTAAACAGGTGAAATCAGCAGCATTACATAGTCTCATGCAGCTTTCACACATAAATCTCAGGGCCTTTTAAAACATGAACTGGTCGTGTATGCACTGATGCTAATGTGACATTTAATCAGATCAGATTACTGAATTTGCATGATTGTTCAGAGAAATCCTTTTTAAAATTCATGTCCATTGATATGCGATTCACAGTGATAAGAAGCACGTTGGATTGACACTCCTTATTCCAGTGTGTTTGCTTTGTGAGTTGGTCCATCACACAGGTCATTTATGACACAATAAATGACTTGACTGAAAAACAAATTCAATCCACTCATTTCCTGCCCTTATTCCAGGAACTGCAGTATCCCGGTGAAATGAACTGCTACATGCTTGAGAACCAGTTTTGTGGATAAATATATCTATAGAGGTTTGCATACTATGCTGTGATAAATAATTCAAAATTCAGAGTTCAGTGCAGAAGTGAAATCATGAAAGGGTTTCGGGGGAAGAAAGGCCACTGACCGGACAGCACACAAGCAGAATAAATAAAAAATATTCTCTTTAAATAAGCAGCATGAGAGCATTAGGAAGAAGTATAGCAGAACTAAGTCGGTCTCATAAAATGTTATGTATCAGAGAGAATGAAAGAAAGCAGATGAATATTCAAATGACCTTTTGCCATTTACAAATAAAAAAAATCCAAACTCACCCCGGGACCTTGTGGAGAATCCAGAAGTAAAGCTGGAGAACTACTGCAACCTGAAAGATGAAGAGCGATACTGAAGTGACACTCAAGCTGAAGTGGAATGATGCAACCCCAGGTTTAGAACTTGTCACTTCATTACGCTCCAGAGCAGCTGTAAACACCAATAAGTTCATCAATCACTTCAGATGGACAGGAGAGGTCTGACCCAGTACTGACTATCCCACTCATCATCACCAGAAAGTACTGAAGAAATATTATCACTGGATAAAAACACCACAAACCCGAAGACACAACCGAGCGCTTTGTTGGTTGCCATGGTAATAGTGAAAGCAAAAAGGTTGGTCCACTTTCACGCCCACACTCGCTGTGCTGGGCTTGACTGGCCTTTTGCAAAGTCTCTGTTTGCCCCTGGAGTATCACTGGAGCTCCCATCTGCTCCGACTGTATCCACATAGCTCAGCTCCCGTTCACAGATTCACGCTGACATTTTCCCCTCTGGCTGCCATTTTGTTTTAAGGACATTCTACTTTCAGTACTGTTGTTGCGTGTTTCACCTCATTAGTTGGACTGACAGGCGACTGGCTGTTTATTCGTGATTAACAAGTGCTTTCTTAAAGGTGTGCAGGGGGGAGAGAGAGGTCGCCGTATCACTGAGACAAATTAGAATGTCTAGTCATGTTGTTGAAATCCATTCCCATCAAGGAGGACGGTGTGGTCATAGCCATGTTAACAAAACATGGACGAGTGGTTTCAACTAGATTTCCATAAACACTGATGTATGAATGACGTTTTTTTAGACATGAAGTCATCCACTAAACATATGCTCACATCAGCCAAACTATGTAAGTGGTACAATATTATTTTGAACACAAAGAAGTGTATTAACACTCACGGTGGAACACGGTTGCTAGCTAACTCCCACAAGTGATGCTGATCTTATTTCCTACTTTTTAAATTTGATTCTGAAAATATAAGAGGATGAAATACCATGTGAGGGAAACAGGGATGTTCTGCTTCGATGTGATCCATTCTCCTGCTTTCTCCTCAGAGACACCTTTGGGCTTGACGGAGTCCGTTCCAAACTAGATGACAACTGGAACCGTATCACATCCTTTGCATCCGAAACCTTGAAGATCGTATAAGGGAGCAGTCACACACACACACAGTTTCAGTTCGTAAACCAAGATCTGAAAATGTATTACCTGAGATGTGTCCGGAGTTGAAATGGACTCAGTTCTGGACGACACATCTGTGCTGTAGGCCATGACACCGTAAGGATTTATGTTTGCACCTCCAACCAAGTCGAGGCGAATCTCCCCGCGCAAGTTTGGTGACCCACTGAAGGGGCACCAGACGCCCCAGCGAAGGCACTGCAAAAAGGCCGCTCTGGATGTTGAGGTAGAAGACAGCTGCAGAAATGACAAGACAATGTGGTACTAGCTGCATGGCATTTCAGGAAAATCGTGAGGAAATCAAAAGGATTTAAAATTGTAATTTCGAAGCACTACTGAAACCGGGGAGCAGCCAGTTCTAAAATTAAAAACACAGCCCTTCAGGTTTAGATCATCCTCAGGGAACTCAGGTGCGGAATCGATTAATAAGCTGGTCAGCCTCGTGGAAGTGTAATCAATCATTGCTAAGACAGAGGCGAATACACAAGGTGCCGGCTGTCTTTTTAAGAAAACAAAACGGAGCAAATAATACTCTGCTCAATGCATTCCATTCCCGTGAGAATGTGCCGACATGTAAAATGTTACATTGCGGTTATCATTTTCGCGTCAAGCGGTGGATAAGTCAGACTGCGGTATAGAAAACAACATGTGGGAGACAGAGTGTTGTTGACTGCATTAATTCATCTTTAAATAAAATTGTGTTTCGGCTTCCATCCTATGGAGGAAAACTTCGGCATTTTCCAGGAAAGGTCAACTAATTTCCGGGTCACTGATGCCGTCCAACTTGCTGTTGTGATGTTGTCGCTCATACACGAGGATCATAGCGTCTCAAAAATGGGCCTGGGTTCTCAAGAGTTCCACAAAATTTAAAAGGTTTCAGCATTAGATCAATATTCTATTCCTCAAGAGAGCGGGACTATGATTGACCGCCAAGTGAGACGGACATTTTCCACCATTTCTTGAAATTGGAGCTGGAATGGACTGAACAGAAATATATGGCGGCTGTAAAACAGAATGTCATGTATTCCCCTCAGAGCTATTGGCTGTCACTGCGTTTCACAAGGAGGATTAATAAGACGCACCATGCAAAGCATTAAACAAATACTTGCTTTTCTGTGGTTTTTTTTTTTGGCAAAAAGAACTGGTGTCAAGCTTTCTTTCAGTAAAAATTTCTGGGGCAATTCATTTATTGTGTCACCCACACCCAAGTGTCTAACATGCCTCAGCTCCCAGAGAACATGACAGAAAAGAGCAAAGTTAGTGTCTCGCACATCACCAAACACTCTTCCTGTATTATTCATGGAATATATTTGGGTGCAGGAGTGATTCAGGGACGGAATAGCTGGCTGGCGAGTTAAAAAAAAAAACAATAAAAGAGACAAAGCACCAATCAGGGCCATTTCTATAGGGACGCCTACAGCCTTGGAAAAAGCTTTTATCTGTCTCACACTTATCAAACCATTTCAGTCTTTCGAGCTTAGGAATCAGAAGAAGGACATTGCTTTGGGAAAACGTGGCGGACAATGTAAGGGAACAAGCCAAATAACACTGAGGAGTAGCAGTGCATTATGTAGCCATCAAACTAATGGGAGGAAAGTGGATCCACGCGCAGCTAAACAGCAGACAGGCCAAAAATAAAAGGTGGAAAGATCAAAATAAATAAGTGAAGCTTGGGTGAAGCTGCCATGATAAAGCTCCTCCTCTACAATTCAAATATATGAATTTGAATGCTGCAAACATCATCTGTAGAACAGGTGATAAAACAGATTTCAATTTGTGTAAATATAGCTATAAGATTATGGAAATTGGTGGGGAAATACTACTGTTTTTGATAATGCATTTTCGTAAACATTTTTTAATACTATTATTAAGCTGAAAATGAGAGCAAACTGAGGGCAAAAACACTTAAAGGTTGTAACAAAAAGGCATGATTTGTGTCAATGAAGAGGGTTTATCAAATATTATAGCAGGGAAATGTGCACGTGTGCAGGCGCTTGACTGGTAATAAGCAGCACAGTAGGCACTTCATTGGTTCAATGGGACTCGCTCTACTTCAACACGTGGGTGTGAAGATGTTGCAACGGTAAACAAACCCAAGTGCAGACCAACCAGAAGACTGGCGTGCACGGGGTCGAACACATCGACTGGAGAACCACAGTAACTCTGTGGGATTTCATTGCAAAGGCTGGTGGTGACAGCAGAGAGACATCAAATCGATGACAATATATTCCGACCTGGCTAAAGAATGACTTCTGCATTTGCAATGTTTTGCGCTGGAAACACTTTAATTAGTCAGAGGCTTCGCCATGAGAATTAAATATGGCTCCGAAGCCATTCACGTGGCTTCGCTCATTTCGCTAGGCAAAGCAGTGAGATCAATAAGCAATTTCCGCAAAGTGTTATTACACTGTTGATTTTGTGTGAGAAAAGCTATTTTTAAAATAACAGCCATTAACTTTTGCTCAGTGAGCACCCAAGTGCTTGTTTTATAGTTACACTTGCTGGGGAAAAAAAGACGGAAATTGGGGCCCCAGGCTACGACCGACCAGGAAGTGAAAAACAAGACCAGCCGACATCTCCAAACATTTAATTGGCCTGGCAAGATAAATATTCTCTTACACCATTCGGGGGCACAATACAAAAACATCAGCATTTTCAGCCTGAGTTTTGTCTGGTTGGAACCATCAAAGAAGATGCAAAGGTCTATTTAAGAACGCTGGTGTTTGTTTTCCTCCTTCACTTATGTTCAGTCCAGGCCTTGACAGAAGGAACACGCATTCACTGGCAAGTGATTTCCTTTTGCTTGTGGTGCAACAAAGGGTGCAATTTTCAAAGCATTTGCAAGCAACAGGATTTATCCATTTCCCTCTGGAACCAATTCTGTTTAACAAAATATGAGACCTTTTCTTACAAATCAAAGGTTATGCTTTCCAATTATAAATAGTCTTGGCTTATATTTCACAGAATGGGAACATACTCAGCCCAATTTTTAAGAGTACGACTCAAATATAAATGCAATCCATGCTCAGTATTTGTGAGAACTGGATTATCTCACAAGCTGTGAAGAAGTGTGAACTAAAGAGGAAGGTGGAAACAGTCCTAAAACGGAGACAAGGTGCTTTATAAAAGTTTGTGAAACTGGACTTCCATCTGAATCCTCCCTTCAAAGACCTCTCACTGCAGCCTTCCAACAGCTGTTCAGCGTGTAAACATCATCGCCTGAGCCGATCTGGTCTCCTGGTTGATGCAGGCGTTTAAAGAAGGATGGCACTGTTGGCAACCTCTGACAAGATAAGATTCTCTCCAGGCCAATTGCAGAGGGAGATTGATGCACCTCTCGGTGGAGGGAGGGTTGGAATTCAATTTAATTAGGTGGACAAAATGTTGTCTCTCTGGCATGGAGCCGTCCTGCCTTTGCCTCACCCTCAATTTCTCCATAAGCAGGGACACAAGTGAGGAAGAGACGATACATGAATGCTTATGATGGCGTGCCTGCGTTTCATGTTTCATCGAGTCTTATCTACACATTAAAACAAAACCAGGGTCTCCACAAATGGGCCGACTCGAATCAAAGCAGGGGAGTCCACATCAGCATGTGTGTTCATTTAGCATGCATCATTAAAACAAATACATATGTTCAATACGCAGCCACTTCAGGCAAGTCAGAAGAGAAAAAAAACACAATCTAGAACCACATGTACCAGTGCCAATTAAAATGAAAACAAGTCTCAATGGCACAAGAGAGACGCTGCACACCCACGCATCCAATACACCACAACTCGTGTTGTCGCAACACAAACGACTTGCAGTGACACACGACACCAGGCGCCATCTAAATTGTCAATTACGTGAAGAACATGTGCTGTATCTCTCAGCTAATGGCTCGCTGACAATAGACAAAGACGCTGAAGATCAGAGTCATAGTTGTCCGAGACTCAGATTGATTTATTTACAGTGTAGGACACACTGCATGCCCTCCCTCGTCCCTTTGAAACACACACCTGACTGGACTGCAGAGCCATGCAACCAGATCAGACTATCTCTCAGCAACTAACTACCTAGCCAAGTCAGTCACTCATAAAGACTGGGTTGACTTGAAATATTATTTGGTTGAACTGAATGACAAGCTTGAGAAAAACTCCACTATGAATTTTATAAATTCGGCTTGTTTGGTTAATGAAATGATTCAGCTCAGTGAGCAATTGACTTAAAGGTTTCGGCTGCAAGTTTCATCCGACTCCACCCGATTTGCTGTGAACACAATCACTACAGCAAAGATCAACAGTGTATGTGAGGAAAAAAAAAATGGTAATTTAAGAACAGAAAGTTCACAGTAAACCTCGAAAATTCTAATGTAATATTTAGTTCTCTAGAATGCTGAGTTGTGGTTGGCACTGCAGCCTCGTAGGTCAAACTGTGTGCAACGCCACGCAACACTGTGGTATAATGGATGAAGTCTTAAACACCACGGTGATACAGTAACAAATGAGATGACCAAGTCAACAACAATGCAATTGAAGCTCCAGTTAAAACCTCGCCTTCATTACAATACAGGTCTCATCATAATGTCTCAGTGACACAAAAAAAAAAAAAAAAACGCCCTTCATAACTGACAGCCCCAGAACATACAAAGCAATGCTGAGTTGTGAATTTTGTCTCGACACTGAACACATTTCAAGTATCTGAAATCAGCCATGAATATTGATTTGGAAAAATCTAAAAATAACACTGTTCTGCAGTCAAATGTTGCTATTTTTTTTTTCAATTATTCAGCTCCAATGAGGCAGACGGATGTGTGTAAGGAGGCCATGCTTGTTGTTTGAGCTCCACAGTGAGAATGAAAGATGTAGGCAGGCTCAAAGCACAGAGTGATTGCCTTTGGATTGCAGTGGTAATGTTTTGAGGAAGAAGGGATTTCAACAAAATTGTTGTACTCTTTTCACCCACCTTAGCCCCCACAGAATACATCAAAAGACACAATTCTATTTAATCAGAGGCGGGGGGAACAACTGAGGGCTCCAGAACAGACTTGGAACTGAGGGCAGCCTCAAGTTGCGCTGCACACCACCATCTAGTGGCGACAAATGTAAACGCTGTATTCAACATATTGGGGCTGACAGTTTGAGAAGAATGAAGGGATAAAGAGAAGAAACATACATCTAGTCTTAAAACAAATGGATACATACAGAGCAAGTCACTTTATCACAATGGATGTCTGTCAAGCAAATTCGCTCCCTCAGATGAACCAGAAAAGATGGCGAGAATGAAACATGACTCGGGCATTAACTCACACATCACCATCAGGCGAGTGCAGCGTCAGTCATCTTGCCACAAAAACTGGCCAAGAATGAACATCTAATGCGACGCCATACATATATCATACCATATATATGGAGACTCCTAAACCCATGTTCACATTTCTGACTCCATCTTTAAACTGTTGAACAACTCAAGTGGCATCAAACCGCCTCTTGCTCGGTGAAGCATCAGGAGGGCTTTCAAAAAGTCCTCAGTCAGACATGAAGGGGTGAATCATAAGTCAAGAAATGTTAAGAGGCGCCGCAGTGCAGATCGCAACATGACCACACGTCTGACGACGGTGACCTGACTCCAGACAATGATCCTCTCAGACGACGGCTGCCAGCACGCGGAGGCGGCTCTTGTCGGTGTCACGACAAACATGGCAACTTATGCTGGATGGTGAAAACCATTGTCGCGCACCTCTGAGATATCAATTGCAAGCTGCCAGAAAAAGCAGATTAATTGACGGCCTGTGTTCTCAGAGACGGCCGTACATTAGCAACAGACGATTGGGCCGTCAAGTGGCTGCAGAGGCAAGAATTAACACATGAATGCAAATGCGTCGTGGCACTCTGACTGAGAGGATAGTTGTTTTTCAGCTCCAATTAATTGGGGAGATGCTGACCCCTGCTTGTAGTAAGGGACAGCGTTGGGTGAAGCATCGGGAGCTCAGCTCTGGCATGCATAATGTGTCGAAGGCTCACCCCCGCACGTAATTATCGCAGTCTTTCTCTGGCTTCCTATGCCATCAGCATTTGTTAAGTGGTGCAGCTTGAATTGGGAAATGACTTCCCCTGGGACTCAATGTGTTGGATTCTAGCGTGCGCCTTTTACTGATCTGAACAAGTCACAAGACTGAACCAAAGTGGCATTAAATCATTATCAAAGCCTAGCGCCCAATGTTGGCACCAGAAACGTATTGAAAATGAATTCATGACATTGATTTTAAGTGAAAAACTGCAGCATAATGATCCTTATTGTACTCATATTATACCTGAGCTGCTTCCTTACCATGGTTTCTCGGCCGATTGGAGCAGAGAAGACGTACTCCAGCTGAAAAACGACGGCCAAAGCGTTGTGATTGGTCAGCTGAAGCTCCAGGCTGCTGCGGAGACTGAGTGTCTGAGGTAGACTCAGTGCAGGTAGGCTGTAAAAATAAGTGAAAAACAAAACACAAAAAGAAGGGAAACCATAGGGAATGACTGAAAACACTGGCAAAGTACCATGGACACACAAGCAGATATACACGCTGCTAAACACACAGAGGACCATGTCCTCTGGCTGGTTGGCTTTTGAAACACCATCTTCATTTCTCCATTACCTCCGTCTCATGACCAGAGTTAAGCGGACTCGGTTTGACATGGTGGATCGATACTTGTGTCGCCCAGTTTTTTTAATAAGCCAGAAAGTTCTTCGGCCCTGCCATACATGTTGTATTTTCTCCCAGTCAGATGCTTGAAGGACATTCCACTTGACATGCTGAAGGTGAACTCCCACATGCTTTACAAATACAGGTTGTATCATGGTGTCCTTGGACACAAAAAGCAATTGGATTTGATCCGAAATGTGTTTACATGCCTTGGGAAAGGTATACAAAGGAGGCTGGGTTGGCTGAGCACCGTTAGCCTTGCACTCCAGACCAGTAATTCCAAAGAGGTTCACAAGGAAAACATGGTGTGGAATGGAACAGTCATGACGCTCAGCACTCAGAGAACAAAACATGAAGTTTACTCACCTGTCCTTGGTTTGGGTGCTCTGTTTGGAGGTGCTATCAGATCGTCCTCGCAACCCAGAAAAAGTGGGCTCCAGCACCACCACTTGGGGTTTCTCAATGAAGCACCAACCATTGTGGACCCCGACGTGAAGCCTTCTTTCTTGGATCACCACAGATTTCTGGGAACAGTCTTGACCCTGTTGTTTCTGGAAAATAGAGCAAAAATGAGCGGACACGCTGTAGCCATTTTTAATGTATATTACATCGCACGGATGACTCTAGACACCTCTGGACTGTAATGTTCTCTCTGTAATATAATGTATAAACGCCTGAAAGGATCATATATATATTTTCTTTCGTGTATGGAGTGCACCCTTTCCTTTTGTTTTTTTTGTTTTTTTTTTTTTGTTTGTTTTTTGTTATGGGGGATTTGGTGGGATATGTATGTTCTGTCTTGCATTATTGAAAACTGGAAAATAAAATACTACAAAAAAAAAAAAAATGAGCGGACACGGTAAGAAATAATCGTCAGATTGAGCAGGAAAAAGGTCAGCTCTTCAGTTTGGGGAAGGGTCACCTGGATCCACTCAGATATTTTTCTTTTATAAAGGCAATGCCATGATACACCACGCTCAAATTTTCCCATCACATGTACAAGATGTTGGCTGGAAGGCTATAGGAGCGGCATCGAAATACCAAACTAGTCAAAAACATATGACCAGAATCTGCATTTGCCTCCCTGCTCCTGCAAGAATAAGACTCATAATTGAAGAGCCTAACTTCAATGGGGCCAAAAAAACAAAAAAAAAATTAATTGACTTGACTTTTAAACTCTGGAATGAAAAGCAAAGTGGCTGTCTCTTTATGTGCCACCCCTTCCCAATTGTGTCCCTCCGCTTGCTCATCTTCACATTATGCTAGCGACTCCCACACTTCATTTATTTCTCCTCTTTTTTTTCCCCTGTCATTCTCGCTCGCCGTCGCTAACTGCTGAAACCATCTCTATATCGTGTCTATACCCGCCCACGGCCTCGGCGAAATTAGCATATCAATTCAGCTTTATGTTTTTCCTTTCAAATGGGTAAGGCAAGAGCGAAACCATGCCCACAGTGCAGCCCACACTGAAACTGCTGTTGTCCTCATTCTACGTCTCTCACATCCTTGCTATTAATGAACTGTCTGGTTAGTATAGAACGTCCGTTCTATCTGTCACTCTCACGCCTGCGTGAATGCAAAACCATTACTTTACATTCATTATTTAAGTAAAAATGTCGTGAAAAGGCATTGATACTTTATTCAAAGACACAATGAGCGGAGCAGCAGACCACAGCAAGCATCTATTTACCTTCAGCAGGTCGTGGTGAGTCACCAAAGCAAAAGCTCGACATATAGCCTGTTTAAATCGTGTCAGCACTCATTTGGCTTAGAGAGACTTATATAACAGTCTTCCAGCTGGATCACATAAGCTAAAGCTCCATTCAATTAATGTGCAGCACCTCAGTGCCAAGACTAAGATGTTCTCGCACAGAGGAGCACACATCACACGCTTCAGTCAGAGCCGACTGTCTGCACTGGGTATGTGCTACCGTCACTAATTATGGGGGAAAATCATGATAAACAAACAAAATTTTCAATGTGCCTTCACATCACAGGGACTGAAGATACACACCGACATGAGGAGGAACAGTTGGACCAGTGGCGAGTAATATGCCGGGCATAAGCAGCAGCATTCAGGAACTACCAGGGAATAATGAGAAAAGTTTCTCGCGGAGACAGAAGTGGTGATGGTGAGGAAGTAAAAGATGATTCCTTTGGCTGAGTTCAAAGAGTGCGAGATGATCACGGATCAGATTTAAACTCACGCTGAGATCTGCATGGTTGAAAGTCGGCATGCTTCACAGTGAGTCGGAACAAACACTGATGCGATTAGGAATCTTTGAGGAGTCGCAGCCTTCAAAATAAAAGCGCAAAGGGTGAGGCGCTTGATACATTTGCGTGTGATGGATCAAATATGGACCACATATGAAGATGGACACTTAAAATAAAAGAAGAAATGAATGATACTGATATGGAACGCCCCTTTTTCAGGTTTACAAATCTAAATTTAAAAGTAATGCGATAGTTGAATGATAAATGTGTGGAAAATAAAAGATTAATTCCGATATAAAACATAATGAAAGCGCAAGATGACATGCCAAATAAAACTTGTTTATTAAAGGTAATATGGCCAATCAACTGAACAACTACCAATAATCTGACACTCTTTTAAAGTTGTCATTTCAGGCAGGCTTTGATCTTTTATTTCACCCAAGGTTATAAAAGAAAAATCCATGCCTCCGACTCGACCCAGCTCTCCCTGGTCATGCCAGATGGGTTTTCCATTTATTACAGAGCAGATCGCACTTCAATAAATACTGTCCACCGATTGCTTTGAGATCTAATTATGAAATTATTCAAACAGAAATTCAAAGGACTAATGCTTTTCTAAAGATGAATGGCCCGCTCGCTGTATACCTGTATACGTTCAGATTTTTTGAATCGAGGACCAGAAACAACCCAGAGTTCACAAAAAAAAGAAGCCACCAGGGAGAAGATGAGAGCCCACTCTGGGTGTTTCATTTCAAAGCAACCGCTATCCTTTTCAATCCACTTCGCAGAGGAATCGTGCCGACATTAACTGTATGTTCTCCCCGATACGCAAGTGTAGTCAGATAAATATTGCTTCCCATTTTCCATCCGGTTCTGTCTTCCTTCGCACTCCCGATGCTCTGCAGCCACAGATTTCTTCCTCGTTCGCCTGACGCATGAATATTTCAAGCCTAAGAGGCTTTAAAGGAAAAAATGAAATGGACCCGGAGTGAAATTAAACTCCACGAGTCACGAAAGACAGACTTTGTGAGTGATGAGCACCGCTGTGCAACACCATGAACAATTGCTAGTTGTCGCTTCCTTTCATGTCACATTTGGGCTAATACTTCAGATCTTTCCTTTTGAGTAACCTAACCAGACAGAGGCTTTCACTTGACACTGCAGCTGGAAGAGCTGAGTGGAAACATCTTGGTTTGTTTTCATTTGGTTTAATTTCACTAGGTAAAAATTGACAACCCAATAGGAAAGAAGAGTGTGTGTGTTAGGGGTAGTTTTAATATATCACGAATCAAGATTGATTGGGGGATTTTTTCATACTGATCTGTGATCTGATATCCGATCATAATCTAATCTCATCTGTTTTGCAAAACAGAAAGACAAATAGAGAAATTAAAGTGTCTTTTCCACATCTGTTGTGCTTTAGACACTGATTCATGCTTGGATGGAATTGTTGCAACTGCTACATAATAGCATCATCGCATACTGCTTAAGGAACAAAAAAATAAAAGTGGCTCTTTATTGTTAAGTTCAGCTAAACTTCAGTTAAATTTGAGGGAAGCATCTTCACTGGCAGCTGTTCTTCTGACTCCTCCAACTGCCTGTGATCCACAAAATACACGCGCATTTGTGTTGTGCTTGATAGTTTCGCGATGCTTGCACACTGTTCGCGTCGTCCAGGTCGGTGGTTCCGGACTTTTGGTAAAGCCAAAATGACACCTATAGCGAAGATGGGGATAGTTGAAGCTCCCCCCCCCCCATGTTTGTTTTGGTGTTTGTTTCGTGCTTGAGTTCCGGAATGTGCTGCGGAGTGACGTCAGGACGGCATGGTTAAAAAATGCTGACAGACAGCTCACTTCTTTATTTTTAAAATCGTTTTTTTGGACATTTTAAAATCGACTCTGAATCTTAGCAAATCAGAATCGAATGAAAGAATTTTTTTTGGCACATCCCTAGCGTGAGTGTTGGGGCAGGTCACGAACTATAAAAAGGGCATTAGTGCCACAATAATAATGAGGGAGGTGCTACACACAACTGTGTGACCCAAAATTACCTCCATATCTGTAACACATGTCTATTACTCTTGATAATTTATAAAACATTTGTTGTAAAATATAGGAATATATAACAGGAGAAGCTTAGTGTGTGTAATACATTCACTAAAACTTTTGAAACAGGCACAGATGAGCACTTTTGAGTTGAGTTGAGTTTGTGTTTCATCGCTATAAAACTTCCAGCATGCATCAGCAATCAATGACTAACTTGAAACACCAGAAGCCGACAAAAATGTGTAGGCAGTTCCAGTAAAAAAGCACCGTACAGATGTTGACTGTCAAGTTTGTGTTTGTGTAGATGGGGGGCCTGTGTGCATTTGAGTGTGTCCTACATGGACATAAAATTGGAAAAATAATCCTTTTGGAGATTCAGACAAGCCACCGATGTGGATAGAGGAGCCATCATGTTTTTAAAAAAAATGGATTAATAAATAACTTTACGGCAGAGAGAACAAAGGCAAATATTTGAGAAATATGTGACATTTTGGCTTCATTTGACAAAGACGGCATCTCAAATGAAATGAATCATCTCCTGCAAGCTTCCTCCACGTTACACAATTAAGAAGAATGTGGTGTGTGTGTCTAGTCATGCAAGTGATTCATGACTTAATAGCAGACGTCATTTCGCCTCCCAGGGAATAAAGAATGGGATCCTTCAGGAAGCAAGAGTTGCCGAAAAGTATTATCACTAAAAACAATTGAAGACGTGACAATAGAGGTAGATTACACAGCTGAGCAGAATACAGGACATAAATCTATCAGGTAATGGCTTCGCTTTGAGTGGAAGAGGTTTAAAACGATTTGTATGCTCCTTCACAGTCTTGCTTCACATCACAGGTTTTTGTTCTGCATTTAAGATATTTAAGATGTGTGTTTATGTGTGTGTGTGTGTGTGTGTTCCAACCCACACGCGGTGGATGTTAGCTCCCCCATATTGAGGGTGAGTCATGCATGGCAAGAAACAGTGGCAGAATCATTAGCATGCCGTTCTCATCCTCCCACTCCCCTACTACTTAACAGATTTTAACTGCCACACCGCTTCCACTGGTAGATGGGTGTGAAAACCCCATTGAAATTCAGAAGTAAAAATATCGCTGCTTGTTTCCATTCACTTCTTCACCACAATAATCTTTTGTTTTTTTTCTTGCATACACAACAAATGTCACTTGAACAGGACAGCCAAATAAAAACGTAAACATTGTTTCATAACACACACACTTTCAAGCATCTTAATTCCGAGGTCACTAAAAAGTGTACTGCTCTACCTCAAACCATTCCATACTACTCTGGCTAAGCAGGAAAAAAACAGTCGTAGGAGGCAAAGGCCATTAGGGAATAGAGTTTCTGTGAGAGGCAGTGCATGGCCTCCAACATTGCTCAGGTAGGTGGTAAATATCAAAAGTAACCTACAAATGAATGAGAGGATGTTTCTCTTCAGGATTCCCAGCAGGACATTGCCTGAGGCGCCACACTGCCCATGCTAGGCTGCATCCATTCCATAATCCAACTGGGAGCTGCGCGCTTCCCTGACATGCATGTGATACTCAGTCCAGCTCCCTGGTGATCTAGTCATATGTGGAGATGCACGTTGAACTCCTGAATCCCACTTTGACCAACGATTAGTGCCGCCGCTGCTGTTTGTTCTGAGATGAACTTGCATAAACAAGCTGGAATCACTCCACAGGTATACAAAACACTTTAAACTTGATATTAATCTACATGTTTGGTTTTACATTAGCTTCAAATTATTATACAGTGGAACCTCGGTTCTCGACCACAATCCGTTCCAGACGGCCGTTCGAGAAGCGATTTGTTCAAAATATGAATCGATTTTTCCCATTACAATGAATGGAAAAAGAAATAATGCGTTCCAAGCCTTAAAACAGGCTTTTGTAGGAGTGAATGTAGAGTGTCTGCTGCAGGTGCGCTGTTCCTCTATGTGTGTGGCCGCTGCATGTGGGAGGGGTTGCCGAGTGAGTGACGTCTCTCCAGAAGGGAAGAGGTGCCCGGTGCGTGTCCAGCTCTGAATGTGCGCTTCTGTGCAGTTTGGCTGTGACAAAGTCATAAACCAAGTCACGCTCTGTCCCAGACTCGCCTCATCCCTGTCCCAGCTCCAGCCCACAACAGGACATCAACTCCTCGAGTGCATGCTCCAGCCTCGGAGGTGTGGAGAGCGAGCACCTCCCCTGTGACACTCTACCACGGTCCAGTGCAGAGACAGGAAAGGTTTTACACCTCAATATGAAGAAGAAACAGTCAGTAAATGTAGCTAACGGAACACGTCTGCATACAGAGGCTGCGTTATACACAATAACAAAGCGCGTCGTGGGTCAGCTGGTCGGTCCACGCACGTTATGTTTTTTCTGGCTTTTTTCGGGGGCGTTTGAGATCTGGATTTTCATTCGAAATCAGAAGCAAAAAAATCTCGAAAAGTCCAGGATGTTCGAAAACCGAGGTACCACTGTACAACGATGAATCGTAAGAGTCGTGTTCTGGTGCATTGAATACCTCATTTACTTATAGCAAAAAAAAAAAAAAAAAAAAAAAAAAAAAAAGAGTCCTTAATATATCCAGGGCTTCCGCTAAATGTAACCGAATGTAGCGTACTGTCACAGCTTAAATTAGTGCCACAACACCATAGTTTCAAAAAACTCCTGGCGGAAAACCTGGTATCTATAGTTAAAAAATAGAATATGCTTCATTTGAAAGGTCAAAAAAATATGCCACTATTGTCCAGAGTCAATATTTCTCTCGTCCTGTGCTTGAACACAGACCACAAGTCCTGCCTCATGACATCCTACCACAGTTTCCTGTGCACTCAGAACCTATATCTACATCCTCCACCCAAAAACAAGTCTCTCTTCCAAATAAAACTGCAAGTAAAAGATGTTTAAGTGGGCACAATATAGAATTTCAGTCATACTGTAAAGGAGGTAACATATATTACCATAAATAGATTATTTATTTGTTCATGAATTAGCATCTTATTAGCCTGTAATTCATCATAATAACGTGCTCACTACTGTCCTGTTATGGCTGACTACATTTTACCCAGGATTAGTCACCAAAAGTTCGCTCCCGACAACATCATAATTACTGATTATTGACCATAAGTCTACTAATAGTTAAGATGTGTTCCCTCATCTTTGTGTTTTGGTGGGAAATGAACTGGTTGAATTACATAAATCTCCCAGTTTATTTTTTTGGGACTACATCAAATAATCTCCTGATGTTTTTTGTTTTTTTTTTTTTTATTATTCCTAGTAGGCTTCATCGTGCTGTTACCATGGCAACCAGTGTTCCTGTTTGCAGGTGCTGGTGTATTTCCCTCACAAAATTAGATCTGATTCTAAAACAAATTGTTGTGTCGGCGATCCATCCCAAGTCCACGCTCTTCTTCATGTCGAATTGTCCCTTTGAAAAATTAGGTGAGGCACTCTGTCCTTGCCGCTTCCTTTAGAGCAGCCAGCCCCACAGCCTTTTAAGCAGAGAAGTCAAAATCTGAGTACGTTTTTCTGCCTGTTAGGACAGAGGGATATTTCCTGCAGCTTTGTTGGCAGTCTTTCGCCATTCATTAAATCAGCCCAAGGCTTTTTGTTCCGCCTGGAGCGTGGCATCAGTCTATGCCTGCGCCTCTCCTCCTCTGCGCGCTTTTCACTTCTTCCTGGGCTTTTGATCAAGATTCCAAATGTTATATAACGTCTGAGGAGATCACAGGCCCTTTCATCAGGAAGGGGATATTACCGGAGACGGAGGTGAACAACAGGTAAGTTGAGGTGATGCTTAATGCTGAACCCAGGCAGTCCAGAC
Source organism: Synchiropus splendidus (assembly GCF_027744825.2). Classification (NCBI taxonomy): domain Eukaryota; kingdom Metazoa; phylum Chordata; class Actinopteri; order Syngnathiformes; family Callionymidae; genus Synchiropus; species Synchiropus splendidus. Next base: position 7,916,485 of record NC_071351.1, read on the forward strand.
ATGTGCGGACCGATTCGAGCGCAAGAGGTTGTCTCTTTAAAGGCAAACATTTGTGTATTTCGCTCTTCAAATCCACACTCTGCTAATTAAAGTTGCAAAGTTGACATGAGAAGCTATTAAAGTAGGGCACTTCCTCTATAATGCATGGGATGGGGAACTGTAAAAAGAAGCCACACTCAGATAGTTTGTGGGTCTAAATATAGCAGTACTTCTATAGAGATTATGTGGCGACTGTATGTCAGAATAGCAGGCGGTATAAAGGACTTATTTCAAGCTGAACTACACATTCTTCTTTGAACCTACCATGTATAGGACCCGACTCGGAAATCTCTGTTGAAGCTTGAGGAGTCTTATCTTGCTGGAGTTACACATTTAAAGGTCACGCGCACTACGACGTTCACTCCTCAAGCGTGCGTATTCATTTTCCGTTGACACCTTCTAATTAAAAGCTGTGATCATCAGGCTGACATCTGCATTTATTAGCACCTCTCACCAACGTGAAACACTGTTGTCGTCTGAACCAAGTTCGAAAAGTGCAGAGCACTTTGCTAATTTACACAAAGCTACGCTGGTTGTGAAAGCACAGAACCGCTCTGAATAAAAAAAAAAAAGTGTGAAAACTAAAAGAAGAAAGTGATTCATGCAAGAACATTATTTACCTCACGGTGACAGAGGAAGACAATGTTGTGGCCTACTTTCAATTCGACATGAAGGCCTTCATTATTAACAGCACACACCTCAAGCAGCTATTAACAGCAGCCAATATAGAGGGACACATTAGGTGGATATTGTTAACATATTCCCATGAGGAACGGTAAATTATTGGCTATAAAATACAACCTTGATATCAATCCTACTGAGACCCGTTGGAATCAAACTTCTGAACTCAAAATGAACTGAGAGCTCGGCACACAGTCAGACACAGGAGGAAGCCTTTAGGAAATAGGATCCAAAAGAAACTAGGAAATGTTCATTGTAAAACATTGGATTATAGTGTTAATAAATCGTACCGCACAATAGTACCGTGTTGTGGAGGTGTGTACATTAGATGTGCCCACCATGGGGAGTTTTTTAGCCCTGTAAAAGTGATTCTAAGCTACCTTCCTCCGTCAAACCTGAAACAGCGGAGACGTGCGTTTACCGTGTTTTGGCAGTCAGTATTGACAAGCTGCAGCAGCTGACTTTCAAACTTCTCCAAGGACGGCTGGAGAGAGATGGTCAGTCTGCTCAGGCTGAAGGCCGTCATCTTGAGCAGCTGAGGTCTTGACAGAGAATCTCCTGGCGAGAATATAAACAAACGTGAGCCATGACATGCACGTGTTCTCTTCCATACTTATTTTAGTTTCAGCACAGCAAAGCCTTTTAAGAGAATCCCCACTGGTTCCTTAATGTTGTTTTGGTTCTTCACAGTTCTGATGGGATGTTGGGGGGCACATTATTCAAATCACCATCTGTCATTATGAATGAGCGTGGCAATAAAAACATACAGCATTTCAAATTCATTTTATGAGTCATTTGTTGATGTCCATATTGTGGGTAAACATACAACACATTTTATATATAAATTCTAGATTTCAAAGTAATGTTGACACCAAAAATTATCACATTGCGAGCATTTACTACATCACACTGCAGATAACAATATCATCAGCAAACATCATCACAAATGGAGAAATCTACCTAACCCAGTGATGGGCATTCAATTTCCCCAAGGGGCTAAATGCCGTGACCTTTGTGGGGTCAATCCAGATGGACAGAAGAAAAACTGTTTTTTGACTACAGCATGTTCAACAATTTTCATTTTAAGTAAACATTCTCAATATAAATGACAAATGCACCTTTAATGGGGTATTTTTCACGTTATTTTTTTTTCTTTTGAGGGAAAAGAAATATTGCCAAATTTGATTCTTTTGAAGAAAAAACATTTTTGGATAATTCCGACTAGCTATGGGGAAGGACAACAGAATGGGAATCAAAACAGTAGTTATTTTTGGAATTGAAATAGCAATAAATTCTCTTAAAAAAGTGTAATACCTTTTGTAAATTTCATCTGACTTCATGAGGGTCATGTGAAGGCAGACAAGGGGCCATACTTCGACCACATCTGCTAGTCTTTTATCTTCTACAAGTCTGGTTCTCTATATAAAAGGGCCAGCACCTTTCCTTGCTGCAGTTGTCTTTCCTCTTGGACAGTGTGTTTCAAAATCCAGTTACTGTTCCTCTCAATTTGCATTTCCATGTGCTCATCTCCGAATCATATTACAGTGTTTCAATTGAAATATTCCCATTACTGCTGATGTCCACAATCACCGTGTCTGGACACACAAACAGCCAGCGTGAATTCCTTTCACAAAAGTCTCCATCAAGCTTTTAATTGCAGCCCTTGTCTCTGGAGAACAGTCTTGGACCATTCTAAATGTGGGCTGAATATCAAGGCGGTGGCTGTGTTAAAAGGCAGCTTAGGTCTCTGCTGCTCACAGCCCCAGAACATGAAGAGGATTAGCCAGCTCCCATACCTCCCACTGACTCCCAATCATTATAGCTTTGCACAGTCAGACTTCATTACATTCCTTCCTAGAAATATACTTCTTAAGTACAACGGACGTTTGGAACTTTCCATAGCATCCAAAAAATTACCACAATAAGACCCTGAATGGAATTACCGGATACCAGGCATGTTGACAGTTTCAGATAGGCCACAGTAACTTTGAAAAGGGGAAGCAAAGCTATTTATAAACAAGGAGCAGTGGAAAGAACGATCAGCTAAAGTCGTGCGACAGAGGATTTGGCTCTCAAATTGAAACTAGGTTCATCATTCTCACCACAGCAGGCGATCTCACCAAGTTAACGTTTCATGATGGGGGTGGGACGTGACCTCCAACATAGACAAGATAGATCTCTATCGGATCATAAATGGTCTTAAGAGCTTCTACAGCACTGTAATGACAAGAGCCTCCAGAGCGTGGTAAATCAATCCTGGCTTTTCGGGACAAGGGTTTTCACATAGCACCAATGTACCGTCCAGCTTCGCATCCATCGACACCTCCTCAGATGTGTTGAAGGCTCACCTGAGGGAGACTCCACAACACCAGGGATGCCCTCTCCTCCGGACACAAGGACGTTCTCCGGTAGGAGATGCATCACAGACAGCAGCGCAGGATGGCCTTTCACGCCACAATCCAAATGAGCTCCGTCGACGGTCTTCAGAAGAATACTGTCTGTTAAGACAAATGAAATGTTTTGTTTTAGATGATCCATCATGGCTCCTCATTAACATGCACTTTCAGTGCAATATGCATTATACATGGTAGATTACACACAAACATCATCAGGATTTCTTACAAAGAGTGATGGCCCTTCTCACTGGGGGATGGAGGAGTAATAATTTGACTGTGGCAGTGAGTCACCTGACAAGATGACATGGAGGCGTCGCCATTTTTCACCGTGCCATTGTGCCAGAACAAGTAATATCACTTCAAAGTCACGGTGAACACCTGGTGATTTCAACATTTAAAAACATTAATCTTCATTTTAGCCCATAAATGGAACATACAAAGTCTACATCCACACGGAGACGCACATTATCTGTGCTGCTCCATACAAACAACACCATTTCTGCCGTCCGCACGAAGTCACTGGAAACTATTAGAATGGATGCAGTACATATACCAGAACTGCAGAGGTGCTGTAACAAATAAGAGAACACGGTGCATGCGCGAATTAGCGCTGGAACATAAACAAAGCCATCGATAAGTCAGTTCAGCCTGTGAGGAGAGCCATGGATGGGTGTTGAAGCGTAGTGATGGCGATAGCCAGCAATAAATGCAGTAAGAAACAAACAGAAAAGGTCGAGAGGCAGCTCATTTATGAGCTCACCCCAATAAAATCAGCCTTTGGTAACATTAAAAGTACGTCTACACTCCAATCTAACTTCAATAAAATCTGTCTAAATGAGTTCTGAGGGCAGAAAAATAATAATGAAACTTTTCCCAAGCAAGTCAGAACTCTCCTGGAATGTGGTAATTTGTTTGTCGCTGCAGCTTCGCAATAATATTCATTATTATTGTATTTACAATCGCATCTTAACATGCATAATGTCGTCTCTCATCATCTTCCTTAGTAGCATTCTAAGTCCTGCCATACTGTTGGAGAGGATCATATTTTAGTCCATGTATTTACAAGGTATAACTTGTTACGGAATGGAAGAGAAGCTCCATTAAATTTTAACAACAATCGTCCAAATGGCTGCAAACCACATGAGAATAATTTAAGTGGAAGCGTCTGACTTTGCATCAAACTTAACTGAAACACTTTCTGGTCCAGCAGAAAAAAAAAGAGGTTCTTATCATTGAGGCGGAAAAAGTAGGATAGATATGAAAGGAGTGAAATGGAGGGAGGAATCAAACAGAAGTTTACTTGACACAGATGGTGTCCAGGTGTCTGCTACTTTTTCATCTTTTATTTCTTGTTATTCATTATGCATCCACAGTGGGTTCCAGTCAGATGCTGTGCATAGATTAGAAAGCTACCCCAAAATTTCCTTACAGCAGTTCTGTGGTACCTCGGAGTCGGCTGAGAAGGAACTTGGCAAGAGATGTGAAACGAGGAAACTGGGGATGAATCCGGCAAGATGCTCAGCCTCACACAAGGGCGGATTTGGGAGACAGTTGGTGGGAAAGAAACGGAGCGACGTGGCGTATATTTCAATGTAATTAAAACCAAACAAAAGTAAACTGCGACTCAGGGAAATTCAAGTCATCTGTTTCGTTTTGATAGTTATGTTTGACTTCCCAGAAGCGAATGAGTGTCTTTCAGGATTTAAATTTGACCAGATGGCCAGGCTTGACTTTCACTTCAGCCACTACCTTTCTCCTCTCAGCCTTGCGGTTGACCAGGTTTTGAGGGCCCGAGGTGGCGGAGATGGAGAACCAGAGTGGCACCGCTCCAACCATCCCCGGGTCCTGCGGGGATAAATTGCGTGCGAATCTGAACTACATGTTTAAGCTGAGCTTGGGAGCGTTCCAGAGCGGTGGGGAAAACATCAACATATGGTGCCAAGGACCCCACGGAGAAGAACTGCGACACACCCTCAGGACTCATCAGACGAGGATGCTGGACAGGCTGGTCCTCCCTCATCTGTCATTGTTTGAGGAGCTCAATGATAAAACAGTTTCCCCAGACAGCACCCCGATGAAGTGATTTGGAAACCCGACAAGAACACCACGCTGCCTGCAACTTTGCTTGTGGACTCATGAGTTCTTCACTCGAGATCAACAAACATCTGAACCACATTTCAATTTATAAAGAACATATAACTGCACAGCAGCGTGTGCCTCCCCTTCATGCCTCCACTGGAATTAAAACTGTACCTCCCTTACCTGAGAAACGTTAGCCATTTAACTGGTCGTGTGACTTACAGCGAGGAAGGACATATGGAGTTATTGCATGCAGTTCAAGCATCCGTCACACATCTCAGTGGAGTACAATAATAAGAAACATCACATTCTAGGCTGTAAACAGCAGACAAGCTACTGACCTACCTATGTACTCCAGAGGATTGCATTCCATTACTGGCCTCTCGCAGGAAAATATGTCTATTTGTTTAAATGACAGGACACTGTTTGCATGCGTGCCTAAAATGTCAGCAGTAGGATATGATATCGAGTCATTTTAAGAGACTAGGATGACTAAAACCATCAATGGCATACCAATATTTCAATTAAAAATGAAGCTTTCAATGTATCTCATTGGGTCTGATTCCACATCATTATTTAAGACGCCAAACTGACATCAAGCCAGTCGCATGTCTTTCTAAAAACCACCTTTCGATGACGGCGTGTTTGCACCGTTTATTAATATTGTTTAAGGCTCACTGACTGTCAGGGACGTTTCGGCTTCACTTGTTCACTTCACATGAATAGATAAGAGCCTGTGACAAAGCGAAACGCTTCGACACGGCTGTCAAGAGGAGCTCCCCGTGTCCTTCATCAGAGACTGAAGAAAGCTATTGTAAGGTTTATTACGATATAATGTTGGACTGAATTGTCATGAATTGGGAGCATTTCAGCCTTGAGTGCCTTTTTCCCTGTTAAAACATTTTGGAGTGACTGCTGCAAGTTATTTAATTCCCTTTAAAGACACAACGAAGGCTTCACTTAACAAATGCATTTTCAAACCATTTCCATAGAAGTCGGCAGCTGAACAAGTCTGCGTCATATAAGAAACTGGAGCGAAAAAAGAGGAACATCGAGGTTCAACTTAACAACAAGCAGGTGCTGAATAATTCAGCGAGCTTAAGAGTCGGTTTGAGAGAGTTTTCTAATATTTATGTGACATGATAGCCCAGACAGGAACTCTGGCTCTCGCTGGACTCACTGTTATTCATACCATGAGGCGCTGGGGTGTTTTGTAATTCATCGCCCTGGTTGTACGCCAAGTGGAGACATTTAGACCACCGTGGAGCGCCCACAGCTTTTCACCAACTTAATATTTCAGGGGATTTGTTTGCTCCGATTGAACCCAAAAATCCAACCTGGTTGTAAATGATGTGATCCATGAGAAGTTCTTTATGAGGTTGGTTTTCAGGAAAGATTGGATGAACATGTTTTCAAGACACCTGAAAAACGTGCTTCCAACCAAACAACAAAATTAATATAGTTGAATATTGACTATTTAAAAATACTTGCAGTCAGCTATGTCCTTCAGAAGAGGATGAAGAAGGCTTCTTGGTGACCCGTGGTGCAGCACCAACCTGAAGGCAAAATATCCCAACAAAAAGTTAACTTTCAGTCATCAAACATGCATTCATTTGTTTTATCATAATACCAATATAGCTGTTGTCAGGACAAGCTTTGACTACCCACGAGCTTCCTGAAATTCTCGAGGGATTATTTAGAGAAGAAAAGCGAATCACCTTCTGTTTTCCTCAGCAGCCGGTGCTTCAGCCTTGCTGCTAAAAAGCTCCAAGACGGTGAAGCCTTGCCCCAGAGCCTGCTGGGAGCTGTCTGGCTTGAGTGACAAGGCAACTAACTCCAGAACAACCACTGTGCTCGGCATCCGCAGGGACGTATGGAAGTACAGCACCTCGAAAGAGGAAAGAAATCGCAGCATTGTTCATTCTATTTCTGCCGATATTTTAGAGTGTGGCAGGGCTTTTATTGATGTCATCACACACACACAAGCTGACAGATTGTTCAGAAGTCTGTGATCTAAATCATACTGAGACTAAAGAAACACTGACTCAACCACAACTTTTATATATATATATATATATATATATATATATATATATATATATATATATATAGAGAGAGAGAGAGAGAGAGAGAGAGAGAGAGAGAAAAGAGAAAACAGAGTAAGTATATTATATATATATATATATATACTAGATCTCTTTTAAAATCTAAAACATTTCAATCTAAACCGACAGCGCCACCAACTGAACACTGAAAATAAAGCCTCATCACGAACCATCACCAATGCATTGATGGCAGACACATCAGTCAGCAGCACGCCTCATCACTTATTTGCATCCCCTCACATTTCCAGTCGAGGTCCTTTATGATTTGTCTGAGGTCGAACACAGTTGCCGGGGAGGTGCGGAGCGTTCCGACTGATTTGCTATTCAAACAGGAAATAATAGCCCACAGCTCCGCCACACTGATTTACAAGCACAAAAGCCCGAACATAAGAAAGAGAGTCACAAATTCTCTGTGATCTATTGGTCCCTGGGCTCAACAAGGCATCTTATTTTTCAAAACTATGAAAGTAGAACATGATGATGTCTGGAGAGAAAAAAAGATCAAGGACATGAACTACCACCACTTTCAGTTCAAAGATGTTCAGGCACACAGTGGCGATTCTTAACCTGAGAAACACGTTGAGGAAACAAAGACACGAACCTTGGGATACTTGGGGGCTTAAATCACACTTTACATGAGACTATTCAAGCGGATATATCTCCAGTAAAGCGTTAACACATGTACTTCTTCGGTGACATGTAAAAAAAAAAAAAAAAAAAACTTTACTGTTGCATAACTTCAGCCAGCCAAGCCTGATGATAAAGAGCCCAGGGTCTATAAGAGAAAGCACGACAGAAATGGACAAAGCAAAGGTCAAAGTAAATCAAAAGACGAGCTGCAGATTTACACTCAACCTTCTTCCACAAAGTTGCACGGCTCAAACAAAGGAGTAACCTTTAAACATAATAGTTGCGGTGAGAAAGAAGAAGCGACGGCAGCTTTGTCACGCCTTCCACTGCGATTATAAAAGAGCCATCACTTTGAATCCCAAAATAATTGAATCACTTATAGCTTTATTGAGTAATCACAGCTCCAGCTGGTCAAAAGCGGGACGTGCAGTCAACCTCCAGCGTCAGGCCATTGAGCAAGATTCATGACTTGTTGCCTTTGAGGTGGAGTGAATTGAATTGGAAGAAAAATGAGTCTTAACTCCTCATTATTTCAGAAATGTGAAACCTATTTGCTCTTGCCGCAGTTCAATACAAACACTTGATGCATGGGCAACTAGGACAAATCTGGAGTTGGAAAATAAAAGTGCAAATGAGTGGAACATTTTCAGTCCAGTGAAACTGGACTGTAATTTATGGCTGCATGCTCCTGGCTCCTGAAGTATTAAAAATAGCAAATGAGGGTGTTGCGTCTAGCCAACTTGGGCTGTGAGCAGAAAAGGACTGGCGTCAGCTCATTAGCTTTAGATAATAGAAAGGCCTCCAATCTGAATGTGCGTGTGTTCGCCATGCAAATGTAATGAGTGAGGAATGCATTAAAGTGTGTCTCTGTGATTCATAAATGCTAATATTCCATCAGGGAGATCAGCTGGATGTGCAGCGATTGTGTCTCGCTGAATTGAAAGTATTTGAGTTGCACGCGTGGAATCAGTGCAGCAAGAGCTCTGGGCACCTGTTCATATGAATACGAGATATTTAAAGGTAATTCAGCCATAATACAACTGGTGCACAGAACCCAACAGAATATTGGAAAGCTAACTGTGGAAATCTTGCTCACAACACACACTAAAAGTTGTCATTCTGCACTGACATCAACCAGGACTATTACCAATTGCACGCCGATTTATGTGCCATTGACCTTGTCAAGAGGCCGCAAATGCCCAGGTGTCATGAATATCAAGACATTATTTGCCGACATATTCGGGGTCATACATAGGGGGTACCATATCTGTCCAAAGAAGTGCACTCGCACCGTTCAACGTGGTCATCCACGGCCTAAAATCCGAACTGAAACACATCGGCACGAACGACAGTTGCGTTGGCCCCTTGTTACTCGGGGTGAGTATTGACAGGTTTAACTTATCCGATACAACAGTGGTGACACAATACATTGCAGTATAATGCAATACTGTTGCAACAACATATTGTTATCAGAGCCACCATTTCAAGGAGGATGCAAATGCAGTACAATATGACACGTTCATTGTTATGACGTCTGTCCAGTTAAACTTCCCGCATTATTTCACACTGAGGAATAAAAACCGCTGCCTGAAAAAATAAATAAATAAATAACTCCAGCCTAAATGTCATCACAAATGCAGCAGCATATCCAAGCATATGTATGCATTAAATATCGATATTTAGGAAAATCAAGACAATATCACACATTCAAGAATCAGGATATTTGATGACTACCATGACAACAGGTCCTCAGATTTCAGCGAGGCAACACCCTCTCACTCCCATTTAACACTTGGTGACATCACCTAAGCCAAGGCTCCTGAGATCGCACACAGATCACAACCTTGGGGAAGTGGAAACCGCCAGGCAGCAAGACTAGAATGCAGTGCCTCAGAAGCTGATGCAAAATTCATGATAACGTAAATAATAATAAAAAAAAAAATCCTGCGCATCGAGTTTTAAATAAGAAGTCCTATAAACTAACAATATAGTGTCGCTCAGTTCCATCTCTATTATTTTAAAAACAGTGGGTTGCAGGCATCACACCTGGAGAGCATCTGTGACAAGCACCGCCTCAAAGTCACAGCCAGCTTTACAGGCAGCATAGAGGAGAAGAAACATGGGTATGAGAGGGGCGCTAAATCATGGCAGAGGACCAGGGAAGTATCGGCACCTTGCATCCTTCAGGTGTTAAATTCTATGAATGTCACGAGCGTGGCGAAGAGGAGATGAAAGATAGCTGTGTTGATGGCGCAGAGGCAGAGCAAATGGCAAGGACGGAGGCTTTAGGCTTCCTTTCCGGCAATTTAGTATCTGTACTGCCCCTGTGCATACATGTGAAAAGTGAGGTGCTCAAATCTTTCACAAAGAACAGCCGCATGGAAAAGTTGGGCTATTAATAAAGCTCCAGATATTGTTTCAACACAGACCCCAAGTGAACTGAATTCTCAAAATACTTATTCCTATTCTGCAACTATCACTAGCTGGATAAATATGAGTAATAATTATGTTATTATGATAACCACTTTTGCACTGACTTGAGCTCCTCTCAAAGCAGAACAGAGAGGATCAAGTCCAAGTAAATTCAGTGCTTTTTGGGAGAGGAAGATGCAAAATTGATAGGTAGACAGCCGATATTTATCATGGCTGGTGTAAAAGTGGGCTTCAGTGGGAGCTGGAAATGTGGGGCATGAAAGTCTATACTGACTCATCAGCAGTCGGAGCAGGTAGAAGATAAAGAACAGCTAATATATCACTCAAAGACACGATAACAGCCGTAATTGTAGGAGAAACAGCGCAATTATGAGTAATCCCTCAAAGAAATGAGCCTGACAGTGATGTCATTTATAGCTTATTTATTTCAGATCCACATTACTCTTCCACAGAAATAAACCTCACAATTAAATCATAGAATTATTGTCTCATTTTGATTCGATTCCCTCCACTTATACAGTTTATTATCAGGCAGTCGCCCAGAAAGCCTGTGTGGCTGCATCATGCATCATATCACATTATATACAGTCGTCTACCATTCACCAAGCTGCTGCACTTATTTATTTCATCCACATAAACACGGTTTTAACATTTGAAATTTCAGTCATATCCCACCCATCACCCAAATGATCTTAACTATAAATGACCAAAATATTATAAAAAAAGTTTCAAGATGACAGGGACTAGCATTGCAAGACTAAAGTCCTTCTGCTTTTGAAAAACACTAAGGATTTGATGAGAAAAAAGACTTTTTGCATGATTTTCCCACAATATCAGAATAAAAAAATAATAATACAAAGTAATTAATGTGAATTAAAAGGTCAAAATAATTTAATTAACTTAATGAAAATTAAATTCTGCTGCTAAATGGCGGTTCAAATAAATATTTCCAACTCAAGTCACCAAGTGAACATTAATAATTGATCTGCAGTTTAGTAACCAAACAGCAAATAAAACAGAAACGGCCCAGGCCACACAAAGGTCCTCACAGCCCCGAGAGGAAGCAGGAAGGAATTCATCGGTGCTAAGCGGCTAGGCCATGATGGCATTGCACTTATTCACTGTAAAACAAGCCATGTTAATGTAGATGAAGCTGTTCAACATCTCTGCATTTTCAGGAAGTTTAGTCACAACTGCCTGAAGATATTGAAAGTCAAGCGGCCTCTTTACACACTTAAATTCACAACCAAAATGACACACAAAGCGATGGAATTACAGTTAATTCGCACAAACAATGCCTCTTGTCTAATGCCAGAGGAGGGTTTCATGGTCCTTAAATTCCCTTCGACTAGCCCATGCTGCATCGCCGTGCATTATGGAGTGTGCCACTCCAACGTGTAAAGCTGTTAAGCAGCAGCTGCTCTGTGATGTTTGGTCCCCTCGGAGCTGAAATATTGATCAATTCTCAGGAAAGGCGGCAGTCTTTGCCCCACCGTCCCCATGTATAATTGAAGTGTATATCTTTTAGCATGGAAATGCCAGCTGGGACAAAGTAAAATGAAGCACTGAGGTTAGCTGGAAGACAGATGTTGCCAGGTCCATCAATTCTCAAGCTTCTGCAGGGATCCGCATTAATAAGGACATTATTCCTCATAAAAACCAGGATAAATATCTTTATAAGATTCAGGCGAGCAGGATCGGTCAAGGACTTTGCCTCCCATGTTGGACATGCCTCATTTCACCAGTGGCAGGGGTCCATTCCGTGCTCAGCCATGGCACACTACCTTGGCTTGTTGGGAATATGGGAAGCCACACACAAGCAGTGACATGAACATCAACACTGGCTCTGCAAATATCGCCTTGCACGCAGAAGCCGCTGTTATCTTTGTTGCTACAGGAATACAGTCACAGGAAAAACTGTCAAGAAGGAGACCGGCGCTTAATTGTTGGGGAAAATCCAGAGCCAGCCTTGTAATAGAGTCCTACAGCTTGCACAATGAATTGAAAACATGGCATCGGCACACTTTACAGAAGGAGACAAATATACTGCCATTTCATTCTAGCCCCTGCTACCTGTCTAGTGCCACCGAACACTTTGTAAACCTTAAAAAAAAAGACAGTGGTGGCGAAGATAAGATCAAAATGTGGCCTTTTCTCCCGAGCACAGCTGTCGGCCCAATAATGTTGCCGGTGTAAGAAGATACCACTGCTTCCCTGTGAAGGCAGTAAGTTCAAATCGAGTGATCACAGTGAGAGACAATGAAGAAAGATGCTCATTTCTCTCTGCCTCCTGCTGTCTCCGAGAGCCTTGAAGTGTTCCGTGTGAGGCCCAACAGTGCCCTCTACAGACTGCAAGGAAGGAAAGGGATGGAATAAAACATGCTACAATAAATGTATAATTCAAGTTGGTGACTGTGAGCGACAGCAAGGTAAAGTCTTCAACTATTGAGAAAGAGTTACCGCCCACTTCTGACATTAACTAGACACCAAACAGGTGATTTCAGACTCATAAACAGCATGAATGACGGTATATTGAGCGAAACCTAATAAAACACAATAAGCCGGTGTCGCACCACGGACAACACCAGGACCACTTATCATCCCGATAGGATGTGATGAGGTTTACAGTATTGCCGCTGAGGGATAATGGGATATGTAATCTTTTCAGGCAACATAGGTCTGTGATTCTTTTAGTCATTTCGAAACCTGATAAACACAGTAGCAACTGCAACAACATTACAGGCAAGCAATGATTGACTAAGTTGTCTCTCACGAAGGCCATAACCACTTACAGAACACTGTCTTAGTTTAATAATTGAATTTTCACTTGCAAATACATATTTTACAAAGAAATAATAGGACAGTTTAAAAACGAAATTCGATTTTTAACATTGAAATAATTACATTTCATTGACAGAGTGATTTGTATTCGAGTTAAATTTATGTCATTTTTTTAAACTTGTTAAAAAGTCGTCGACTTCTATTTTATGGAAATGATAACCTTGTTTTTGTGGAGCACATTCGAGGCAGTCTTGAAAAGCATTGAAAAGCACGATGTTATCATCCAAAACATTTTGCCTGAAGACAGCTCTGGTGAAAATACTCCATATTTAAGGATAGGAACGCCTCACTCAGAGCAGATCAAGCAGGTTGAGGACTGTGGAGGAGTGCAGCGCTGCTCTGATACAATCATAAACCAGTGGGTGACTGGCCTCCAACCAAGAAGTACAGAGATCTTCAGATGTTTGATTGAGAAAGAGCAGGCACCTCCAGCTGCTTCCCAGATATCGCATCAAAAATAACTGAATGAGATGCAAGAGACGGTAAACATGATGCTGGGAGACGTTTTTTAGGCTACATCAGGTAGGGTTTGTCTCCTTTACAGACTCGGAATTTAAATGAAGTGCACCTCAAACACAGAGATAAAGATAACACAAGGCAGGAATCCATCTTGAGAACAACAAGCAACACAAAGACTGTGGCGTCAAGAGAATGACATCCCTCCTGCAATATTGCAGCTTAGTTAAGACAAACCGTGAGATTAATTCCACTAAATTTGGCATGAATCAAAAGTAATATAATCTTAAATCCAAGTGTAGAAGTTGCAAGCAACGTTATTATGCATTTTATTATGGATTTTTTTCAGGAGACAAAATTCTGTAGACATGATATATAGTAGATAGCTGTTACATTTGAAGGAAAAAAATGAAATCATGAAAATTGTTATGCAATAATAATAATAATAATAACAATAATAATAATAATAAACACATTAAACACACAAGGTATCGTCGTTCAATATGATTAATGTTGGAATCTATGTTGGAAAAAAGTAAACTGAAACAGCATGATTACAAAGATATATTTAACTGACTAAAAGAAAGCTGTACAAAGCTGTTCAATTGGATTATTTTGGGCATATTGTGTTCCCAAGTCTGGTCCAAATAACTGAAGAGACCCACTTCACCAATGTAAACTCTTCATAAGCGCAGAATATACATGATGAACAGTTAAGAAATGCCATGGAAAGTTACAGGAAACAAACACGGTTCTCCCGCCAGTTCTCTGATTCAGTCAGGATCGGGAGAAACTGCAGATGTAAAACACTCAGACTGACATGGGCACTCAAGACCCCTCCGGTGCCGACCAGACCGAAGAAATAATTCCAACGTCGAAACGAACATCACAGAGATAATCCAATCGGCCTATCGTCCGTGTCATGCCCTGCGCCGCTTCAACTCTCTCTCAAGAATTTCCAAGAAGTAATGAAAAATTTCATCATCAAAGATCATCTTTCAGAGAGGGGATCGCACACTGCGGATATAAAACTGCTCCTTTGTTCCCTTTGTCTAATATTTGTTCTAACAGAAAGAGGATTTTGAAAATAATTGTAAGTTGAAGAGAAGAAACTTCAGCTGAATAAAACCTCATTCTTCTTTGTCTGTTAAAGACTTTGTGAACAGTATTCTGAAAGGTGTGCTATAATGCTTTTTATTATTAGTATAAAACCTTGCTGTGCTTGTCAGGGTAAACTGGTTGTGTTGGTAAATCATACAGCAGCTGCTTCGTGTTTTTGCCGAAATTCAGCTCCGAGATGATGGATGCTTTAAATAACTGCGCAACTAAAAAACACTTATTTCACTCGGGAGAACTTAAATCCAAGGTAAGTGCCATCTGGGGCTCATCATTTACAGAAGTTGTCTGCCGCACGCATATGCCAAACTCTTGATGACTTTTTTTTTCCGCACGGTTGGCATTTGATACTGGAAATTGTTTCACTCAAATCTCCTCTGTTAAAGAATAAATAAGATCATGTGAATTCAGAGTTTAAAGAGTGAGCGTCAATGTTTAGGTCTAACCTCGATCACTACTTTTCACTGAGTCAGCCGGAGTTAGGTCGTATTTATCTGCACTTTCCAGTCACGAAACAAAGTCCTACACTTCAATAAACAATTTAGGAATACGAGGCTCCATCTGTAACTCAAAGAAAATTAAAAGTCTGACCCAAGTGGGCATTTATCTTCAAAGCTGAGTTGGGCGCTATTGAGCTGAGACCTTAAAGAAACGTTGCCTTTAAAATCAATCCATTTAAAGTCTGCCCCAAATCCCTGTTAAATGTTTGAACAAGGCTCAGAAAGTCAGTGTGAGAGGGTCATTCAAGTTCAGTGTTTAAAAGTCTTTAAATATTGACTCAACACTTACCAAACTACCTCTGAATTAACTTGTTAAACACCTCATCTATTTGGCTTTATGTTCAGAGTATCCATATCAGGCAGACGATGGTCAACGGAGTGGCTGTTAATGTCAGGCCTGACATAAAAAAAAGGTTAAATGCTTCATGTTTCTTCTCAATTAATGACATTTTTAATTTCTCCTGAATGGATATTAGCCTTTTTTGAGATTATAAAAAGACATTTGGAGCTGTTAGATGACTGAAACAAGTTCTATTCAATCGATCGAGAAGTTTCTTGAGCTGCAAGAGGGTTTTCAAAATTCCCATGAAGCAAATTACAACAGTAATGCAACTAGAAATAAGGATCCGTTCATGGTACCTCATTGAAGGAAATCTTATTGTTTCTCATCCTCTGCTGCGAACTGTGCCACGTCTTTCCAAAGAAGCACTGCTGAGTCCTGTCGAACAGTGTGGCACGGACCTGGTAGTTGACACTTGTTTCTGTGTCGTGATCCTCCTGGTCAGAAATTGAAGAGACGATTACAATATATACTCTCCACTAAATATGCACAGATTTTCATATTGTGTTTGTTCTGATCTACTGAAGAGTATATTTGAAAGTCACTGACGCAGTGTGATCTGGGAGAAAAGAATAAGAATGGCATCAAAAACATGGCGTGACTGTATGGCAAGGAAGCAGCAAGGTTCAACACCATTTCACTGGAATTATTCCGGTTATTGAGTTGTGTTTTGTTGAAATGTACGCTAAGCACCAAACAGCAGTGGCTTGAACGTCAAGAATAACTAACATTCACAGGGCCATAAATGTACTCGGGGCTTGACGTGTGCTGTGAAAGAGAACCTTGGGAAGGTGCGGCGCTGAGACCCGGCTGAGGGTGAGCTGGACCCCGCAGGAATGGCTCAGGTGGCGGTCTGCTGCCAAGCGAACCGTCTGACTCGAGGCTGGAACCAGGCGGCTCCTCTCGAACAGTCCCCTCCATTCGTCTGTCATTGAAGTGCCTCTGAAAGACGACATTACCGAGACACAACGTGACGAAAACTATCTGAAAAATACCGCTTCCAAACGTGCAGTCGCCATATTGTAAGTGGGTTGAACCAAAGCTATACAGAAGGGAGTCTGCGCCAGGTTCATCTTTATTAGGCGTTTTTAGACGTGTGCTTATCAATTAAAAACAAAACAAATTCCCTTAAATGCTTTGTCATCTATTGATTATGG
Source organism: Synchiropus splendidus (assembly GCF_027744825.2). Lineage (NCBI taxonomy): Eukaryota > Metazoa > Chordata > Actinopteri > Syngnathiformes > Callionymidae > Synchiropus > Synchiropus splendidus. Next base: position 7,933,258 of record NC_071351.1, read on the forward strand.
GTTTTACGAACGCGATCTTTCTATTGACAGCCAAAGAATGCATGCAGTTATAAGAGTGGATCCTGCATATTGGTATCGCCCATCTTAGCTTCAGTTGCTATGGCAATGTTATGTCGCCATGCTTGAATTCGCTGCACTTGAAAGGATGGACTTAGACGCCAATAAAGGTGGTTCAGAATGAGCCTCAAGAGTTCTGTATGTTTCAGAATCAGAATTTAATTTATTGCCATGGTCAGTGGGGAGCCCACCAACTAGGAAAGTGTTTTGGAATAAAGTGCTGACAGATAAAATAAAATAAAATAAAATAAAATAAACAAAGGCTGTTCACGAATTCAACAGTCTGACGTCTGAGGGGAAGAAGCTGTTTCTGTGATGGGAGGTTCTGGTCTGGATGTACCGTAGCCTCCTGCCAGAGGGAAGAGGAACAAACAGTCCATGACCAGGGTGAGAAGGGTCGGCTCTGATCCGACCTGCACGTCTCTGGTTCCTGGAGGCATACAGGTCCTGAAGAGGTGGCAGACTGCAACCCATCACCTTCTCAGCAGAACGTACAATGCGCTGCAGTCTGCTCTTGTCCCTGGAGGTGGCGCTGTTGTACCAGACAGTGATGGAGGAGGTGAGGATGGACTGGATGATGGCCGTGTAGAACTCCACCAGCAACTTCGTCGGCAGTCGTAGTTTTCGTAGCTGCCTCAAGAAGAACATTCTCTGCTGGACCTTCCCGATGAGGACCTAATGGTTGGCTCCTCAGTGATGGTGGTTCCTAGGAAGCAGAAGGAGTCCGCAATAGGAATAGGTAAACCAGCCAACATGAGAGGGGACAGAGAAACTGTGACTCTCCTGAAGTCTATGACCATCTCCACTGTCTTCTGGGCGTTGAGCTCCATATTATTGTGGCTGCACCAGGACACCAGCCGCTCCACCTCCCTCCTGTAAGCTGACTCACCTTCATCTGAGATGAGCCCGATGATGATGGTGGTGTCATCCGCAAACTTGATCAGCTTCACAGACTCGTGGCTGGAGGTGCAGCAGTGTACAGAGAGAAGAGCCATGGAGAGAGAACACAGCCCTGAGGAGACCTGATGTTGAGGGTCTGAGTGTCGGAGACAGTCCAATAAACCAACGTCAATACAGAAAACTGTCGATAAAACATACAACCTCTTGTTCCCTTTTGTCCATTCAAATGCAGCTAAACTTGATACCGACTTACACAAAACAGCCAACCGATCATAAAAATCAAACGTTTGGATAAGCGCCAAATTCAAAAAAAGCATTTCAAGAAAGAATGATCATGGTAATGAAAATAACGGCCACCAGAGGTCAGCATCTACTTGGAACGACGGTTGACACACCAGCAGAAGAAGAAACAAAACGCGATTCGGTTGGTAAACAACGGAGAAGTGCAACCGGGAAATGAAGCCCGTTAAAATCCGAAGTTATAACGGGTCGAAAAAGTTCGGTGTTGCTGCCAAAGACCTGAAAGAGCTACTAAAAAAAGGATGCAAACTATTACAGGTGGGCATGTTCTAAAGCATGGTTTTAGTTTTACTTTTGCGCACGGAAGTTGGAGAAGAAAGCAATCGGAATTCGTGTTTTATTTCGAATTTAACTTGAGTACATCTGTTTATTTGTTGACCAAATCCTGCAAAGTATTATGTAACACAGTGTCATTTTTTTTTCGAGTGTGCACGTATATTGTCTGTTTTATTGTGTTCCTTTTTTTGGTGCAGGATTGAAGTGTAACATTTTCTGTCAATAATAAGAAATACGCTCTGAAGACAGGAGTAGACGAGGTGGAGATGTTCTGTGGAAGTCAAGGAAGAAGAGGGCATGAGGATCGTTTAGTAGGCTGTAGGTGAGAATGAGGGCAGTTTTCAGGCTACATTTACATTTGTTTATTTGACAGTTGAAGCTTTTGTATTTTTTGTTTGATGATTTCCACACCACCACCACCACCTTTTTAGTATAGTTTATTTAGTGGTTTTGTTTTTTTTTAGTTGCCAATTTCAGGTGCCCACGTTTCCTTGCACGAGGATGGCACAAATGTGACTGAAGAGTTCTTCACAACTCTGCCTGTGAACACAGAATTGGTTCTTCTCGCTCGGGATCAGACATGGGATGGCGGTGGGTGATGCGTTTCTCTTTACAGTGAAGTCCCCATCTAAATCTCCTCCTCCTCTCCTACCAGCTCTATGCGAGATTGGAAACCTGCTCGGATCCGACCAGCAAACCAGTGACCTTATAAAAGCAGCCAAAGCTCTCCTCTTCGATCCACAGTCTCCAAAGAGGCGTAAGATTTTGATGGACCTTCTGCAGAAGACAGAGGACAGATCCGAGCTGGAGAGCAGGGACGATGATGAGGAGTGGTTTCAAGGTTGAAAAACATCAAAACAGAAGGAGCCACTCCGTAGTGTGACTGATCTGGGATTTACTTTTCAGACATCAAACCCCGCTTCAAAACCAAGTCAGCCTACATGGAAGACAACTGTAAGAACAGAATACGAAGCTACTTGACCGAGGTAACTGGTTACAGCTCCTGTACTCACCAGCAGGTGGCGCTTGATCTCACAGTCTTGATCTTTCCATGCAAAGGTTAAAGCTGGACGTGAAAAAATAAAAGACAACGTCGTCGTTGCGAAGTATTCGAAAATCTCAGAGTTAATGGAGGAAATGCTGAAGTCAGCGAACTACAACGGGTGCTACTTTGACCGGACGAGCAAAGAGTCGAATTGTCTCTGTACAAAAGAAGGATGGTTCACCTGCCAGGTCTGGGAAGAGTCTTAAACAAGCTTGAAAAACCGTTCCCTCATTTTGACATGTCTTCATAGGGAGCGTTTGATGAGGCAGCGTGCCAGTCCCTCCACTCCATCAACCCTTACAGCAGCAGAGAGAGCCGGATCATCTTCAGCATGTGGAATTTGGACCACAGGCGAGACACCTATCCAGAATGTGGCCCTTTCCTATGTCAACAATCACTGCAACATTGTCCTTTTCTCAGGATTGAGAAGAAGAGGACGATCATCCCGGCGTTACAGGCCGCTCTTCAGGATCACAAGACCGCCACCATCAACGTGGACTACTTCTATCGACTGCTCTTCACGCGGGAAAACTTGAAACTGGTCCACATCGTGTGCCACAAGAAGAGCGTTCACAACCTGGAGTGCGACGCCAAGAAGATCTTCAAACAGTCTGCGGCTCAGCCAAAGAAAAAAAAAGCAAAGCGAAAGTGAACGCTTCAAACACACTTAGAATCGTCAAACATTTTTTTAATTCATTTTGATAATGAATATGCATTGTTAGTCATGAGGCACAAGATGTTAAGAACAAAACATGATGAGCGTTCAGCACTGAAAAGGCATGAACTACGAATAAAACATTCCATTTGATGGACAGGCAATGTGTAGGTTTGTCATTGACTTGTTTCCAGCTTCATGAACAAACGTAGTGTTTGTACATAAGTGCTACACGTTACATAAGCTGCCAAATACAAGGCTGGATTTTTAAGGAGGGGTTCACAAATACTGGGCTGATCAAAACATCCCATTTGTTTTCACATTGGTTTTTAATGTGGCCACTTTTTAAACATAAACTTTGGATTTATTTACATAAAAAAACTACTGTTTAATTAACTTTTTTTCCATTTTAAGTCATAAAGGTTTTCAAAAACTGAAAAATATCAACTTTATCAATCCATCTTTAAGGCAAATCTCAGGTTTGGCAATCGAAGGTTAAATAGGATGGAATTATCTTTAAATATATTGCGACCACAGTGTACAAATGTGTGAGCATAAATACAGCAAAGCAATAAATAATTACCAAATACATTCCTCAGATGACGGTCGAAGATAATGAGTAGACTAATATTGGAAAGACTTTGGATGTTTTCTTTTGAACTGCTTTAAAAATTAAAGCAAACTGGACTACTTTTGGAGACGACCTACTTTTCACAATGATGCGTCGGTTATGAGCTGCAAGTCGAACAGTGTCACAATCTTTCTGCACAGTCACTCAGCGACAGTTTCATAAAACGCTGAGCGTTGTTCAGTGCAAGGTGCGCTACCCTTTCCACTTCCTGGCGGGCCTGTTAGTCGTCTGCGTCCTCGCATGCGTAGAAATGTCGCCTTCGGTTTTCCTTGCGAGCGTCTGCGGAAGTGGCCGGATTTCTTCGTGGAACGTCCTGATGGTTGAAGCAAATAAAGAAAACATGATCCTAAGAGCTGAAGCCTAAACATATAAAGATCAGATGTTTGTTCACAGGAACATTTTCATAAAAAAATAATAGAAAAACAAAACTGGACTAATAAGTTTTGCCCTTGTTTCCGCATACGTGCTTCCAATTTTGCGCTTTAAATTTACATTAAATGTTTAACAATACAATACCTGGACAGTCTCCATGTTTCCAAAAAATTGCTCCACAGGGAGAATTTGGTTGCTGTCGTCGTCTGGAAAGATGGGTTTGTCCGTTTCTTCGTCAGACTCCTGTTTATCCAGGACTCTGTTCAGCCGGGAGCTGTCTCGCTCCGCCCTCAGCTCATTCTCTTTCCCCTCCGGTCCCTCCTGCTCTGGTGAGGCCGAGCATCTCCTCCTGTCTGCCAGATGACGGCACTCACAGCTGATGTCAGACAGTTCTTGTTCACCGGCCGCACAGCTGCTGTTAGCCACCTCTGAAGTGCTCTGTTGGGGCAGCTCCGTGTCAGGACGTTTCCTTTTCGAAGAAGCAGCGGCCTGTGAAACCGAGGCAGATATTGTAATGGTGAGGGGACAGACAACACAACTTGCCTGTGTTTTCTTGTTATTTTTAAGGAGAGTATTTCTCAGATTCCAAATATACATGTAACAGCAAACATATTTCATAAAACTTGACTAAAAAAAGAGGCAAAAAAAGACTGAAGTACTCACCTTTCTGCGGTTGTGCTTCCTCTTCTTGCGCCTCAAGTGGCTCCGAGAGCCAGCCATCTGTGGACCAACATCACGAGAAGACGATGAAGCATTCAGACTTCTCATATTGTGTCATATGTGACATAAAAACAACAACTCTGGAAGGTTCCGAGTGTGACTATTCAGTGTTTATTGTGATAATAACAAGTGGTTCACACAAAACCAGTAGTAAAATAGCTTATAGTCTTCAGCAGGGCGGAGGAGCAAACGGAAGCAAGTATGTTGTTTACATTTCTTCTTCCAATATAGGGAACATTCCACAGCAGAGTAGACAACTTCAAAATGATTTCAAATTCATCTTCCACTTCTCTTGTGCCCAGCGAGCTGCAATCGATCGCATTATGTTGCAGATCACGTTGCATTGTAATAATTTAGATATGTCATTTCAGTAAGAGGACGATGACAGTAAGCGGCTCATGAAGTGATATTCTTCGCAGTGACTTACTCAAGTTACAGCTCTATTGTTTATCATGCAACTCCACCTTGAACCTGAGGGGGGAGCCAAACGGCGAGGTGTTTTTGCATTGGCGCTCGGATTATCCACCTTGACTGTAGCTAAAATCACACAATACTCGCCGATCGAGACACGCCGTGTGGTAAACTAACCTCCAACACCAATGACTTTGACCGTAAACGAAGGACTCGACCACCGGAGTTCAAGTCCAAGACATCCACGTGACTGCCCTGGCCACTTTGTCAAACTCCACCCAGCAACGTCTCGCTCAAATGCCACATCTGGCGTCAGAAGAAACTACGACTCGAGTCAACAAATCGCTATTGTTTGGTCGCGCAAAACTCCAGAGGAACCAGGCGAACGTTCCAGCTTTCGGTTTACACAAAACATCAGCGGTTGGGGATGATAAACAGAACGCGCACCTTGTACATTGTTTCCTTTGCCTTCAAAATGCGGAGACTTGAGGTTTACTCCCACAACATGTGCAGCTTCTTCGTTGTTCTCGTCTCGCCCTCTCGTTACCGCCGTCTGTTTCCTGGCCGTCGAGTTCGCGCAGGGGTCACAGCGTCTGACGTCACAGCCGAGCGCTCCTTTTTTAACCGGGAAATCCACGTCTCCATATTTTTATTTTATTATTTATTTTATTATTTATTATTATTTTATTTTATTTTTATTATTTATTTATTAGTACGCAAATGCTACCCGTATTGGTTTCGCTAAAAATATTCAGAAATCCTGAAATATGTTTTGATGTGACTGACCGAGATTAGAATTTATAAAAGTGTTGCGTTCACCCAAAATATAAATTTTGAGAAGTGTATTCTACTTCAGTTTGGCAGTTTTCCTATATCGTTGTATTTATTATGGCAAGAGTGTCACGTTTTGTTACAGTAAGTTACGTAATGTGTGTTTCCGGTAGTGACGCGTTTCCGGTTGGAGTGGACTGCGGCTTTTCACGAAAAAAAAATTAAGACTTTGAATACTTCTCATGTGTATTTTTATTTAACAATACAACTAATTTCTGAACTGTTTAAGCTGTACAAATAAACATTTTTTTTATTTCTATTCTTGTGGTTATTGTAATTCTTCTATGTGACCACATGATGGCGCATTGAAACCATCCCTTTTGGCCACGTCGACTAAATCAATTCAAATAACACCAGTATTTAAAGATCAAACTTTGAGATTGTACTGAATACATTTTGAAAAAGTCTGAAATCAAAGTGTCCCCGGTGATATTTGAATATGGTGCCATTCTTATTTTACCTATCTGAGGTCACTAACTTTTTTTTTTTTAATGAAAGATGTCAAATAATCGTTCAAACCCATATGAGGAGGCTGCTGACCACAAATATGAGCCACATAAACGACCACAGTAGGAATGAAAACAAACCGATGTAACCAATGTACCAATATTTTTCGGATAAATAAGTCTCAGTTTTTACTTTTTATTGTAAATCTTCGCCACGTCGACTAAACCAAGTCAAATAACACCAGTATTTAAAGATGAAACTTTGAGATTATACTGAATACATTATGAAAAAGTTTCAAATCAAAGTGTTCCTGGTGATATTTGAATATGGTGCCGTTCTTATTTTACCTATCTGAGGTCACTAACTTTTTTTTTTTAATGAAAGATGTCAAATAATCGTTCAAACCCATATGAGGAGGCTGCTGACCACAAATATGAGCCACATAAACGACCACAGTGGGAATGAAAACAAACCGATGAAACGAATGTACCAATATGTTTCCGATAATTAAGGCTCAGTTTTTACTTTTTATTGTAACTTTTCGCCGCGTCGACCATATCAATTGAAATAACACCAGTATTTAAAGTTGAAACTTTGACATTATACTTTATACTTGATGAAAAAGTTTCAAATCAAAGTGTCCCTGGTGATATTTGAATATGGTGCCGTTCTTATTTTCCGTATCTGAGCTGAGTAACTTTTTTTTTTTAATTCAAGATGTCAAATGATCCTTCAAGCCCATATGAGGAGGCTGCTGACCACAAATATGAGCCACATAAACGACCACAGTGGGAATGAAATCACACTGATGCTAATATTTTTCCGATAATTCAGGAAAAATAATACTAATAATAATTACTTTTATTGTAAATGTACAACTTCCTCTCCCAGCATTTCCATTGGAATGGCACTTAAATATGCAGCGTGCTCGATGTCTTTGGAGATCACGTCCAAATTCTGTCAGATGGGAAGAGGGGGAGACTGAGATGGGTGTGGGCGGGGGTGGTGTGTGTTACGCGTGAGGCACATCCCACAGATGCTCTCAGGAGCAGGAGACGCTCGCGGCCATGTGACGCATCATTCATCTTTTCCACGCGCTGAGGGGTGATCTGGGACTTCCACGCAGCCATGGCCACCGCGGGCCCCGGGGCCACGCCGGTGACGGAGCCCTCACCAAACAGCCTCGGGCGCGCAGCGGAGGATGACGGACGAGGGTGAACGCCACTCACACTCAACATGTGAAAAGCTCCGAGTTTTGAGGCGCGGACGTGAGAAAGATGGAGCATTTGTTCCGGAGGAGGAGGTTCAGGCTGCTGAAGCCGCTGCTGAGTTTGACTTTAGTCTGCGCGTCTTTCCTCATGATCCACAAGCTCAAGGTGGAGAAGGAGTCTCTGGAAGCCAAGCAGTACAGAGGGGCTGCTGTGTTCCGGTATAAAACGCGAGCTGCGAAGGACAACTTTATTGGGGCGAACTCGACCGCGCCGGTGGTGACGCCGCGCGCCGCGAACCGCACTGAGCACTGGGACACGCAGGTGATCGACTGCATCGAGAACTCCGCTCTGAAGAAGAAGTTCTGGTTCCGAAGACTGGACCCCAGGTTCCACCAGTTCCTCTTACACCGACACTGCAGGTACTTCCCGATGCTTATCAACCACCCGGAAAAGTGCAGCGGAGAGGTGCACCTCCTCGTGGTGGTCAAGTCCATCATCGAGCAGCACGACCGGCGGGAGGCGGTGCGTCGGACCTGGGGCAAGGAGCAGACGGTCGACGGGAAGAGAATCCGAACCTTGTTCCTGCTGGGGACCCCATCATCTGGGAAAGACACCCGGAACCTGCAGAAACTGATCGAGTACGAGAACCGGATCTACGGCGACATCCTGCAGTGGGACTTCATGGACACCTTCTTTAATTTGACCCTGAAGGAGGTCAACTTCCTCAAGTGGTTCGACATCTACTGCCCGCACGTCCAGTTCATTTTCAAAGGCGACGATGACGTGTTTGTGAACACTCAAAACCTCCTGGATCTCATCGGATTTAAGGTGGAAGAGGGCTCTCACGCCAACCTGTTCATCGGGGACACCATCACCAAGGCCATCCCCATCCGGAACCGCCAAAGTAAGTACTACATTCCCAGAGAGCTCTACGATAAGCCATACCCTCCGTATGTGGGAGGCGGGGGGTTCCTCATGTCGGCGGAGCTGGCCCGGAGACTCTTCGTGGTCTCCCAGGACTTGGAGCTGTACCCCATCGACGACGTCTTCCTGGGGATGTGTCTGCAGAAGCTGAAGCTGGCTCCGGAGATGCACCCGGGCTTCAGGACTTTTGGAATCATCAGACAGAAGCTGAGCTCTTTGAACAAAGAGCCCTGCTTTTACAGGGACCTGATCATGGTCCACAAACTGGACTCCCAGGAGCTGCTCAGGATGTGGAGCGTTGTGCACGATGAGGGACTCGTGTGCGCAAAGAGACTTTGATGGACAATGAAATCTCAAACAGGAGAGTAGACCTGAAATGTGACTCCCTCAGATCCCAGAGCTTCTGCCATTCAAGGCTTCCTCCTTGGAAATCTCCGAACTTTGAGCAACCGTTTTTTAGAGGACATGCCAAGCTAACGTCAGGAGGACGGGCTGAAGAGAAACGATTAAAAACACATAACACCACAATCATAAAATAGCGATGAAGGGGTTGTTTCCTGGGCGCCTGTTTGGCATTAGATAAGAACGATCAGTACAGAATAACTGTCACTCAAGTACTACACTTTCATCAATTCATATGAACCCAAGTCCCTGAGACATGTTGAATTCAGCCTCTGTGAGGTTGATGCTGAAATAAAAAATAAATGCTGAATTTAAAAATACAAACAATGTGTATTTTTTTGGACGACGGAAAGATTTCATCACTTTCAAGTCAATAACTCATTGGACAAAAGTGCTTCCTGCCGCCAAAAAGTCGTGAATACAGCGCGAGTTAGGCATGAATGTCGCGCTGATGTGTAAACCCTGGAGGGTATTTGTCGGCCTGAATTAGCATGCTCAATGACAAGACCCTCTTCCTGTTTGAGATGAGAACTCCCAAATGTGAGTCTTTGAAGTCTCAGTTTTCACCTGCCTGCTAAAGGAGTGGGCTGCAGCAGCTGCTAACCACAGGTGACTTCTGTCACTCGCTGCGACCTTTTGTTTCAGTGGAACCACATCTGCAGACGCTTCATTTGGTTACAGTGAAATGAGAAAATGGAAATGTAATGTAAAAAGAAGGAAGGTTTAGTATCGAATCAGAACAAAGAGGCATAAAGAGTATTTTTCACTTAAAGTTCGACATGAAATACTTCCAAAAATGTGAATTTAATTCACAGCTATTGGCGTTCAATTAAGGTGCTTTCAGCGCTACAGTCAAATTCTATTTTCATATTTCAAACAACACAAGGGGAAGCATCACGCTGCGGTGTCTGCAGACACCAAAACACACTACTGCAGTGGAGTTTATTGTGAAAATACTGATGGAGAAGCCAAACTGTGCTTGTTAGAAATTGCAGACACATAAATATCTAAAACATAACAGCAGCTCGATCCAGCTCAATAATTCATCCTGTGAAATGTTTCATCTCTTTGTCACATCAAACACTAGAAATGAGTCATTCGGAAAATTAAACACTGGGCCCCCGCGCCTGCTCGACTGGTTGGGCGATTCACATCTGACAAAACCATTGACTAAACCCACACCAGGAGCTACTAGGGCCACCGATCGCTCTCCCCTTTGGCAAATTTCAATACAAACGTTATGCAGTCCAACCCCTGTCGAATTTAACAGTCTCCGAAAGGATGTAGGACGACAGCAGGTGTTCACCACCCGCATGAAAAACAGCCCACAGTTGACAGAATGTAAAGGTACTTGGAGAGGTCCTCCTTGTTTGCTCAGTATTGGGGTGAAGGAAAGTGTCCACCTGCTCCACGGTGAGTCAGCAAAAGCCATGGAACCACTCACATGTAAGCTGCTTCTGACTCAGTGACCAGGAAAAACACCTTGAACGGAACCTACCTTTAACTTTGGACTATTAGCTACCCTGTCCCGCAAGTTCTGCACGATCACAGAGCAAGTATTTTATTGTGCTCAGTCCACCGATTTATGTTTCACTTTGGCCCACGGAACCATGTTGTCCAAGCGTGTAAAGTGAGTTATATACATCCATGACAAAGATGGAATCAGCAAGTCCAGATGAGTGATGACGCAGGATGTGTTTCCAGAGGGCTGTGTGTATGCAGTTCAGGTGAGTGTGCGGGTAAAGCCGATATACACAGAGGTCATGTAGGACAGAGGTAACTTGGAATCTGGCATAAAATTGAAACTGGATATATATATAAATATTCGCAGAATATGCTGTCTCAGACATTAAATATGTTGAGTGTGAAGTAGTGATCAGGATAGTTTTGTGTTTTTCTGTTTGGATGTTTAAACACTGCTAGAAGAGCCTAGAAAGCGGGGTGTGGCACGAGTGGGAGTCACGAAGCTGAGGCAGACACTCGAGGTCCTCGTCTGTCTGCGAGGGGCTTCGTGTCTCCTCACACCACAGCGAGCGAGGTCACCTCACAAAGTGACTGGAGCATCTTCACGGCTGTCCCGGGGTGGGTCCTCGGGCTTGAGGGGTGAGAGCTGGGATCCGACTCTGCCTGGCTCGGCCTCTGGTTCCGACTGGCCAGGACTGCTTCGGCTTGGGCGGATCTGCTGCCTTCGCTGATCAGGAGCAGACGAAAAAAAAAAAAAATCTTAAATTTAAATGACATCATCATCTTGTAAAAGTTTGTAACTACAGTTTAATGATTTCCTGAAATGTATAAAAAAATGATATTTCATACAGTTAATAAAATAAAACCCATAATGTACTGCAACAGTAGAGATTATTTAAATAAGTTATCTCTACTGTTGGAGTACATTATGGGTTTCAGAGAAATTTATGAATAATTTAATTGACAGTGGCAGCAAAAATATGTGTAAACATAACATGACAATACAAATAATGTAGTTTAATTTGAACATGTCAATGACTGATACTATACACATATATATATATATATATTTATATATATATATATATATATATATATATATATTATTGATAAGACCTTGGGAAAGATCAATGAGTCGTATTCCAGAGTAAATATTGAATAATGAAAATGCCTTCATTATTTAGTCGGCAAAAACATTTAGATTCCTCCCCTCTCTGGCAACACTTTTACGTATTTATTTTGTAACCAGTGCAAGTGCTTTCAGGGGGTTTTACTCGCAGGTTGTACACTGTGCGTGCATGAATGCGTTACCTTGTGTAGACTGGCTTCTCTGGGACACTGCAGTCCTCCGTGAGTTGTGCTTACAACCCTCCCCGCCCATGAGGTGAGCCTTCCAGGCCTGCAACACAAACAAAGTAGCTCAGTGAGTCCACTCCACGACTGGATACCCGCTCCATCAGGACAACCGCCGATAACTGTGGGTCCAGTCACCGCCAAAAAAACGGCCTCCTTCTATCCTGCCAACACTGCGGTCTTTCACTGGCTGCAGGTTTCAGGCTCTGGCAGTGAAAGTGTGACTTTATTGCGAGCATAGTAAATGTTTGGGATTTGTACAGCAGCTCACAGGATGATTCTGATGGCTGGCAAGCCACACGGGTCACACCTCCATTACGGGAACACTAGTCAGTCTGGCGTGAGACATTCCCCAAGCAGAGTAGACATTTTAATAGCCTTTTCTTATGGGCACCGTCTGACTGAGGAACCATCTGATGATTAACCAGAAAGCTGAGACACCATCACTTTATTTCTATGTCTCTACTGTGAATAAGAGAGCTCCATTTTCATGGGTGAAAAAGCCATGCATCTTACTCCCAATGCCCCCTCACTTTCAAACGTCACATGTTGCTTCCTTGGAATCCTGGCACTAGCTTCCTAACTTTCCTGAATCTGAGCCACATAACGTTGATGCAACTCCCATTCGGAATGATCCCCCCAGTGAATAACACTTTAAAAGACCCAAAATAAGATGTTCCTTGAAGAGTCCCTTCATGAGAAGATAACATCGAGGTGATCACTGCTGGCACTCCAGACGCAGAAGCTAAATCGGTGGTGGAGGTGCATGTGCTGAAACATAAGCAGTGTCCAGGAGGTGAGCAGCTCATTCAGGAGACTGGATGACCCTCCTCAAAGACAGTTGCAAACTTTACATCCAGTACCAAACAAGCTTGAAGCTGAGTCAACATGACAAACAATTCCACCATCACATTACACAGCCTCTTTTTGGGTTCATTCATGTTAGCGTGTAATAAACTGAGTTGCGATCTTAGCAATAACTGAGACTCTGAAATGTGATTTTCTTCACGGCGGACTGAGATGATGTAATGTTGTGCGAGCTTTGCCACAGATTTATAAGGAGCCGTCTCGCTGCCCTCATAATCTCGCATGCATTCACGCATGCACTTTTAGGTGTGTAGTTTTCGGAACAGTCAGGTGTACTGAGAGACAAAAGACAGTCCCCTCAGAAAATGCCTCGCATGGGTGAGGTCCAGAACAGAGACTTTTAAGTCATTCGGAGCGAACAATGCCATCACTGGAACAGAGAGTCGCAGGAAACGGATGGCCAGGTCACTTTGTTACAGTCTCACGACGTGCACAAAGGATAGGACCACACAAAAAAAGCATGTGATCGTCCTCTCGCTGGCATCATCTGTTGCTTATGTCACGACGCAGGTGACGGCCACAGCTTGAGGACATGTGCAAGCGTGGGAAGGGAGATGCGGCGTTCACACACTATTTTCCATGTGAACTATGATTTAAGACCTTTATCAGATTTCATAGCCTGTCACAACTAGGGAGTTGAACGTCCCCTCTTGGGCAACAGCTGAGAGTCTTCATGTGACAAGGATGTGATTTCCAGTATTCCAGTATCAAGTTGTCATTGTGGCTTACAAGCATCATCCATGACTAAACCACAAGGCTAAGACAGAATGAGGAAGGAGCGGATATTGTTTTTATTTCACCCTGTAGCTGAGCCAGCTCATAAGCTTTCACATTATTATTATGTTTTTCAGAACCTACTGTAAATAATAAAATAAAGCTTTCACAAAACATATTGGTAGCATTTAAGCAAATCCAAAATGTCTGGTAAATATTGACTGACTGCATAAAGTATGTGAGCCAAAAAAAAAAACGACATCAAAGATGAAGCAGTAGTTGGCTTGCAAAATGTACAACTTGGACTGTGGAGAAATTCACTGTAAAATGCACTGAGGATAAATCTCAATCAGATACTGCCAAGAATATTCTTCAGGATCACCTCAAGAACTTGCTAAAAAGAAGACATTGTAAACATTATAGGCCACTCTTGTGTTGAAGAGAGCTGCCTTTTCTATCTGTTCTGAATGTAAAAGTTAAATTCAGAACAGATACAAAATGTGTGATTCATTTAAGAGGAGAGTAAAAATGTGCAAGTTAAATTCAATATAAGTAAGGGTCAACAAAATGCTCTCAGGCCAACATAGCACACGTCAGCCGACATCAACATATTTTTTTTCTTTTTTGTACAATCAGCTAACAAAAGGCAGATTAAGAAGCAGGATGATCCATTCAGACTGCAACACACTATTATTGGTTATCGTGGAAGCCGACTGCTTGAGTCATGCGTCACGGCTGCTGACAAACTTCACCCATGGAAAAACCGGTTGGTGTCAGGCACTGGGTTTTGCTTTTTTATATTGATACAATATGCATTGTCGCCACACTTGACAAAAGCAGCGACAGTCATACTCCTTGACTGAGAAAAAAGTTCCTCACAAACAAGGCGGCTCTACAACATGGGTGTGTCCACCAACATCCATCATTTGATGAAGCACTTGAAGTCACAGTATTCTCAGGACAAGAATAACACTTAAGATTCAGACACTCACCTCCTCTCCAGACATGAAGTTGTTGTGACACAAAGGACAGTGGTTGGAATCTTTGCCCGAACTGGAAGCTGCAGAAACAGAAATTGACGCCAAAGAAACTAAAGCTTTTTGTAGACTGGTAAAATATAAAGTTGATGTTGAGTCGGGAAACGCCGTCATAGAAAAACCTAAATATTCCAACAGAACACTTACGGTTACAGCTGGGACCCTGGACATGTCGACTCAAACTGTCTGTTGTCACCGCCTCGGAGCATCGTGGGCACTGGCTGAATTTTGACCTGCTGTCACACTCACCCAGCAGGTGCTCAGTCAAGCTGGCGATCTCCACAACCTGTGAGTTGGACCCCAGCTATTGAAGATTGACTGAGCACAAGTGCCTGAAAACTAAAGTACCTGTCTACATTCGTCGCAGCGCCGCAGCATCGGGCAGTGCTTCCAGTAGTGGAGATCTAAGCCGTCCTCAGTGAAGGACGAGTCCTTCTTGCCACAGAAAATGCACAGACTGGAAAACACAAATTGTTCAACTCACTTTACTCTCAGTGGCAGAGCAGGCGACTGTTTAGAGCGTACTTATCAAGATAGCTGGTCGACTGCTGGTGGGTCGAAGTTGTCTTCTTACTCTGCGATGATGTGACTTCTGCAAATTAAGTTCATGGCTGTAGTTACTTAGAGCAGGTAACAAGACACTCTGTATACACAAAATCACCATCAGCGCAGATACCAGTGGAAACCACACTCTTTTGCTTTCAGTGTCACGGGACTGCATTCATTGAAACATGCTGGGACATGTGCCATACCATACATCCATGTTCAACAGCTTTGATGGGTACATGTTGATAAAAGGGGGAGAACATACAGAGCCCAAACAAAAGAGTTGTGTTACGGCTGAGAATTGCTTTTTGTTACGAAGATCAACGTTGTCACAATTAAACTGAAAAAGTTTAGAAACTTTTTTTGGTGTTCTTAAGTCAAGGGAGGTGTCACATTGGTTTTGAAGACTTGTAAGGGCTGTTCCAGGAGGTGGGAATAAAAAGAAAAAGATGTGGGGGTCCAATGGAGGAGAAGACACATTTGCAAGTAACACTTTTTGTAGTACGTGAATAAAATCAAATATTTCATAATCAAAAATTCATCTTGGCTAGAAAAATCTATCTTACTTGCACTGACTGCCTTCTGAGATTCTTTCTCAACCTTCACCTTCTGATCTTCATCTTTGGCTTTATGTTCCTTTGTACTTTCACTGCTTCTCTCCTTTACAAAGTAAAAAAAAATACAGTGTATGATTGAAGAAAACATTCTCAAATGCAGTCCAATGACATCACCCACAGTGATTAGTTTGAGGGCCGCCAGCTGCTCCTGAAGGCTTTGGATCTCTTGCTTTTGCCTCTCTCCACCCCTCTTCGCAGCCTGTGGGAAAAAGTTGTGAGCCATTACCTCACTGCTGAAGACATTTGTCCATATAATTACGATACAGCATCCACTTCCTCCTCGCCCCAGTGATCTCTGAGTAATGAAAGCTTCTGCACCATAGGTTTCCTGCCGCTCCCGTTTAAAGCTCTGGAGAGCTCTTCAAGCTGCAGGGATGTCACTTGCAAGTGTGATGTTTGAAACTCTAGCACACATCACTCAATCCATTAAATGGTAGAAGAATTTCAGCAATGTCTTTTAAGGTAACGGTTGTTTATGCCAACAGCTTTTTTCCATTCCATTCCATTCAAGCACACTTGACTTCACCACCTAATTTATTGATCTATTTTCTATTTTTCTCCTTGTTTTTTTCATTCTAAAAAAGGAGTGAGCTGTATGTTTTTTCTTTGCTGTGCTATACATATTTTACGTTTTTCTGCCACTTAGATGTGGACTCACCTTGTAAGTGCATTGCATTGTTGTTATTTGTATTCCCTTCCAATAAAATATACACATGTAGGCCAAATTTTAATGTGAACTCTGTAGTCATGAACTTAACATGCTTCACTGAATTTCTACCTTTTTCCCGTCTATCTTGGCAAAGCCATCAAACAGGGATTTGTAGAGGAAGTTCTTCCTCATGGCTGAATTGTCAGGAGGAAGGTAGCGCACAACAGCACACTTGTATTTGTTGTACATAGATAAGATGATTCGCACGGCCATCTCCCGAACTGGCGCGGCACTGTGCTCCAGCGCAGCAGTGGAGAACTGCAACAGAAAAAGGCAGAGAGGAATTAACATCTTGAGCAAGATAATTCAGTGTCAGAAACTGCTGGGAAACCGCTTGAGAGTTTGTCATCTGTCACAAAGATACGGTGGAGGAGCTTCAAAGGCAGCCAGGGTGGACTCACCAATAACAAGATAAATAAACGGACAAATAGCTGCCTGATTTCAGTCAACATGGCTCATTTCAACTGTAAAATTCACCCAGGGTCCACTGGTGAATGGCAGTGTTGGAACTGTCAGTGGCCTTCAGTTTCCACAATAGCTGGCTTCATCCATATTTGCTCGGTCAGTCTCACTGTTTAACCTTGTTGAGGAGCGCCTTTGAGAGAAGTGCTCACCGTGACGTCAGTGAAGAGGCCATTACCTCTCATAATCTCTGTCGAGTTTCTCCAAACACAAAGGACATCCCATCTCCCACTGAGAACATTATTAGCTATCTGTAAACAAAAGCTACTCGACGCTCACTCAGTGGTCCGTCTGAACATTTTTGTATTGTTGTCCAGGTTTGTCACCTTTTCTGTTATGCCAGTGAAGCAGAGCTGATCACCTAGGTAACAGCAGGAACAATGAGAGAAAATGTTCACACCATTGCTGTGTCCATCACTACACTGGAGAGTTGGTTACACAAATGAAAACATGCCACATTTACTGTTCAGTGTATAATACTTTAAGAGCAGCCAACCAAAATGTTGGTCATTGCAATTGCTATATGTATACAATTATTGATTCACGTCTTCAACTTCAACTTTCAGAATGGTGTTGTGAAAATCAAAAAGAAAAAGCAACAACAAGGGCAACATTGAAAAAACGTTTTTATGACCACCTGTGTGTTAGCGATAGGAATTTGGGCTCTTCTATGAGAACCAACTTTTTGGGCTCACTATAAAGAGCCAGCTGAGCGAGAGCCTCATTGTTCGCCAACAACCCATCATTGTGCGAGCACACTCTAAAAAAACAGAATATAATCTCAGCTGCACTTCATCACCCTTGACAAACAAGAAAATTAGGAAATGCACCGCAGATTTAAAAGAGCAAATACAAACAACGATTAAACCAAAGCTAAACCTGCGAGCTGATAAACTTATTTGCTTATTAGAATAATCTTCAGACAGGTTGCATTCGACATGCTGCTAATTCAACTGTCAAAGTGACAGGAGAGAAACCAAGAACGTAGTCACATCTCTCAATCACAGTGTTTCCTGAGTAAATTCTGGAAGCATCCGTCACAAAGGCCTTGAGCAAGCATGCACAAACATGCAAACATAGCCCACCCGGAGCAGCGGTGTGGTTTCTAAAAAGGCGGGGACACTCCTGAGAACAAACCTAACAATTTACTCACACTTTTAAGAGCAGGAGGGGGATTAAATAGAGGGGGAAGGGGCTCTTGCACGGGAATAGGGAAAAACAGAGGATGACATTTTCCCGCTCAGCCTGGTCAACAACTGGGCAGTTTGCTTACTGGTTACGGTCAAATCTGGAAGCCAGTGGGCTGACAGGTGGGTGCCAATAGAAGCTTTTTAATAGTGCCCTGTTTGGAATAACTGAAAAAGCAACAGCCTGGTTCACCTCAGAGTCAGTCAGATTTTAAAGACGCCCTAAAATGTGATAGAAAATCAGTTTATAATGTCATGATGTCCAGGCAAGAAAGCATATGACTTAGTGGACAGAAATGGATGAGAATTTTGGGAAAAGCCGCCTGGCTATAGTTGAAAGCAGATGCCCAAAGTGACATCCTTCTGCTTCAGAAAAATCAATTGTCTGAGACACTATTGACTTTGAAACATGTCAATAACATGTTTATTAACTGATCAGGAAAAGTATGCAGAACATTACTCAAATCTGAGGAAAATGGTGGCTTTTGAAGGAGTGAAATGAACTCAAAACACAAATTTAAAACAGATTTAAATGTTATGTTAGAATGAAATAATACATTTAGTCCAGGTATAAAATTGGTAAAAAAAATGATTGTGTATTTCGGAAGTAATGTATGATAATTCAGTACCGAGCAGTGCATGTTCTCACTGAGATAACATTAAAAGACGCTAGGTTTAGGCATTAGGGAGCACTGTATTATAATTAAAAAAAAAAAAAAGGTCGGACATCAGGGACAAAAACTGAGACACCCAGTCAGACGTGGACTTGCGCGTGGTCCTTACCTTCATGACATTATCTAGAGTGAATCCAGAGTTTTCTGTTCCCAATTCAAGAAGGAGCTTTTCCACAAGCTCTACGCGACTTCGAGCCAGGCGCGCGGGGAAGTTGGATTTGAATGGAATCACCAGCTCAACGGGGACAACCTGCAGGTTGCGCACGTCCTTCAACAGAGCGATTTTCTAGGAGGGAAGGAAAGTCATAAATATCGTTTGATGCATTTGATTCACGGCTGGAGTCCTTCACACTACGTGGTTGACCCTGCAGCTATGCGGTACAACAACAGACTCTGGTGTGAGGGTAGTTAGACAGAGCACAAGCATGTTATTAAGCTAAAAATGGCCTCTCGGCAGAGAGTTAATGCCTCACATAAGAGTAATGTTTATTGAGACAATAAAACAAGCAGCAAGAAACACACTCGGATGCTGATTTCATATGCACTATCTACATACTATCTACGGTTTGTTTTTCTGCACCAGGCTACATTTGAGAGACTCAACAGACAAGGCGTGACTTGTGTGTCATCTGGATGAAATGTTTAACTCTTGGGGGAAAATGCCAGTCTGTTTTTTTTTGTGTGTGACTGAGTTTAGCAAGTTTAAAGCTTTTAATTGACAGCAGCCACAACAGATGACCTGGATTTATGGTTTCTGCGCCACCTGACCGAGTCACACAACTGGTTTTCCCATACAATGTCAGAGGGCAGTTTCATTACGTCCACAATAAAACAGGGGCTAACACACTTCATTGCCTTCTAAAACTTGTTTCCTCGGGGCACACATCGAAGACGCTGAAAAGCGCATGTCCTGGGAAAACCCTGACTTACGTGTTGGACAGTAAAGAAAGCATCAATTGAGTAATGTTGACCTTGCATTCATTATCTCCAAATATCCAACTGTTTTGTGTCAAGTTCATCATGATCAGCAGCAGAGGGAAAAAAAGGTCCAGTTAAGCAGAAAACAGCAGGTAGCATAGTTTCAGTTCATGGGAACATTTTGAAATATCAAATAACAGTTTGGCTGGAGCTTGGTTTGATGGATTTGTCTTGATATTGATCCGAATAATCTCTGTGTCCAATACCTGTATTAAGGCGGAAGCTTTGAGCCGGTTACGGGGCGCAGAGTCGCCAGTCCTGGCCAGCAGGTTGGTCCACGTTTGCTCAAAGCAGTGCACCACTTCAGCTCGTCCCAAACCCAAATTCGGGATGAGATCATTCAGAATGAGCCAAAGCAAGTTTAGGGAGTTTTGGAAAACCTGAGGAGGACATTTTAGATTGTGAATTCATCCAATTGTCGAGAAGTTGAGTGATTATATGAGGGTTAGTAACTTACTGAGGACACTTTATCCAGGAGCGTTTTCTTCACCAGGAAAACAGCGGCCCTTATTGTGTCTCTGTTTTTCTCCTTGGAAGATACATTGGGAACTTCCAAGAGCTTGTTGTGCACAGCAAGAAGTGCTTCCTCCCTGTTGGACCATATTTTGGAGTACACTCCTGCCACCTAGAGTATATTTCCAAGTCAGTGGTTTTAAAGCCATCCTTAGTGAACAATTCAAGGATAAATTAAACTTGAGACATACTGAAAGTTTAAAAAAAGGACAGAATATTTCCACCCACCAGGACTTCTCCATAGATTTGGATTGCAAGGCTGGCTTCTCTGTGTGATTTCTCCGTCAGCAGCTCCAGCTCCCCGGTTAGATCTGGACTGGTCAGGCTGTTTCGGACATCTACTTGAGGTGAAGACTCCATTGGAGGGATCTGGACACCTGGAGAAGGCTCTTCTTTCCTCTGAAGAGCTGTATGTGGCGGCTGATCAGAAGGTACACTGACACCCTGAATGTGCCAGACAACAAGGATGTGAGTGACAGCCAACTGCAATACAGTAGTGTTCTACAAATGGGAGGTATGTAGTCCACACTATTAGATTTTAATACTCAGAAAACACAGACAAAATCTGTGCATTCCGGTGGTGTTGGCAGAGGATGTTTTGATACATCTGGCACAGTGATTTTCCAGTAAAAGACTCAAAGCGCTGCCTCATTCTGCAGTCATTGAGCTGGTGCAGACTTTTAATTAAAAGTGAAATTTAAAACTCAAAAAGGGCTGGTCCCAGTAGGTGGGGACTTAAGTATGATCCTTGCCGTGTGAAATCCCCCGAGAGGAAAGTCGCGGAGCTTGTTAAAAAAGCTACGCTTCTGGCTAAAGCAAATAGCATTTAAAAGAGGAAACATAGCAAAGAAAAGGAGAAGCAATGTCAACCAAAGGATGTTCATATATATCTTACTGTTACAAAGCACTTAACATTCTGAGGCTATTGCACTTGAAATAACAAACTAGTATTGTGAATAGATGTACTTACATCACCTGCAGATAAATTCTCACATCTGATGGGTTCCTTGTCATTTTTTGGAAGAACGTTGTTTAACATCTGGTTCTGAGGAGCGACAGAACTCTTGGTCTTTCTTGACACGTCATGACCAACAACAAAAGCTGGAGGACAACTGGGAGAACATTTGGTCAAGGCTGAAGAAGGATCTGCTGCTCTTTTGATCTGAAAAGGAGATTCAAACGTTCTGCTTTCTTAACATCTTAACAGTTTGGCACTTCTTCAACTGACCAATTCCAAATCCAAGAGATTGTGCTCCTCAAGCTGCCTGTAGACAGACTTCCGATATGCCTCCATCTGCTCCTTCATTGTTTTGGCAAGGTCAAAGTCTTCTTTTTCGATGGCACACTTTTTTTCCACATCGTATCGAGCTAAACGCTCCCCAACCTCGAATAGAAGAAAAGTAAAAACCGACAATCAAACACAAAGCTCAGTGTTGTCGCTCCGCTTCAGGATTACCCATAAATAATTCAATTATTTCATTCACAGATTTAGTAGCAGAAAGCATGCTGAACACACCACACGCTTCGGACGTCTGCTACGAATATATTGGTGATTTACAGAGCGACTACTTCAGTTCATCCAGTTCACCGGATCTATAAACAAATTTATATTCCTCATAAAGCTCTTAGGTACTGGCAGTCAGTTTCTCAGCAAAATATTTCAAACGACCTTGGCTCGCTCAATATCTATCATCTTCTTGAAAGAGTGCAAGTCACGCTCATCTTTACAGAAGTGAACCTCCATGCGTATTTTAATTCTCAGCTGCTAGCAAAGCAAAGCACACTGCTTAATGTGTGAATCGTCATTGTGAGAGGAGCAATAACTGAGACGAATTTTTCGGCAGACTTATGGAAAAAGTGAGTATCAACTATTTACAAAACAAAATGTCCTGTCAGTGAGGTGCACAATGAGGGATTTCCATTGAGTCCAACTGTTGCTTAGGGCACATGACACCCCTCCGAATCCTAGTTTTACTATCCACACAGCAACTGTTTGATCACCCGCGCTCGGAACAGCCTCTAGCACCCAGGGACGCAACAGAAATTGCTATTAATGCGAAGAAAATACTCATGCTGCCCTCGGCGAGTCACTTTCTCTGAACCTATAGGAATGATGAACAGCAACACTTAATGTTAAACACACCATTTTCAGCATGACTTGTCACAGTCGTCGATGACTGACGTCATGAGGCTTGCAAAGCAAGGTGTTAGTGTCATCAGGTTACAAACAGGCTTGTAAAAGAAGCGAAGGTGAGACAACATGATGACCATCATCGCAGCTGTCGAACTTATTAAATATTTATGGTCACCTTGGCAACGCTGTACACAAAGGAGGTCAGCAACCAGCGTCAACACAATGTGAGACACTTGAAAAATCGCCTTGTACAGAAGAGTTCACGGAGGGACAAAAGCACCACAAGTCGTATTTGGAAGTGTATCCTCTTGAAGAATGCTGTCACCCCCACATGGGGACAGTGACATGTTTAGAGTGGTCAATAATGAATAATAAGACAGGTACTTCAATGAAACTGATGGGTCAGTTACGTTTTCAGTGGGGTTTTACAGGCGTATTTAAGAAATCATGAAGACGTTATTCATGCAGGAGCTCTGTTACACTACTTGCCATCTGCTGTCTAAGTCAGCTTATTGTGCAAAAGATCAGAATGTGAGTGGGAATTAATTAACTTAATATCTGTTTTGGGTTTTGTTTTAATCTAGACTATGCTTGGATCAGTGATCCCACAACGGTGCGCCCAGTTCTCAGATACAAATGAATGTCTGAGGACGCTTTCACACTGCGGGTTCCGTCACGAGACAAAGCTCTTTCGGCTCAGAAGTCTGAGATGTGAACACAAGCGAGTCGGGTTTTGGCCGCGGACTTGATCCCGGCTGGAGAGCTGCACTTTGTCTCAGGAAACTGTCAGCGGGTGGTAAGCCTCTCGCCTCAGTCGACTCGGCGCTAGATGCTGGAAACTACATGTACAGCGCGACTCCACACAAACATGATAGATGCCAGGCAGTAAAGGGTCTGATCACTGTCTGGGTGGACAACATGGTTCAAAAACAGCTTCTCAAATTCCCAGAACACTAAGTTGAGCAGCTGGGAGCTGCAGGAAAATTGCGCTCCGGGACTCGCAATGTGTGCGGATGTTTGATAACTTGCATATTTTCGCCTTTATTGGGCTTTAACACCGAAGGAGGTTTCACACTGCGGGTCTGTCTGGAGACAAAGCTCTTTCGGCTCAGAAGCCCAAGATGTGTGGGGGGCAACTTGGTGCTTGACGCCGGAAACTACGTGTACAGCGCAACTCCACACAAATATGATAGATGTGTGAAAAGCCCCATAATCACATTAGATTATTTCCTGAGAAGCACAGGTATAGTTCAGGTACCTTCTGAAGATCAGCCATGGCCTGCTTGATGATTTTCACCTCATCGTATTTCTTCTGGCTGACCATGTTCTGCCGGTTTTGGTCCAGAAGTCGGATGATGCGTGCCACTTCTGGGTCCTGATACATGTCAAAGGCTAAGTCATCCAGGGGAGATATAGAGTCACATTTTCTGTAATGAGAAAAAAAAACCAACAAGAATTGAAGTATGCTTCTGGTGCTCTTGAAAAAAAATATTGTTTTATATTTATTAACATTTCACACATTTACACAGTTTTATATTTCAGAAAATTGCGTGCATCATTGCGAGCGAGCCCTTATGCCTTATTGGTGTCCCTCCAGTCAAAATGACTTTGTTGACCAGTGTTATTGTCACAAGACAAAGACACTGGGTTCAATGGCCTCCACTCACCCCAGGAAGGTCGTTTCCAGAGCTGCCTCCGGCTGTGTACTGTTGAGGTAGTGTTCAATCAGCTGTTCTTGACTTGGCTGGGGGTAAACAGATGGACAAATTACAAACATGTGGATATATTGCTGTGAAAAGAAGGACTTTGTATTGACCCGTGTTCTTTTTTTTCTCAGTGATCTCAAGTTTTGCCGATGGGCTAAAGAACAGCTGAGGTTATTTCAAATGCAGATCATAATAGTTTCCCATGAATGTTTTTTTTATAGTTTAGCATTATTTAAATTTCATGTTATAGATATGACACATGGTTTTGACGGCTGTCTCAGCGAGTTGTAACACTGAGGATTTTTTTTTTTATCTAGCCATGATCAGACATTGGAACAAAGCAAAGATTGAAAATACATTCATTTTCAGGGCCTGTAACAGCCTCAGCCATTGACTATAATGTAAATGGAAACAGAAGAACACAGAGGAAATGCAGCGTGTCCACAGCACAAGTCCATTGTAAATGATTCAGGCCAACGTTGCGACTGCGGAGGTGCTCAGCCAGATTAGAGGCGCAACAATGCACGGACTGTTCACTGGAATCTGTGCAAGTGTGTCCATGTCTTTCTGTGTCAGTGTCTCTCTGTGTTTTAAAGTGCTTTCTTTACTCCAGGAGCTGTCCGTCTACAGAACTATCTGGTTACACCAGCCAACTAAAGGCCTCCTCTGTGATTACATACTGCCCTCCCCCGTGTCTCATTACTACATTCCCGACAGTCACTGATAGACGCTCAATAATTAAAACAAAGATTGAAAGAACTTTAAAAAAATTAAAATAACATTTAAACAATTAAACAATTAACATTAACTGGTGATCATTCAATTCAATTTCTGTCATATTTAATTATTCATATATAAAACATTGACTGCGGTCCACATCCTGTTTCTCATGAATAATGTTTAAAAAAAATCGCTTGTTCATCTGTTAAAAATAGACCAGGAAAAATCTTAACGATGTACAGTGCAGGCAATAGTTGCCGTTATTTTGGGACAGAAATGACAAGACGTTTCAAGAGGACGACAACAGCACCACCTGCTGTCGTGTATCGTCATTGAGCGACTTCATACTCACAATAGTGTTGCATATCTCCTCATCCAATGAATCCCCCAAGATGTTGAAGGCAACCAAGGCAACCTGAAAATGGCATCAATTTAAATGACGAACGAATACATGGAATTCATTTAAAGGGCAACTGTAGGGGATTTTTATTTCCCCTCCTGAAGAAAAAAAAGCAAATCTGTCCACTACACTTCCACAAATAAATAGGGGTGCTACGATCAGGTTATTTGCTGCCGATCACTGAGCCAGAGGGCCGATTGCCACCGATCACATGGACTGACAATGAATTTGTAAATAAAGTAATGAGACCTCCTCAGTAGATGAATTGAAAACATGAACCATTCAATCATTTTAATTTAGTCACGTTTTAAAACACCTTCTTCAAAAAGGCAAAAAATAGGAAAAAAAAAACCCTGTAGAATGCAGTAGCCATGATGTCAAAAGGAAGAATAGAAAAACATTTAATTTGATGTGAGACGTCGCAAACCGCCCCAGAATTGGGGCGGAATAAGGTGGTTTGATCTCTCCGAGTCGGTGGAGAGTTCTTGCCCCAAGTGGTGGAGTTTAAGTATCTCGGGTCTTGTTCTCGAGTGAGGGAAAAGGGGAGCGTGAGATTGATAGACGGGTTGGTGCAGTATCGGTCCGTCGTGGTGAAGAGGGAGCTGAGTCACAAGACGAAGCTCCCGATTTACCGATCGATCTACGTTCCCACCCTCACCTATGGTCACGAGCTTTGGGTCATGACCGAGGTGGAGGAGGTTTGTGCGGATCGGGAAGTTTGGGCTTCCTTGCTCTGAATGCTGCCTCCGCGACCCGACCCCGGATAAGCGGCAGAAGAAGGTGAGACGTCGCAGTTTGGTTAATCTCCGTGCATGAGCTACAGGACGCAAACTTGAAGAACTTTCACTGCAGACACACTGCTGCCCCGAGGAGCGGACACATCACAAGCAGAAAGGCCTCTTCAGAGAGGGTTGTTGTTGTTGTGACTGGCAATGACAGCTAGCTGCATTTACCGATCACACTGAAATCGGCCGATCACGATCGGTGACCCATCAACGGAGCGTCCTTACAAATAAATCAACATGATTATATGAAAATAGTTTAAAGCAAAATTCAAACTTGTAGGGCGAGTGAAACACACTGTCACAACCAAAGGTGGAAGGAATCCAATGAAGTTTCCTACACTGCTGTAAATGTAAATTTTCAATTCATGGTAGCCACATACTACATTTTAATAGTAAGGAGACAAACTTTTCACTGTTCTCAGGACAAAAGAAAAGATATGTTTCAAGTTCTGAACTAAATGACATTACCTGATCGTAGTGATTGAGCTGGTTGGGAAAATTCCTGTAGAAGGTCAGTCTCAGGTAAGTTCCAACAGCATCCACGTGAACAGACTTCAGCTCCCGAGCTTTAAAATCCGTCTTCTCGTTGTCGGACAAGGTAACATACCTGCAATGGTAGAAGATTTTTTTTTTGCGGTTGCTTCATTCAGATGACTGACATGTCTTCGTTTCATTTAAATGAGGTCCCTTATTCCGGCCAAAGGAAAGTAACTCTCACACTTGCACAACCTTAGCAACAAGAACCTTCTGTTAACTTAAGATAAGTACACAACTTGTATTTCTGTATTTACCATTGAATACTCAAGTCAACGAATGAAATCCTGATGGACAATCATTACCTCTGCTGCAGTCTTACCCGAGTCGCCGCAGCTCAGTCGTACCGACCTCTGGGAGAAAGTCACCGACATGGAACTCAACCTTGGCTGGGATAAGATACTGGTGGGCCAGTAGCTGAAGTTTCTTCATCCGACTTTTTTTCTCCAGCTGGAATGTGATGTGCTGAGGGTAGGAGCAAAGCCTGACAAAACACATGACCAGTCGATGGTGAGCGATAAACAAGAATCATCTTTTATATCAGGTATTTGCAAAAATAAGCATTGGACTCTTGGACTCTACACACACACTCCACAGGCAGCTGATGTTTGAAAATATTTCTATTGTGCATCTGCAGTGAGGCATATATCAACCAGTGAATAACTCATTCACTTCAAAATCATGAAGATAGGCCTTGTCAACGTCGTTGAAAAAGCACCTGCAGGATCTCCACCCATTGACAGTTGGTGCATGGACCATGAGCTCCTGGGCACTGAAGTTGTCTTCATGACTTGAAGAACTGACCACAATAAATCCAAGCTTTCTGGACATCCCTCTTTTCTCTATGAGAAAAAAAGAGGTACAATGAATGCATTAAACTGCAGTTTAGGTTTCTTCATTACACTGCAATGTCATGAAATTATGACAGGATTTACCTGTAACTACACTTTTCTAATATACAGTAGAAAATAAATGAATTGGGACATTATAGATTTCCTATAATATGGACTGTGAGAGCAGCAGGGGACCTTTATGAGCATGTCAGACATTCAAGTTTGTTTTTGTGAGCCCATGAAATGCCCTTTCACCTGGCCCTGCGTTTTACCGATGTGATCCTCCCAGTGGAAAGCTGCACCTGGCGGACCATCGTGGGAGAGTGACTTTGTGGCACTCATATAAATCCAGGAGCAACTTGTCCATCAAAGCCAGTTCATAATCCTCTACCTTTAATGTTTGTGATTTGCAATCTCTGCATCCCTAATATGTCATATTCATCGACGGCTAACCTGTCTTTTAAAATATGACAGACGTTTTACAATACTGAGTCCAATCCTAATACGGTGGAAGACATTATAATTCAGTGAAGTTAAGTAAATAATGTGTTTGAATACAGCACCACACGAGACCGTTAGCTATGAGTTGAATTAAGCTTATTATTCTTGATAGTTTCGTGCAGTGTGTAATAACAAAATACGTTTGAGCATGAAAATGTATAAGGATGAAAATGTGATTAAATCGTGTTTTCAAAAAGTATAATCTCCGTGTGTAGGTAAGTTTTTATACGGTTTATTACCGGTTACAAAAAAGCTAAAGAGAACACATTATTATATTTATGGGAAGAAGTAAGTGTACTTAAGCTAACTATTGTGCGGCTAAATGTCCGTATCTAATAACAAACGGTCTTGGCAGCTCTGTTTCTCTGTTTCATGTTACACCTACACACTGCTCGTAATGGTAACGGTAATTCTGAGGTGCGTTTTGACGTTATCTTACCGCGAACATCACCGAAGTGTTAACGGCTCGCATGTCATCTCCATAACAACAACAAGTGGGCATGCGCAGTCGGAGGATCTTAATCAGTCGCAAAGGACTGTGGGTAATGGTGTTAATCTCCTAAACCTCCAATTGAAGCTTTGAAAAACTACAAAGTGAAACGCTATTTTTAGAGCTTGACATGTTTGAACTCATGGTTTGTCCACTTTGTTCCACTGCGGTCTTAAATTGGTAAAACTGGTCATGTTTATGGAAGAATACGACATGGCATTAAACCAACTAAATCCAGTTATTCATGTAATATGTAATTTTAAGGATAATTATTATATTGAACAAATAATAATTTATGTTATAGAACGATCTAAACGTGAAAACCCGTAATTTTAACGAAAATAGCGATCTTAATAGCTGAATTCTTAAAAAAAAAAAAAGGACCACAAAATATAACATTTTAAACACATGGCACACATTTAAGTAACCTTGCACTGAACAAAGTGAATAAAAGTTTAAAAAAAAAAAAAAAAAAGGTGGAAGTGACGTATGTTGTTGATCCGGTTCGTGTGACAGAAGCGTGTGGCTGTGACGGCAACATGGAAGCTTGGGTGGAAATAGAGAAAGCCGCTTCGGAAAAGAGACGGGAGCTGGTTTTGCAAGGTAATTCGGTGGACAAAAGGATCTCCTCAAATGGCGGACTCCCTGGATCCATCTATTCCCTCGCCCTGTTGAATTATTTGGAAGTGAGCCAGTGTCCCAGTTTGACTGAGCTCCATGTGGACATCCAGAAGCTAACCCACCTCCAGAGTCTGATCCTGTGCAGGAACAAACTCTCATCTGTGCCGAATGTTATCGGATCTCTCAGGGCCTTGAAAGTCCTCGATCTTTCTGTCAACAACTTGAAGGCTTTACCGGAGGAAGTCGCCCAACTTGCGGAGCTGACCACTCTGAATGTGAGCTGCAATAAGCTCGAAGCTCTGCCTGATGGACTGAGCAATTGCCACAAGTTGTCCACCATCAACATTTCCAAAAACAATATCGCAAGTCTCCCCGCGGACATCTGCTCAGAGAAACTGGACCTACTCAGCAGCCTGGTGGCTTCTGACAACTCCATTGAGGAGCTAAGTGGAGATGTCAGCTCGCTTGGAGCCCTTAAGGTACCAGTACAAGTGTCTATTTTTGAGCTGTATTTATAACACTTTCTTAAACATACATTATATAGAACGGAATCTAAAGTGTTTGACTTCTCTCAGGTTCTGGATCTGTCAAATAACAAGCTGAAAGAAATTCCCATTGAGCTCGCCGACTGTCCGAAACTAAAAGAAATCAACTTTAAAGGCAACAAGTTAAATGACAAGCGGCTGGAAAAGATGGTCAATGGCTGCCAGACCAAGTCCATCCTTGACTACATCCGAGGGAAAGGAAGGGAGAAGCAGGGGGCCGGGAAGGTTGACATGGATAAGAAAAAACGGCAAGGTAAAAAGAAGGATAAGCAACCAGAGGAGAAGGAGGAGGATGACGTGGAAGACTTAAACAAGATGATCGTGAGAGTTCTTCATGTGTCGGACTCCCCTGCAACTCTGACGGTCACAGTCGGAGCAGATGTGAAGGATGTACGACCCTATTTGGTCTGCTGTGTGGTCAGAGGCTTCAACCTGAAGCCAGGGAATGCCCTGAAGCGCTTCCTGGTTGCCCAAGTAAGATCAGCTTCACCAAACATTTGACTTTCAGCCATTCAAACTGGTCACCCATTCTGTGCCTAGACCAAACTTCACGACGAGATCTGCTGTAAGCGGACCACAGCCACCATTGCAAGCCATGATATGCAGCTTCTCAAGGGTCCTCTGGTGTATGACGTCAAACCCCCCACAAAGCTGAAGGTAAATCATTGAATTCCAAAGCTATTTTCAAGTAATAATCAAGTTATTTTTAGGTTGTGCCACTGGGTCGCAAGGAGATGACGGCAGTAGAGCTGATACGACTGCTTCAGTTAGAAGCAGATGAGCTGAGGAAGCAGAAGAAAAGGCAAAATGTGACTGGCCTCCATAAGTATGTTGACTGTCCTGAATGTGGTGCTTGTCCGGTGACATAGTTGGAACAGGATCTTCATCACTGTCGCTCTGCAGGTATCTCCAGCTCCTACAGGGAAAGCCCTTCTATCCATGCCTTGTGGATGCAGAAGGAGATGTCGTTTCATTCCCACCTATAACCAACAGCGAGAAGACCAAGGTATGTTATGGGGTGCAGTACGCTCGCTCACCAGTAAGTGTCAGTCTTGCACCGTAAGAGAAGACAAAAAACGCGTTCTCGTTGATCGTTTTTGCGAAATGATTCTTGATATAATTAATCCACAGATAAGAAAGACAACTAAAGAGATCTTCTTGGAGGTGACCAGTGCGACCAGTTTGCAGACCTGCAAGGATGTAATGGACACTCTGATCGAAGTAGGTTTGCATTTCCTAATACTGACACACATGCTCCGTCTTTGATCAAATGTCTCATGTGATCATTTCAGTTCCAAATAAAAAGCCTGCAGAAATACATCAAACGGGATTATTTTATATTCTAATAAAATAATCCACATTGATAACCTCCTCCCAGCACAGAAATAATTTGTTTCTGGCATGCGATTTACATACAGAAGAGCAGTCATATTAGTCTTTGCAGAGCAATATTTCAAAAAGTGTATTTAGAAATGCAAATTGAAATGCAGTGTATCTTTAGAAACGGTGGTATCTATGTATAGCGATGTTTCACTTGTAAGGCTCCGCTTCAGTACAGAGAAGTGGTACAAGGTTAGACTGTCGCAAGCCGGTGTGTAACTACCTCTTTGTGTTTCTCAGAAAATGGCCGAGTTGAACAAGTTCACAGCTGAGCATCGGGAGGAGGAGGGTTCAGACGGGGAGGGGGGTGCACTCCAAGGTGGGACGAGCCCTTGTCAGACCTCCAGTGAGCTGATCATCCAGCAAGTCCGAACTGTGGACCAGGATGGCAACCTGAAAGTTGCCTACCCGTCAAAGACTGATCTGTCGAAGGTTATGAGCAACGTGACTGTTATTTGGTAGTGGTGCGTACATGACTAAATCCGTGGAACTAAATACACAGTACTAGGTCTCGCCTTCAACTATTGCAATGCTTTTTTTTTCTCAATTTTTGGGGAAATCTGAAGGAAGACAAAAGCGTTCATAAAGATTTTCTTTTTATTTCATCACACTTTACACTTCACTTTTTAGAAGACGTGTCCTTATATGGATGCGTTGGATACAATGTTCTGTACTGTACTTGAGGAGAAAAGAAGGAGTTACGGAGTCTCGGCTCGACCTGTTAACGGAACTGTAAAAGAGCAACATGTCAGCACTTTTTCTGTCCAACTTTGTATTGTCACTGAGAATGTTGCAGTAGTGGCTAGAATGACTTACATTCACATCTGTAAGACACTTCCAGGTACTTATACGTACCCACGCAGGGGTCACCGAACACTGAGTTGAGTGCTTGAAGAGTGCATCTGTTTTTACCATTGCACCTGGACATGTGACAGGATTATTTCATTTCAATTTCCATCCGAAGTGAAGTCATAGTTAGGCCACTTTTTAAACAAATACTCAAACTAAAATTACTATAATCTGACTACAATCACATGACTTGGAATTATTGGCATGTCCAGACAAACTAAATATACTTTCCATTGTATTTATGATCCTTGATGTTCATCAATAGCTCTCACCTTTCGGCGGCTCTGGTTGGATTCACGCAGTTGTTGTTTTGTATTTGTTGGATTGGTCGCTCCGCAATGCAAGTCGTCCTGTCACGGCGCCCGTAGTCGGCACCGTAGATGAAAATGACTTGCCCTGGACCTGAGAAACAAGAGAAGGAGTTCTTGATCCAAGCTCATGAATCCTGTATAGTTTGTGGTCATCTCACCACAGAACAACTCCACAGCAGAGCGCTCACAGGCAATGGCACGAACTGTAAAACATAGGTTAGAATTCAGGCTTTTTTTTTTTCCTCAGCTTTGGTGCGATCTTAAGTATGAGACTGACTTGCTGGGAAGCAGGTGTAGTTGGTATCAGCGTATTTAAAGGTGCCGCGGCAGGGATCAGGCAGAGGGAGTCTTGAGTTCACCTCGCAGACAGTCTTGCCATCGCATCTGTCGGAAGAAGATTCATTTAAGAAACTAAAGCGCAGTGTTTCAGTAATATATTGGCCATGTTTGTAATGAAGCTTTTGTCATGTATGAGGGATATTACGGAGGCATCAGGTGCTTCAGCTACCCCCTATCCACTCTTTTATTGAAACCTGGGAAATAAAGAAAGCTCCTGCTTTGACTTGGCTACAGATCAGAGGTGAATAAACGTACCTTCTCTTTACAAAGTCCTGGGCACCTGCCGCAGAGCAGTGCGTGTTGGCCAGCTCCCGTGGAGGTCTGCCCTGGCCGCAGGTTTCTCTGTCCGTACGTCCATACAAGGTTGACTCTACGACAATGACTCCGACATCTGCCGAGGTGACATCACAGTCAATCACCAATTTAACAAATAAAATCTGCATGTTAGCTATGATTCACATTTGCCTTAAAATGTCAAATATACAGTACTAGGAGAAGTCTCACCACAGGTCAGGCGATGAACGTTCCCTTCACATGTAGTTATTCTTTCAGCAGCGGTATCTTAGAGGGGAAATAACCAGGTCGGCATAAGGTTGCATGTGAACGGACAGATTGTTTTCTCTTACCTTTCATGAGGTAGCACGCTGCAGTGAGCGCTAAAATGGAAAAATCATAGCAATGACGTCAATAACATTCACATTAATGTCATGAAATTGTAATACATTTTGTTGTTATTTAATAAAAAAGACATGGTAAATGTGTGAAATACTTACAAAGCAGAATGCAGAGTTTGAAACCAGCCATGCTTCCTGTCTTGAACAATGTCCACTCCTCTGAGGACGAATGCCAGGATTTATATATGCTACCGAAGGCTTCCTTGTGTGTCGCATTCGGATGCAATTGGCTGCTTTTTGACAAATACTTTCTCAATGAGTTGTGAAACCGTTCTCTCGAACCTGGGCCAAATGACGGTCAAAGCTTTTGTTCTGGGATGTTTGTGTCTCACGTGAACTGTAAACTGGTTTTCAATGTTTGCTCTTTAAAGCACATTGGAATTCACCTGTCATCGTGCACCTGAAGACTGACAGCTCTGGTGTGACCTCTATGAACACAATGTCTAAGTTTAAACATTTTTTTCCAATAAATTAAAATTAATAAAATTTATTTTGTATTGTTTTTTTTCTCTCACATTTTTTTCCCTAACAGAAACACTTAACAGGATGTGCATATCAGATTTAAAATGTATATCAGGTATTTGTGTGCTTGGGAGGTTTTCATAACATTAGATATCCTTTTTTGGGAAATTCAACATGCAGCCTGAGTTGTCAGTTCCAAAAACAAAATTCACATTCTGTACATGTCGACGTACTAGTGGAGTCCATTTAAATGTGTTTCCAGTTGGGGTCAGCAGCATGAAGGTTGTCTCGGAAAAGCACTTAAGCAATAACGGCAGGGAGTGACATTTTTCTTGCCGACTTCCTGGAACAGTGGGCGACAGCTCTCAACAGCTATTTTTTGTCTGGAAACTTCCTTACCATCATTGTAAAACTGTGTGTTTCCTGGAGCCACCGTAAAGATGAAATGTATTTCAAATACACACCCTGGCATTTACTCATGAAACTGTGTCACAGTCATTCACGAAGCTACTCTGTAAATGGTGATTTATTTAATGGTGATTCCAGCTCTTGAATGACTCACTGCAGTTACAACGCTA
This sequence comes from Synchiropus splendidus, assembly GCF_027744825.2. Taxonomy (NCBI): domain Eukaryota; kingdom Metazoa; phylum Chordata; class Actinopteri; order Syngnathiformes; family Callionymidae; genus Synchiropus; species Synchiropus splendidus. Next base: position 7,967,423 of record NC_071351.1, read on the forward strand.
TTGATAGTTAAATTACCGTGTCATAAAAAGCATTTTGTTTGCAATCTGGGCATGACACAGAAACCTCCTGAGAAACAGTTCCTTTCCGACATGTTCAATAAAAAACTGCTTTGGTTCTGTTGTTTATTTGAAATCTTCATAATAAAATTTTTCCTCATGTCACAGTCACACAGTGGACACACACCTGGATTTTTTTTTAATCCTGTTCCTGCTCTGTAAATTCAGCACATTTCTGAAAAGGGTCCAGTCACAATGAACCAGATTTAAGTTTGTGTGATGATCTTGGACGAAATATGGAGAAATAGCGCCAATTGCAAGCAGCGCAAGTTATGTAATAGGTTCAGATGTAAAAAAAAAAAGGTATTTCAACAAGACTTTCAGTGTCTGTTGATCATCGATAGACCAAGATGTGACTTGATTTTTGTGGTGTTCTATTGACTTGTTTGGATTTCATTTCATTTGCATGTGGAATATTTAACAAAGTATATACTGTAGTAGTAAATGATATTTCACAAAATACTGGACAATGGTGTTTGCGGAGCACTCAACGCCTTCATGTTGATCTATATTATAAAGCACAAAGGTCAATTGCACACATTCATACTGATTTTTTTTTTTAATGTGTCTTAAATAAAGCAATTTTAGTGTTACAACAAGCCCAACAGAGAAATATTGTGGGTTTATTCTCACTATTTTTGACGGGGAATTTTGAACCATCAACGCATACATCCAAGAATTAAAAAGTGGTATTTATTACAAGTGACCACAAAGCAAGATAAAAACATGAAATGCTTTAAAATGTAGACAGGGAGCTCAGTCATTGGTGGAACACATAGTAGAGCTACTGCTCATCACACAGCTTTTCTCTTCAAAGCTAATATTTGATCTGAATAGGATCATTTTCAGTTTAAATAGCCGTAGCATTAGGTTTATAGAATCAATGATATCAACCTGGAAGAACCGGGACAAAATCAGACAACACAGGCAGTTGTGGTTTCTGTCTTCTCATTACATTACAAAACACCTATAAAGGTGAGAACAGAGCTCATAAAGGTCATCAGCCCACGCAGTTCACCCGGGTCAAGTGTGTCGACTGTTAGGTTTGAAAGTAAAGAAGCTTGCGGAGAAAGTTGAAAGAGCCCGGCATCTGCTTGTAAAGACCTTTGGCTGAGTTTTGGGACACCTCATTATTCACCTGAAAAAAAAAAAAAAAAAAACAATGAAAGTGGACATTCAAATTGAATTTGGAGTCTTGCAGAGTCACTTGAGATGCTCACCATCATCAACATTGTCACCAAGTCGTCTGTAGAAGCATTTTCCTCCAGAATTCGATCGAGTATCTCCACGTACCAGGAGCCTGACTGGGTGTCTCTCCATGACACGTAACCTGTTATAATGGAGGGAATATGCAACAATGAATGTAATCTACCAGCGCAGTCTCACAATAAACTTCATGTCGTGAGATTCATTTACAAAAAAAAATGAATAGCTTCATGAAAACAAACCAGGAAATGTGGAGTAAGACACCAAAATGTCGCTGGGCGTTGGCAATGTGGCACGGGCATCTGGCTCATCCGACATGCTCAGAGAGTCGCTGCTGGAGGACAGAGGAATAGCATCCATTTCATCGTCCGCTCCGAATGAGGATGGCCCCGTCTCATCAGGGGAAATCTCAAAACCTGTGTCTTTTTCACCTAGAAGAGTGCACAGTTACTCGTCGTGAACCTGAATGACTCAAAAGATTTCTACCTCCTCCACAAGCTTGGATGAAGAACAGCTTGGGTTTTCCCTGAAGAGATGGACAATGCTGGCCGTTGAGGTAGTTTGTGATGTGCTGAACTGGAACCTGCTGCCCATCGACCCCAAACACAGCCCCAGGGAAGCGATTGTGGCTCACCTTGAAAAGAACAGTTTTTAAAATAAATGTCGCCAGGCAAATCGCCTTCAGGTAATAAAACATGCTTTGATGTTCAAATTACTTGTAATAGCTTCACACAGTTCAAGTGTCAAGCACTGCCAACCATTTCACCCTGGAATCGATCCAAAAAATTGCGACTCATTTGTTAATCTAATGTGTTTTATTAACTTACTTCATTTCCATGTGACAAGATGATCACAACACAGCAGTCGTACGCTGAATGATCCTTGTTGCGAAGTGCCGACAGTTCATGTTTGATTCTCTGAAATGTTTTGAGAAAATGCTGTTGGTATCAACCACACAACAAAGGCAACATGTAAACAAACAGAAAGTGTTCTTACTCTTTGAGTCAAGTTTGACTTGACTTCCACAATGAATTTTAGTGCTTGGAATCTGCTTTCCAATTTATCACAGTCAATATTTGACCCTTTACGATTACTCAGACCACTTTGGGCATCAAACTCCACGTTATTTATGATGAGGCAGTGGCCACATGGATTGGCATCCATTTTGTAGGTCTAAAGAAATGGAAAAAAATGTTATTCCATATGCAGTTTTATGGATTCATGTGAGACACTCACTTGAATGCTGTCCCTGCGCACCCTGCCTGGTTGTCTCATCGCTTTTATAGCCTCATTCTCGGGTGCTGTACGAAAAGGAAATAGAGGAGTAACTTAAATGGTGCTGTTGTTCAAACTTGAAACAGCAAACTTACATGAACTGGGGAAAGGATCTTCCATTTTCACTGGATAAATCAAGGGAGCATCAATATTTTGCTTCGGGATGTCCATTGGGTTGGCTGTAGACATAACAAAGTATGTCATTGTCAAAGTATGAAGCATCTGATGACCCGTTTTTTCCAAAGACTTACACACGGGAAGCGGTCGAAGTGCCGGACGTGCAGTTTCAACAGGAGTTGGAGGCTGTAAAACGACTGTCGGGGCTCCATTTTGCAGAAGTTCTGCCAAACTGTGATGCCCGGTCTCCACCAGACACTCAAGAAACAACGGAAAGGCCAAGTTTCCTCTGGTTTCCAAGTCCCGAACTAATTCTCTGGCTCGGTCACGCCTGGTTTCCGCTTGCTAGTAATGAGAAAAAACACACTTGAACCAAAACATCATCATAAAAAATGGGCAAAGATACATATTTTATGTGACATTTACGGGTTAAATATGCGATTAAGTAGTGGACGATAATGATCATAATAACAAGATCTATTTTCACGCACACAAGGTGTGTTTATTTTTTACCTTTATTTCATCGATCATACACTTAGTGAAGACTCCTTTTTCAATAAGTCTGTCATACATCTCAGTTGGGTCCATTTTTGTCACCAGATTGACCCTGTTGCGTCGAAGAATCTTTTTGTGTCTCTGCTCCATTTCAATGCGAGGAACCTGACAAAGAAATAAAGAGCTAACGTCATCGCATGAATAAAATAGCCTGTATTTTATGGTATCGGAACAGTTGTTGGGATTTGACATGACAAGTGCCTTACCGTTTCTGTTTTGTTTTCAATTGCTCTTCACACTTCCGTGTTTACATCAACCTGTCATGGCATTGGGCTTTTGTCATAAGTGGCGTTTCATTTGAGTAAGTAGAGCCTATTTAGACGGGCGGCTAAGAAACGCTTTCAAGCATGCGGTGCATCCGTAGTGCGCCGTACATATAATCCAACAGAATCAGCGCAACGAACGGTACAAACTCTAACTCCCAGAATCCTTTTTTTGCTAGACGGCGCCTCCTTCTCTCCTGATTCGATATAGCAGGTTATCACTCCCTGGAGGATTCTCGGGATGCTACCGAATATAATCTCATAATACTGTGCCGTTTTCTCTGCTGCTAAAGACGGAACACTGAAGACGGCCGGGGGCTTCACCTGAAAATGTGGCGTAGCACCGGTTGCTATCATCCTCTTCAGGTGTCTTGAGAGGTAGAGCAGCTGGCTCCATGTTGTTAGCCCATGTAGCAATATAAACGCAGTCTAAGTCAGCGAATCCTCGCATTATTCATTGACTTAGACGTCAAATATTCATGCAGTGGCCAATTCAATGTAACCTATTCTAACCAGGGCTCTGCAACAGTGTGCTGACCCCTGCTGAAGTGTGTCTCTCATTGTAAATACAGTTATGTGTCTGACGTTCGTGTCCACCCCACTGTTTCATCATGTGTTTCAGGCAACTGTAATGGCCGGTGCAAGGATGATATATGTGTTTGTGGTGATCGTGGTGGTCCTTTCCGTGAGGACAGCGTCACAAGTTCGCCCTGAGGTGGACCCCTACAAGATCTTAGGGGTGACCCCGAGTGCAAGTCAAGCAGAGATCAAGAAAGTCTACAAGCGTCTCGCGAAAGAATGGTGAATATGCTTTATTGGTTGATATTGAAACCAGAGAGGCTGCATTTGAGTTTTTTTATGAAGACACCCGTGACAATGTTTTGCAGGCACCCTGACAAAAACAAAGATCCTGGTGCAGAAGAGATGTTCATCAGGATCACCAAGTCTTACGAGGTGAGCTGTGTGGGCTCTTTAGGGAACTGGAATTGAGTGAATGTTGACGTTCTAAGCATGTCGTGCTTCCTCTAGATACTGTCCAATGAAGAAAAACGTGCCAATTATGACCGCTATGGTCAGACGGATGACACGCAGCCTTATGGCCGTGGTCACTATGGCCATCGCCATAGTAGCTTTGACTTTGAAGAGTCTTTCTTCAACTTCCCTTTCAATGCCAAGAACCAACGGGACTTTGCTGACAACAAATACACCTTGCACTATAGCCAGTACGTCAACGACGTGGTGCCGGACAGCTACAAGAGGCCGTACATGATCAAGATCACGTCCGACTGGTGCTTCAGCTGCATCCACATTGAGCCTGTGTGGAAGGAGGTGGTGCAGGAGCTGGAGAACCTAGGTCAGGATCTGCTCGTGATGCATCCAGGTGTTCTGGGTTGCCTTCCAATGGCCCGACAATTGTGTCCGTGCAGGTGTTGGAATCGGTGTGGTGGATGTTGGCAATGAGAGGCGTTTGGCTAACCACCTCGGCGCTCACCGCACTCCGTCGATCCTCGGCGTCATCAATGGGAAGGTGACGTTCTTCCATTATGCTGTAGCCAGAGAGCACCTGAGACAGTTTGTGGAGGATCTTCTTCCTCAGCGACTTGTGGAAAGGGTAAATACTTGACTGTTTTCTGTTGTGCAAATCATCTTTATTGATATTTAGCAGCAGCTTTATGTGCTTTAAGTATTAAAATACTTTCTTATAATTTCAGATCAGTGACAGCAACAATGAGCAATTCTTGAAGGGCTGGCATGAGCTCAACAAGCCCCACGTGCTTCTTTTTGACCAAGTGCCTGCAGTTCCGCTGCTCTACAAAGTCAGTCACCCGAACTGCGAAATTGGGAAGAATTCTCACACTTTTTAAATGTTTGTTTTCTATCAGCTCACAGCTTTTGCCTATAAAGACTACATGAACTTCGGCTACGTGGATCAGGGCTTGACCGAGACCGTCAACTTGCAGAAGCAGTTCAATATCAACACATATGCGCCGACCTTGTTGGTTTTTAAAGAGAATATCGACAAGCCTGCTGATATCATACAGGTGAATCGAAGAGTTTGATCTCATATTTATGGTACTGACTGGTGGTATTTGATATTTGCAGGCGAAAGGAATGAAGAAGCAGATCATCGACGAGTTTATGTCCAACAACAAATTCCTTTTCGCGCCGAGGCTGGTAAATCAGAAAGTCTTCGATGAGCTCTGCCCCGTCAAGCAGTTCCATAGAAGAAGGAAGTAAGAAGATATGGCTTCCCGTTGTCTTCGGTCACGTCTTCTTCAAGCCAAATTAACTTGCGGTATTTTTAGATACTGCGTCCTGCTGATCACCGGCGAAGAGGAAAACTTCACTGCTGGAAACCTGGAATTCCTGTCGTTTGCTACTGTGAACGTCAGGGATGTGGTGAGGTTCGCTTATGTGTACCAGCGACTGCAGCAACCGCTGTGCAACACACTGATGCAGGGCAAGGACAGCGCTCAGTTCCACTCACAGGTAAAGTGATGAAGCCAAAGTTCTTAATGTAATAAGACTTTGTACGCCAGTCTAAATTGTGGTGATGTATCTTGTTCCTGCCTTTTCCTCACATTCCCTCATGAAATTGTGTTTCTCAAATCATTTTTGACATGACTTCTGGTACTCTGGAAATACCACCAAAACTGAACCATCCCTTCTTTATCCCTTCAGCAACATGACCTGATGATCGAATTGATATCCATTCTGTATGTGTTTTGCTTGACGGTCACATGACCTGGGGATTTTCAAGGTGTTCATCCTGGAGCGACGCAATGCTGCGGGGAAAGCTTTTTTCAAGCCAGTGACTGCTTGGAATGGCAGTGAAGAGGAGAAGCAACTTCTTCTGGAGGAGCTGAATCGGCTTCACAAAGACCCTTCCATTCTTGTCCATGATGCCATGTTGCCTGAGCTCAACAACGAGTTTGCTGCTGTACGTCTCGTCCCAACAAAATGAGATTTAACCCCTTGACTAAATAATATTAACCTCATTCAACTCCACAGATGTTTCTAGTCCGATGGATTTATGCTTCATATAATTACCTCTCAGAAGTCATCGATGACATCCTACACAATAACTGGTATGAATGGACGGCGCTCTTCACATCACAATGATACTTTGGCCTTGAACAATGTGGGTTGTTTATTTTTTTAAATATCTTTTTAGGCGCGACATGATGCCGCTCTTATCCCTCATCTTCTCAGCCTTATTTATCTTGTTTGGAACGGTGGTCATCCAGGCCTTCAGGTGAGACCGGGGAGTTGCTGCTGTGGTTGTACCTGGTCAACTCATCTTGAATTTTTTTCTGCCGTTTCAGCGACTCCAGTGAAGATAAACTGACAAAACCAAAAGCTGGGGTGAAGACTGAGAATGAGTCTGGAGCTGGAACAGGGTAGGTGGATTTCTTATACCTGTAAAAGATACAGATTATTCTAACTGTATTATTGATCTTTCAATTCAGCCGCCCTCCAAAAAAGAACTTTGTGGAGGTGACCGAGCTCACTGACATCACTTATATAAGCAACCTGGTGAAGCTCCGACCGGGACACATGAATATTGTGCTGGTGCTCACCGACGCCACCAAGAACATCCTGCTGAGCAAGTTTGCCAAAGAGGTCTACTCTTTCACAGGGTAATGTTCAGTGTGGTCAGGTGATGTAGCATGGTAGAGCTAGCTGCTCATGGGATCCGTTTTCTTCCAGGAGTCTGACGCTCCATTTCTCCTTCCTCAATATTGACAAGCACATTAAGTGGATGAGCATGCTGCTGGAGCACGCCCCAGACTGTGCACAGGTGGATGCCGACGAGGATGCTGGGAGCAACCCCAAGACGGACTACACCGGCTTTGTCATGGCTCTTAATGGCTACAAAAAGTATTTCTGTCTCTTTAAGCCTGTCTACACGGGTGAAGACCTCGACGGCAAGTCGCCCGAGGATGATGGAGCGAGGTTGAAGCCTCACTCGTCGAGCAAATCCAGCCGGTCCCGGAACATATCCACTCTGCAGATACATCACAAACTGGATCGACTCGGGTTGTGGATGGAGAGGCTGATGGAGGGGACTTTGCCTCGGTACTACATCCCGGCTTGGCCAGGACTCGACATGATCACTTCACCGAAATGAACGGATGAGAGGTGTTGTTTTGAAGACGTCCGGAGTGCAGCCGCCGCTGCACTAGTGTAGCATCATCTGCAGTAGCATCGCATGCTTTTTGCTGTGTGAGCAGAAACAGGTCACTGTGGACTTAATAAGCACATTAAAAAAAGATCCTAGTCATTTATAAAACTGTGAAAAAGGAGATGCATGTCTCTGAATGTCCCTGCCTTTTTACTGTACTACTGGCTTGTGCAATACAGTCATGACATGACTCTGTATCCCTCCTGTCTTGAATGACACTTGGAGCCAAGTGAAAGGAACGTGGTTGGACTGTAGCCTGATTTCCGTTTTGTTATGTTGATATTGTTCGTGTGAATAGCTCTGAATAGACATTATTATTATTATTAATGTAAATGGAGGTAGGTAGCACACTAAATCACTTTAATGTTCTATTAACGTGTCTGTTTTACAAGTTTTCCTAACACGTTTTCTTGTACTTCAATTTCTATCATCGATATCTTTGTGGGTGACAACAGTTGAACTGTTATTGATGGGGCCTCTTCTTCAGGGCTGCATGGTGACCATGAAGAAAACAGCTGAGATGGTTTCTGTAAAAATAAACTGTTTTGAAAAAGACTCGACCTCATCTTGTACTTGGATGACAAAATATGACGCATGAGATACTTGTGTGAAATGACTTTCAATGATTATTGATACCACTTTCCAGTCGAGTTGTTAGATATTGACAATATATTCCATATTTGTGAGTGAATTGCATGCACTTCTTTAGAGCTGGTTTTGCATGCTCACATAGTTCTGAGGATTCAAACATTGGACATCAAAAATTCAACGTAACAGATGATAGCTTGCCTTAACTTGGAGTGAAAAGAGTGAAGAGGGCAAGTTTACGTGTTTGGTGAGTATTTGTGCTGTTGAAATCTGGCTTGATTCAAGGAGATACTTGTGAAATATCAGACATAGAGCTTATATTGAAGAGAAAATAGTGTGTGGATCATCCAAACATCACAGCTGTCCTTTGAGGCGAAGGTCTCTGAGAAAACCCGTACATTCACAGGGAGGTGGTTCGACCCGGGCATCGAACCCACAACCTTCTTGCTGGAACAATCTCAATCTTGTTTCTTAAGTGACTCATTCGCTGCCATCTTAGCCTCCATTTTTTCGTTCTATCCATCTATTTATATATATATACATATATATATGCTTCATTATCGGCGCTCCCAGAGCAAATGGATTAAAATTTAGTCAATAACGTTTTATGAGTCTCAACGATCTTCCAAGTTAAGATGTTTTACAATGTTTGACATGAAAGTGAGCTCTTGAGAGGTTCAGAGTGAATTCAAAAGATAAAATATTGAGCATCAACATTTATATTTAAATTCAGGCGTTATTTATTCTAGTTTCCAGGCGATTGCTGGATATTAGCAAATGAAATTATATTTCAAATTTGCAAGATTTGCGCTTCTCTGTAGCTGGTTTTGCATGCTCACACAGTTCGAAGGGTTCTGACATCAAAAGGTGAACTTTTCAGATCACAGCTTATAGTGAAAAGCTCTCTAAACCAGAGGCTATAAAGAGGATATGTTTTTATTGACTTTTTTTTCTCATCTTTCTGGCTGGAATGACAGTAAATATCCCTTGAATTTAACTTGAATTCATGTCTGACCTTGTCAGTCAATACGATTCCTTGACTGGACATCGGACATGCCTGACACAAGGAGTCACTAATGGAATATCAGACACGTGAAATCCAATGTGAAGATCATCCATTTGCCTAAGAAAAGCACACATCAAACACAGGAACCCTCATTTGCGTGACTGATTTCAACATCCCAGCTATCCTTTGAGGTGAAGGTCTCACCAATAAAAGGGTGCTCCATGACTTCTCAAGACAGTACCTTACTCTGCAGGTGCAACCTTCACATCACGCCAAGGTGGGTCTGCTGTTCCATGAGCTTTTCTCTTGCTGACAAAGGTGTCTACTTCTGCAGATGAAATCGGCCCTCGTCTTCATCACCGTCCTTTGTCTGTGGATCGGAGCGGATGTGAGTTGAACTGATGGCAGAACTTTGAAGCAGAGTTTGTTGTCACTCGCTGTTTCCTCTTGTTCCCAGGCCAGCCGTTGCCGCAATCCTGCCGGTATGTTTTTATTTTTTTGTTACTGTTTGAATTATTTCAAAAGAAAACCCGAAAAACGTACTCGCAAGTAACACTTCTCATTTTCAGGAAACTGCGATTGTCCCTCTGGATGGGCAAAGTTTGGCTGCAACTGTTTCAAATACATATCCACATCGTCCGACTGGACTACTGCTGAGGTAATGAAGCCATCGTGCTGCGAGGAAACTCCACGAGACGCGAACATTTCTTCTCCCTTTCTTTAGAAAACATGCAACAACCACGGCGGCAACCTGGCCTCTATCCAGAGTGCCGATGAGTACAACTTCGTCAGAGGCCTGATCCGTGCAGCAACAGGCTCAAACACTCGCGTTTGGGTCGGAGCCCATGATGAAACTAAAGTGAGCAAGCACTTTGATCAGGAGCACATACTTCATCACACACTGCGCATGCTTCATCTTGGCTCAAAACTTTACAGGAAGGACACTGGCTGTGGAGTGACGGCACCAAGTTTCAGTTCAATCTTTGGGGAGCAGGGCAGCCCAGCAATGGTGGTGGAACTGAGAACTGCATGGAGCTGAACTGGAACAGTATGTGTATTTTTTTTCCCGATTGATGGTGGTGAAAATACCAAATGTTGATGCATTTCTCTCTTTTATTGAATCTTCCAGATGCTCCAAATGACCACCAGTGCTATGTTCGCAAACCATTCATCTGCTCTCAACCACTGTAATCCTCCTCTTCCTGGTGGAATGCCTCTGTCCAGCAGAAGGTGGTCTTGTGATAGCAGATGGATCATCATCATCTCTGTTATCTTTCAACTCAATAAATAAATCCAGCATCCACTGTTGCTTGGTTTCATTGTGGACGACTCTGATCCAAAGAAAAATATTTGAGACAGAAAGAGTAACACAATGAATTGGGAGTAAAAAAAAGTTAAATGTATCTCTTTGTCAAAATTGACAAACAAATAACAGAAGAAAAGCAGTCAGCAAACGTGAACTATACTATAGTAACACTATAGTAACCGCCTGATCTGGTCGAAAGTCTACATACAATTACAATATACAAAGTAATTGAATGAGATAAGCATTGAGGGAAGAATAAATGCAGTCAAACTGTTCCATAACCATTGTGAATAAACAAAATCCAACACTAAGAAATGATAGTGTAGGAAAGCATTTGTCCATATAAAAAAGGAAAAGTGTGTATTAAAATATTAGTGACAACGCGATTCAATTAAATTTCTATGCAAGTTACAAAGAGCTTTGTTAAAAGGCTGTGTTTCTTCACAAAGTTCTGTAGTTTTTTGTGTATTGGTTGACCGTAAAATCATTGTAAAATGTTTTTTGTGACACTGACATTGCAGTTGAATGTTAAATCAAATTCTATATATTGAATAAAATATGAAATTTATGATATAAAAAATGAGATATATAACATTAAATCATTACATTTACGATTTTACTTTTAATGTTTACATTTTAAATTAAATTGTTAACATTAACATTGAATTGCAATGTGTCAGATGCATCAAATATTCGCAAAATGCGGGAAAACGTTGCCAAACGCCGCCGCCAAATCAGGAAAAAAATGTCTTTAGTCTATATTTAGATTCGGCACCCCATATATTTCTTTAAATAGGTATTATTTTTTTAATATCTCTTTAACTTTGGTTGTTAAGACCAGACTAGAATATTGCTAATATTGCTTCCTGTCTGTGCGGGGCTGCAGTCGAAAGCCAGCTCTTTATTATTTAAAAAACCACCTTTCCAGGTGAAGAGAAAACACTGGACGTATCCCCGAAATGCTCGTGAAGTTTAAAACTGTGCACATGCGCTTCAAATTTTGTTGTCATTTAACTCTGTCAAAGTTAAGATGAACTTTGCTAAAGTGCCATGTTTCTTCACAGACTTCTGCTCCTTAGTTGTGTTGTGGCTCTGGTGTAGTCGGTTGATGTATTTCTTTGAATCTTACCATTTTTCTCCATAAATATCCTTTTTATTTTTGTATAATTTTGCTGCTCAAGGCCACAACTGCATTCGGAATAAATGTCAATAAAGTAATATAACTCGTAACAGAAGATATTGACTGTTGATCATCTACCTTCATGAATATAAGACATGTCCAAGTAATGAAATAGAAGCTGAAGTGAAGAACTGCTGCAGAGATGATGGTGGATACCTTTGAGAAGCAGCAACTTTATTTACAAAGGAACAAACTAAGACAAAGGTGCTCAAACTGTATGTGTTGCTGGGCCTCAGGGCACATTATTTCATCGTAAGTCTTACGTGTTTTATTTGATGTTTGGTCTTTAATAAAGCAAAGGGACAGTTTTTACAAGCCACAACTTTTATTGGGACATTTGAAAATGAACTTTTAACACCCAAATGGCCTTGTGATGGCAGAAGTAGCATCATGCGCTACACATCATTCCAGGTCCATAGCGCACATGAAGGGCTTCTTGTGATAGCACTGGTGATCGTTGGGTTTGTCTGGGACAAAGAAAATAACATTGGTTATGATCGGAATCTTCCCATCCTCAAAAGAATTATGAAGTTAAGAATCCTTTGAAAAGGGGGTGAGAATTATCCAGGAAATGGTCCACTTACTTCGCCAGTTCAACTCCATGCAATGCTCAGTTCTACCTCCGTTGTTGGGCTCTCCAGGTCCCCAGTTGGCATAGTTAAACTTGTGTCCGTTGCTCCACATCCACACATTAACCTGGGGGTGGACAGTATTGTCTTATTCATTCACTCACTATTTATTATATATTATATATTTAATGTGGTTTCATTTTAAGCATAAATACCTTGGCGGTATCTTGGCCTCCAGCCCAGATTCTTTGGTTGGTTCCAGTAATTCTTCTGATCATGCCAATGATGAAGTCATACTCGGCTTGGCTGTGGTAGGAGACCAGATTGCCACCAGCGTTGAGGCAATGAGTCTAACGTGAAAAAGAAGAAGACAGCGCAGTGGTTGGACAACTGTTATGTTGGCAATCTCGTCGTCGAAGTGGTCAGATCAAGAACTGACACACTGGCAGGTGTTCAGAGACGACCTCATCGGCAAGACCAATGTCGCACATTGAAGTTGGAAAAGGTTTTCAAAAGGAGCCAGTTGTGAAATACCTCTGCATCAGCCCAGTCTTTTGGGGCCGCTTGGTACATGAAACAGCGCTCGCCAAATTGAGTCCATCCAGATGGACACATCACACAGGGCTCTGCAGGAGACAAAGATCATTTTCCACTCAGTGACATTTAGATCTATTTCTTCAGATTATAAATAGCATTTACCGTTGTCATCGCAGCATCGTGCCTGTGAAATGAAAGCAAGACCATGTGAATATTACATGAACTGATATTTAGCAATCCAAAAAAAAAAAAAACGAATGTGTTTCTCTTACATTTGCTCCCATCCACAGCCCACAGAGGACAACAATGAAGGACAGACCGGATGCCATCTATGAAGAGTCATGTAAGTTTAAAAAGTCACATAAAAACATGGCGAAATATAAGCTCGATGGAAAAATGACCTTGGTATCTGAAGAGGCTCCACTTGCAGAACTGGCAGCAGAAGTGAAGGTGCTCGATGTTGTTGGAGCGGATGCTTTTGTACTGTCATTCAGGTGTGTGAAAGGAAGATCAAAGGATTCCAAATATGGCCTTGATAATATGTATTAAAATTCATATTTAATGTTGGCAAATAAAGCGCATAAATTACTCTTTTCCCTGTTAGAACATAATTTGCATGGCAAACGCTTGGAATATCTGATAAAACAAAGTTCACTCGAGTGTGAAGCTGTTTAAAGTCAGTGAGTCAAAAGTTTTCCAGCGGTACAATTTATCATTTTGATGTTGCAATGGCACCGCAAAATGGCTGTGCGTTTGAGTGGTCCATCTAGGAGGAACAGAGGGAGTGAAAGCCCCCTCCTCACTTGAGATGAGTGGTGTCCTGTGCAAACACTAGAGGTGTGAAGAGTGTGAGACTGGACCTTCAGTTCGAGCCAGGGGTCAAAGTCAGGGGATTTCTTTAGGTTTTCATTATTATATTACGCTTTAAATTGATATTTATACCATGCAAAAAGATTAACTATGTGAATGAATATGGTCGTTGCTACGCTTGTTCGCTGATGGCCAATACAGTGCGGTCGACACAGGTATACTTGATGCTCATGGCCTTGGAACCATGGAAAAACCTGCTTGGTTCAGTCAGTTTTCACCCAGCAGAAGTCTTGATAGTGCGATTCTTGAGATATTTCTGCAGTGTATTAGGTTGACAAACCATGTGGCCCATCGTGACTTATAGTCCATGCAACCCCTGATGTTTTTTCAAGATGCCACCTATTGTCGGAGTCTACGATTGTCAGACAAAAGTCACTGTAACCGTCGTGTTGGAGATGAAAGTCTTCCTCCAGGTAGTGGACTTCAAGTGCAGGAAGAAAGACTCTAGTTACTGATGTCCAACATTGCTATCCTCTGCATTAGGGAAAGAAAAAGACTGGGAGAGACTTTACTTGGAAGTTGAATTCTCTGCAGGTACACTGAATAGCTTCTTTTAGATCCAGCCAAAAATCTTGACATTATAAAGGGTCCATGTCCGTGTGTTACTCTGGTTCAATGCTAAGAGATTTGAGGACCTCACTGATGGGTTTGCAGTTTGTTTCGACATTTTGGCGTGAGCAGCATGCCAGGTTCTGAGAACTTTATTATTTCTTGGTTTGACTGACGTGAAATGACCTCCATGCTGAAGGTATTCTCCGGCTCAGTGCTTTTCAAATAGAACATTTTTCGCTTTGACACCTCGCGAAACATATGCAAACAGAATTCTGCAACATCTTGCTTCTCTCACTGTTCAAGACAGGAGTCAGAAATAAAGAGAACACATCTGGACTTTTGGTGGTCTGCCATGCAAATTGTCATGTTTACTGTACTCACTGTAATAACACTGTCTATGTAGGAGTTAACCGTAGAAGCTATTTCAGATCAAATTTACTTGGAAAGTCAGTGTTTTCATTGGCAACCTGGCCTCCTGTCCAGGGGTTCCATTGCCTGTCACATGCTGTAGCAGGCTCCAGTGACCCCACCATCCAGGGCAACGACTGCATTGGTATTTTACACCTTTGAATTGTGATGTACCCGCACATATCGTGAACCTTCTCATTCACTTGTGAAACGATCAGCTAGAAGAACTTCAGAAGACTGATTCACATGCCAGATCTTTTATTGAATCATTGGAAATGTTGCACAGCATGTTTGATAGCACCAAGGCGTGCTGTAGCTCATTCCATATCCATGGAGCACATGAAGGGCTTCTTGTGGTGGCACTGGTGGTCGTTGGGGTTGCCTGGTATTTGGAAGAGAGAGAGGTTATTTGTAACAATGAAGTTCATGAGAGCTAGTGAGTGGTTGTGTCATGATACCTCTCCAGTTCAGCTCCATGCAATGTTCAGTTCCACCGCCATTGTTGGGCTCTCCACGTCCCCAGTTGGCATAGTTAAAGTCTGAACCATCGCTCCACAACCACACCTTGTTCTGAAAGACAGAGAGGCAAATTGTCACCCTGATGCCTATTTTGGGTTTCTTCAGGATGTAAAATGTTTCTTCATGAAACCTTGGGGCCATCGTAGCCTCCGGCCCAAATCCTTCTGTCCTGTCCGGTCACTCTTTTAATAGTGGCCTTGATGAAGTCATACTCCTCTTTGCTGTGGTAGGAGACCAGATTTCCACCAGCATTGAGACAGGTGACCTAGAAAACCAAAGGAATGAAGTTTCAGTGAAGAAACAGACTTGAGCGATTGCTTAAAAGTCTGCCTTTAAATACCTCAGCATCAGCCCAGTCTTTGGGGGTGCTGTGGTAGATGAAACAGCGATCACCAAAATTAGTCCATCCAGAAGGACAAGATGGGCAGTTTCCTTCAGGTGACAAACATCAATGAGCGTTCGAGTACATGCGAAAACTAAAGGTTTTTTGAGCGGTGAGGAAAAACGTACCATCTTCAGCACAGCATGAAGCCTTAAAGCAAAGGATAACCATGAGTTTTCCATCTCACTCTAAAACAATTTCAATGTCATTCTTTTCTTACATTTGCCCCGACCCACAGTCCGAAGAGGACGACAATGAAGGAGAGACTAGACGCCATCTGTGAAGATCAATGTTGCAGATGTGAGAGAAATAACACAAGACGGTAAAAGTCAAAGACCAAAGTTTACCCTGTTGCGATCACCACTCACAGCTCAGGTTGCACTTGTGACAGGTCCGTTTAAGAGCCAGCTCCTTTATACTCTGAGATTAGCATATATTCCCAAGATCAAAGCTTGCGAAAGCTAACAGCAGAAAATGAATTTGGAGGTCGATGAAAGGAATGATAAATGTGTTCTCACACGGTGTCATGATTATAAAAAGCAAACTCAACACGTGTCCCAACTGAAACAAACTCATTAAAACATGTTTGAAATGTGCAATTATCTTGAACAGAATTTTGAACATGCAGTATCCATCACAAGTGTTTGATCGTAAAATACCGACTTCCTGGCTGAAGAAATACTCAAGTTGTATTTGAAAAAAATCTACAGTTATTACAATTTAAACTGTAAACCTTGCTGGAAAAATGATTCACACGACTTGTATGTTTTTTATACGAACTTTCTTTACACTAAAAGCTGGCTGAAGTAGTCAAGCTTCAAAACACCAGTGCATTGTTAAGCTGTGTTGTTTATTAGGGATGTCCCGACACAACATTTATTCCGATACAATATCAGTATTGGCCGATATCTTTTTCGAGTATGGAATAAATGTAACTGACTCACTTATTGTGAACCAGTTGGTTACATACATTTTAACCTTCAACATAATATCGACTGGATTGGATAAAATAAATGAAGTTTGTGATGCCGATTCAAATGCAGAATGATGTCGGTCGTAAACTTTTCCAGTTCTGGACCACCACGAAAACCTTTGCCACAGTAGCAAACACATACACATGGTTGTCATTGTGATCACATCACAGGCTCTGCATGCTGCTGGCTACTCCGAGGCGACAGCTAAGCCCTTACAGCAGTATGAGGTTCATAACTTGTTGACTTTGCCACTGATATTTTGCGGATAATGTCGAGAAGCGCTGGAGCTGAAAATGGACAGCTTATCGGATCACTTATATTTGAGATTTGTTATTAAAAAAAAATCATTGCTTTGCTGATATCAGAGCGATATGCGACATCAATATCGGACCGGGACACCCTTATTGTTCATGTTGACTGATCTTTAGATCTGCTTCTCTTTAATCTCCAGGAGGATTGACTGCATTGCATGTCATGTATCAATAATGTCGAAGTGCTACATGATGTCATAGAAATGTAGTTACATTGTACTGGAATAGAATGAAAAGATCATGAATTCCTTTATTCAAAATATCACACAAAAATGTGACAGTAGAATAAATAGAACTAAGAAGTTAAAAAAAATCACAACATCCACTGCCACTCTGCAGTATTTGTACCCAAATACGGATGAAAAGAATACTTTAAATTTATCAGTGAATCATCCTGGAATTGTTTCTATACTCTCCCAGCTCTTCCTTTGGGATCTTTGGTTTCCTCCCACAGACTTACAAACTCTACCTTGTGTCTACAAGTGGAACATAGTATCCCGGATTGAGGATTTTCTTTCTCTTTGCCTCATTACTTTTGATGTACAATGATGTAGTAACATGAGTTGACCAGCAGATGTTCAGGTTTAATGTCTATTGGTCTGTGTTCAGGCTAAGTAACTTGATCACATATTTATTGGAGTTCATTTTTGATCGTTCCCAACCCAAATAAACACACGAATGCATATTTAGACAGCCTTTATTCTTCCCACAAGGGTGACAAGATTGTAGCTGCTACAAGTGTAGCTGTTTCAATGCCATGAGGAGATTTGTCAGCATGTGAAGCAGATCATTCCGGGTCTCTGACGCACATGAAGGGCTTTTTGATGTTACACAGATGGTCGTTTGGCTTCCCTGTAAATGAAAGTGAGAAAAATAAGGGCTGGAGAAATCTCTATTTAGGATGAACACAGACTGTACCAAAGAAGTTCAGCTCCATGCAGTGCTCCTTTCCTTGTGCATTGTTGGGCTGTCCTCGTCCCCAGTTTTTGAAGTCGAAAATTGAGCCGTCACTCCACAGCCACACCGTGTTCTGAAAAAGAAAAAAAGTGGAATAAATTTGTCTTCTGCGACTGGTGCTACTGACTCAATTACGTAAGGATTTTAAAGCATTTCCATCGACTGTACCTTGGCACTATCTTGGCCTCCAACCCAAATCCGTGTGTCTTCACCAGTTGATCTTTTTATCACACTTAAGATGAAGTCGTATTCACCTTGGTTGTGGTAGGAGACCAGATTACCTCCTTTCCTGATGCAGGCTGCCTGGTGTTA
The DNA here is from genome assembly GCF_027744825.2 of Synchiropus splendidus. NCBI lineage: Eukaryota > Metazoa > Chordata > Actinopteri > Syngnathiformes > Callionymidae > Synchiropus > Synchiropus splendidus. Next base: position 7,985,553 of record NC_071351.1, read on the forward strand.
AAGGTGAGTCAAACCAAGACATAGATGGTATGAGGCTGACTTTGAGACTCAAACTGTGAAGCTCATTCTGGGCCATAGGCCAAACAAATAGTCACTTGTTATTACCATTCCAGAAAAAATGTGTCCTTCATTTTAAAGCAAATGAGAAATTGTGGTTAAATATTGTACCTCAGCATCAGCCCACTCTGCAGCCGAGGCGTTGTACATGTAGCAACGTTCACCATACTTGGTCCACCCAGGAGGGCAGGAGGGACAGTCCCCTGTAAACAACAAAGCGCAGTGATATCTGGTCAGGTTGTCAGCAGACAGATGGTTTGTTTACAAAAGATATGGGTATCTGATTTTCAATTGAGATCGAGGGAACACCTACAGAAATCGCTCCAATACTGCGCCTACAAAGTGAAGAAAAAGTGACTTCATACAGCGTTACTCTGAAGCATCACCAAATACTGTGGAATGGCCGTGACTTACGCTTGCCCCGATCCACACTCCGAAGAGGAAAACGACAAAGGTAAGACCTTTCGCCATCTGCAAAAAAAGTGAAGACAAAGTTGTGAATTAGTCAGCGACTTATAAGAAGTGTTCATTTTGGTGGAAACCTTGTGGCTGGCAGCAGGTAAAGTTGCTACTGTACTGGTTCAGCCAGGCAGCTGGTGTTTATATACCTGATTTTAGGCTTGCACTTGATGGATCAAAGAGTTTGATAGCTTCTGTTATGTAATAAAAAAAAAATAAGCCTTTGATGACAAGGTTTGCCTTGCCAATTTTATGTGTTTGTCATCACTGACTTAACTGAGGAGAAAATACGTGTTTGATCACCAGCTGGTTTTAGACGTGAGTATACTGACATAGGAATACTGGCTGGTTTATTTCATCATGGAGATATAGGATATCAAAATATATATATATATATATATATATATATATATATATATATATATATATATATATATATATATATATATATATATAAATATCACATTATTGTCAACATGTCAATCGATTTGCATTGGACTGTGTGAAACAAGTGTCTGATCTCCTTCTAGTTGTGGCGCCCGGAGACTATTTACACACTTCCACTTGACTCCACCTGAATTGAAGACCACTGCTTTAAATAGTCGCCTCCTGTATAAAAGGCACCTGTCGCAGAGTCAGTCATTGTCAGGTGTTACGGAGACAGTGGGGCTCCACACTAGATCTCACCTATTGCAGCTTCAATGAACAGTGAGAAATCAACCTAGAACTACAGGAGAGGAACAGGGCAATGATCTGCAGGCCGCTCGGACCACAGTCACAAAGGAAACGGTTCACAATGTGACTATGACCCAAAGCCAAGGCAAGGAAGGAGTGGCTCAACCTATGGATAGAGGTGAAGCTCAGGCAGCCATGAGACCTTAATAATGTGGAGTGAAGAAGAGTGGATCAACATTCCTTGGGCACAAACCTGGTCATCATCTGCAAGAAATGTCTGACCTCACCAAGTAATTTTGGCAAATACTTATTTCCCACACTGAAATACAAATCGGTTTCTGGATTTTCTTAAAACTGTTAAAGTGAACTTTCCCTGACAATGACTGGCTTGTTTCTTTGCCAGACTACTAACTTGCAATATCAGCAAGAGATCAAATAATAATTCCCTCCGCTGTATTTTTGTGCGGCACATTCAACAAGTCTCAGATGTCAGACCTCCTTCGACTTGCCTTTGTTAATGCCAACCTGAATTATTATGAGTACTTGTTCGCAAGAATAACAGAAGAAAAATGAGAAAATGTTGTTGAATGAATGAATAGATAGAGAATGCTCCACACAGTTATCAGAGTTCTTGCATTTTCAAACTGCCATTCAAACCAGTTGGGGAACTTGTGTTTGGATAATACTTTTTTTTTTCTCACATTAAAATTTCTTTATGATAATTTAACAGCAATCTTCTTTTCCTTTCAGCTTCTCCCTTCAGGTTTCACCACAGCGGATCGTCTTCCTCCATCTCACCCGGTCCTCTGCTTCCTCTTCTCTCAAACCTACAAACCTCATGTCCTCCTTCACCACCTCCACGTACATATATAACGTACATATATATCTAATAAAAGTTATTTTAAGACGACTGCATTACTGTTACTAACCAGCAGAGGGTAGTGTAATTTATTTTCTATTTGAATGTTGAATCAAGTGTTCATTTATGATTTTTTTTTTATTTTAAAAAGTGATGACAAAACGGCAAAGGCTGAAAAAAAAAAAAAAAAAAAGGTCTGACATGTGTTTCACTGCTTTATTTTTCAAACTGCATTCATTTCAACATGTCATCAGCATGCGGTGCAGATCATTCCGGGTCTCTGGCGCACATGAAGGGCTTTTTGATGTGACACAGATGGTCGTTTGGCTTCCCTGTAAATGAAAGTGAAAAAAATAAGGGCTGGAGAAATCTCTATTTAGGATGAACACAGACTGTACCAACGAAGTTCAGCTCCATGCAGTGCTCCTTTCCTTGTGCATTGTTGGGCTGTCCTCGTCCCCAGTTTTGGAAGTCGAAAATTGAGCCGTCACTCCACAGCCACACCTTGTTCTAAAAAAATGAGTGCAGAATTTGTTTGGCTCCCTCGGTTTGTGCCAACTAGCCGTGGATGACAATTTTGAGACACTGCGTATGTGTGATGAAACCTCACATCTACTGTACCTTTGTGGCGTCTTGGCCTCCAACCCAAATCCGTGTGTTTCCCCCACTCGATCGTCTTATCAGGCCTAAGATGAAGTCGTATTCACGTTGGTTGTGGTAGGAGGCCAGATTTCCTCCTGCCTTGAGGCAAGTTTCCTGAGTCAAAGAAACAATGATGAAGCCAAACATACTTCATGCAACCTACCAAGGGCCCCAAGTTTGATACAGTGAGAGTGAATGACAAATGATGATGAAATACCTCGGCATCAGCCCAATCTTTAGGGGATCCTTCATATATGTAGCAGCGTTCGCCAAATTTTGTCCATCCAGAAGGACAAGCTGGACATTCTTCTGTTTGAAACAAAGAGCACAAATCAATCATATCATAGCGAAAAAAACAGCCGTCTGATTCTCAGAAAGTGGAATGGAAGGAACACCTACTGACATCGCTGCAACACTGCGCCTGCAAAGTGAAGGACAAGTGACTTCAGACAGTGTTACTTACACTGGAGATCCACCGAATAAATGATTCTCACATTTGCCCCGATCCACAGTCCGAAGATCAAAGTCAGGAAGGTAAGTCCTTTTGCCATCTGAAAAAAAGTTTAGACACAAAGTTATGTGTTAGATTGCTAAAAAGTAAGTAAAGGTTCGAGCACACCTTGTTGCACGGAGTGGGGAAGTTCAGGCTCTGGCAGGGTGCTCATGGAAAGTCAGTGTTTATAAATTGTATTTTAGGCCTGTTGCATATTCAAGAACTTTTTTTTTTTTTTGCTGAGTTCCTTGATGAAAGGACAGGCGTGGTGCCTGATAACATATGTGTTGTGTCTTGAGAATATGAATTTTTTTTTTGGATTGATTTTACCCTGGGACATCATTTCCAGTGTTTGTTTTTTGTAAAAATTATATTTGAAAAAAAAAAAAAATATATATATATATATATATATTTTTTTTTTTTTTCAAATCAAATTTATACAAAAAACAAATACTGTATATGATGTTCCAGTCTTTTGTGTCTTTTTCATATATATATATATATATATATATATATATATATATATATATATATATGCTTCTTGTCAGGATGGCCGCCCTTGTTAACTGCTCCAGGCAACTGGCGTGCAGCCCAAGGCCATTCTGAATTTGCCGTGCCTCTAATAGAGTGCTAAAGACTTGCTGATATTTATCATCTCTTTTCATCCCACTCTGTCATTGCATTTGCATTTGGATTGCAACATTTTACTGTATTTGTTTAGCAACTGCAAACAGTTAATGCTCTTTATACCTTGTTTTTCTATCACATTTATTTCAAAGTTTTGCCGGTTCTATGATCCCAAATGTGGGTGGTTCTACCATGCTGTTGTTCATTCTCTTAGCTGAAACTTTTGTGTGTTATGATTTGGTTTTTATACCTGGCTTGGAAAGCACTTCATATTGTATCAAATCTGGCAGGTAAATTTGTCCCATGTTCTTCTGATGATGCGCGTACCTGTTTCTATAGGTGCATTTAAATGATCTGTTTCATGTATGACTACAACACAAGCTACTGGTCCTGTGACAAAGAGATTCAGGAAAAAAAAATCCCCATTGTTCCCCTTCATTGGACAGAAAAGAGACCCTCGCCCACTTATTAACCTCAGTGCAAAAGGATTCACTCTTGAGGCAGTTACGTGGAGATAAACATGTTATTTTTCCATAGCTTGGCAACTGTAGAAAGGATTGAGGACAGAGACTGTTCAGTGAGCATTATGTTTTAATGCAAGCTCTAGACACGTGCAATGGCTCATTCTTTGTCTTTCATGCACATGAAGGGCTTCTTGACGCTGCACACGTGGTCATTTGGTTTTCCTGTTGGTCGAGAGAAGTACAATTACCAGCGTAGAAGCCTTGTAAATGAACAGACAACACTCTAAAGGAACGTATCCCCACCTCGCAAGTTCAACTCCATACAATGCTCTCTTCCCCTTGCGTTGTCCGGCTGGCGTGGACCCCAGTTGATGAATGTCATCTTGGAACCATTGCTCCACAGCCACACTCCATTCTGACAGATAAATACCAGTGTGACAACTTGTTCTCGGCAGTGTTATTGCAATTTCATCATCAACTTTTGTTACCCAGGAGGTTATGTTTTATTGTCTGTGTTCAAAGTAACTTGAAAAGTTGTTGGGAGATAGTGTTAGGGGCGGACATGGTGGAGGTCCGCGCTCTCTGGGTGCTTTTCTAGTTACAGTTTTCTTTTATATCACAAGCAAATGTAGGTTATTTGTTCATTTATTGCGAAAGACAAGAAAGGTGTGGTAAATTAAGCCGTCCTTGCCATTTTTATTTTGAGATTCAAGACTGTTTTTTCGTATTGTCTTGTAAAATAGAAGGCGTGCGTCTGATACCGACCTTGGTGGCGTCTTGTCCTCCCGCCCAAATCCGTGTGTTTGCACCACTGGACCTTCTAATCAGCCGCGAGATGAAGTCGAATTCCTTTTGGTTGCTGAAGGAGACCAGATTCCCACCGTGTTTGAGGCAGGTGACCTGAGAGTGAAGAGGTTAAAACCAGCGTTGTCTAAAGCAGGGAGCGCTGCTTCAGTTTATGATCTGCACTTGCACTATGGACCTGCACGCTCTATCGTGAACAGAAGAAGTGAGAGAAACAGTTACCTCAGCGTCAGCCCACTCTTTGGGGGTGCCATCGTAGACATAACAGCGGTCACCAAATGCAGTCCATCCAGGTGGGCAGGATGGGCAATAGTCTGTGGGAAGCCAGTATTGAAGTTCACTTCATTTTAATTTAAATATATGTCTCTGAATGTGTCTAAATATATGCAAAGTTATGACTTGTTCTCTTTGAAAGGAGTTCTAGGAACACCTACCGGAGTCCCCACAACACTGCGCCTACAAAATGAAGAAAACATTATTGATCGAACAGAGCAAAAGCTTTTTCACATCTGTGTTCGTCGAGTGACGTTGAGATATTGTTGACTCTTACATTGGCCCCGAGCCACAGTCCAAAGAGGAGAACCAAGAAGGAAAGATCTTTCGCCATCTGTGAGGAGGTTTGCAAGAAAGTCTGGGTGAAAGTTGCGCATCTGAAGGAAAAGTGAAGCGTTACCTTGTAGAGAGTCAGTGAAGCTGCTTCAACACTGAGTTTAAGATGCGTGATAATGGGGGTATTTATAGTATATATCTTCTTCCAGGCTTGGTAGATCAAAGGATTTCACATCATGTTATGAAACCAGACTTTGAACAAGCTTCAGAAGTTTGCCTTTTCAACTGACTCCATCTGATTTGCATCGGCATGACACATGTGGCTGACACTTTTTAATTAAACAACTTGACATGACACGGTGAGGCTCTTGTTCAAGTTGAGTTTTTTTTTTTGAAGTGGTCATTGACAGTGTTGAGAGTGATGCAAGATCAAGGTCAGGATTGAAGGTCATTTTCCTGAGTCAGAGTTGGATGGAGAGATTTCCATTGTTTGTCCCACAGTAGGATCATGAGTTCTCTTGTTACAATCGACATTAGAATAGGAAAAACACAGGTGCTCATTGAAAATCCCCGATTTCCAGTTGGGTGAAACAGTTCCTGGAGTGATTCCATGCATAAACAGTCAAATAGCACTTGTCATTTCAAGAAAACATTGGTGAAAAAAATGTTGTCCAGATGCGAGTTGCACCATGATCTTGCGTGTAATCCCAGAAGAGCCAAAATTCTAAAAATAAATACCTGAAATAAAAGTGGAAATGTTCATAGCCACTATTATTTCTACTATTTTGCGTATAAGTGCGTGAAGTCCAGAGAAGAACAAGGAGTTTCTCTCATCAAACCTATTTTGTGCAATAAAACTGTGTGTCCCGTGACACAAACACTGGCTATTTCCCATGAAAGACTGAGTACTGGTATCATGAGATGACAATTCTTAATAACTCATATGTCTAGCATCCATTTTAACCTCTTTGAAAATGATTTGTTGACTCATTAAAATGTCCGTCCCATGTTTGCTTTGCCTCCCGGCGTTAGGTACTTCAATCACCAACAGTTGGCATTGACGCGTCACACTGGTGGACTTCTTTTCTTATCTCTTAGTTAAAGCATGTTCCATTTCTGACAGCCTGTTGAATCTGGCCTCCTCACAGATGGCAGGTCTCTCCCTCATCGCGGTCCTTTGCCTGACCAGCGGACTCTGGCTCGGAGCTGAAGTGAGTTAAGAATGATCCTGTCATGTTTATTCAAATGAAAGACAAACCACACAAATTGAAATGTTGAGTCATTGATGGGTTTTATTGTGTGTTTCCAGAGTTGCAGCATCGGAGGTAAGTGTTTCATTTGTCATCCCGTTGACACGGTTATTTTATTTTTGACTCCATTCTTCAGTGGAGTGTTCAAGGTGTGAGGTTGGCTGGTCTAAGTTTGGCTGCTACTGTTACAAATACTACGCTGATCCCAAAACTTGGGTGGATGGAGAGGTATGGTTTTTTTTCCTTCCTGTGTTGGGACATTCATTTCTCATGAATGTGTTGAATACACAGGTATTTAAAGGTTGCATCATATTTGCTCTGCCCTCAGCTGGCCTGCAGGGATCTGGACGCCAACTTGGCTTCAATACACAGCTCCAAAGAGCACCAGTTCTTGAGATCCCTGGTCAAAAAATCTGCCGGGTCTTACGTCCGCACTTGGGCCGGAGGCAACGATATTTCAAAAGCAAGTGACTCGTCCTTCTTGTTTAAAATCACCTGTGTCATGTTCTGACCGTGTATTTGTTTCAGGAGGGAGCGTGGATGTGGAGTGACGGGTCCGACTTTGAATTTACCCTGTGGCCCCGAGGAGAGCCAAACAACCATGGCAAAGGAGAAGACTGCATGGAAATCAACTTCCAGAATAGTAAAACAGATTTGGCTTGAATAAGTCAATCTAACGTGGCATCTAAAACAATCCAATTTTTATTTTCTTTCCTTGCAGCCAATCCAAATGATACGCCGTGCCACACCCGAAAGCCATACATCTGCTCCAAGAGTATCTGAGGGTCACCGGATGTCACCAAAACAGGAAGACCAAACAAAAAACAAAACAAAACAAGAAGATCCACCATCTGTCAGAAATGGAAATAATTTAAACCACCTATAAAGAAAAGATGCAACAAAATATTTCTCATGGTTCTTTCTCTTTGTGTTCACTGGGCCCATAAAACAATGAAGAAGTGAAAACATTTTTTTCAAAAATTAAAAATATTATCAGACATTATGGTGATTCTGTGTGTGAATCATTTACTCCTCATATTGAGGCATCAGAAGTTGGATACAGCCAGTTGGTTTGGGGCTCTTTCGCTACTATATAGGACCTACATGACCCCGATATGAGGGACCTCATGAAGCATGAATGTTAGTGGCCCCTGATGGTGAAGTGCCACATGTGATGTTGTCTGGGTGTGGAGGTTTTTGACCCTGAAAAAGCAGTCAGGAATCAATGTCAACAAATGGTGTCAGTAGTGGGGTGCTATGTAACTGGTGGATGTATATGTTGAACCCCAGTGTGAAGGACCAAGTAAATTCTGTGTCCCTGGGCAAGACACTTTCTCCGCCTTGTCGCGGTCGAGGGCGTTGCCGTCCTCCGTTTCAGGTCAATTCCTCCTTTGAGTTTCAAATGTTATGCTGACGGCAAAATCAGATAAAAGGCGGGTACCTGAACCAAGAACAAATTTTTAAATGACGTGTAAGGAATGAAATGTAAAAGGGAATGAATCCGTCACAGTGTACCTTCAGGCGACAAGAGTCATCTGAGAATTTCTTTTGTGTTAGTTGATGTTTTCTTGCTCACGCAGCTGTTGCCATAATCGTAGTTCTGAAAGTGGAAGGTGTAGTTTTTTTGCTCATTTATTCTTGTCATTTTAAGTGATGATAGGAGGGACAGCACATGTGCGCAGGTGTTTAGGAGACTAAGTCAGAGAGTCTAGATGGAGATGGTTTGGACATGTACAGAGGAGAGAGAGCCAGTACATTGGTAGGAAGATGTTGAGGTTGGAACTGGCAGGCAGAAGGTGGAGAGGAAGGGCAAAGAGGACATGGATGGAGGTGGTGAAGGAGGACATGAGGTTTGAGAGAAGAGGAAGCAGAGGGCAGGCTGAGATGGAGGAAGATGATCCACTGTGGCCACCACTGAAGGGAGAAGCCAAAAGGAAAAGAAGATTCTTGTCATTTTAAGGTGCACCTTACATTGCATTTGGCTCTCAATTCCTCAGTCTCCCTGGATGACATTTGCTGATAATCTAGTGAGAGAAAGCAAGAGCTTCTCTAGTCTGTCGCGTTTCACACTTTTGATTTAGTGACCCGCAGAACCTTCCACCTTGTTTGCTCAGCACACAAGTCATTCTGAAATCTTGCTTGAAGATGTGCAGCACTCAAACAAATCTGCACATCAGTCAGATACATTTACATATTGCCTCATGTGACTGAGAGCAAACAGTGACCGCTGAGGATTGATCAGTCAAATGACTGAATACATATGAGATGAGAAGTACACGTGTGAAATATGTGTAAAATAATTTCATTTGCCAATGAATAAGGGGAAAAATGTTGAATTAATTTGAAAAAAGCATCAGAATATATAGGAAAAGAACTTTTCATCAATAAGATATATTGAAATGAACAGAAAAGAATTGAAATGTTTATGCATTTATATGGAGATAAATGTTAAAGCATACACATATAAATCGTAATAATCGTTGAATGACAAAAGAGAAAGCATATTTTACATTATTTTGGAAGTATATAAGGAAATAATGTGAAATCATCACTATCAAACATGTTAAATTATATAGGCTGAGAGCTATTGACTCTGGAGCCCAGCGTTTGCTTTGCCTCTCAGCGTTGAGTACTTCAATCGATTGGAACATGTGGTGTTGCTTTGGTGTATGTGCTGTAGTTTATAAAGACAGATCCCTGAGCATGTTCCATTCAGATATCTGTTCCGCAAAGAAAAGGTTCTCTTCCTCGCTCCTGTTTCACTTCCAGTAAGTTATATTTCTGATGTCCTTTCTTTAATCCACAGATGGCAGGACTCTCCTTCATCGCGGTTCTTTGCTTGACCAGTGGACTCTGGCTCGGAGCTGAAGTGAGTGCGGGATGATTGTTGTATTTATTACAATATTAAATAAACATAGGTGTTCAATTTAAGCAACAGACGAATGGGAAACATGTTTTATTGTGTGTTTCCAGGCCAGACGTTGCAGAGTCGGAGGTCAGTGTGTCATTCAGCTCTCCATACATTCGAGTTATTCTCCTCTGTGTGGCATCATTGTTCACTGTTTTACTGCTCTTTCATCCATTCTATAGAAAAGTGTCCTGAGTGCCCGAATGGTTGGTCTCAATATGGCTGTCACTGCTATAAATTCTTTAGCAGTGGCAAAACCTGGGCTGACGGACAGGTATGGAGCGCGGACTTTGGTTGGATCCACCAATCATATGTGTGGAATACTGAGAAGTGAATGGGCTGTGGTGGCAATTGCTATCATTTTCTGGTGTTTCCAGATTGCTCTTCTTCATGCTTGCTGTGTTCTGTGATGCTACTTCCATCTCCTGTCCGATTGAGCTCATTGCAGTTTGCAGACATTTGAGCTGATGTGTCTTTTGTCTGAACAGAGTTTAGTTCACCTTCACTGATGTATAAATATGCTCTTGCTCTCTCCTCAGCTGGCCTGCAGGGCTCTGGACGCCAACTTGGCTTCCATCCACAGCGCTGCGGAGCACAATTTCATGAGAGCCCTCATAAAAAAAAGTGCCGGTTCCAACGTTCGCACTTTTGTCGGAGGCCACGATATGGCGAAGGCAAGTGACGCATCAACTTGAAGAAGACCCGTGTCACGTTCTGGCCTTGTTTCAGGAGGGATCATGGATGTGGAGTGACGGTTCCAAGTTTGACTTCGACCTGTGGCTGGCAGGAGAGCCGAATAATCACGGCGCTGGAGAAGACTGCATGGAGCTCAACTTCCGGGGTACAACAGCTCATACATACATGCATGTGCGGAATGGCTCACATGTTGGGATAAATCATTCCTTCTTTTGCAGACAAACCAAATGACATTGCATGCAGCAGCCCAAAGCCTTACATCTGCGCCAAGCCTATGTGAAGGCTCTGACCAGGATAACAAATCTGAGTATGGAAGTGGTTTAATGACAAATAAACTGTAAATGCATGAAAATGCTTCTTGTGTCTTTCTATTGTTTAGTTTGCGCCATGTTTCGGAAATGGCTGCATTCGCTGTATGTTGTGTTCAAACACTGTTCTTTATTCCTTTATCTCCCACACAAATGTATCGTAATACTTCCACTTTAATAGATGCGCTTGAAGGAGCTACAGATACAACAATCCTTTTGTCGTGAGGCTTTTCACCTGACTGAGAACAGATTAAGAAACAAGGCACAGTATACAGTACTAACTCTTTGTTTCATTCTCTGTGAGCTCACCGGCAGGTTTTGCTCAACAGTTCCAAGTTAAATTATTGTATTTCATATTACGACTAGATTCCAAGTCACATGTATAGTTTGGGTACAGACGCAATTCTTGACCTTCCAGAGGCTGCATCGGGAATTTTGTGAAAATAAATTGAATGACTGCATGTATCTACGGCATATGCAGTGTTTTATTAACATTTTCATGTAGTTGGCGGTGTTTTGTTTTTCAACCACCTTCAGATTAAGATGGTTTCCCCAAATTATTCTGGGGCATTTTTATCACTTTAAAGTTGACATTCTAACTGGCATTGTGCAGTGACAGAAAGTTAACATGGCTGAATGGATGCAATGACCGAGATCAGTGGACACACTCTTATTGGTGTTGTGGTCCTTATTGGGCCCTCATCCAGGTAATATTTTGGGTCGCTCAGGGCCGCCTCTCTTTATTATCCACATTTTTTCTCCGATCAAACTTCCTCTCCCTGAAGTTCATAGAGTAGAGGTGAAGCATGGTCTGTAAAATGATGCGCTACGATGGACTTGCAAGACATTTTATTGTTACACTAGTGATTGTTGCGTCGCGAGAGGTGGCGGGGCCCTCTCATGGCAGAAGGAGGTGGCGGCTCACAGATCCTTGGCACACATGTATGGCTTCTTGTGGTAGCACTGGTGGTCGTTGGGCATTCCTGGAATTTGCAAGGTACGACAATTCAACTTGTTAATGCCAAAAAAAATGTGCCAACGGAGATTTGCACTTACCCCTCCAGTTCAACTCCATGCAATGTTCAGTTCTGGCACCATTGTCGGGCTGACGACGTCCCCAAAAACGGAAATTGAATTTGGAACCATCGGTCCACATCCAGGATCCCTCCTGTGGAAGGAGTTCAAAATCTCATGAGACACATTCAAATTCACCGCTCGGCCCGGCTAGTTTTGGACTCTAGACCTTTGCAGAGTCAAATCCTCCCGCCCAAATTCGCTTGTTAACTCCGGTCACTCTTCTGATCACGCCCTCGATGAAGGTCAGCTCAGGTTTGCTGTGGATGGAGACCAGATTTCCACCGAGACCGACACAGTTGTACTGCATGAGATGATAAAGAGCCGCTGTGACACTTGACACATGTGTAACATTTGGATCAGTGAGTCTTAAATACCTCAGCAGTTCCAAAGTCTTCAGGTTTGGCAACGTAATAGAAGCAGCGCCCTTTGTACCGGGTCCAGCCATCAGGACAGAACTTGCAGCATTCCTCTAGTTTGTCTAAGAAAGAATCCCATCATGACTTCACCAGTCGGACACTATTCTAATATAAAGAGGATGGCATGTACAAACCTTCTTGGCAACACTGAGCCTGTGAGACCAAACAGAGAAGTGGATCATAAATATACACTTCTTCATGATGTTATGTATCATGAGTGGTCAAAACATGCGCACGGCTTATGGCAACAGTGAGGTGGTTCCAGTGTAGCTGCGGGATATAGTCAGACTCTGTCTCCTACCTCTGAATACAAGTGTTTTGTGTAGAGAATCTATGAACTAAGGTTTCGCTGATATACCCACATTTGCTCCGATCCATAGTCCGCCACTCAAACAGAGGATGGCGACGAGAGAAAGACCGTTCATCTGCACATCAACAGATATCGCATTCAAGTCAGGAATTGTAACTGTTCAACCTGAGTGGGTTTTTTTTACCTTTGCTGTGACGATCAGGTGAATCTGCTGGCTTGAAGGAAGCTTCAGTATGTGGACAGAGCTCTCGACTTTTGCCTTTTATACCTTCGTGTGTTTCTTGTTTTACTTCAGGTAACTGTCTTGTCAAAGGGCACAGTTTTGTTTGAGTACCTAAAATGTCTTCAAGGCTGTTCAGCTTCAAAGCCACTGTTTGGCAGCTACGTTTGCACTGACTGCGACATGTCTGTATTTCGTCCAGGTATTTGAATGTTTGACATAGTATTTGGTTTGACATTATATAATTCATCCATCAGACTTGATGTTGTGCAAATTTGTATGTTCACAAAATTATCTCTACAAAGTAGATAAGAGGAACACTGTCAGCTGCATGCATGAAGTGTTACATTTATTTATGTATTTTTTCGTTATTTGCTTTAGCAGCATGTGAATGGAAGTCAGGATGATGGGAGATGAAGTGATTTTTCGAATTTCTCTGTGACTATTGATCCATTACGACGGGATAATTCTAGAATTATTAATTCCAGAACTGTGAATCCAGCCTGTTTTGTGTGTCTGTGATGTTTCGACTATGTCTTCTTTCGCTCCTCCGAGCAAAATGAAACCTCTTATGAGTGCAATACATATTTCCACCGCTTGGCGGCAGCAAACGCTCTGCACGACGCTTTCAAATTCGCAGAAGAAGTAGGACGCCACAATCTGGAATCTCATTAAAAGTGAAATAATATCGGTAAAATGTGCGTCGAGGCTTCGTCATAAAGATATTATCATGACTTCATCAAGTTTTGGTGAGTGTGAGCGACAGTTTTGCATTTCATGTTTTGTTCTTACCTCTTAAATGGGATGTAATTGGACGACATTTTGTTTTCTCTCGTGTTCTGTTCTCTCTCAATGAACTGCATTTAATTTAAACATAAATATCACAGAGAGTCGAAATGATTTTTATATTTAATTTACTAAGTAGGTTTAAGTAGGACGTAGTTTAGTTTAAGGGAAAAAAATGGAAAACACCGGGTACCGACAGAATTTTATTGCATTGAGTGAAGCACTTCTGTGTTGTAGTCGTCATGGCAGAAGGAAGTCCCCTATCTGTTGTACAACAGCAAGACAAGTTGCAAAATAGTGCTTTGAAACATTGCAGGTGCTGGCCTATCTTTACGTTTACAGTTATGTGTGGCCCTTGACATCCCAGACCTGGCATGCAATAACTCTAGCTGGGTCCGAAATCCAGAAGAAGAGCAGAATTTTTGGCAGGATCCTCAATAAGTCATCTCTCATCTGTCATGTCGAGAGGTCTTCCAAATATAGCAATGTTCAACTGGAGAACTTCTGATATTGTGTCAGCTATGGCCAAAAAATATGGGTCAAGTCACGAGGATCCTTTAAGTTAAAGCTTAGTCAGCCTAGCTTCACTATATATATATATATATATATATATATATATATATATATATATATATATATATATGTATATGAACCCTGTGTAAAACCTTGAACTGAATCAGGCTAAGCCTGGCACAGCCGGAAGATGGGTTGACTGTAGAAACTTTCAAAGATTTTAGACCGTTTCTTTTAATAACAGAGAGCCTGGTGTTGACTGTTGCCGGTAAAAATGAATGATTCTTGCAAATGGGAGTCATCTGTACAGGGCTTGACCAATGCAAGTGGCGTTTAATTCATGCCCAATTTTTTTAGGGCGTTAACTACAGAGTTAAATGTGAAATGTGATAGACAAGATTTCCATGGGAATATAGAAAGATTAAGGAAGGTATACATTGGAACAGGTGTTTTGGAAGTATATTCATAATAATTGCCTGTACAATACCAGCTGGGGATAGTGGCAAGCACTTCCACCACTGCAGATCAGACTGATCCATAGTATTCAAAGTAGTAGTATAGTGTATAGTAGTGTAGTACAAGTATAGCTTTTTTTTTTTTTTTTAGGAGCGATCTTCAAAGCACTGTTAGACAGTAAAGTTTACCCTGAGTTTGACATGTCTGTCATCTGTTTGGCCTGCATGTCATGTGACTAGATATTTAGTATATCATACTTCATCTTGTGCAAATAGTGTTTAAGTCAGTGCTTTTATGTGCTCCCATGTTCCAATAGAAAGAAATTTTCCTCTACAAAGGAGAGCAGAAGAACACCTCAGGGTTTGTTGAGATTTCGAAGGAGTTCTCAACTTCAACCACGTATTTCAGGTATTACCAGCAGTCTCTTCCTCCATCTTTTGACGTTGTCAGTTATTAATCTGTTCTGTTTACTGTTTTTTTTGTGAAATATTCCTTAAATAGGTTCCATTTTTATCAGTATGACTGATTTACTTCATCATTTGAACATGCGATCAATTATGAACCAGAGTCCTTGTTGTTTTTATTTGTATAAAAGCACTGGAGTGATTTCATAGTTTTGCTTTGAAAATGAATTATTGACAATGCCGAAGATGGAGCTGGATGGAGCATAAATACGGCTTCTTCTTGTCACACCCGTGGTCATTGAGGGCTTCTAGAAATGAACAGTGGGAAACAAATATGAGCCTTCCGTTTTAATCTGCCCACAAAAAATAGCCTTAAAACTATGGACGTACTGTTCCAGTTCAGCTCCATACAGTGTTCAGTTCCATTTTGGTTGTCTGGCAGCTGCGGAGCCCAGTGAGGGAGGTTGAACTCGGAGCCATCAGTCCACCTCCAGACTCCCTTCAGGATAAATGAAATGCAGATCATTCACATGCGACTCATTTATCTGCTGTGACACAGGACCCACCTCGATTGAATAGTAACCTCCGGTCCAGATTCTGGTGTCTTCTCCAGTTAGCCTCCTGATGTGCCTTCTTAAAGTATCCATCTCTGTTCGACTGTGAATCGAGACCAGATTCCCACCCTTGTTGATGCAGGAAGCCTAAATTTGGTTTAGAAAAATATGGAACAGGTTAAGTGCTGGGATGGGAAGTAAAGCGTGGGATATTTAAGACAGAAGGAATGTACCTCTGCAGCCATAAAGTCTGCTGGTGTGGAAACATACTGGTAGCAGTGGGTCCCAGATTTGATCCAGCCTTCCTGACAGCAGTCTTAAAAGTTATGAAAATATTTGAATCATTTTCGTGTTTTTACATGCTTTCATGATTCTCTGGCGTCCAAAGAGAGATACAAACCATCTACCTGGGAGAAACAAGAAGATAACCAAATTTGCCATGAAGGTGAACACAGATGATTGAAGATGTATTTACATTAGCTCCAAACCAAAGTCCACCACTCAAACAGATAATGATGAAGACGATGATGGCATTGAGAGTGAAGCTGTGCATCTGTGGAAGGACAGAAACGACAGAAATGGGTGACACAGACAGAGTGGTTGGGTTACCTGTGCACGGGAGCGTCAGCAGTTCTGAGAGTAAGTGTTGTTTCTGGATGCAGAAGAACAGATATCCTCCCCTGTACTGCCCTCACTACGCCTCAGATGGTACGCCTGAAGACCTTGTCACTTCTCACTGTGCTTTCGTTTAGTCTTCAAAGCGACATTTAAAATATAGCCTCATACTCTGGCACGTTGTCATTCAGGTTCAAAGACTTGGCCTGTATTTCGCTGTTGATATTCCATTACCTTGTTTCAGCCTGGCTTCAATAACTAAAAGATAGGAAAACCGTGGGAGAACGGCACTGAACGGATTGAGCTGATGGTTTAAAGTGACTTTGTCTCGAAGGAAAAGCAGTTGAAAATCCCCATCATCGATATAGAAAAATTAAAGTCTGGGCTGAGACGAATAATTTTAATCATTCATTGGATGGCATTTCAATTACACTCTACCAAATGTGTCCACCATGTTTGTTATTCTCACTCCAGTCCTCTTTCAGCACATCTGTGAATGTTCTTCTTTTGCCTGGTGTCTCCAACTTTCCGCGTCCAACTGTCTCCTCTCGTCCTTAGTGTACTTAGTGTACAAGCTTCTCCACATGAGATCTAAGGTTCTGCCATGCGTTGATGCCTTCATTGGTTACTGTGTAATGCATTTTATTCTCCTGTCTTCCAACACATGTCTACTTCCTGGTTGCTAAGGTCGAGTTCAACGTCAGTTTCAAGCACTGCTTCGATGATCCAGTTCTGAGCAGCCGTCCGTGTCGAAGGTATGTGATGAGTTCCTCCATTAGAGGACAGAGGGCTGCAATGAACATGATCAGGCAGAGTATCTCCCCATTCATTGTTCACATTCATCTCATCTGTCTGCAGCGCAAGAGGACTGACCCAAGAGGACTGACCTGAATTGCATCGTAACCTCCGGTCCAGACTCTCCTGTGAGTTCCACTTTCTCTTCTGATGAGTTCCAGTATCTCATCCAGCTGTTGTTGACTGTGAATCGAGACCAGATTCCCACCTTTTTCAATGCAGGAAGCCTAAATTCGGGTTGGAAAAATATGGTGAAACTAGGTGAAGTTGTTTTGTTCTGAAGGGAATGGAAACAGTGAGTCTTCATGGAACAAGTAACATAGTACCTCTCCAGTCACAAAGTCTACTTGGGTGGTATCATAGCTGCAGCAGCAGCCACTGAGAGTGAGATTTGTTTACATTAGCTCCGACCCAGAGTCCACCACTCAAACAGAGGATGGCGACCAACAGTTATCCTGCCTTTTATACTGTCCTGTGGTGGATCTTCACACAACCTTGTGACTTGTCCGTCCTCATTTTAATCTCCCTGCCTTTATTTTCCTGTTCAAATTTCAAGCACCATTTTACCCTTCTTGAGCCGACCTTCAAAGATCAACGATCTACCACCAACTGATTTATTGCAACATTCTATTGGAGGAGCCCAATTTGCTTTTCCACATTTTGAGAGTATCTATTTGGCTAGCAAGATACCTCACCTTAAGGGGGTGGGGGGAAGGTCCTGCCATTATGACGGCACTCGATCAGGTCATGATAGGTTTATTGACTTATAATAGTAAATTGTCAATAAGAAAACAAAGTTCCTTAAGTTATGCACGTGTTTATTCATAGTTGTATTGCATCCAAATAAATTTATTTTCTTATTTTGTTACTCCATTGGTAATTGTTAAGAAAAATCAGCAATGAGGCAAGTGTTTGAGAGGAATATCTGTCATCTATTGTTTATTGTGATTTCAATGTCTTACTTTGACACACTCTGACCCATTGGAGCGAAAACCACACACAAAAAGCAACAAGTATAAAAACAATACAAGGTTATATATTGTCATTTGTGTGATAAAATCTGACTTTTGAGAAAAATGCAACATCAGTACATGACCTCAGTACCGTTTCTTCCTGCACCAAAGAAAATCTAAGTTATAAAAGTCTAAAAGTGTATCATAAGTATTGTTAAAAAACTGGTACATAGTTTTTTTAGAGTCCGCGCTTTTGACACATTTGCAAAGCTACTTTATTTCGCTCTCTTTAACCGGTGATTTCTGCGCATTGGTGGACTCTGCTGGGTTAATACTGTTATCTGTAGCAGGCACTAATTCAAAGTAGTGTCTGTATGTTCAGCTAGAAACGTGCATCTCTCGCCTCACGCCTCTGTTATTTACTGCCGTGTAGCCGGCACCTTGACACGTGAGCTGCCTACGTGTTGAAAGTGTGACTGGCATGTCCGGCACACAACGTCATGCCCAAAGACGCAGTTGGAGAAAGTGAATGGTAATATTTCGCTTGCCGACAATGGCATCAATAGTAACGCCACAGTGACTTAGACAAGTAACTTTAATATGATTACTTTGTTTGAAATAATAACGTGTTAGATAACTGAAAAAAACTGAAAAAGGTTTTGATATAAGTGTAACGCGTTACTTAGTAACCTTGTTTCTGAGTCAGAAACAAGGTGCAGGAAAGCAGTGTTTCAAAGTTTTGCTTGACATCCTGTGGCACATTTTTATCAGCGTTGGGGTTGTCATTCAGGAGCTCTGTCTGTCCTGCCTGTCCCCTTAACATATACCATGTATTGATGTTTTTCAGCAGCCAGGAGGGAACCTACTCTCAGTCATACAGTTTCACAGACATAAACTGTTCCATTGCAGGAGAGAACATCAATGCTTCAGTCAATGAAGGTATGAGTTTATGTCATACAGTACATGTGGATTTACTAATGCCAACTAAAGACTGATGCCCTCTTGAGGCGTGTGCTCACTGTGGCAGTGTTGATCTCTGAGACTTCTTTCACAATTTTTATTTAGATTTTCCTGATACTCAAACCATGGAAATGCAGTTCATACAGGGTTAAAACTGGCCCATGTTTTTCAACCTATTGTCTTTCATGTCTTTAAAGATCTATTGGAGAGAAAGAAACAAATGCAAAAGAGGCAGATTCTCAGAGTTTTATTGGCAAGTGACAAGCAAATCTATTTGTCATGGAAGACATAGTCTTTTTAGGAGACACACATGGTCACGGTCGATGCAGGAAGCCTAAATAAGAGGCAGACAACTGGTTCTTGGACTGACATTGGCGTCTCTAGAGAAGGGAATTAAAAGATGAATATTTATGAAAAACAAAGTACCTCTGCAGTCGTCACAAAGTCTGCTGGTGTGGAAACATAGAGGAAGTGGGTGACACAGATCATGTGATTTCACTACCTTTGCTGGGTCAAAGAGAGAGAGCTGTTTCAGGGTACAGACCAACTGTTATCCTGCCTTTGATACTGTCCTGTGGAGGATCGTCAGAGGAGCTTGTGACTTGTCCATCCTCTGACACATTTCAATCCGGGTTTGAAGATTCTGCCTTTATTTTGCTGTTCAAATTTCATGCACCATCTTACCATTCAAAGGTCAATGATGTGGTACCATCAATTGCTATTTACTTTTAAGAAGAGGATGAATGTACGTTAGCTTCAGCCCTGAATCCACTTCTCCAACAGACCTCTCTGCTGTGTATGCAATTGTTCTGTCTTGTTTTGTCTTTTTCAGACATGTTTAGTCATGTATTTCACGGATGGAGAAAAAAAGACCAATGCGCTGGATGCTCAGAATTTTATTTGCGTGAGACAGACAACTCTGTGTTTGTCATTGTCGTCACGGCCGACGACCGTAGAGCGGCATGTAACATATATATGTTCGCTTCCGGTCACAAGGAAAATCATTGAGGGCCCCTGTCAATGAGAAATGTGAACAGATGTGATGCTTCCATTTAAATCTCAACAACCAAAAGGCTTGGTAAAGAATGCTTACGTCTGAAGTTCAGCTCCATACAATGCTCATTGTTTTTCCAGTTGTCTGGCTGACCTGGAGCCCAGGGAGGGCTGCCGAACTTGGAACCATCAGTCCACATCCAGACTCCCTCCTGGAAAAATTAGAAGATATTGCACATTCGACTCATTTATCTGCAGCACAAGTGCACTGACCTTAACTCCATCGTGACCTCCGGTCCAGATTCTTGTGTCTTTTCCAGTTAGTCTTCTGAGGTTCTCTCGTATCTTAGTCAGCTCAGCTTTAGTCCGAACCGTGACCAGATTCCCTCCCTTGCTGATGCAGTCAGCCTAAATAAGGGGCAGAAAACTGGACCTTAGACAGGCTCAGTCATTGGCCTCTGGAGAGAGGGGAATTAAAACATGTACATTTATGAAAAACAAAGTACCTCTGCAGTCACAAAGTCTGCGGCTGTGGAAACATACTGGTAGCAGCGATTACCGAATTTGGTCCAACCATCAGCACAGCAACCTTTAAGGGTTTAACAATATTGAATGACTTGTGTGTCTCAATACTTCTCAGTGAGAGAACAAATCACTTCATTTGTGCCCATGTTTTGGCATCATACATCCAACTTAAGCATGAGAGTAGATGCAAACCTTCATCACCCTGTGAGGAGAAGCAAAAACACTGAATTGAAAACAGAAATGTTACATTTAAGACAAACACCTGCTCGGGCTCCGACCCAGAGTCCACCACTGAAACAGAGGATGGCGATGAGAGTGAGGCCGTGCATCTGTGAAAGGACAGAGTCTCATATTTGGGACAGAAGTGGGTGACACCGATCATGTGGTTTAGTTACCTTTGCTGGAGAGTCAGGAGTTCAGAGAGAGAGCTGTTTCAGGGTGCTTTTATACTGTCCTGTGGAGGATCATCTGAGGACCTGGTGACTTGTTGCCTCCATGTTCTTTGCATTTCAAAGCGGGATTTAAAATATAGCCTTATACTCTGGCACATTATGATCCCGGGATCAAACGTTTGGCTTGTCTTTCAACACTTTCATTACCATTTCCATATTCCTCATCATCCTGGGAGTGTCATCACGGAAGTTTGTTTAAAGACAGGTGAAAGTGAAATAATACAAACAATGTCAGTGGGAAGAAATATATATATATATATATATTTTTTTTTTTTTTTTTTTCCTGCTCCCGCCTGTGTCTGCAAGTGTTCTGTTTTTTTATACTTACAAAAGCTGTTGTGAACAAAATCCACCTATTTATTTACATGAAAAAAAATCACCTGCCTATGAGGAGAAGCAGAGGCATTAAATCAAAACCAGAAATCAGATCATGTGGTTTAGTTACCTTTGCTGGAGAGCGTCAGGAGTTCAGAGAGAGAGCTGTGTCAGGGTGCTTTGATATTCTCCCCTGAGGATTGTCAGAAGACCTTGTGACTTGTCGCCTCTCTTTTCTTGGCATTTCAAAGCGTCATTTAAAATATAGCCTGTCAAACAATGGCTCATTATCATTCGGGTTACCTGTCTGGCCGAACCAGTTGAAGTGTTTCATTTCTTTCTTATACGTTGTTATACGATGGAAGAATTGACATCAGAAAAAGGTCAACAGTATGCGTTGTGTGAAGACCTTCAATACAAATCAGGAGGCAAAACATCTAAGCGATGTATTGAAAATGCTTCAACTTGAAAAACGGACTGCTTTGAAGTCACTTTTGTAATCTTTTTATCACAAATATTAAAATGAGTGTCCTGGAACATTTGTAAAAAACAGAGCAATGTACATTTAGATCTTAGATTATGGCAGTTGCCACAGTGTATATTTGCATTTGTAGGTAAGTTCAACCTGAGCATGGTAGACAGAATCAAGCTCTTTTACCAGGACGGGAAGAGAAACTGGTTGCACATTATTACAAAGGAAAAGTGTGACAGTGATGTAGATGTGAAGATGGAGTCCGAATGATCATGAACTTGACTGTAGTCTGTGTTTACACCCCACAGATGCAGCAGGGTGATTTCATGCATTACTCCGCATTTGCTTCGATCCCCAGTCCATTGCTCAAACTGAGGATGGTGATGAAAGAAAGACCAGTCATCTGCTCACATGCATGTGACATTCAGGTAAAGAATTGTAACCTGCAACAGCCTGAGATTGTTCCTTCCCTGTGATAATCAGGTGGATCTTGACCTTGAAAATGTGATCAAATGTCCTCATATCAGGCTTGAGTTGTTGTGTATCTGTGACATATTGTGGAGACAACAATAAGAGCAGCATGTTCATGCAGTTTTTATTTGTTAAATCAGCTCTTGTTCCTGACGCTTCATGTCAGGTGTGGAATGAAGGATCTTCACAGAGGCTTGGAGCACATGTAGGGCTTCTTGTGGTAGCACTGGTGGTCATTGCACTGACCGTCACCACCTCAACGTGCAGCCTGAAAACACATTGTTAAACGTTATTTTTCATTTTTTGATCAATCAGAAAAGTATGTTTTCAAAGAGTCTTTCACTTACTTTAACCTTGATCCAAAATCCGCCGGCCACACAGAGGAAGGCAATGATGCTGAGTCCTGATGGCATCTGCATTGATATCACACAGTGTGGTTATTCAGTGGCAAGTGGCATTGAAAATCTAGCCTCATGCTCTGGCACATGATGAATCGTGTTTGCTACGCTTGGCCTGTAATTCACTGTTGATATGCCAAACACCAAACCTTCAACTGACAGATGGAAATTTGAATATATTTATGACAACAGTCTGTGTTTTTCAACCTTTTTTAAGGCTCGATGCACATAGTTCATTCAAAAAATCCAGAGGCAACAGCCAAAGGAACATGGGCCATAGTGCAACTGTGCATAGTCGATCCTGTAGAAAATCCCTTTTTGTTAATGTCCTCACGTTGGTAGATTGTCAACGTGTTGTAATTGTTCATGATTTAACATCCTCATTCTCTGGGCGAATCTGATGAAATCAGTGGATCATTTTCCTCGGCACACACAACAGTAGAAAACAACTTTTAAGTTATGCCAGAAACTGCTGCTTAAGGTAGTTTAAATTACTACTTCAAAAATAGTTCAATTGAGCCCATCTGCCCAAACCAGTTTCTTTTCTTGAGTTGAAGTGTTTCATTTCTTTTTTATTATTACAAGTCATGATCGGAAGGAAGAATTGACATCAGAAAAATGTCAACTAAATGATTTAAAAATGTTGTTGTTCAGGCTGCTTTGAAGGCACTTTCGTAATCTCTATATCACAAAGGAACAAAAAATAAAGTGAGGGTCCTGAAACATTTCTAAAAAACAGAACAATGTACATTTAGATCTTGGATTATGGCAGTTGTCACAATGTATATGTGCATTTTAGGTAAGTTCAACACGAGATGTTGGTTAAGTTGAAGTAAGTTAGACCTACTTTTCCCTTTCAAAGACAGGGAGAAGTTATTGTCAGTGCAAGTCGCATGAGAAGCATTGCCAAAAAAAGCCAAAACTACTCCATGGCTCGCAGCGATTGACACTCACAGTCAAGATCTCCTTTTCCTCTCACCTCTGTTTTAATACGGTTCATTTATGGGCGGGTAGATTGTGATTCAACAAGACCAAATCCGAATTAAGTTGATTCCGAAAACAACATCTAGACCTAGAAAATGTGATCTTGAGACCAGTCCTTAGTGCTCCGACACCAGTATATGAAGTTTGTTGATCAGATGTGTACTGCATTAGAATCCTCCCGCAATCCCAGTTTATTTTTCACATCCAGTCAGACTCCCACACTCCTGCCAGATATCAGCTGTGAATTTAATGGATTTTTTTCAACAACAAAAAAGGCGAAAGCGGGATGCTCAGAATTTTATTTGTATGAGACAGACGAGTATGTGTTTATCATTGTTGTCATAGCGGAAGTAAGATCCCATTCTGTCGCCGCTCACCGGTCCATGGGGCAGATATTCAGCCTCCTCTCATCACAGATGTTTTCATTAGGGCCTCTGTGCATGTGAAGTGGGGGGTGGGGGGTGGGGTGGGGGGGTCATCCTGCTTGTGTTTTGATCTCAAAACAAGGCTTGAAAATGAATACTCACAGTTCCAGTTCAGCTCCATACAATGCTCAGCTCCTCCTTGGGCGTTGTCAGGCTGAGTTGGAGCCAGCCCAGTGAGAGGTCGAACTTTGAACCATTTTTGGGCAGAGTGTCATGGTGCTCCAGGTCATTGTGTTTTTCAGACATGTTTAGTCATGTATTTCACGGATGGAGGAAAAAAAGACCAAAGTGCTGGATGCTCAGAATTTTATTTGCATGAGACAGACAAGTCTGTGTTTGTCACTGTCGTCACGGCCGACGACCGTAGAGCGGCATGGAACATATATATGTTCGCTTCCGGTCACAAGGAAAATCATTGAGGGCCCCTGTCAATGAGAAATGTGAACAGATGTGATGCTTCCATTTAAATCTCAACAACCAAAAGTCTTGGTAAAGAATGCTTACGTCCAAAGTTCAGCTCCATACAATGCTCATTGTTTTTCCAGTTGTCTGGCTGACGTGGAGCCCAGGGAGGGCTGCCGAACTTGGAACCATCAGTCCACATCCAGACTCCCTCCTGGAAAAATTAGAAGAAGATATTGCACATTCGACTCATTTATCTGCAGCACAAGTGCACTGACCTTAACTCCATCGTGACCTCCGGTCCAGATTTTTGTGTCTTTTCCAGTTAGTCTTCGGATGTATTCTCGTATCTTAATCAGCTCAGCTTTAGTCCGAACCGTGACCAGATTCCCTCCCTTGCTGATGCAGTCAGCCTAAATGAGGGGCAGAAAACTGGACCTTAGACAGGCTCAGTCATTGGCCTCTGGAGAGAGGGGAATTAAAACATGTACATTTATGAAAAACACAGTACCTCTGCAGTCACAAAGTCTGCCGATGTGGGAACATACTGGTAGCAGCGATCACCGAATTTGGTCCAACCAGCACAGCAGTCTTTAAGGGTAACAATATTGAATGACTTGTGTGTCTCAATACTTTTCAGTGAGAGAACAAATCATTTCATTTGTGCCCATGTTTTGGCATCATACATCCAACTTAAGCATGAGAGTAGATGCAAACCTTCATCACCCTGTGAGGAGAAGCAAATACACTGGATTGAAAACAGAAATGTTACACACCTGCTCGGGCTCCGACCCAGAGTCCACCACTGAAACAGAGGATGGCGATGAGAGTGAAGCCGTGCATCTGTGAAAGGACAGAGTCTCATATTTGGGACAGAAGTGGGTGACACCGATCATGTGGTTTAGTTACCTTTGCTGGAGAGTCAGGAGTTCAGAGAGAGAGCTGTTTCAGGGTGCTTTTATACTGTCCTGTGGAGGATCATCTGAGGACCTGGTGACTCCATGTTCTTTGCATCTCAAAGTGGTATTTAAAATATAGCCTCATACTCTGGCACATTATGATCCCGGGATCAAAAGTTTGGCTTGTCTTTCAACACTTTCATTACCATTTCCTTATTCCTCATCATCCTGGGAGTGTCATCACAGAAGTTTGTTTAAAGACAGGTGAAAGTGAAATAATACAAACAATATCGGTGGGAAGAATATATACACAGTACATATTGAATTATATAATGTATTTATTATGTATGACATTTTCATGTAACAACCTTAGCCTTATTATGCTTGAATTTGTTAGATTTATTTTTTTTATCTTTGGAACTCCATTGGTAATTATTGTGAAAATTCAGCGCTAAAGTATTTAAGAGGAATATCGTCTGTCATCCATTGTTTATTGTGATTTCTGGAGTGTGTACTGATCGATGGTAGCCCCTCGGGTCACACAGTGCCCTCAGAGTAGCTCGTGGTTGCTCAAAGGCAACATGTGGATTTATTAATGCCAACTAAAGACTGATGCCCTCTTGAGGCGTGTGCTCACTGAGGCAGTGTTGATCTCTGAGACTTCTTTCACAATTTTTATTTAGATTTTCCTGATACTCAAACCATGGAAATGCAGTTCATACAGGGTTAAAACTGGCCCATGTTTTTCAACTGGACCTTAGACAGGCTCAGTCATTGACCTCTGGAGAGAGGGGAATTAAAACATGTACATTTATGAAAAACACAGTACCTCTGCAGTCACAAAGTCTGCGGCTGTGGAAACATACTGGTAGCAGCGATCACCGAATTTGGTCCAACCATCAGCACAGCAACCTTTAAGGGTTTAACAATATTGAATGACTTGTGTGTCTCAATACTTTTCAGTGAGAGAACAAATCATTTCATTTGTGCCCATGTTTTGGCATCATTCATCCAACTTAAGCATGAGAGTAGATACAAACCTTCATCACCCTGTGAGGAGAAGCATAAACACTGAATTGAAAACAGAGATGTTACATTTAAGACAAACACCTGCTCGGGCTCCGACCCAGAGTCCACCACTGAAACAGAGGATGGCGATGAGAGTGAGGCCGTGCATCTGTGAAAGGACAGAGTCTCATATTTGGGACAGAAGTGGGTGACACCGATCATGTGGTTTAGTTACCTTTGCTGGAGAGTCAGGAGTTCAGAGAGAGAGCTGTTTCAGGGTGCTTTTATACTGTCCTGTGGAGGATCATCTGAGGACCTGGTGACTTGTTGCCTCCATGTTCTTTGCATTTCAAAGCGGGATTTAAAATATAGCCTTATACTCTGGCACATTATGATCCCGGGATCAAACGTTTGGCTTGTCTTTCAACACTTTCATTACCATTTCCTTATTCCTCATCATCCTGGGAGTGTCATCACGGAAGTTTGTTTAAAGACAGGTGAAAGTGAAATAATACAAACAATGTCAGTGGGAAGAAATTTATATATATATATATATATATATATATATATATATATATATATATATGTATGGACCTTAGACAGGCTCAGTCATTGGCCTCTTCAGAGAAGGGAATATATATATATATATATATATATATATATATATATATATATAAAATCTATCATTCATTATATTTATATGATGATCATGTTCTTCTCCACGTGAGCTGTCCTTCCACTGTTCTCTCATTCATTGACACCGCCATTGGTTATTGTCAGGTTCACTTTATTCTCGTCTTCGACTACAGGTCTGTTTCCAAGTCATCAAGGTCATGTTCACTGTCAGTTCCAGACATTGGCTTTATGATCCAGATCGAAGCAGCCACCTGTGTGGAAGGCACGATGCTCCCGACTCGGTGACTCCACCTTCGCTACATGCTAATCTGGTAAGCACCTTTTGAAAACTACTCTTTTGGGTGAGTGTCGAGATGCTAAAGGCTATATTAGGCTGCTGGGAGCAGGGGTGAGTGTTTTGCTTTCTATGGTCAGAGCCTCTTTGTTGAGTCGACTATGATTCAGGAAGTGTTCTCAGAACATCATTGGTCTTGAATACGTATACAATTTGTGGAGACATAATAGATTGACTTTGAACTGTTTGGGCTGTGTAAAGCCAGGCCTTTTGCTCCTGTTACCCATCACCTTTCTTCCTGATTAGACCAATTCATCCTCAGTGGAAATCCCTGAACTATTGTCTCACCCTCAAGCTCAGCTCAGCTGTGTTACGAAGGAAACTGCAACGCAGTCATCCAACACCAAGTCAGTCGATAGGAGTATGGGAATGGCATTTGTGTCTCCCCGCCTTCCTGCTCCCGCCTGTGTCTGCAAGTGTTCTGTTTTTTTATACTTACAAAAGCTGTTGTGAACAAAATCCACCTATTTATTTACATGAAAAAAAATCACCTGCCTATGAGGAGAAGCAGAGGCATTAAATCAAAACCAGAAATCAGATCATGTGGTTTAGTTACCTTTGCTGGAGAGCGTCAGGAGTTCAGAGAGAGCTGTGTCAGGGTGCTTTGATATTCTCCCCTGAGGATTGTCAGAAGACCTTGTGACTTGTCGCCTCTCTTTTCTTGGCATTTCAAAGCGTCATTTAAAATATAGCCTGTCAAACAATGGCTCATTATCATTCGGGTTACCTGTCTGGCCGAACCAGTTGAAGTGTCTCATTTCTTTTTTATACGTTGTTATACGATGGAAGAATTGACATCAGAAAAAGGTCAACAGTATGCGTTGTGTGAAGATCTTCAATACAAATCAGGAGGCAAAACATCTAAGCGATGTATTGAAAATGCTTCAACTTGAAAAACGGACTGCTTTGAAGTCACTTTTGTAATCTTTTTATCTCAAATGAAAAATATTAAAATGAGTGTCCTGGAACATTTGTAAAAAACAGAGCAATGTACATTTAGATCTTAGATGATGGCAGTTGCCACAATGTATATTTGCATTTGTAGGCAAGTTCAACCTGAGCATGGTAGACAGAATCAAGCTCCTTTACCAGGACGGGAAGAGAAACTGGTTGCACTTTATTACAAAGGAAAAGTGTGACAGTGATGTAGATGTGAAGATGGAGTCCGAATGATCATGAACTTGACTGTAGTCTGTGTTTACACCCCACAGATGCAGCAGGGTGATTTCATGCATTACTCCGCATTTGCTTCGACCCCCAGTCCATTGCTCAAACTGAGGATGGCGATGAAAGAAAGACCAGTCATCTGCTCACATGCATGTGACATTCAGGTAAAGAATTGTAACCTGCAACAGCCTGAGATTGTTCCTTCCCTGTGATAATCAGGTGGATCTTGACCTTGAAAATGTGATCAAATGTCCTCATATCAGGCTTGAGTTGTTGTGTATCTGTGACATATTGTGGAGACAACAATAAGAGCAGCATGTTCATGCAGTTTTTATTTGTTAAATCAGCTCTTGTTCCTGACGCTTCATGTCAAGTGTGGAATGAAGGATCTTCACAGAGGCTTGGGGCACATGTAGGGCTTCTTGTGGTAGCACTGGTGGTCGTTGCACTGACTGTCACCACCTCAACGTGCAGCCTGAAAACACATTGTTAAACGTTATTTTTCATTTTTTGATCAATCAGAAAAGTATGTTTTCAAAGAGTCTTTCACTTACTTTAACCTTGATCCAAAATCCGCCGGCCACACAGAGAAAGGCAATGATGCTGAGTCCTGATGGCATCTGCAATGAGATCACACAGCGTGGTTATTCAGTGGCAAGTGGCATTGAAAATCTAGCCTCATGCTCTGGCACATGATGAATCGTGTTTGCTACGCTTGGCCTGTAATTCACTGTTGATATGCCAAACACCGAACCTTCAACTGACAGATGGAAATTTGAATATATTTATGACAACAGTCTGTGTTTTTCAACCTTTTTTAAGGCACAATGCACGTGGTTCATTCAAAAAATCCAGAGGCAAAACAGCCAAAGGAACATGGGCCATAGTGCAACTGTGCATAGTCGATCCTGTAGAAAATCCCTTTTTGTTAATGTCCTCACGTTGGTAGATTGTCAACATGTTGTAATTGTTCATGATTTAACATCCTCATTCTCTGGGCGAATCTGATGAAATCAGTGGATCATTTTCCTCGGCACACACAACAGTAGAAAACAACTTTTAAGTGATGCCAGAAACTGCTGCTTAAGGTAGTTTAAATTACTACTTCAAAAATAGTTCAATTGAGCCCATCTGCCCAAACCAGTTTCTTTTCTTGAGTTGAAGTGTTTCATTTCTTTTTTATTATTACAAGTCGTGATAGGATGGAAGAATTGTCAGTGCAAGTCGCATGAGAAGCATTGCCAAAAAAAGCCAAAACTACTCCATGGCTCGCAGCGATTGACACTCACAGTCAAGATCTCCTTTTCCTCTCACCTCTTTTTTAATACGGTTCATTTATGGGCGGGTAGATTGTGATTCAACAAGACCAAATCCGAATTAAGTTGATTCCGAAAACAACATCTAGACCTAGAAAATGTGATCTTGAGACCAGTCCTTAGTGCTCCGACACCAGTATATGAAGTTTGTTGATCAGATGTGTACTGCATTAGAATCCTCCCGCAATCCCAGTTTATTTTTCACATCCAGTCAGACTCCCACACTCCTGCCAGATATCAGCTGTGAATTTAATGGATTTTTTTCTACAACAAAAAAGGCGAAAGCACGGGATGCTCAGAATTTTATTTGTATGAGACAGACGAGTATGTGTTTATCATTGTTGTCATGGCGGAAGTAAGATCCCATTCTGTCGCCGCTCACCGGTCCATGGGGCAGATATTCAGCCTCCTCTCATCACAGATGTTGTCATTAGGGCCTCTGTGCATGTGAAGTGTGGGGGGGGGGGTCATCCTGCTTGTGTTTTGATCTCAAAACAAGGCTTGAAAATGAATACTCACAGTTCCAGTTCAGCTCCATACAATGCTCAGCTCCTCCTTGGGCGTTGTCAGGCTGAGTTGGAGCCCAGTGAGAGGTCGAACTTTGAACCATTTCTGGGCAGAGTGTCATGGTGCTCCAGGTCATTGTGTTTTTCAGACATGTTTAGTCATGTATTTCAGGGATGGAGAAAAAAAGACCAAAGCGCTGGATGCTCAGAATTTTATTTGCATGAGACAGACAAGTCTGTGTTTGTCACTGTCGTCACGGCCGACGACCATAGAGCGGCATGTAACATATATATGTTCGCTTCCGGTCACAAGGAAAATCATTGAGGGCCCCTGTCAATGAGAAATGTGAACAGATGTGATGCTTCCATTTAAATCTCAACAACCAAAAGGCTTGGTAGAGAATGCTTACGTCTGAAGTTCAGCTCCATACAATGCTCATTGTTTTTCCAGTTGTCTGGCTGACCTGGAGCCCAGGGAGGGCTGCCGAACTTGGAACCATCAGTCCACATCCAGACTCCCTCCTGGAAAAATTAGAAGATATTGCACATTCAACTCATTTATCTGCAGCGCAAGTGCACTGACCTTAACTCCATCGTGACCTCCGGTCCAGATTTTTATGTCTTTTCCAGTTAGTCTTCTGAGGTTCTCTCGTATCTTATCCAGCTCAACTTTAGTCCGAACCGTGACCAGATTCCCTCCCTTGCTGATGCAGTCAGCCTAAATGAGGGGCAGAAAACTGGACCTTAGACAGGCTCAGTCATTGGCCTCTGGAGAGAGGGGAATTAAAACATGTACATTTATGAAAAACACAGTACCTCTGCAGTCACAAAGTCTGCGGCTGTGGAAACATACTGGTAGCAGCGATTACCGAATTTGGTCCAACCATCAGCACAGCAACCTTTAAGGGTTTAACAATATTGAATGACTTGTGTGTCTCAATACTTCTCAGCGAGAGAACAAATCATTTCATTTGTGCCCATGTTTTGGCATCATACATCCAACTTCAGCATGAGAGTAGATACAAACCTTCATCACCCTGTGAGGAGAAGCAAAAACACTGAATTGAAAACAGAGATGTTACATTTAAGACAAACACCTGCTCGGGCTCCGACCCAGAGTCCACCACTGAAACAGAGGATGGCGATGAGAGTGAGGCCGTGCATCTGTGAAAGGACAGAGTCTCATATTTGGGACAGAAGTGGGTGACACCGATCATGTGGTTTAGTTACCTTTGCTGGAGAGTCAGGAGTTCAGAGAGAGAGCTGTTTCAGGGTGCTTTTATACTGTCCTGTGGAGGATCATCTGAGGACCTGGTGACTTGTTGCCTCCATGTTCTTTGCATCTCAAAGTGGTATTTAAAATATAGCCTTATACTCTGGCACATTATGATCCCGGGATCAAACGTTTGGCTTGTCTTTCAACACTTTCATTACCATTTCCATATTCCTCATCATCCTGGGAGTGTCATCACGGAAGTTTGTTTAAAGACAGGTGAAAGTGAAATAATACAAACAATATCGGTGGGAAAAATATATACACAGTATATATTGAATTATATAATGTGTTTATTATGTATGACATTTTCATGTAACAACCTTAGCCTTATTATGCTTGAATTTGTTAGATTTATTTTTTTTATCTTTGGAACTCCATTGGTAATTATTGTGAAAATTCAGCGCTAAAGTATTTAAGAGGAATATCGTCTGTCATCCATTGTTTATTGTGATTTCTGGAGTGTGTACTGATCGATGGTAGCCCCTCGGCTCACACAGTGCCCTCAGAGTAGCTCGTGGTTGCTCAAAGGTTGGTGACCCCTGGATGTGTGTATGAGCGACATGTTTCAGTGATGATTTGTTTCTGGTTAAGCCAGACTATATTGTCCCCTGTAAGGTCACTAACAGTAAATAAGCAAGCAAAAAAATGTCTTTCCCAGTCGAATGTGTTACCAGAAATTACAATTGTCTTTTAATCCCACTTTGGTGTCATCATTCAGGAGCTCTGTCTGTCCTGCCTGTCCTCTTAACATATACCATGTATTGATGTTTTTCAGCAGCCAGGAGGGAACCAACTCTCACTCACTTTCAATGACATAAACTGCTACATCGCAGGAGCCGATTGGTCCCCAAATCACTGCATCCACCTTCACTGGAGCTGCTTCCACTCAAGTAAACACCATCATTGTGCTGCACACCCAACAGAGCAGCACCACTTGGATGAACAAAACTGCATCTTGTCCACAGCAAGGACGAGTGAGGGAGGAAGAGAACATCAGCGCTCCAATCGATGAAGGTGTGAGTTTTCTTCATTCTTGTGCGGTGAGTCAGACAGTACATGTGGATTTATTAATGCCAACTAAAGACTGATGCCCTCTTGAGGCGTGTGCTCACTGTGGCAGTGTTGATCTCTGAGACTTATTTCACAATTTTTATTTAGATTTTCCTGATACTCAAACCATGGAAATGCAGTTCATACAGGGTTAAAACTGGCCCATGTTTTTCAACCTATTGTCTTTCATGTCTTTAAAGATCTATTGGAGAAAAAGACACAAATGCAAAAGAGGCAGATTCTCAGAGTTTTATTGGCAAGAATCAGGCAAATCTATTTGTCATGGAGGACAGGCTTTTTAGGAGACACACATGGTCACGGTCGATGCAGGAAGCCTAAATAAGAGGCAGACAACTGGTTCTTGGACTGACATTGGCGTCTCTAGAGAAGGGAATTAAAAGATGAATATTTATGGAAAAACAAAGTACCTCTGCAGTTGTCACAAAGTCTGCTGGTGTGGAAACATAGAGGAAGTGGGTGACACAGATCATGTGATTTCGCTACCTTTGCTGGATCAAAGAGAGGGAGAGAGAGAGAGCTGTTTCAGGGTACAGACCAACTGTTATCCTGCCTTTGATACTGTCCTCATCAGAGGAGCTTGTGACTTGTCCATCCTCTGACGCATTTCAATCCGGGTTCGAAGATTCTGCCTTTATTTTGCTGTTCAAATTTCATGCACCATCTTACCATTCAAAGATCAATGATGTGGTACCATCAATTGCTATTTACTTTTAAGAAGAGGATGAATGTACGTTAGCTTCAGCCCTGAATCCACTTCTCCAACAGACAAACTTCCTCTCTGCTGTGTATGCAATTGTTCTGTCTTGTTTTGTGTTTTTCAGACATGTTTAGTCATGTATTTCACGGATGGAGAAAAAAAGACCAAAGCGCTGGATGCTCAGAATTTTATTTGCATGAGACAGACAAGTCTGTGTTTGTCACTGTCGTCACGGCCGACGACCGTAGAGCGGCATGGAACATATATATGTTCGCTTCGTGTGACAAGGAAAATCATTGAGGGCCCCTGTCAATGAGAAATGTGAACAGATGTGATGCTTCCATTTAAATCTCAACAACCAAAAGGCTTGGTAAAGAATGCTTACGTCTGAAGTTCAGCTCCATACAATGCTCATTGTTTTTCCAGTTGTCTGGCTGACCTGGAGCCCAGGGAGGGCTGCCGAACTTGGAACCATCAGTCCACATCCAGACTCCCTCCTGGAAAAATTAGAAGATATTGCACATTCGACTCATTTATCTGCAGCACAAGTGCACTGACCTTAACTCCATCGTGACCTCCGGTCCAGATTCTTGTGTCTTTCCCAGTTAGTCTTCGGATGTATTCTCGTATCTTAATCAGCTCAGCTTTAGTCCGAACCGTGACCAGATTCCCTCCCTTGCTGATGCAGTCAGCCTAAATGAGGGGCAGAAAACTGGACCTTAGACAGGCCCAGTCATTGACCTCTGGAGAGAGGGGAATTAAAACATGTACATTTTTGAAAAACACAGTACCTCTGCAGTCACAAAGTCTGCCGATGTGGGAACATACTGGTAGCAGCGATCACCGAATTGGGTCCAACCAGCACAGCAACCTTTAAGGGTTTAACAATATTGAATGACTTGTGTGTCTCAATACTTCTCAGTGAGAGAACAAATCATTTCATTTGTGCCCATGTTTTGGCATCATACATCCAACTTAAGCATGAGAGTAGATACAAACCTTCATCACCCTGTGAGGAGAAGCAAATACACTGGATTGAAAACAGAGATGTTACATTTAAGACAAACACCTGCTCGGGCTCCGACCCAGAGTCCACCACTGAAACAGAGGATGGCGATGAGAGTGAAGCCGTGCATCTGTGAAAGGACAGAGTCTCATATTTGGGACAGAAGTGGGTGACACCGATCATGTGGTTTAGTTACCTTTGCTGGAGAGTCAGGAGTTCAGAGAGAGAGCTGTTTCAGGGTGCTTTTATACTGTCCTGTGGAGGATCATCTGAGGACCTGGTGACTTGTTGCCTCCATGTTCTTTGCATTTCAAAGTGGTATTTAAAATATAGCCTTATACTCTGGCACATTATGATCCCGGGATCAAACGTTTGGCTTGTCTTTCAACACTTTCATTACCATTTCCATATTCCTCATCATCCTGGGAGTGTCATCACGGAAGTTTGTTTAAAGACAGGTGAAAGTGAAATAATACAAACAATATCGGTGGGAAGAATATATACACAGTATATATTGAATTATATAATGTGTTTATTATGTATGACATTTTCATGTAACAACCTTAGCCTTATTATGCTTGAATTTGTTAGATTTATTTTTTTTATCTTTGGAACTCCATTGGTATTTATTGTGAAAATTCAGCGCTAAAGTATTTTAAGAGGAATATCGTCTGTCGTCCATTGTTTATTGTGATTTCTGGAGTGTGTACTGATCGATGGTAGCCCCTCGGCTCACACAGTGCCCTCAGAGTAGCTCGTGGTTGCTCAAAGGTTGGTGACCCCTGGATGTGTGTATGAGCGACATGTTTCAGTGATGATTTGTTTCTGGTTAAGCCAGACTATATTGTCCCCTGTAAGGTCACAAACAGGAAATAAGCAAGCAAGAAAATGTCTTTCCCAGTCGAATGTGTTACCAGAAATTACAATTGTCTTTTAATCCCACTTTGGTGTCATCATTCAGGAGCTCTGTCTGTCCTGCCTGTCCTCTTAACATATACCATGTATTGATGTTTTTCAGCAGCCAGGCGGGAACCAACTCTCACTCACTTTCAATGACATAAACTGCTACATCGCAGGAGCCGATTGGTCCCCAAATCACTGCATCCACCTTCACTGGAGCTGCTTCCACTCAAGTAAACACCATCATTGTGCTGCACACCCAACAGAGCAGCACCACTTGGATGAACAAAACTGCATCTTGTCCACAGCAAGGACGAGTGAGGGAGGAAGAGAACATCAGCGCTCCAATCGATGAAGGTGTGAGTTTTCTTCATTCTTGTGCGGTGAGTCAGACAGTACATGTGGATTTATTAATGCCAACTAAAGACTGATGCCCTCTTGAGGCGTGTGCTCACTGTGGCAGTGTTGATCTCTGAGACTTATTTCACAATTTTTATTTAGATTTTCCTGATACTCAAACCATGGAAATGCAGTTCATACAGGGTTAAAACTGGCCCATGTTTTTCAACCTATTGTCTTTCATGTCTTTAAAGATCTATTGGAGAGAAAGACACAAATGCAAAAGAGGCAGATTCTCAGAGTTTTATTGGCAAGAATCAGGCAAATCTATTTGTTATGGAGGACAGGCTTTTTAGGAGACACACATGGTCACGGTCGATGCAGGAAGCCTAAATAAGAGGCAGACAACTGGTTCTTGGACTGACATTGGCGTCTCTAGAGAAGGGAATTAAAAGATGAATATTTATGAAAAACAAAGTACCTCTGCAGTCATCACAAAGTCTGCTGGTGTGGAAACATAGAGGAAGTGGGTGACACAGATCATGTGATTTCGCTACCTTTGCTGGGTCAAAGAGAGGGAGAGAGAGAGAGCTGTTTCAGGGTACAGACCAACTGTTATCCTGCCTTTGATACTGTCCTGTGGAGGATCGTCAGAGGAGCTTGTGACTTGTCCATCCTCTGACACATTTCAATCCGGGTTCGAAGATTCTGCCTTTATTTTGCTGTTCAAATTTCATGCACCATCTTACCATTCAAAGGTCAGTGATGTGGTACCATCAATTGCTATTTACTTTTAAGAAGAGGATGAATGTACGTTAGCTTCAGCCCTGAATCCACTTCTCCAACAGACAAACTTCCTCTCTGCTGTGTATGCAATTGTTCTGTCTTGTTTTGTGTTTTTCAGACATGTTTAGTCATGTATTTCACGGATGGAGAAAAAAAGACTGAAGCGCTGGATGCTCAGAATTTTATTTGCATGAGACAGACAAGTCTGTGTTTGTCACTGTCGTCACGGCCGACGACCGTAGAGCGGCATGGAACATATATATGTTCGCTTCGTGTGACAAGGAAAATCATTGAGGGCCCCTGTCAATGAGAAATGTGAACAGATGTGATGCTTCCATTTAAATCTCAACAACCAAAAGGCTTGGTAAAGAATGCTTACGTCTGAAGTTCAGCTCCATACAATGCTCATTGTTTTTCCAGTTGTCTGGCTGACCTGGAGCCCAGGGAGGGCTGCCGAACTTGGAACCATCAGTCCACATCCAGACTCCCTCCTGGAAAAATTAGAAGATATTGCACATTCGACTCATTTATCTGCAGCACAAGTGCACTGACCTTAACTCCATCGTGACCTCCGGTCCAGATTCTTGTGTCTTTTCCAGTTAGTCTTCGGATGTATTCTCGTATCTTAATCAGCTCAGCTTTAGTCCGAACCGTGACCAGATTCCCTCCCTTGCTGATGCAGTCAGCCTAAATAAGGGGCAGAAAACTGGACCTTAGACA